>NC_080066.1:134979336-135592592 GCF_949987535.1 Balaenoptera acutorostrata
GACTCACTTTATCCCCTTTGACAAATTTTGCCTTGATTTTTATTAACATTTTATTATTTTAAAAGGGGGACACGGTTGGAGACTAGATTTAACCCAGCGGACAGCTTATTTAAATAGCCTACTCACTGGTCTTATAACATCTGTGCTCGATCCTCTGTTTTCTCTTGCATTATGCTTTCTCTCCTCTTCCTCCTCTGGCAACTAGGAAAGTAATCTGGTGATACTTTTGCAGGAGGAACCCCATGGATGGTATAATTTAACCCTTGCAAACCTTAGAAGTATTCCTGATGCCTTCATATAACTTGACAAGCTAGACTTGACACTGGGCTGCAAATTCTCAAGTGTGGCTAGAGCAAAAAGTGGAAGAAGAGCAAGAAATAGAGCCAGATCACAGTGGGACTTGTCAGCTAAGGTAAGAAGCTTGAACTTTATTAAAAGCTATGGAGCTGCGAAGGGGCAGCATGGTCAAATCCACACTTGAGAAGGAACATCCTAGCAGCATATGAGAGCAGATTTAAGGATCCTAAGAGATGAGAGGACAGGACTTAGGAATTTAACACGTAATCCAGGAGGAACATGAAGGCCCAGAGAGTGGCAGCGAGAATAGCAAGAAGGCAGCGTGGTGGTGATGCGAGGGAAGTGGAGGTGTTACAGGGGGTCAGTGAGCATACAACAGCAATGGATGGACTCCCCCTTACCCCTTGCCCCAAAATACATTTCCAGATGAAGCAAAGATCTAAATATAAAAATAAAGCCATAAAAATAACCCCCAAAAACATGAGTTTATGGCTACATAAGTTTTAAACTTCATGAAAAATACTAGAAAACAGACAAATGACAAGCCTGGAAAAATTATTTGCAGCTTTAATATTCAGAGAGCTCATACAGATCAGTAATAAAAAGACAAGCAACCCAATGGAAAAATTAGCAAAGACTAAGAGCAGGAAGTTCCTGAAAAAAATTCAGCCTCACCCAATTAAATGCAAATTAAAACAACGGGTACCATTTTTTACTTACCTGTTTGCGTTTCACACTCTTCAATGTTTGCCAGTGTTGGCAAAAGGGTAGAGAAACACACACCTTTAATCTTATTATTAGAGTATAGATCAGTATGATCTTTTCTGGAGAGCAATTTGGTAATATCAAAAATTTAGCTACCCTTAACCCAGCAAATCCTACTCCAATGTTACAGACTCAAAGTAAGGAAATAGATAAGAACGTGTTCACCAAAGTTCTTCTTTTTCCCATTTTTGACAGTAGTCTCAAACTGTAGGCTATACTTATATCAAAGACTGGTTAAATGAATTATATTAAAGAAATACTATGTAGCCATTAAAAGGAACTTTTTTAGACTAAAAGATGTCCAAGGAATTTCAAGGTATTTTAAGTTTTAAAAAAAGAGTAGTATAGAATGTAGGATATGATCCCCTTTTGCCTCGTTTAGCTAGTAGTTTTAAGGCTACATGTTCGTGCTTGCGTTGACATCTTCCAGGAGGATAGTGAAAGATCTCTAGTGGGGAATGGGAATAGGAAAGAAAAGTTTTCCCTTTACTCACTCACTTGTATTTAAGTTTAACTGGTGTGTTACTTTTATAGCATAGAGAAACAGGAAAACAATGTTCCCTTTGTAATCTAATGTTCCCTTTGTGATCTAATCTACCCTTGTTAACTATCTCCCAGTCACCTCTGCCTAAATCTCTTTTATCAATCAACCTGCTCCCCATCCACTGGAAGATGCCTTGCTCCTACCCTCTGATTTGCCTTTGTTTATGCATTCACTATACCTACAGGAATTTCTCTTCTGTTCAGAATTCTGTTCAGCCCTCTACCTCTGGGTCTCCTCAGTCCTGCCAGGCCACCGCCATCTTGGCTTCTCTGAACTCAGACCTCCTAACCAGGCACGTCTGTGGCACCTGCTGCCGAGTTCTGTCCGCTCTCCTTGAGGGCAGTGGCTCTGTCCTACTTCTCTCTAGCGGCCACGATAACTGGCACATTGTCCTTTCACAGTAGGTGCCCAACAGTTGAACCATGGCTACCTGAGGCACTGCAATTCTATATTCAAGATTTAATTGTGTTCAATTTTCTAATTCAAGAAAATGAATACATGTTCAATGGATTTTCAGCAACAGAAGGAATTTCTATTCAAACTAAATTCACTCTAGAATTCTACTAGAGTTAAACCAGATCAACTCACTTTTGGCATTTTCTTGTTACTTAAAGCTTTACTGTTTGATATTTGACTTCCCTGGCACTGAAAGGTCATTCGTTTAAAGGCAAGCATATAACAAACTTCACATACAAGATTAAAACGAGCAGTGAAGTTTTGCTAAGACATTTAGCCTTATTTATTCCTCTTCATTCCCTAAATATTCCAACTTCTCATAAGGAATAAGAAGTTGGATAATATCTTAGTCTCCTGTTTCATTTAATAGACCCTTTATTCAAAATTTTTACAAAATATCTGAGTTCAGTTCTTTGGTTTACTGCTCCATTTTTTTTTCTTACATTTTAATCCTATTAGTGTAAGGACAAATCCCCATGCTAATAATTAACTCCTTTGTATTGTTCATAAAAGCTTAATTATTGGAGAGCTTTTCCTTTCACTAGGAAAGGAAATAACCAAAGACTATTCCCTTCTACCCCCAAGTCACCACTTTTTCCAAGATCTCACTAGATCACTCTCAAATCCATTTCTATAAAGTGTTACCCACGGCCTACATAGTGTGGTCTTCTAGAGAAGACGGCTTACATTAAGACCATGGCCTAGTGTGGTCTGCCAAGCTTTTTATAATATGAAAACTGTCTATGCTACACCTTTCACACATGGGCGGTCTGATACAGGCAGGAGCAGTGTCAGGATTTCTATATAAGGTGTAGGATTGGCAATCTTGCTGGAAGAGAGGGAACCAGGGGAGTGAGCCTACAGCTATGTTTGCACAGCAAGCCTACTGATCTTAGACCATGTATTATAAAACAGTAAGAATAATCAATTATAATAAAGACACTTGTATTCAGCTGATATAACTTTATCGCTTGGGAGTAAGTTATTGGAGAGGAGGTTGCTAATAGAAATTATAAGGTTGATTACCCCCATCACCACCAATACTATTTTTCAGCCACTCCTTGGCACCGCCATTGGGTACAGATCACTGAAAGGCACCGACATGTTTGCGTATTTGTATTAAGAGCCTGATTGCAGTGAAGCAATTATAGTTATGATGTAATAACATCCTTTCATGGTACCAAGTAGTCCTGTCTGGTAGTGAGATTGCTGAGTAGGAATAAAACTAGGGAAACTAGTCAGAAACTAGAGAAGTTAAATTTCTCTCTTCTACCTACTTTCTCCTTAATCCCTAGAAGAAATGAGTAAGAAAGTGGAAGTGAAAACAAAGTAAAAAGAACAGCTGTGGAGAGCAGGCATCAGATTGCAGGGGTGGTGTTTACAGAGTCCAACACAGAATTGAAAAAGATCTGGACCACCATTTCAGGATTGTCTAAGTGGAGAAGAAGCAGGAACATATCAGAGCCACAGATAGTCAGTTGGTCACAAAGGTATGTTTATTCCAATTTTGATATGGTCACTTTCACCTCAATCAAGTTATCCAAACTTAGCTTGGCTTATTTTTAGAAGGAGGGGGACTCTTGACGGCATTTCATTACCTACTCCTTCATTTTAACTCTCCTTTAACACATACACCTCCCAATATTTTCCCATCACCCACAACTCGCTAACTCTATACAAGGAAACTACACAAAAGGGTATTTAGGTCTAGTCCCCAGTAGTTTATTGTCCCTATCAGAGATATATGAACACTGACTCTCAGTTTGACTTCTAGTTAAACACAGGAGACCATGCTTGTATATATCACCACTCTTTCCTAAAACTCAAAAATGATAGCAAAGGCCAGGACCCACAGGATAAAGAATGAAAAGACTGTAGCAGAAAGAGAAAGAGAGAGTTAGTATTGTCCCAGAATAGAGCTGAGGGGAAAAAAAAGAAGCTGAAAAAGCCAAGGAAGGCATGGTCTTGGGTCTGTAGAAGCAACAGAACCAGATGTGAACCAACTGGCCCTACAGGATGCAGAGATGTGTGGAGGTACCCAGGTACAGTGGAAGGCAGTGTTGAGGCCCCCACTTCAAAGTGCAGTGCAGTTAGACCTCTGTGCCGGTTTCCTCTCCCCTGCAGTTAGCTAAACCACCCTTAAAGAATGGGGGCTGAACTGAATGCACCCTCAGGTGCTCTCCAGTCAGCGAAGGCTCTGCTGAGAGAAGTGTGAGGTAAGGCTTCAAGGATGTGCAGGTGGGAGGTGGAGAAGGAAGGCAGGCAATAGGGGAGCAAGAAGGAAAGGGCATTTGTGTTTTCAGGTCCTCTTAGTCTGTCTTAGACTATACTTATTGTCTATATATTGTCTCTGCAACTATGAAGTAAGTTGCAATGTACCTTCCAAGTTAGATCCACACTGATCAAGAGACAAAGCCTGATAAGATTCTCACCATGTAGGGGCAGGTCCTGTACACCTGTCATCTTATTCACTACACAGTCATACTTACCTAGCAAGTTTGCTGAGGCCAAGAACTTGCTTGTTAGGAAGATAACCGATATGGACCTTCAGAGAAGAGACAGAAATCATGAGCTAAGTGAAAACACAGTACTTCTTTGTGACGAAAGGAAACATAATACAGTATACTTACAATGCAGTTCAACACAATGAAAACATATTTTTAAAACATTTAGAAGCTTTAAGACATAGAAGATGAAGCACTTACATAAGCAGTTAAAAAATCACATAAATTAAGTAAAAGGAAAATAAGAATGACTATTAATAAAATGACAAATTTGAAGTACAGTCGTGGTATTTCCTGGTGAAGTTAAGCTCTTGATGCAATTCTTAAAATCTTTCCTCTGTTGAGGGGAAACTTTCTCAGGAAAGTGCTAATTATCCCACAGCAACATTAAAATATAGCTAAGAAAACCTCCTTTAAATGGCTGAAACTGTAAGTATAAATATTGCCATTCTACACATCATGGTGGCCTTAAAAATCTTGCCCTGTTGCACAGAAAGAGGGTCTCTGTGCTCTTTGCCATCCTGGGCAGTCCCATTTCTAAGCTGCTAGAGAACACCATCCTCCTGACAGGAAGAAAAGGACACAGCTACAAGTTGTGACTCAGAAAGAATCTGGATCCTAAGACCTAAGTTCTTGTAGGACCTACTGTAAGGCAAAGCCATTTTTATAATCTTAAAAAGCACTGATTAATATCTAATATGAAGAAGTTACATGTCTTTCAGCCAAGTGTTAAGTATGAGAGAATATTAGTTCTCCAAAAAGATTAATAAATGGTCACTTATAGGCAATCAATTTACCTAATATAAAATGATCAACTCATTTGCATCATGGTTTGCCAGCATTTGTTGCATTTGTTCACCTAATATTTACTGTACACTTGAATAAGCCAGGAGTAATTAGTGGTTTTGTTTTTTTTTTTTTTCATCTATTAGGCACTATGCTTTGGGAGTCTGAATACCAATTCATTGCCTTCCTGCTCAGCAGAAGGAGAAAGTTAAGTAGCACCTGAACACTGGGTATTTCAAAGAAAAATTAGAGTTGAAACTTTCCCATAGAACCAAGGTACAGAAGTACCACTTGAAATTTATACACTTATATACAGAGCTATAATTTATTTGTTTATACTATTTTTAGTCTTCCCAAAGATCCTGTCATCTAAATGGTCACTTTTTATTTTTTTTGGCCATGCCGTGCAGCTTGTGGGATCTTAGCTCCTTGACCAGGGATCGAACCTGGGCCCTCGGCAGTGAAAGCGCGGAGTCCTAACCACTGGACCACCAAGGAATTCCTGTAAGTGGCCACTTTAGGCAATCATCACTGAACAATATGTTTAAAAACCGAGTTAGTAAGAACACAGACACAGAAGTAATCAGAGCAGAAGGTAGGAGGATATAGTGGAGAGAGGCTGAGTACAGGATCAAGTTCCTGGGTCTGACCCCAGCCAAGTCACTAACTCCCTATGTCCTCTTGGACAATTCACAGCTTCCTGGGCCTGATATTTTCACTTAAAATAAAAGGTAGCCATGAGCTCAAAGGTTCCCTCATTTCTGAAAATCCATAGCCCTGCTGTCACGGCCCAGCATCATTAGTTGTGGGACTACCAGACCATATATGCCTCCTCATGTGATGGAACACAGAATCCTCAGCACCCCGATGAACTACTCTTGTCAAATATGTTTAACCTTAAACTTAGGAAGTTTTAGATCTAATCCAGTTTATAGAAAAATGCAGAGATTGAATGGAGCAAATCCAGAAACTGAGACACTCTACAGAACAACTGGCCTAGTTTCTCCAGTAAAGAACGTCATCGGGGTGGGGCTGGAGGTGGGGCTGGCAGAGGAGACTATTGTAGATTAAGAGACTTAAGATGCATAACAACCAAATGCAATGTGAGTGCAAATTTGTAACCCTTACTTGGATTCTGGTTTAAACCAACAAGACAGCTGAGACACCTGGAAACATGTAAATATCAGTTAGTTATTAGATGCTATTTAGGAATTACTGTTACTTTTGTCTATGGTAGTGCTACTGAGGATAAGTAAGAATATTTTAGAGATAGGTAGTAATAATTAGTAATGAAGAGTCGTGTTGTCTATAACATACTTCAATATATTGAAGGATTTACTGCCAACTTTTTAGGTTGATAATCAAATCAGTTATGTTTCTTAAAAAAATCCTTATCTTTTAGAGAAATATGCTGGAAGAAATTATAGAAAAAAACCAATGTTATCTAGGATTTGCTTCAAAATAGTCCAGTGGGGGACGTATATAGAACAAGATTGGTCCTTTACTGATAACTGTTGAAACTGGTTGATGGGAACATGGAACGTTATATACTAATATACCTATTCTTAGATATGTTTGAAATTTTCTGTAATAAAAGGTTTTAAAAAGAGATACCACTACACACACATCAGAATACTAAACTTAAAAAGACTGAAAGTGCCAAATGTTGATGAGGATGTGAAGTGACTAGGACTCATGAGAGTATATGAAATGTAAGCTGGTACAACCAATTTGGAAAACTAAAAGTCTGTATTCAATAAGTTGAACACAGGTATACCCTGTATCCCTGTGCATCCACTCCTAGGTATATTCCATAGAAATGCATGCAAGAGGAGGATCAAGATGGCGGAGCAGGAGGACGTAGAGCTCATCTCCCCCAACAAGCACATCAAAAATCCATCTACACATGGAACAATTCATACAGAAAACCAACCGGAAACTGGCAGATTTCTTATATAACCAAAGCTATAAGAAAGTTCTCTGTGTAACCAGGTAGGATGAAAAAAAAAAAAGGCATCAGGACAGGACCAGTGCCCCTGGGAGGGATCTGTGAAGGAGGGAAGGTCCACAGGGGCAGGCCCAAGCCCTGAGGGGCCCCCTTGCCTACTGGGAGGTTTGCTGGAATAGACAGAGGGGCTAGAGGGGCCTGGACTCTGCTTGCAAGGAGTGCGCAAGCTGGCTGGCCAGCAATCAGGGGAGAGAGGGGGCACCGCTGGCACCCACCTGGCCACACTTCCAGTCCAAGACGCTTGCCAGGGCTGGGAGGGGTGCTGCTAGTACACACAGGGCTTAGGCACTGAATCCCGGATGGACAAGTCCGAAGAGAGGACCCAGCCTAGCTGCAAAGAGACAGTCCAGAGGGCCTGGGGTGTGGTCGGGGCCAAACCTCAAAGTCCACTGTCAGCATTCACATGGTAGGGGCAGTCCAACCATGGCGGACTTGGTCAGCACGCACACTGGGTGGTACCACAGAAACGTCTTGGGTGGACAGCCTCTGGGGAGGAGTAAACAATGGCTCACTACCTGCCAGGAGCACTCCAGGTCTGCCCACCCCACACTACAGCTCGGTGCCAGATCTGGGGCAGATAGGTCCTGGAAGAGGTCCACCACAGAGGCAGCCCAGGTCCCAGGCAGCAGCACAACCACCTGGATTCCTGCAGTCATCGCACCCTGGCCCCCTGCACCAGCCCACTTCACATCACAGCCTAGAGCTAGGCCTGGGACGAACACAACAGAGAAAGGGACATGGCCTTGGGCTGCTGCTGAGCAGAGGTGAGGACACCTGCGTGGGCGGTGCCTGGGTTCACTGTGACCATGTGGGCTTCACCTGCTTCAGCAGCCACATGCTTTGAGACAGGGCATGCATTCAAGGGCCATGGAGCCTTACTGAACCTGACCCTCTGGGCTTCTGCTCCAACAACTGGGGAGCACACCCCACCCCGTGTGTCACAGCCACGGAGCAAAGAGGAGACCCCACCCGACATCCAGCTCAGGCTCTGGACACACCACCAATCACATCCGCTATCAGGAGGATGACGGCCAGTACACTTTGAGGAAAGACGTGGCTGGCATGCATACCAAAAACAGCCCTTGCATCAAAAATACAGGACTCACACAGTCTACACAGGGACACTCCCACATTAAAACAGCCCTTCAAAACCACAGTAGATTAACTTTATGAATTTAGGAGAAACAGTTAAGTAAAATGAAAAAGCAGAGGAACTGCTCCCAATTAAAAGGACAAGAGAAATCCCCTGAAAGAACTAATAATGAAACAGGCTTTACCAGTCAACTAGACCCCAAGTTTAAAAATTAGGTAATAAAAATGCTAAAGGATTATAGATGGAAATGCAGATCACTGTAACAAGGAACTAGAAACTATAGAGCAATCAATCAAAATTAGACAACTCAATTCCCAAGATAAAAACCAATCTAGAAGCAATAAAACAGAACAAATAAGTGATCTGATAGAATAATGGAAATCATCCAATCAGAACAGCAGACGGAAAGACAAACAAACAAACAAAAAAAAGAAAGCACCATATGAGAACTATGGGATAATATAAAGTGTGCCAACCAACTCGTAACGGGTTTCAGAAGGAGAAAAGAGAGAAGATCAAAAATGTATCAGAAATTATGGCTGAAAACTTTCCATACCTAAAGAATGAAATACATTCAGGTACAGGAAGGATAGAGGGTTCCAAACAAGATGAACACAAACAGACCCAGACCAAGATATATCATAATTGAAGTGGCAAAGGTTGATGCAAGGATTCTAAAGGCAGCAGGAGAAAAACAGTTACAAGGGAACCCCCATAAGGCTAGCAGCAGATTTCTCTGCAGAAGCTTTGCAGGCCAGAAGGGAGTGGCATGATATATTCAAAGTCCTGGAAGGGAAAAACCTGCAACTCTACCCAGCAAGAATATAATTTAGAATAGGAGAGATAAAGAATTTCTCAGACAAGCAAAAACTAAAAGAATTCAGCAATACTAAACCTACCCTTAAAGAAATATTGAATGGTTTTCTCTAAATAGCAGAGAAGCAAGGATCTATAAGGGGACTTCCCTGGTGGCACAGTGGTTAAGAATCCACCTGCCAATGCAGGGGATACGGGTTCGAGCCCTGGTCTGGGAAAATCCCACATGCCGCGGAGCAGCTAAGCCCATGCACCACAACTACTGAGCCTGTGCTCTAGAGCCTGCGAGCCACAACTACTGAAGCCTGCACGCCTAGAGCCCATGCTCCGCAACAAAGAGAAGCCACCACAATGAGAACCCTGCGCACTGCAACGAGTAGCCCCCGCTCGCCGCAACTAGATAAAGCCTGTGTGCAGCAGTGAAGACCCGATGCAGCCAAAATTAAATTAATTAATTTAAAAAAATGTTCTCAATTAAAAAAAAAATCTATAGGATAGGGAAAAATCACAATAGGAAAAGCAAATATATGGGACTTCCCTGGTGGTCCAGTGGTTAAGAATCCACCTTCCAATGCAAGGGACGTGGGTTCGATCCCTGGTCAGGGAACTAAGATCCCACATGCCATGGGGCAACTGAGCCCATGCTCCACAACTAATGAGCCTGTGTGCCGCACCTACAGAGCCTATGCGCTCTGGAGACTGTCTGCCACAACTACAGAGAAGCCCAAGCGCCACAATGAAGAGCCTGCATGCCGCCATGAAAGATCCCACATGCTACAACTAAGACCTGATGCAGCCAAAAATAAAATAAATATATAAAAAAAGAAAAGCAAATATATAAAAGGATTGAAGATCACTTAAATAAGCCAGTACATAGATTAAAAAACAATAACTGAATCACTGTGCTGTACACCTGAAACTAAGATGACATTGTAAATAATGTTTACATTATTTACACTGCAAAAAAATCAAAAAAATTTGTAAATGCAATTATAACTACAATTAACAGCAAAAGAATAAACATGAAGATGTAAAATGGGACATCAAAGCCATAAAATATGGGAAAGGAGAGTATAAAAATGTAGATCTTTTAGAACATGTTCAAACTTATATGATATGACTATCAGTTTAAAGCAAGTAGATATAGTTATGGGTCAACATACTTGAAAACCAGGATAACCACAAATCAAAAACATACGACAGATTCACAACAACCAAAAAAGAAAGGAACTCAAGCATAATATAAAAAAGAACCATCAAACCACAAAAGGAAAAACATAAAGAGATGAACAAAGAAGAACTACAAAATCAACTGGAAAACAAGGTTTCAAATGGCAATAAGTACATACTGATCAATAATTACTTTAAATGTCAATGGACTAAATGCTCCCGTCAAAAGACATAGAGTGGCAGACAATAAAAAGACAAGAAACTAAAATGCGCTGCCTACCAGAGACTCACTTCAGGGCAAAATACACACACAGATTGAAAGTGAAGGGATGAGAAGAGATATTTCATCCAAATAGAAATGACAAGAAAACAGAGGTAGCAATACTCATATTGGACAAAATAGACTTTAAAACAGAGTCCATAAAGAAAGACAAGGACATTATATAATAAAGGGATCAATACAAGAAGAGGATATTATACTCATTAACATATATGCACCCATTCTGGAATAACTAAATATATTAAAATACTAACAAAGGGAGAAAGTGACAGGAATACAATAATAGTAGGAGACTCTTAACACCTCACTGACATCAATGTATAGATCTTCCAGACAGAAAATCAATAAGGTAACAGAGGTCCTAAAATGACACTAGACCAGTTGGCCTTAACTGATATCTATAGGATGGACATTACATTAAAAAAAAAATCTTTTCAAGCACACATGGAACATTCTCTAGAATAGACCATATACTAGGTCATAAAACAAACCTCAACAAATTTAAGAGGACAGAAATTATTTCAAGCATCTTTTTTGACCACAATGGTATGACATGAGAAATCAACCACAAAGAAAAACAGGAAAAAACAAAACAAACACATGGAGGCTAAATAATATGCTACTAAAAACCCAATAGGTCAATGATGAAATCAAAGAAGAAATCAGAAAATACCTTGTGACAAACAACAATAAAAACACAACCTTACAAAAATCTATGGAATGCAGCAAAAGCAGTTCTAAGAAGTTCATAGCAATACCGGATTTCCTCAAATAAGAAAAATCTCAACCTAACCTATCACCTAAAGAATTAGAAAAAGAAGAACAAACAAAACCCAAAGTCAGCAGAAGGAAGGAAATCAGAAAGATCAGAAAGAAAATAAATAAAATAGAGATTAAAAAAAAACAGAAAAGATCAATAAAACCAAGAGCTGGTTTTTTGAAAAGATAAAATAGACAAACTTCTAGCCAGGCTCACCAAGAAGAAAAGAGAGAGGACCCAAATATACAAGAAGTGAAAGAGGAGAAATAACAACCAATACTGTGGAAATACAAAAAAAAAAAAATCATAAGACAATACTATAAACAGTTGTATACCAACAAATTGGACAACCTGGAAGAGAAGGACAAGTTTCTAGAAAACTATGGCCTGCCAAAACTGAGTCAAGAAGAAAGATAATTTGAACAGACCAATCACTAGAAGTGAAACAGAATCTGTAATAAAAAGTTTAAAAACAAAACCTCCCTGCAAACAAAAGTCCAGGACTTGATGGCTTCACTGGGGAAATTCTACCAAACATACAAAGAAGAACTTACACCTATCCTTACCAAACTATTCCAAAAGACTGAAGAGAAGGAAACACTCTCAAATTCATTCTAGGAAGGCACCATCACCCTAATACCTAAACCAAAGACACTACAAATAAAAGAAAATTACAGGCTAATATCTTTGATGAATATAGATGCAAAAATCCTCAACAAAATGTTAGCAAACTGAATCCAATAATACATAAAAAGGATCATACAACATGATCAAGTTGGATTCATTCCAGAGTTGCAAGGATGGTTCAACATACAAATCAATGTGATACATCACGTTAAGAAAAGGAAAGACAAAAACCACATGATTATCTCAATAGATGCAGAAAAGTTATTTGATAAAATTCAACATCCACTCATGACAAAAACTCTCACCAAAGTGGATATAGAGGGAACATATCTCAACATAATAAAAGCCATTTAAGACAAACCCACAGCCAATATAATACTCAACAGTATAAAGCTTAAAGCCTTCCCACTAAATTCAGGAATAAGACAATGATGCCCACTCTCACCACTCCTATTCAACATAGTATTGGAAGTCCGAGCCACAGCAATCAGATAAGAAAAAGAGAAGGTACCCAAATTGGAAGTAAGGAGGTAAACTGTCACTATTTGCAGATGACACAGTTCTCTATATAGAGAACCCTAATGACTCCACACAAAAACTATCAGAATAAAAGAAATCAGCAAGGTAGCAGGATACAAGACTTAATATACAGAAATCTGTTGCATTTATTTACACTAACAATGAAATATCAGAAAGAGAAAGTTAAAAAATTCTGTTTAAAATCACATCCAATTAAAATAAAAAACAAACCTAGGAATAAATTTAACCAAGGAGGTGAAAGACCTACACGCTAAAAACTATAACACATTGATAAAGTAAGTAAACTGAAGATGATTCAAAGAAATGGAAAGATATCTCATCCTCTTGGATTAGAAGAATTTATATTGTTAAAATGGCCATACTACTCCAAGCAATCTACAGATTTAATGGCAATCCCTATCAAAATACCCATGACATTTTTCACAGAATTGGAACAAGTAATACTAAAATTTACAAGACCTAGAATTGCCAAAGCAATCCTGAGGGAAAAGAGCAAAGCTGGAGGCATAACTCTCCCAGACTTCAGACAATACTACAAAGCTACAGTAATCAAAACAGCATAGTATTGGCACAAAAACAGACACATAGATCAATGTAACAGGACAGGAAGCCCAGAAATAAACCCATGTACTTAGAGTCAATTAATCTACGACAAAGGAGGCAAGAATATACAATGGAGAAAAGACAATCTCTTCAAAAAGTGGTGTTGGGAAAGCTGGACAGCTACATGTATATCAATGAAATTAGAACACTCCCTCACACTGTACACAAAAATAAACCCAAAATAGTTTAAAGACCTAAATATAAGACATGACACCATAAAATTCCTAGAAGAGAACATAGGCAAACCATTCCCTGACATAAGTCATAGCAATATTTTCTTAGATCAGTCTCCCAATTCAAAAGAAGTAAAAGCAAAAATAAACAAATGGGACCTAATCAAACTTACAAGCTTTTGCACAGCAAAGAATACCATCAACAAAACAAAAAGACAACCTACTTAATGGGAGAAAATATTTGCAAACGATGTGACCGACAAGGGGTTAATATCCAAAATATACAAGCAAGTCATACAACTCAATATTGAAAAAAAAAACCCAATCAAAAAATGGGCAGAAGGTCTAAATAGGCATTTCTCCAAAGAAGACACACAGATGGCTAACAGGCACATGAACAATGCTCAACATGTTAATTATTAGAGAAATGCAAATCAAAACCACAATGAGGTATCACTTCACGTTGATCAGAATGACCATCATCAAAAAGTCTACAAATAATAAACGCTGGAGAGGGTGTGGGGAAAAGGGAGCCCTCTTACACTGTTGGTGGGAATGTAAATTGGTGCAACCACTATGGAGGTTCCTTCAAAAACTAGAGTTACCTTATGATCCAGCAGTCCCACTCCTGGGCATATATCTGGAAAAGATTAAAACTCTAACTCAAAAAAATACATGCACCACAATGTTCAGAGCAGCACTAGTTACAATAGCCAAGACACAGAAACAACCCAAGTGTCCATCAACAGACAATTGGTTTAAGAAGGTACAGTATATGTATACAATGGACTATGACTCAGCCATAAAAAAGAATAAAGTATTGCCATTTGCAGCAACGTGGGTTGACCTGGAGAATACAATACTAAGTGAAGTAAGTCAGACAGAGAGAGACAAATATCATATGATATCACTTATATGTGGAACCTTAAAAATAATACAAATGAATGTACAGACAAAACAGAACCTTAAAAATAATACAAATGAATGTATAGACAAAACAGAAACAGACTAATAGACATAGAAAACAAACTTATGGTTACCAAAGGGGAAAGGGATAAATTAGGATACAAACTATTATACATAAAATACATAGGTAACAAGGATTTACTGTATAGCACAGGGAACTATATTCTATATCTTATAATAATCTAGAATGGAAAATAACCTGAAATACATATATATATACACACACACACACACACACACATATACATACAGCTGAATCACTTTACTGTACACCTGAGACTAATACAATATTGTAAATCAACTACACTTAAAAAATAAATTAGTGAGTTCCCTGGTGGCCTAGTGATTAGGATTCTGGGCTTTCACTGCCGTGGCCCAGGTTCAATCCCTGGTCAGGGAACTGAGATCCCGCATGCTGTGTGGCTCGGTAAATAAATTAAAAATAAATAAATAAATAATTTCAGAAAATTTAAAAATAAATAAAAATTTTAAAAAGAAATGCATGCATCTGTGCGCCAAAAGAATGCTGGTAGCAGTACTGTTTGTAATAGCCAAAAACAAAAAAAACACCACCAACAACAACCAAAAAACCCAAACAGAGAGAGAGAGGAAACAATACAAATGTCCTCCAAGAACAGAATAAATTGTGGTATGTTTGTACAATGGAATTATATATAGCAATGAAAATATAATGACAGGCAATAACCTAACATCAAGGACTCTTTCAATATGGAACAAAAGAAGAGAAACACAAAAGAGTACATTCTGTAGACCCCACCTATTTATATATAGTAATTGAAAAACAAGCAAAACTAATCAATCTATAATGTTACAAATCCATATACTGGTTACCTGTGGGGACAAGATGGGTTAGGGATTAACAAGGGGCACAAGGTGAGCTTCTAGGACACTGATAATGTTCTAGTCCTTGATCTGTGAGGTAGTAGGAAATACCCTAATGATTTGTGCATTTTTCTACGTTTCACTTCTATAAAAAATGAAAAAATGCTTTAACAAAAAAATATAAAGCAAATGTTAACACATTAAATTTAGGTGATGGGTGTTTAGATATTCATACCACTATTTCCTGTAAGTCTTCTATTTGAAAATTATTAACAAAAAGTCAAAATAAAATAAAATTATGATATGCGGGGAGGGAAGAGAAAAGGACAACTCTTGGTAACCCACATGTTCTCAAAAGTAGGTTTAACTACAGCAAACTAGATAACATTATCTAGCTCACAGATTCATTTTTCCTAAAATAGAAAGGGTTGGAAACAAATTAAACCCACTAATACTATAACCTCTGCCACAAGAAATTCTGCAATCATTACTGCTCATGTCATATTATACAAAAGTATATCTTGGATCAAGTCAAAATAAAGGGCAAAGGTTTTCAGAGCCTGCAGCAGTTACCTAAAACAAAAAGATGGTCTTTTTAATCTCATTATTTTAACCTATTAACATGGTATTGACTGTGAAATGCTTGCCCAGAGGGCCTTCTGCTACTTTGTTTTTATTTTGTTAATTTCCAGCTATTAGATTAGTAGGGTTGATAAAGAGTAAATGTTTATGTGTCATTCTAAATATCTGGGATATTAGGAATTAGCAGGTGACAATTCAAAATATAATTATCCTAACTTTAAAACTGTGATTGTGCTTTTAAACACTGTTAGGAGACAACATAGAAAAACTTACCTTTCCAACAAATGGAACTAGATGATGTTCACACATGGAAAACATGTCTATGTCCTTCACAATCACCATCTCATCATGATCTTCATCAAATATAGCATCGTTTAGGACATCTGAAATCAGAGGCTTGCTTTAGTAATGTTTCCAATTTTATAGTAAGATAAAGAATAGAAAAGCTAACACCCTGTAGGTAAGTGTAAATTGACAGTCAACATAAGAATGTTAATCCTAACTAAAATATTAATGGCATGCAAATTAAAACTAGTTATTTTTCTCCCACCACATTAGCAAAGTCTTTTTCTTTAAATGGTGGGGGAAATCCTTATGATGTGGTATTACATAAAAAGTGCAGGATTACCAATGTATTTGTAGCATAGGAGAGGGAGAGAAAAAGAGGGAGGGAAGAAAGGAGATAGATTATGAAAAACAAAAGAGTGGGTATTTCTGGTGATAGGAATGGTCTACTTTCATGTTCTTCCTTACATTTTCCTGTACCTAACACTTTCTCTATAACAAATGTGTAGAAAACTATGTCTGAGAAAAAACCAATTCTTACCTCTCTGATTTCTGAAGCTAGATCCAGATACCCATAAACTTGACCTCTGTTATTACCACCCCAAATAATTTTCTATTCTTATAAAATTTTCTAGTTATTGTATGCAAGCATCAGACTCATTCTAAATAGTTGCCTTCCTCCTCCCTTCCTAAGGAAATTAATTCTATAGTTTCTATGTGTGTGCCTGTCCAGGTTGGCTTTGGGTGATGAACAGTGTCTTGTTTAACCTGTGGACTCTGTCATATATGGCCAGGCTTACAACAGACATTTAGAAACAAAAACTTTATTTTTAAAAACTGCACTCATATCTGAACAACTTGGCAGACCAGATACATTCAAGTCATCTAGGTATGTGATTTCAAGCATTTGGGGATACCCAATCTACACAGCATGAGACAGAAGGGAGGAGATGAACAGAGCTTTGTAGCCACTTACTGCTATCTCCCCTTGGAAAGGCAGGCTGCTGAGTGAGGCACAGGGAAGATGTGCAAATGTCCACCCACACAGCCTGACCTTCAGTGGCTCCGTTGCTACCAGAAGAGAGGCTCACAGATATTGAGTTATCATTTAACCACAGGTGTCATCCCCTGATTTAGGCTATCCAGGGACACATCTGACTCTGTAATACAGCAGTTATTAGTGTGGTAAACAAAAGTGAACATGTGGGGTTTAGACACACAGATAAACATGACACCCTGGTTAAGAGAGGCTAAAAAAATCCAGGGAGGAGAAGGCTCAGGGCCATTCTTTAAGTAAATACTCCTCCAAAAGCAGTTTTCTCTTCTGAATACTCTGTCCTAACCTTCAGTCCTATTTTTGAAAGAAGTCCAAAAATAGATCCTCAATGCTCCCCAAAGTATCTTGGAGTTCTCCATGATTTTAATGTAATGTTACTGCCATGCAGAGCTGACTAAAATCTTTAGTCACACAAGGAATCTTCCTGAAAGTAAAAACAAAAAAATTTTTCTTAAAGAACAAAAGAGAATTGTCAAATATAGGAAGTGTTCATTTGTTTTCTCTGGCAAAAAATGAGAGCATCCCCATTCTAAGCTCTGACAACGACCATATGGCACGTGTTAAATGCTGGCCCTCAAGTTAGGCTTATGTTAGCATCTGGCTCCACTGCTAACTGCCAAACCTTGGGCAAGGCACTCTGTGCCTCAATCTTCTCAGCTATAAAATGGGCATGAAAAAAGTATCTACTTCAAAGAGGTATCCTGAGGATTAAATGAGATAATCCACTTGTGTTTAGAAATATGCAGGTGGGGTATGCGATAGATAACATTATTACTATTACTATAATTAAGATTAAGAGAGTTGCTAAACTATGTTCCCATGCACATTGATGTACACCAGAATTTAAAAAGCAATAATTTGCTTCTAAGGAACAGACTGCAGAAAAGGAAAAGTAATAAATTTACTATGGAGAAACCTGGCAGACACTGCTTGAATCAAATAATTAAGGTTAACTTTACCAGTAATAAGACATACTGATATCATGTAGCTCCTGACATAAGACCATGAGAAGCGCACATCACCTCTCTGGAATTCTTCCCCAAAATCTGTAACTGCAGTCTAATCACCACACAAATTGACGGACATTCTACAAAATACCTAAACAAGAACTCTATTTAAAAAGACATGGAGGGAATTTCCTGGTGGTCCAGTGATTAGGACACTGCACTCTCACTGCTGTGGGCCTGGGTTCAATCCCTGGTCGGGGAGCTCAGATCCCACAGGCCAAGCGGCGTGGCCAACAAAATAAATAAATAATTAAAAAATAAAAAGACATGGAAAGACTAAGGAACTGTCCACGCTAGAGGAGACTAAAGACACATGACAACTAAAAGCAACAGATAAACTAAAATCCAAATAAAGCCTGTAGTTTCGTTCATAGTGTTGATGATTGCACCATGGCCATGGGAGATGTTAGCATTAGGGGAAGCTGGGGAAAGGGTATATATAGAATCTCTCTTACTATTTTTATCATTATTCTGTAAGTCTAAAATTATTTCAGAATAAAAACTTTAAAAAAACACAACAGAGGGACTTTCCTGGTGGCGCAGTGGTTAAGAATCTGCCTGCCAATGCAAGGGACACAGGTTCAAGCCCTGGTCCGGGAGGATCCCACGTGCCGGGGAGCAACTAAGCCCATGCGCCACAACTACTGAGCCTGCGCTCTAGAGCCCACGAGCCACAACTACTGAAGCCTGTGCACCTAGAGCCCGTGCTCCACAACAAGAGAAGCCACCACAATGAGAAGCCCGCACAGCGCAACAAAGAGTAGCCCCTGCTCGCTGCAACTAGAGAAAGCCTGTGCACAGCAACAAAGACCCAATGCAGCCAATAAATAAATAAATTTTTAAAAATTAATTAATTAGGGCTTCCCTGGTGGCGCAGTGGTTGAGAATCTGCCTGCCAATGCAGGGGACACGGGTTCGAGCCCTGGTCTGGGAAGATCCCACATGCCGCGGAGCAACTAGGTCCGTGAGCCACAACTACTGAGCCTGCGGGTCTGGAGCCTGTGCTCCGCAACGGGAGAGGCCGCGATAGTGAGAGGCCCGCGCATGGTGATGAAGAGTGGTCCCCGCTTGCCGCAACTAGAGAAAGCCCTCGCACAGAAACAAAGACCCAACACGGCCAAAAATAAATAATAAATAAATTTTTAAAAAATTAATTAAAAAAAAGACACAACAGAACAATGTCCATCAACTGGAATATATAAGCAATGGAGTACTACTCAGCAATAAGATGGGATAAAATAATGATGCAAGTACTAAGATGGTTGAACCTCCAAAGAATTATACTAAGTAAAAGAAGTCAAAGACATACACACAAAAAAAACTATGCGAGATTCTAGGAAAAGCAAATATAGTGACAGAAAGCAGACAGAAAGTTTACCAGAGACCTCAGAGGTGTGACAGAGGGATTGGCTGCAAAAGGATATGAAGACATTTTTTTTTTGGTTGATGGAAACCATCTAAACCTTCGTTGTACTGGTGGCTATGCAACTGTATGAGTTTGTCAAAATTCAAATTGTGCATATAAAGTTGGTAAATTTTATTGAATATAAGTTACACCTTAATAGAGCTAACTTTAAAAGAAACTGTGGTATACAGGGACTCCCCTGGCAGTCCAGTGGTTAAGACTCCACACTTCCACTGTGCCGGGGTCACAGGTTCTATCCCTAGTTAGAGAAGTAAGATCCCACGTGCCGCACAGTGCGGCCAAAAAAAATAATAAAAACAAAAAAAGTTTAAAAGCTGTGGTATATTATGAAACCTTTTGTGTAAAAGTCGAAAGGAGATACGAACATATACACACATATATACACTTATCTTCAAAAGGAAACACTAGAAGAATAAATCAAAAAGCAAATAAAAATGATTACCCATAAAGGACTAAAAGAACAGGCAAAAAGGGATATGATAAAATGAGACATCTTTGAATAAAATTTGTTACATAATTTTGACTTTGAAATCATGTAAATGTTTTACATACTCAAAACTAAACTAAAAAGAAAACAACTAGCGACCCCATACGTTGTGATGCTTTGTGTGACAATGGGGTATTGATGCTTTGCCTATATCCCATTTCATTAAAATGGACCCAGACTATAAACTTGACCCAGCCTAATCATTTTTCTTCAGTAATGAAGTCTCCCTGCTATATTTATTTATGTTTTGCTCCAACATATCTGAAAGCTACCATCTGTGGCTAATAAGAACAAAACACTATCACGGATTGTTTTAATTTCCTGTCTGTTATCAGCAGCAAGGAGGTAACCCTGGAAACAAGGATTTATGGCATTCTATTTCCTACTGTTGGTCATAACCAACAAAAGAAACCACAGCCACCTCCAAAAGTTAAAGGCCTATCTATAACAACACCACGCACAAAAAGTATAAAAGCATACCTTTCTCATGTCATTAATGACTAAGCAATGACAACAAACAACCCTGCTGGGCAGCCATCCCTCAAGCATTCTGTCCCCTCCTGAAAGTGCATTAAGGCAGGCCCACTAATGACCCAGAGTTAAGTATTTAAGCACCCTCTGAAGCAGGAGTTCTGACTCCCCCAGTGAGCTTGCTAAAACACAAATCCCTGGACCCCACCCCCAGAGCATCTGATTTAGGAGGTTTGGGTGAGCCTGATAATTTGCATTTTTAACAAGTTCCCAGAAGATGCTAATGCTCCTGGTCTGGGAACCACACTATGAGAGCCGCTGTTTTGAGGTGTTCCATGTTCTGTGCTGCTACATAGAATCTTTACACCTTGAAAATGCTCCTACGGATACATCATATACATTAAGGAACACAGACCTGTTTCTGCTGGGGTAAAAGGAAACTCCTAGGGGAAATTCCACACAAAAGGAAAATTATATCTAAGGAACTTTCTTTTGCATGAGTGGTAACAGTAATTAGCACTATCCTGGATGTTTTGTGATCAGCACCAAAAATTAGAGATCTCTGAGGAAGTCAGAATTGCACAGATGATCCATCTTCCTGGGGGACAGCATTTAAAGACAATGGAAGAACACCTGGAATGCTGAACATGCGTCCATCCTAAGGGACAGGAAAGAGAGAATGGGGTCTTCTTACTGGTTTTCGAATTAAGAGAGAACAAGACGCAGAGAGTGAGACCTAACAAGGCATCAGGCTTCTTCGCTCTTGGCTGGAATTAAATCAACTCAAGGGGCTAACAAAGACAAGCCCACCTGATTTAGCGGAGAAAGATCTGAATCACTGGCCCAAACCCTCTAACATTAGAGCTGCCTCAACCAGCATAGAGTACTTACTTCATTGTACTTCCTGGTACCACTGTTATCTGTGCTGATTTCTCCCAACCTTGGAGGTAAGCGTTGTAGCTGAAGGCTTTGGAGTTTCCACACAGTACCCTACACACCACGCACAGAGCCAAAGCTAAACAGAGATCTTCCATTTTATCTAATTAATATCTCAGTCTTTACCCTGTGATTTACTTCCTTAAAATAGAAGAGACTCCAAAGAAGCTCACGTGGCCAAGGGAACATAAGAATTCTCATTGCAACATTATTGGTAATAACAGGAATTTAAATGTGCATCAGAAGAACAATTATACATCTTACTTAGAAAAGCACTAAAACCATTAACTAAGGTATCTCTTCCTTGTGAGTAGCAGTAACCTTCGACCAAGATGTGTGCTTGATTATCCTTTGTCAAAATCACATATGTACTGACCTCCCCGCTTACCGCTTCAGAACAGTTCTCAAAGTTCTCTGAGAGACTGTCTCTCAGGTTATAATCCTCAGGTTGGCTCAAATAAAATTTTCCATTTCTTACTTAGATTGACTATTGATTAATTTTTTTCATTGACAAGAGTATGTCCATTTAAATGAAATAGAAACAATACTACCTGTTGTTTGTGGACACACACATAAAATGAAAGTATAAAAACAGGCATGAGAGTAAGAGATCAAATTCAGGATAGTGGTTAACTCTGCGGAGGGAGGTTAGCAGGATCAGAAAGAGATAACTATGAGCTTTATCTGTATTTTTTAAAGCAATTATAGCAAAATATTAAAATATTTGCTAAAATTGGATGAATGTTGGCTAAATTCATTCTTTATACTTTTCCTTGTATATTTGAGATATTTCATTAATAAATATTAATATTAATTAATATTAATTTGAGATATTTCATAATAATAAAAAAATTAATATTTTTAAACTGAGGAGTTCATGCACATGCTGGTGTTTTGTTTTTTTCCTGAAAAAACAGCAAGCAACTGAGGTTACCCTTGCACAGAAGAACTGGGACTGGAGAAGGATTCCACAGGAAAGGCACAGCCTGCTTCACGCAATGCTGCAAACGCCTTCGGAGACCTCCCTAAATCACACTCTGCCATTAAAACAAAGGCTTCTGCCCTGAGTGTGGCACTGAAACTTTTTGCTTTCCACCTCCTGTTTGAAAAGTTTGTCCTATGAGTAAGAGCAACATTAAAAAAAATTAAAAGAGAAAAGAAAATCACTATCTCTGCTTTCATTTGCATCATGGTAGTACACCTCTTGTTAGTATTCCAACAGGCAGAGCTTTTTGCACTTAACAAGACAGAGCTAACATTTGTAAACTGGCCAAAATAAGCATGAACCCGAACATTCCACAGACTGACATAATGACAGAAACTAAGATGACTTTAGACAACCATTCGCACCATCTGCTGAAGTAGGCAGAGCTGCTGCGCAGCTTTGATATGCTCCATGAACTTACTTCGTAAACTGCAAGTTTGTCAGCAGGAAAGATCCAGTGCATTGCAAAGAAAGTCAAAGTTCGGTTATTTTGGAAATTTTCCTTCCTGCCATCCTTGGCAGAGATAAATTCCCATGTTGCAACTAAGCAACTACAATATAGCTAAGACAACATGAATGGACCTTGAGGGCATCATGCTAAGTGAAATAAGTCAGATGGAGAAAGACAGTGTATGATCTCACTTACATGTGGAATCTAAAAAAGCCGGACTTGTAGAAACAGGGAGTATAATGGTGGTTCCAAGAAGCTGGGAGGGTGGAGGAGATGGGAAGAGGTTCGTCAAAGAGTACAAACTTCCAGTTAGAAGATGAATACATTCTGGGGATTTAACACACAGCTTTCTAATTATAATTAACAATACTGTATTAAATATTTGAAAGTTGCTAAGAGAGTAGATCTTAAAAGGGTGGTAATCATATTGCAACATATAAGTGTATCAAATCAATACATTGCACATCTTAAATTTATACAATTTTACATGTCAATTATATCTTAATAAAGCTGGGGAAAAAATACAGAGCCAAGGCTATGGAAATAAATGTGCTGGCTGCCCTCAAAAGAGTATGGATATGCATGTTTCAGCAAATATAGTAGCAATATGCTCTTCCCATCCTCTCAGCAGCCGTTGTAATGAACACAACATCTCTCCCTGAGAGACAAGTTTCATATATGAAGTTAATTAAGACCTTTTTCTTGATCACAACAGTAATGTTTGTTACAGTTTATCTACAAGACATTAAAACACTGGAATGAGAAAATGGAAGCACATAAAATCTCTCTACCCACAATGACTTAACTGGCTCTTAGGGAACCACACGCACAGTCGTTCAAGAAGTAGTGTGGTAAAGTAGAAGGAATGAGTTAAAAGAGTCCAGAGACCCGAGTTCTCTTTCAAGCTCTGTGCAGACTGTGACCTGGGTGGCCGGGTCCTCACAAGTAAGAGGATGGTTTTGAAAAAGGAATTCAACATGACTCCCAGGTTCCTGGTTTGCACAACTCTGCGAGTGTTGGAAATCGATGCCAAATTACATCAGAATTACCCTCCCACTCCACTGGTCAGCTTCTGAGATGTGCACAGCAACGGCTAGTGGCTTTCTGTACTGAGGAAGAGAAAAGCACCTGTTTTAAACTATTCAGATTTATTCATGGATAAAACTGAAGCTTCCCAATCATATACACTATTAACTCTCAAAGTTACCTAAGCCAAAGAACTCTCATTCTGGTCACAGTTTACTACTCTGAAAATCTGTGGTAAAAGTTTCTTATTTGTGGAAAATAAGATCCTTAAAAGGCTGTTTAAAGAAAGAAACACGGTGTATTCAAGGAATCATTAAAAAAAATACACACCTGTCAAATTTAGTTTTTTAATTGGATAATTCTGTATACCTTTCACAATCCAGCTGTTAAACTGAAAATGGAATTTACAAAACAGATGGTGGTAACAAGGTCTGGTGTACAGTTCTGAAGAAAGAGCACACCAATCTGATAAACTATCCATTTGCTTCAAAGCCTTTAATAGGCTCATCCCTTATCATCCTACTTTCACTTCTGCCATGAGATTTCACACTGACAGATGTTATGGAACCATTTGTAATGCTATCCGACAAATAAGTACCAGCAGGGTGTGCAAGTCTCTATCATTCATGACAAATGATTAAGGGACAAGGGATCACCTTTTAGAACAGTGGCTCCCAAATATAGCCAATCATAGGGAGCCTTGGAAAATACAGCTTCCCAAGCCACCCTGACAAAGTCCGATTCACTGGGTGTTGGGGTGATCCCAGGATTACGTCTTTTAAAAACCCAAACGATTCCGATAACCAGTCAAGCTGGGAGCATAGGCTCTTAAGGGGTGAGAGAGGATGAAGGTTGAAAATGGACCCACTACTGGCTCTAATTTGCTGTTCAGCAAGGCCGAATGGTGGGCAATATAATTCCTCACCATAAACCCTCACTACAGTCACCAAGTCACAGGGTGACAACTTGCACGGAACACTGTGAGCTCTGCAAAGGAGGCCTGGAAGAGACACTGAGGTTGGAGGTGGTGGGGTGAGTGACAAGGAGAGACTAAGGGAAGAAGCTGGAGTCACCTTCAGAGCGGGTGGCAGAGAGGACCACATGGCCCAGCAAAAAATAGAGGAAGGAGGATCTCACACAAGAAAGTTGTACCCATCTCCCAGAAAAAATATCAGCCATTTAAGAAACCAACTGGCCCCTACAGCCAATGCACTAGAAATCAGTTTCAAAGGTAACATGATCACGTTTTCATAGAACTCCTATACTAATTTACAAGCTGGACACAAATATATCAGACTGTGACCTCAAGAACCTTAAGATCTGAGGAAATAAGAAGTCTATGTGTAAAAATATTTGGAGAATGACTATAGCTAAACTACAAAAGCAATAGTTTACATAAAGGGAAAATTATGGGCCAGGAGAAGAAATAGGGCTAAACTGAAGATAAAGATTTGAGCCAGGCCTTAAGGATGGATACGAGGAAAGGAAGAGAGGGTTTTCTAGAGGGCGCGAGGGAAGGAGGTACTATATGAGATGAAATACAGAGGTGGGAAACAATAAAAGGAGAGGTACACTGCCTGAATGGATCATGCACTGGGCAGAAACCAAATTCCCTTCTGCTTTAGAGCATTTTTCAAGTTAAAATTTACATTTAGTTCGTAACCTCTTTCAAGTCCTGCCACACTCTGCATTGGTCAAAAGTTATTATCCTCATTTGACAGATGAGGAAACTGATGCTCTATTTGGAAACACTAAGTGCCTGCTGAAGAAGAGCCAACTGCTGGTGTGAGGGCTGGATTTTGACCCCTGTCCTCTGACTTCCAGAAGCCACCAGAAGTCTGAACCTGGTGAGCCCAGTGGCTGGAAAGCCAAATCAGGAGTTGCTGCAGCCATGAGGTGACAAGGCCTAGAACAGCAAAGGAAGTGAAGAGAGCAAATCTGATTCTTTAAAAGAAAAATAAAATATCAATAGTTATGTATATGGAGGCTGAAGGAGAAGAGAGGGTCAAGCTAACTGCCAGCCCAGGAGAGCAGCTAGAAAGAGTGGCCTGATACCAACTATCTGCTAGAGCCCAGAGCTGGTGCACCTCAGTAGCAAAATACTGTTTAACCAACTATTTATTTGGTTTATATGCAGGAAAATTCAGTAATTTAATGCTACTTTGACCTTTACTTTTCGAAATCAAACTGGAACAGTTTCAGGGGAAAGGAGAATCACATTAAATCTTCAAACTAATAAAAAGGCTTTTTTTAAAAAAAGGAGCTTCTCTATGGAAGTTTATCCTAGGAAACCAGTAAAAGCTTTTCAAACCAACTAGAGTCTTACAATCTTCAAGATCCAAATATTGTGTCTCTCCTGATTGTGATATTGCATGAAGAAAACAGCATTCCTAATAAAAATGTTTTCCCTGAATTTAATCAAGTCTTTAGACCTAACTTCCAGTTTCCAGGAATATGAGGGATAGAGAAACAAATTAAATGAAAACAAGAAGAAAATAATCATACAAATCTCAAAGGTGGAATATCTTACAGGATAGCTGACAATCTCTGATAAATCAGGGGGAGGAGGGTAGTAGGAACTTTTCTAGATTTAAACCTAACAATCAAATGCAAATGTATGGATACTGAGTGGGTCCTAGTTTGAACAAATCATGAGTGAAAGACATTTGGGACAACTGGGGAAATCTGAATGTAGATTAGGTACTAAATGATATGAAGGAATTAATAGTTTTACTAAGGATAGTATAAACGGTTAAGAAGAAAAACACCTTCAAGGGTGACATTTCACCTCTAAATACACATCTCTGATTTGCTCTCAGTAAAAGAATAGACCATACCAATATGACAAAACGTTAATTTTGAATCTAGGTAGTAAGTATACAGCTGCCCCTCATACAATTTTGTCTACTTTTGTGTTTGGAAATTTTACATAATAAAAATTAAAAGTAAAATAAAATGTCATGATTCTAACAGAATATCAGTTTTCTTGGTATTACTGTTTAACCAATGAATCCAATAATTCCTCTTCTAATTTATATAAAGCTTTATTAATAGACTAAAACCTCAAGTGCTAGTATGACTAGCAACTGCTTACTCTTCTTGGAGAAGTGTCTACAATACTCCTGAGGGGAAAGTCTTTAAATAAATGTTTTGTCCAAGCAAAGGGGCTATAGGTTAGAAGATCACCAACCCTAAAGAGCATATCCACGAAGAACCTTTTAAAAAATCTGCGTCACAAGAAAAATAAGAGAGACCTGTTACCATAGAAACTATCTGTGTGGCTTGAATGTTTCAAAGGAAAACAGCACCTCTAGCAACAAAAGAAGCCTGAGGTCCTTGCTAGGACCTCACCTGTCAGCTGCTGGAAGTCAACAGAGTGAGCAAAGAGAGAATGCCGACAAGCGTGCCCATACTACAGAGACCTCGGCGAGACAATCCAACTCTAGCGTAACTGCCTTTCCCTGCAGACCAGATCCACAATAGTCTTGAAAGTGACTTGTGCAGGGTCATAAACTAGTTAGTGCAGATGCTGTGACTAGTCCAGACTAGTTGTTCTTCCCATTATACCAGGATGAGGCTTTGTTAACACACTAAAATGGTTTGAGAAACACCAAATGGACGCTTAGCATCAATATTATATCAGTGAACATTTCTAACATGCTAAATATGTAGCTAAAAGACTTGTCCCTCTTATAAGCTACTTGACTTGTAAAGGGCCACCCTTGAAAAGGCTCAGTTTGTTGTGCTGGAGGGGTACAGAAAGAGAGTTAAGATATTAAAATGAGAGAAAAAAAACAGCATGGGCTAAGCTTGGCCTCCACGGAGGCAAATCCTGAAGGCGCTGACAGCTGGAGGCTGTCAGCTAACTGCACCTTACCCTTATGGCTGAAAGGCAAATTGTTTCTGATGGGAAACCAGAGTGGCACTCCTCCACAGTTGCCTGTGCATTAACAGAAGCACTTGTATCTTGAAGGGGTGGTGAGCTGGAGAGGTGTGATCTACAGCAGCTCTACCTTAAAGTGGTCTGGAGTTCTGCAGAGTCCTCGCCGAGTTAACAGCCTCTCAGTTGAACTCCAGCACCCAGTACCTTCATCACTGCTCAGGAACATCTTACTGCGAGTGCATAAACTATACCATCAGTGTAATTGTATTTTAAGCTATTTTAGTGACAAATTCCTTGTTCGGGACATTTGTCAATGGCCTCTGTTGAACTGGGCTCTGATTCCTACTTAGAATAAAAACTAATACATGTATGATCATGCCTCACATCAATAGCCAGGAACTTCACTGAAACAGCATCTGGACCAACCAGATCTCAAAAAAATTCAACCCAGAACTCAGCAACTGCCAATTTCCTCACCTAAACCTGGGTGCTTGTTCACAGAACTCTAGAGAGGCAAAAGGTGTTGAGTGGTGGAGGTGGCAGGGGGGTGGATTCTCATGGTTAGCAGCCAAAACCAAAAAAAAAAAAAAAGCGGAACGATTAGAGGAAGAGAGCAGGCATAAGGGCCAAATATTGCAGAACAAGCCTCATATAGGACTTCTGCATCAGTCTCCAGCTCCAGTGTGAGAAGGAGACAGGGTGCATTTTCAAAACAGGCTATGCACCAAGCTATGCACTAAACTAAAATGCTAAGTTGCCCTCGTGAGGAGGTGGTGATGGAAGAGAATTTAAAAATGCAGGCAAGAGGCTGGAACACAACAAAACATTACAGCCATGGTGAGGAAAGACAGGAGGAAATCAGTCAAGTGTTTCTGGAAGGAAGAGATCTACTCGATGTCTGTAAAATCACTCTGGCACTGATGGATGGGAGCAGGACAAGCTAGGAGGCAAGACAGCCAGTAAAGAAGTGAGAAATGACTAAGAGTCAAAGCAAGAGAAGGTAAGAGAGTCTAGAGATATTCAGGAAGTATAAGAGTCAGGACTTGGGGCACGAGTAACCAAGGGGATTAATGAGAAGGAAGAATTGCAAGATGAAACGAACGACCAGATTATAAAGCCTGGACAAGCAACACGTGTTCAGGTAAAGTTGTTCATCAGAAGGGCTGACTGGTCAAAATGGACTTTAGAAACATCAGAGAAAGGAGCCAGCCCTAATGCCTTCCCATGCTGATCTTTAAAAAGTTTAAAATAAACCTGCTTTGAGGGCTTCCCTGGTGGTGCAGTGGTTGAGAGTCTGCCTGCCAATGCAGGGGAAACGGGTTTGAGCCCTGGTCTGGGAGGATCCCACATGCCGCGGAGCAACTGGGCCCGTGAGCCACAATTGCTGAGCCTGCGCGTCTGGAGCCTGTGTCCCGCAATGAGAGAGGCCGCGACAGTGAGGGGCCCGCGCACCGCGATGAAGAGTGGCCCCCGCCTGCCACAACTAGAGAAAGCCTTCGCACAGAAACGAAGACCCAACACAGCCATAAATTAATTAATTAATTAATTTAAAAAAAAAAAAAACCTGCTTTGAAAGCTTCATTTAATTTTAGCTCTATGGTACAGACAACTATGAATATTAGTGTATTCTTTTTATTCCAGAACACCTAAGAGCATAATCTTCTCTTAACTATCATGGACTATTTGTTTAAAAAAAAAAAATTCAAAATGAATTTCCTTCTAGGTTCAGCTCAAAATCTACCTCCTCCATAGTCATCTGTGGTTTCAAGTCTCTCCGCCATAAGAACCCACCTTCCTTCTGACCACACAGCACCCCACTTGCTCCTCTCTGCAGGAACTTAGTGTCTGGTTCCGGCTAGCACAGACCAGAGGCTCCCTGAGGGCCAAGCCAAGGCCAACCAGTTTTGCTTCCCTTTTAACAGTTAGCTCAGGGTCATTCACAGGCCTGATGTTTGATAAATAAATATGCACACAGTTAATATATCTTCAATTCTGAAGATTTCTTAAAATAAGAAAATAAAATACTTACAAATTTAAGAACATACAACATTCTACAGATGAGTTACTGGCTCAAACAAGGACCAAACGGTTCTTCTCTAACTTTAAAATGATGCTCTTAACATGGACGAACCTTGAAGACATTATGCTAAGTGAAATAAGCCAGACACAAAGGATAAAATGATATGATTCCACTCATATGAGGTCCCTAGAATACTCAAATGCAGAAAGTAAAATAGAGGTTACCAAGGGCTGAGAGGAAAGAGGACCAGGGAGTTATTGGTTGATGAATATGGTTTCAGTTTGGGATAAAGAAAATGTTCTGGAAATAGCCTGTGGTGATGGTTGCACAACAATGCGAATGTACTTAATGCCACTGAACTATATACTTAAAAATGGTTAAAATGCTAAGCTTTATGTCGTGTATGTTTTAAAGCAAACAAATAAAAAAAAGAATATACAACATTCAACTGTATGCATTTCAACACAGTTGCAAACATGCAGTAGGAAACACAACTGGGTAAGTTGGTAGAGATGCAACATAATTATGTTGTATTATTTTGCCTAATTATTCAAAGAGAAGATAAAATAAATTGTATCTCTGAAATTTACATACCACTGTAGTTACAGAAAAAATTACTTCAAATAAAAGGAAAGATTAAGAATTTATAACTGCATTTAAGAAAAAGTACAAACCCTAAAAACAAAGATTTAAAACAAAACTGAAAAGTTTCCAAATAGTAAAACCATTAAAACAGACTCACATTTGTAAAGTATAAATGATCAAAATATAATTAAATGTGCTTTAGACAAAATGTATAAAATTTTGGTTTTCAAATATCTCCCTCAAAAGATTAAGTGGGGAAAAGTTTGTTAGTTATTAATCTACCTTTGAACTGAATGTAATTTAGCTAAATTTTCTGCAATTATTCACAAATTCCCCTGATTAAAAATTTCATGAACTATCTTAAAGTCAGGATGTTAAGAAATGCCTCAAAACTAAAACTACTTGGCTTTCTGTTTGCTAGAATTCAAGAAGAAAAACAGAATGCCTGTGGATTACACTGCTCACATCTTAATTAAATGGATCGTCATATGAAAATGTAACATAGGCACTTAAAACCGGAGGGGGCACGATGTCCATTGGAACATGAGCTCTGTCGTCACACACACCTGGGTTTTGCTCTGTGCCCTCTGGCAAGTGACTTGACCAGAGGCCTCTCAGTTTCCAACTCTTTATAATGAGTACGGCCTCCAAGTTGACAGGAGGATCATATGAGATCACACGTATACAACCTGGCCCACTTCCCAGGGTTTGGGTGCCCATGCTCTTCTCCTCAACACCTAACACTTTCATTCACCAGCAACCAGCACACTGCTGCCTTGATACACACCAAGGGGAAGGCTCACGTGATCCTACCGGTCAGGAAAAAATACCTCAAAAAATTTCTTATTTTCTGTAATTTGTTAAATTACTCCCTAAAGTCCTACAATCTGGCTTCTGAGCACATTAAGCTATTGAAACTACTAACACCACCTTCAAATAAAATCTCAGTACTCATTGCTAACACTGACAAAATGTCTGTAGCACTTCATACATGCTGGGCATTTCTCTCAGCACTTTATATGTACTAACTCACTTAATCCTCACAATAACCCTATAAGATGGATGATTACTATTAACTGCCCCATTTTACAGATGAAGCAATTAAGGCACAGCTGGTCAGTAACAGGATTTGAAGCCAGGCAATCTGACTCAAGTCTACTATGTCTCGGGACCTTTTCCTTCTGTTCCACGTTCCTTTTAAAACCATTTTCTGCCAACACTTACACTCCTGGATCTCCTGCCTCTCACATCTCCCTTTAGGGCGGTCTCCGCTGGTTCTTCTCTCACTCTCCTTAGTGTCAGAATGCTGACGTCTCCTCTTCTCACTCCTTTGAGGAGCTCAGGCACTCTCCGAGCTTAACTCTCAGCTTTATACTGATAATTCACAAATTTGAATTTCTAGCCTTAAACCACCATGCCATCTCTTGGCCTGTTTAAGTCACTCCCTTTTCCTCTGCACAAATGCAAATTTTAACCACCCTCATCTCAAACTCTGGTCCAGTTGCTTTTGGTGCATAACAGAACATCCCAGAATTTAGTGGTGTACAACTATTTTATTATGTCCTGGGATTCTGTGGGTCAGGAATTCAGACAAGGCACAGGAGAGATGACTGGCCTCTGGTCCACAACGTCTGGGGCTCAGTGGGGACAACTCGTTGGCTGGGGGCTGGAATCACCTGGAGGAGTCTTTACTCGCATGTCCAGTGTTTGGTGCTAGCTGTTGGGTGGGACCTCAGCTAAAGCCATCAGCTGGAACACCCAGTTGTGGCCTCGCCACGTGGCAGAGCTTCCTCACAGCATGGCAGCCTCAGAGTAACTGGACTTTTTACACGGTGGCTCAGGGCTCCAGAGTATCCCACATTCTTAAAACACTTTCCAATTAATCCAACCCCATAGTTCTTCCTCATCATAAAAGCAGGAATATATTAAGCATCAGGTGCTTTTCGCATACCTTCTTAATTCTTGTAAGAGCCCAGGCAAAGCAGGTATTACCATCCTTTATAAAAAGAGAAAGATGAAAATTAAGTTTGGAGACATGCCAGTAATTATACAGATAGTTAAGGGACAAGGTCACATTCAAACTCAGTCTCTTTCTTTACACAATATGGATCACAATGAAGATCAAGCTTGCAAATATATACATCTAACTATTTTTCTCTAATTCCAGGGTAAAGGTTTTCAGTAACCAGATTTTTCTTATTAGCTAGCCCTTAAAAAGTTGTATTTCCTTTGCTCCTAGATTTGAAACAACTCTGTCACAATGTTTTTAATTTATCTATTTGAAAATACATGTACATACTTCAAAGATCAAAAACTGAAAATATAGTGAAAAGTCTTGCTTCTACTCTGGTCTGCCATCTGCCCAGTTCATATCCCTGATTAACATATAACCACTTGTGTATCCTCCAATTCTTAATGTCAATATAAACATTTTATTGTCCCCCCCAACATAACTCCTCTGCATCATTTAGCCATTCTAAGGGACTAGACATATAGGATGGTTCTTTTCATGGCTGCAGTGACTAACCTTGAGCATATGTCATTTCGTGTATGCAATTCCCAGAGGCAGGATTTTCAAATAGGATATATGTATTTGTATATGTATGTATTTGTATTTAATATATGTTGCCAAATTATCCTCCATAAAGATAGCTACACTCTCAACAGTAATATTTGTTTCCCTATAACTTCCATAATGTAATGCAGTATCAAGTTTCTAGACTTTGGCCAATCAAACAAGGAAAAAGTATATCTTTGGGTGGTCTGTGTGCATTTCTCTTATTGAAGGTGAGGTCAAGCATCTTGCCATGTATTTAAAAGTCATTTGTATTTCCTTTCCTGTGAATTGTCTGCTTACATGTCTTGCCAATTTTTCAATTGTGTTTTTGGCCTTTCTCTCACACTAATTCCTAGCATCTCTTTTATATTAGTATGATTATCCTGTTGTCTACATTATGAATTGTAAATATTTCTTCCCAGTTTATAATTTCTGTTGGTATTTGACCTGTGAAAGTTCTTAGTTTTTATATAAAGTAACAATTATTTTCTTTTATGGCTTCTAGACTGAGGCATAATTAGGTCAATCTCCAGTGCAGAATTAAAGAAATATATTAGAGAAATTAACAACCTTATATATCTTTAAGCTTTATTTAAAATACTTTTAAACTTACTGAATAGTTGCAAAAATGGCCTAAAGAGTTCCCATGTATCTTCTTTATAGAAGAACTCCAGTTAATAAATTCAGAAGGAATTAAAGAACCAAACATCATTATTTTTCAACTTCTAAAAAATACTGGATCTAGGCAATCACCAATGGCTTCTAAAGTCAAGTGAAATGCTGGTGAGAAGCTCTGTAATGGACAACTTAGGCTGATAACGCTTAAAGCTAATCGATTATAACATCACAAAAAGACAACTAGATATTTAACTGCTTACCGATGGAAGCACATGCCACCACCTATGAAGTATTCTTGACTAAATTTAAGAGTTATTTGGTGGGGGTGGGAGTGGGGAGAGGCAGGAAGGCAAGTGTCTAAATCTAACTGCTAGTATATAAGCAACACAGGTGCTAAAGGAACATGTTAAATTAAATCGTGAGAAAAATAACGAGCAGAACCCAGAATGTGGGAAATTCTATAGGACAAATGACCCTGGTTCTTCAACAAATTGTTAGGGGATAAAAAAGAATACCAAACTAACAAATTTTTTAAAAACTTGAAGACTTTTATCAAATATAATACGTGAATCTTGTCTGAATCCTTATTCAAACAAACCAATTTGTAAAGAGATATCTATGAGAAAAATCAAAGAAATGTAAATATTGGTTAGATATTTGATATTAAGGAATTACTGTTGATTTCAAGGATGACAATATTTTTAAGTCTCTATTTTCAAGATATAGTAAAGTATTTATCAATGAAGTGACATATCTAGGATTTGCTTTAAAATAATTCAGTGGGGGAAGGTGTGTGACAAGAGGAACGAAGCAAGACAGACCTATGTTTATGTTAAAGGTTGGGTGATGGGCACATAGAAACTCATTATACTATTCTAATTTTGTGTACATTTGAACACTTCTACAATAATTTAAAAACTGACTGCAGTCCTGACAGATTTTCTAGAGATTCTTCCCCATGAGAATTTTGATGTGCCCGGGAAACACGCCAGTTGCTTCAATTGATACCTTGGAATAATATGTTGACTGGATATAGAAGAAGCCATCTCGCCAAATAGGTGAGTTTCTACAGGCGCAGGACTATGAAGGACACAAAGATGTCTAAAGGATGACCTCTGGCCTAGAATAGAAGTGTTCAGGAGATCCAGTAGAAATAACTTCCATGGCTTTTCCATAAAGCTAATCCCCTACGTTTTTCTTTAGTGTATATAAAAAAGCCAGCATTTATTGAGCACCTATGCACAGAGCACTGTGGTAGGAGAAAGACAAGTGTTAAGAAGGGGTTCTTGTCTTTTTTTTTTTTTCAATATTTATTTATTTATTTATTTGTCTGCGCCAGGTCTTAGTTGCTACACACGGAATCTTAGTTGCGGCCTGCGGGATCTTTAGTTGCAGCATGCAGGCTCTTAGCTGCGGCATGCGGGATCTAGTCCCTGACCAGGGATCGAACCTGGGCCCCCTGCATTGGGAGCACGGAGTCTTAACCACTGGACGACCAGGGAAGTCCCAAGAAGGGGTCCTTGTCTTTAAGAAATTAATTCAAACATTCATCAAGTTATCTACATGTGCTGGGCAATTCGCTAGGCATTTAAAGGTGAGTACAGACAGTCCCTCTTCTAAAAAACTGTGACTGAGGCTATAACAGAACCAAATTCTAGTGAGTAAATGTCCTCTCACTCTTGAGTATAACAAATTTACCTTGATTCAGACAATCTTTGATTAACCCCAATCTAAATTATCCCTCAATCTAATTGCCATAAACTCAGTAGAAAATGTATAACCATAGGGAACATATTCATTACATAAACTGGAGTTATGAATTGTTCATATAATCTAGGATTCATAACCTAGGATTCATCAAAGATTAGATAGTTGCCCTCTCCTGGCAAATTTTATTACTGCAGTCTGACTCAACCAAATACTGGACTCAAATAGAGGTATACTGCAAATGAGTCAGTGGGGGAATGCCCAGGCATAGAAGAGTTTCTAGAGCTGGACAAAGAAAACAGCAGAGGGCTTCCCTGCTGGCGCAGTGGTTAAGAATCCGCCTGCCAATGCAGGGGACACAGGTTCAAGCCCTGGTCCGGGAAGATCCCACATGCTGCAGAGCAACTAAGCTCACGCGCCACAACTACTGAGCCTGCTCTCTAGAGCCTGCGAGCCACAACTACTGAGCCCACGTGCCACAACTACCAAAGCCCATGTGCCTAGAGCCTGTGCCCCACAACAAGGGAAGCGGCCGCAATGAGAAGCCCGCGCACTGCAACGAGAGAAAGCCTGCGTGCAGCAACGAAGACCCAACGCAGCCAAAAATAAATAAATAAAATAAAATAAAATAAAATAAAAAAGAAAAGAAAACAGCAGAGAAGATACAGAAAGGGAAGGGGAGGGGAGGTGATTCAAATAAATCAGTAAAATATTATGATTAAAATTAAGTAGACTATGAGAGATTATGATGATTCTCATTCTCTATCATTCTCCCAGTGCTGCTACTTTTCAGATATGATCTTGTGCAAGTTCTCTCTGTGCCCCAGTTTCCTTATCCCTAAAAACAGGGCTAATATTACCTACCCCGTAGGGTTATTGTGAGGGTCAGTGAGGCAATACATGCAAAGAACTCACAACTGTGTTCAGCACATAGTAGTCAGGAGTGTTTGTTGTTATTCAGATGTCAGCTCAAGCATCCACACTTCCCATCTCCTAGCACAGATCAAGTTCCTTTGGTAAATGCTCTCACTGAGCTGTGTTCTTTTTATCACTAGATTTCTCCATCTATAATCACACTCATTCATGTGATTCTGATGAATATCTGTTTTAGCCTAATAGACTGTCTGTTCCATGAGGGAAGGAACCATACCTGGTTTTGCTGAACCTGCTTCCCAGCATTCAGTGCAGTAGTTGGCACTCAGTGAATAAATTAAATGAAATTATAAAGTTCCCAGTCAGTCTTATGAATAATAGCATTTAACACTGGTATAGGTTAAACTGTGTTGAAGGTTAAGTTGAAGTCCTAAATCTCAGTACCTCAGAATGTGACCTTGGAAATAGAGTAACTGCAAACGTAATTAGCTAAATTAAGATAAGGCATACTGGTGTAAAGTGGATTCACTCCTATGTGACTGATGTCCTTAAAAGAGGAAAGTTTGGACACCGACAGAAGCAGAGATGGGAGTAATGCAGTTGCAAGCTAAGGAACACCAAGGATTGACAGCTACCACTAGAAGCTGGGAAGAGGCAAGGAAGGACCGCACTCCCCTCCCCATTCCCTGTGATTTTCAGAGGGAGTATGGTTCCACCGACACCTTGATTTCAGACTTCTAGTCTCCAGAACTGTGAGACGATAGATTTCTGTTTTTTAAACAGTCCAGTCTGTGGTACTTTCTTATGGCAGTCCAGTGAAACTAAAACAAGTACCAGTTTGTTTAGTATTTCAAAGTTATGTGTAGGACTTTTCCTCCCAGGCCAGAAACAAATGTTAACAGATAATACATTTTTAAAAGAAACTAGTAAGACTAGATTTTCTCCTCCATTCTCAGTGACTCTTAACAGCTTTAATCAACTTTGACTACTCCCAAGTTCCAGTCATATACTTCAATAGTCTTGTTATTTTTTCTTCTTTATTCATAGTACCTTTTCTGGCAATACACAGAACTAAGTCCTATGTAAGAAGTATTCATTAACAAAATGAAAATGAAACTTATTAGTGAATCAAGATTTAAATGAACTATACACATCTAAAATAGCACCTCTCAATAATGACATTAACTCTTCTACAACCTACTTTAAAACATGGGACATAAACTCACCTTTTGCCCACAATATGGGAGGCTATGATAAATAAGTATTATCACATCTTAGAAGTTGTTACAATTCTTAGTTCATCATGGCAGTCTGATTTGGTAAATCACAGACGTTCATGATTCAAAAAGAAAAACATTTTGTGAGTGCTGGCACGTTTCAGTATGAAGTGGCTAAGACTCATTTTTGTGTAAATAAACTATCTAATTGCCTCGCTTTAGCTTTAGAGAATAGTTGTCATCTTGCAGTGAACATGGTTGAGGCAGGGTGGGGAAACAGTCAAGAAGTCCATCACTGGGACTTCCCATGTGGCACAGTGGTTAAGAATCCGCCTGCCGATGCAGGGGACATGGGTTCGATCCCTGGTTCAGGAAGATCCCACATGCCGCAGAGCAACTAAGCCCGTGCGCCACAACTACTGAGCCCGTGTGACACAACTACCGAAGTCCGCACGCCTAGAGCCCGTGCTCCGCAACAAGAGAAGCCACCGCAATGAAGCCCGCGCATCGCAATGAAGAGTAGCCCCTGCTCGCCGCAACTAAAGCCCGTGCACAACAACGAAGACCCAACACAGCGAAAAATAAATTAAAAACATAAAATAAATTTATAAGAAGTCCATCGCCTGTGATACCATCTCCACTTCCTGCATTATATACAGGCTCACAGGCTTCCCAAATTTGGACCACTGTCAACTTGATTTATGAAAACTGCCTTGGCATCCTGGATAAGACAAGCTAAAACCTACTTCAACTAGAAATGTGACAGAAGACTCAAGACTCTTGTGTACTCCCATAAACTTATAAAAAGGACAATTGATGAGACAAGTTACATTCACTTAACCTTTGATGGATAATACTATCTAAGAGGTTGTTCCCATTTACACCCAGGACAGGACAGGGAAAGGGAAGGGTCAGACACAAGAACACGAAGATCAAAGACCTCAGGCAACAGCAGACCCTCCAATTTAATTAGGATTCTGAATTTAAAAAATAGTGGAAATACAGGAAATATATAGAAAAGAAGACCTCATCAAAGGTTCTCTGAATATGTAAGAGAACTAGGATATGGTTAAATTGAAATGGGATAGCAACAGATAAAGATGAGCTGGTCCAAGGATCACCCTGTGATGCTATTCAAAGGACAGCCATTCCTGGGAGAGGTGATAGTGTCTCTTCCAGCACCCCCTCCACTACAAGCTACAGCCCAGTGGTGAACAGTAACCAGGAGACTTGCACAACCTTGACAGAGCCCCATTACAGGTGACCACAGATGCACCCATTATAAGGTACATACTGGAAAGTAAAGAAAGGTGTACCACGCAAGGGTCATGAAAATACGCTGCAGTGCAGGGAGAACTGACAAATACCCCAAACACCAGAAATTAGCATCAATTCACTCAAGAGGAACTAAAAAAAATAACAATTTGGGGAATGTAAAGTACCAACTTATTTTATTTATGTTTTACAAAACTTAAGTCAACACTAGTAACAAGTAATTAATATACAGAGATATAAAAGATGTTAAGTAGCTTATCTACAAGCACAGAAAAGTGACAGTTTCAAAGAAGTTTGCTTCTATCCAAAATAATCTATAGTGGTCATTGACTTATACTCTCTAAAGAAGTAAAAATTAGGGATTGGGTAGGAGTGTTTTCTCTATTACTTACTTCTGTATTTTCTATAGATTTAAAGTATCCTTCCTTCTCCCACCCAGGTTGGTCCAAGGCCTGGACCACCACCATTTCAGGTTCATTCCTTTAAGTTCAGCATCATCCTTGTCATCCTCTCCTCTCTGTCTTCTATTTATGTACCTCTAAGTAATCAATATTAAGTCCTTAAGTGTGATCCTCTAGACAGAGGCTTTCAAACTTTTGACCACAACAAATACAAGAAATACTACATTCTACAACTGGAGCCAGTACATACCAGAAAAAAATCACACCTATAAAACCTACTTGTAAGCTTCTCAAAACATTTACCCTTACAACATATGATAGACTGATTTTCTCCATTCTACTCCACCTTATTTTAATGCTGGTGACCCAAGTATTAGGTCAGAACTCAGTTTGAAATGCTTAGTAGAGAAGATACACTGACATATCTCACTAAGTAGCAACATAAGGAAGCAGGTAAGAGTTCTGCATTCAGGCTGCATAGATTCCATCACCAGCTCTACCACCTGAAGCTGTCAACCTCTCTGCCTCAGTTTCCTTATCATGGGGTAAAAGGACAGTGTTTACCTCAAAAATGAGGATTAACCAAAGACCATCCACATAAAGCACTTAGAGCATAAAAAGTATTCAATTAATGGCTATCAATAATTCTTAAATGGTCTGTGACATTTTCACTGTCGTAAAATACATATAACTCATCATCTTAACCATTTTAAAATGTGCAATTCAGTGGCATTTAGCACATTCACAATGTGTGCAACCATCACCACTCTCTAGTCCTAGAACATTTTCATCATCCCAAAAGGAAACCTGGAACCCATTAAGCAGTCACTCCCCATTCCACCCTCTCCCCAGGTCCTCTTGGGTAGGGAGATGATTAGAGTCCCCCTAATCTGATTTCTGTTCCTAGGTCCATGGACTTTTTAAATAAGAAATTAACACTTGACTAGAACTGTCTTCTAAGGTAGAATGAAGTGTTCTTTGCAGTCATTAGTCCTATGGCTCATGAGACAAACTTCTGCTAATCATTTCTTAAGTAAACCTTTTGAGACACTTTAGGTCTCAAAAGTCGGGAGGACCCCCCCTACTCTCGAGGTCAGAAATCCCTCTCTCCTGTGAATTCCATTAGGGCAAGATTCCCAAAGCCTGACCAAGTGCGGTGGACACTTTCAGTGTCCACAAGAGGCAGACTGAGCAAGGCCCTAAGAAGATGTTTCTTCATTACATCGTGGAATATCACCAAATGGTAGAATATTCACCAAATGAAGAATGTTTATTCTTAAGTCTTTGCATTTTGAAATTCTGTATTTTTGGCCCCAAACTTTTACCAACAAGGGTTTAAAAAGTAAACTTGGACACAGAACTAGATATCTATTTCTTGGCTTTAAGATGTAGTGTCATTTCCTTTATGTGCCTCACCCCTCTCACACTGATTTCCCACCCTTCCTTTGGGGTGGGGGAGACTGGGCAAAAATAACTGTTTTTCCCCAGAATCTATTCAGGAAGTCTCCAGAAATTTGATTGGGGAAATAACCTGAGCAGGGAGGTTACCTTGCAAAGCAGCAGCACTGTTATTCTTTGAGAAATGGTGACGGCAGAAGGCTTCTTAGGCCAAAGGAATAAATGTCACCAAGAGGTACAGAAGATGTGAACTGGAAAACAATGCCCTTGGTCCGAGCTGTGCAAGACAGAGCTTTTTTAACTTTTTTTTTTTTTTAATTAATGACCAACATCGCTCACCCAGCAATTAGGCAGCGAAGTTCTCAATCATTTTCCACCGCCACCCCGCGCCCCCTGCTTCCCGGCCTCCTGGGCAAAAGCCTGACCCTCCTCAGGCGCCGAGGGCACTGGGCCAACCCCGCTCCTTTGGGATGCGTGGGTGGGAGGTGGGTGATAGAGGGACTCCGGGTCCCACAGCCCAGCGAACCTCCCCGACTCCCAGGAAGTCGCTTTCCTGCTTTGGGGTTTGGGGAGTGGGGGAGAAAAGGGGGAGAAGGCTTTAAGCAGCAAACTAACCCCCCAAAAACCTCACACTTCAAACTCCAGGAAAGCCCATGCCCAGAACTATGCCAAATTCTGGCAAAGTCCTGAGCTGGAGTGAACTGGATGTGAACAAAAGAGAGAATTACGACTTTCGGAACACCTGGGTACCCTGGCAAGTCAGCGAGAGTGAGGGTCCCCGAGTTTGCAGCAAAGGATCACCCCCGGCTCCAGACACACAAAGCCAAGGCTTCACCCCAGACCTACCAAAAATGAGACCTCCAGAGCAGAGATGACCTAGGAAGCCGTCACTTCCACGAGCCCAGGTGCACGTTCCTCGGGCATCCGGCCCTGGGCGCTCAGGCGAGAAGGGCTCCAGGCTCCCACCCGGGGGCGGGGGTACGGGGCGTGGGGAGGCTCTGTGACCGCGGTCCCGCCAACCCGAGGCTGGAGGAGAGGGCCGCGTGCAGTGAGCGGGGAGGACCCCGCGAGGGCCGCTTCAACCAGTTCCCGGGTGGAGAGACCGCTGACTCCCACCGCGCCCAAAATGCGTCCCACGCAGGGCCCTCTCCTTGGCCAGACGGCTGGGCCAGGGCCGAGGGCAGGGTTCGGAAAGTGACAGCACTCGGCTTCCTCCGCCAAGAGTGAGCAACTCCGGGAACTTCCCGGAGCCGGCGCGCGCTTCCTGCAGCTACCTCCCCAGTGCCCGGCACGCCGGCCGGCGGGCGCACTGACCTGAGATGGTCTCCTGGTAGCCCTTGGTGAAGAACTGCATGGCCGTGGCCGCCCTCCAGGGCGTCTTTAGCAGCCCCTGCCGCTGGGGGTCCTCGCCCAGCGAGCGCAGGATGGACGAGTAGGCGGCCGCCAGGGTGGGGAGGTTCAGCTCGTTGTCCTCCTCGCTGCGGGGCCGCTCGCCCTTCCAGCCGTCCGCCGGCTGGACGCTCTTGCTCTCCGGCCGTGGCGGCTTCTCGGTGGGCGTGCTGGGCCTGGGCCGCGGCGGCTCCCCCTCGGGGAACCCATTGCTGCACCGGGCGTCCCGCGGCTTCGCCTGCACCCGCCCCGGGCCCTTCTCCATGGACCTGCCGCAGCCGCCCCGGAGGGATCCTCGGACGCGTCAAGGGCTGCAACTGAACTTCGCCGGCGGGCAATGGGCTGCGACCGGAGTCACCTGAAGAAGGTAGGCCTCGGGCCAGGGGTACACTCCGAGCCCGGAACAGACGAGACTGAGAAGTGCTGGAGCGCCTCCTTTTTATGGGCTGGCGGCTCGGCCGGCGCCGCGGGGCGTTTCCATTGGCCGAGGCTCCTGGCGTCATGGCTCTCACTCCGCCCCCTCGCCCTGCCCTCCGCCGGGTGCTCTGGAAGCCGGCGACTGTAGCGCGGACTTTGTCCGAGTCCCTCCCGCGCCAGGCAGGAGGATTGGGTTGGACCCCTCCGGCTATTGCCGGATGAACCGAATCCTAAAGGGGGCAGGTGTCCGGAGCTGGAACCTCGGCGAGGGGAGGCAAGGTCTGGGTGCCCCGTCAGCCCTCTCCTCTTAGGGCAAAGAGTACGCTGCATCAGAAGTGTTCTGGTCGCCTCGCCCTGTGAAAGATGAGCAAACAGGTGGCCTCGCTGGGGAAGAGACTGGGTTAAAATGTAGGTATAGAAACCAACTCATACTTTTAGGGCAAGAGAATAATGTGAATTGAAACGACTGCGTTTGTTAGTTAAAAATATGTCCAACGCACCGGCCTCCAGCTGCTGTCAGGAGGAATGTTACACCAAGTGGTCCTTAAGTGAGTCCCTATATCTAGGAGGACGGTATCTGTGGTGGTAAGAACTTTGACCCTGCAGAAATTGGTTTGCGAGCGAAGAAAAATTAGGGCTCTCATTAAAAACCCATTTGCGTTTTGTGGAAACGCAATTGTGGAAATTTGGTGCTGATCGTTTTAAGAGTGACATGCTGAGTGCCTTTCTCCTGATGCTGACAGAGATTGTGAAACGTTATTGATCAACTGGACTCTTAACCAGTGACATCTGCTTTGACTGTTTAAGATTTTTTAAATGGACTTTTTTTTCTCACTAGAGGGATTATTTCATAACACCAAAGGTGAGTTTTAAAACATGTATCAAATTAATATTTTATGATTTGCCCAGAGAGTTTCTAATGCTGATTTTCTGACATATAAACACGTATTTAAAGGCTTAGGATCAGACAAACCAGGAGGGAAGCCCCTGGAATTATTCTATACTAATAAAGTAGCTCAGTTATTTTTATTAGTAATTTGTATTTATTGGATGTCTGCTCCAGGCATATTCCTGTTCTAAACATTAAGGAAAGAAATATGGGAAATACCTAGCCTCCTAGGTACTTTTAGTCTAAAGTAGAAGGATTATTGGTGTAAGTGGGGTTTTTCAAAATAGATATTGGATTTCTATATACATTAAATATCAAATTACATAGATCAAGAAATATGAACATCCCTTGGAAAGCCTCTTTGTCACTCTCCTAATATTTATTGTCAGTGTTCCCCCCCGTCCCCATCGTTAAGGTCCTATAATATTTTTTCCCTCTAACTGCTCTGCCCACTGTCCAATGATACTTCCTGGTCAGAATTATCCACTGGGTCTCAAACTATTTCAAGCTGGAGACAACATTAAAGGATGGCCTTTTATGTAACAGATGAAAATAAAGATACCAAATGAAGTATTTTTAAAACAGAGGGATTCAATGGAGATGCTTTCCATGAGATTTTCTTTTTTTTAGTGGCAATCATTTGCCTTCCTTTAAAAACACTTGTAAACATTAACTAATATATTTCCCAAAGCAATTTCTAATGAAATTTTTACCCTAAAAATTAACTTTGTCTTATAAACACTGCCACTAAGGCATTAGCATTTTTATTGCCAGTTACCAGTACAAGGTCTCTGGATTTGTTCTATATTTACTTGTAAATTGGAGGCAGTGTATTTCAGCCAAATGCCCAAAGGCAGTACAAGGAAGCTTTAAAATCATGAACACTATGCAAACAGTTTAACAGTGAAATGTAGGTAATTGGCAGGGATGGTTATAAGTAGAAATGGGAGAAGAAGAGGGAATAAATTAAGACAGGAGGGATATATCCCACAGAATTAATTAGCATAAAATGGTTCAGCAGTGAAACTCTGAGCATTCCAACCAGGAATTACAACAGCATTCATGTTTTTAACCCAGTAAGGGGACTCATTTTCACCTTGGACCCAACCTGGGAGTTGCTTTCTATCAAAAAGCCAGGAATTTTTTTTTCTAAAGTTCTCCCATTTCTAGGGCAGTAGCAAAACAGAGAAGCAGATGAGTGAGATACACAGCACCAAAGACTGAAAATACTGCAGGGCTACAGACATATGTAGTCACTTGCCAAGGGTAACAGGTAAACTAACATTAGGCATTTGGCAATGGTAATTGGAAAAAAGCAAATTTCTCTAAGTGTGCTTGATGAAGGTTCTTTATTTGAAATCCAAACTTTGGAGGAGATTCTGGATCAACATTGGACATAGGGCTTCCCTGGTGGTGCAGTGGTTAAGAATCCGCCTGCCAATGCAGGGGACATGGGTTCGAGCCCTGGTCCGGGAAGATCCCACATGCCGTGGAGTGACTAAGCCCGTGCGCCACAACTACTGAACCTGTGCTCCTGAGCCCGCGAGCCACAACTACTGAAGCCCGTGCGCCTAGAGCCCGTGCTGCGCAACAACAGAAGCCACCGCAATGAGAAGCCCGCGTACTGCAACAAAGGGGGTAGCCCCCACTCTCAACAACTACAGAAAACCGGCGTGCAGCAGCAAAGACCCAATGCAGCCAAAAATTAAATAAATGAATAAATAAATAAATTTATATAAATAAATAAATAAAAATAATTTAAAGATTGGACATAGATAATAACAAGGTGGAAACAAGAAAGGTGTCCTTGTTCCACTCCTAACTTCCAGAAGCTAGCCTGTGGAGTCAATGCAATCCTGAGATGTCTCACTAAATCCCCCAAATGTAGGGAGAAGCAAAGTGAATGGAGGCCCTTATGTTTCTTCTCTTCTGAATGAGGAGGAATGGAACAAGAGAGAAAATGGGAGAATGTGAACACTGAGCTGACTTTCTGAGATGGAAGGGAAGGCTTGAGGGCACCTCACTGAGTTGAGAAAACTATCCACAGCCCAAAGGTACCTCACAAGGGAAGAATAGACATACCCCAGATAGTCACCTGTCCCTGGTAGAGGATCTTTAATACCACCTCGGAAGAAAGGGCAGATGCTAAAAAGGGGATGTTAATGGAGAGTCCAGCCACCACAGCTGAATTCTGTCCTAATCATCACGATCCCTCAGGGAAAATGAGATACAACACAACCTCCTCCAGCCCCAAACTGTAGCAGAGTGAGGGAAACAAACAGGCTTCCACTGTAATAGGAAACACAAAGAAGTCACCCTCAATAATATGAGGCATGGACAGGAGGCAGAGAATCAGCATGGCGACCGTGCAAACATACTGTACAATGGCCAGATGGAACAAAACTAAACAAAGAAAGATAACAATGTAGCATGTAAAAAACACAACATCAAAAAGTGCAACTGAAAACAAACTCACAGAATAGAAGAAAATTCTTCACAAATGTTTCGTTTGTTTGCTTGGTGTTGGACACCCATTTAATGCGGACACTCAAGGCCTGGGCAGACTAGGGAGCACGCAGGAGTTGGGCAGGCAGGCAAGGTGGGTGGGTCACTGGCCCACACCTGGCCCCAAGAGGGGATGCTGGAGGTGGGAGCTGACCCAGGCATGCCAAGGGAAGTACCAGAGGGTGGCCTAGGCAGGCAGACCCCCCAGGAGACCCGTAGGCCGGCCCTGGAGAAGGTGTCTAAGCCAGAGGATGAGTGCTCAGGCCAGAGCCTTGCCCAAGGAGGCAGGGCTGAGGCCTGGCTGGGGGCTCCCGAGCTTAGGGGCTGGCATCGCTGGGTGCCTCCCCAGTTGGATTCAAGCAGCTCCTGGAGGCTTTATTCTTTATTCTTCTTCTTTATTGAAGAAGTTCCCAGAACTTCTGCTACCAGGGTCCTTGTCCCCACCATGAGCCACAGCCACTGCCCGCCTCTGCAGGAGACCCTCCAACACTAACAGGTAGGTCTGGTTCAGTCTCCCCTGGGGTCACTGCTCCTTCCCCTGGGTCCCGATGTGCACACTACTTTGTGTGTGCCCTCCAAGAGTGAAGGCTCTGTTTCCCCCAGTCCTGTCGAAGTCCTGCAGTCAAATCCCACTAGCCTTCAAAGTCTGATTCTCTAGGAATTCCTCCTCCCGTTGCCGGACCCCCAGATTGGGAACCTGACGTGGGGCTCAGAACCTTCACTCCAGTGGGTGGACTTCTGTGGTATAAGTGTTCTCCAGTCTGTGAGTCACCCACCCAGCAGTTATGGGATTTGATTTTACTGTGTTTGCGCCCCTCCTACCGTCTCATTGTGGCTTCTCCTTTGTCTTTGGATGTGAGGTATCTTTTTTGGTGAGTTCCAGTGTCTTCCTGTCGATGATTGTCCAGCAGCTAGTTGTGATTCTGGTGTTCTCGCAAGAGGGAGTGAGAGCACGTCCTTCTACTCTGCCATCTTGGTTCCTAATCTCAACTGATTTTCAACAAGCGTGCCAAGACAGTTCAATGGGGTAAAGAAGAGCCTTTTCAACAAATGGTACTGGGACAATTGGATATCCTTTTGCATGTAGCAAAAGAAATAAGTTGGGACTTCCCTGGTGGCACAGTGGTTATGAATCCGCCTGCCAATGCAGGGGACACGGGTTCGAGCCCTGGTCCAGGAAGATCGCACATGCTGCGGAGCAACTAAGCCTGTGCACCACAACTACTGAGCCTGTGCTCTAGAGCCCACGAGCCACAACTACTGAAGCCCACATGCCACAACTACTGAAGCCGTGGGCCTAGATTCTGCACAACGCAACGAAGAGTAGCCCCTACTCACCGCAACTAGAGAAAGCCCACACACAGCAACGAAGTCCCAAAGCAGCCAAAAATAAGTAAATTAATCAATTAAATAAAAAAAGAAAAAGAACTAAGTTGGATCTCTGTCTCATGCTACAAACAAAAATCAGCTCAAAATAGATCAAAGACTAAATCTAAGAGCAAAAATTATAAACCTTTTAGAAGAAAACATAGGCATTAATCTTCATAACCTTGGATTAGGCAATTAGATTTACTAGAAATGACACCAAAAGTGGAAGCAACAAAAGAAAAAAAAAAACAGATAAATTAGACTTCATCAAATTAAAAATTGTTGTGATTCAAAGGACACTATCAAGAGAGGAAAAAAACAACCCACAGTTAGGAGAAAATATTTGCAAATCATATATCTGATATGGGACTAGTATCTAGAATATATAAGAACTCTTACTACTTAATAATAAAAGGACCAATAACCTAATTTTAAAATGGGTAAAGGATTTGGATAGACGTCTCTCCAGAGAAGATATACACATGGCCAATAAGCATGAGAAAAGATGCTCAACATCATTAGCCATCAAGGAAATGCAAATTAGGGTATGACTGAATACTACCTCATACCCACTAGGATGGCTATATTCAAAAAGATAGGTAATAACAAGTGTTTCTGAGAACTAAAGAAATTAGTATCCTGGGCTTCTCTGGTGGTGCAGTGGTTGAGAATCTGCCTGCTAATGCAGGGGACACGGGTTCGAGCCCTGGTCTGGGAAGATCCCACATGCCACGGAGCAACTAGGCCCGTGAGCCACAACTACTGAGTCTGCGCGTCTGGAGCCTGTGCTCCGCAACAAGAGAGGCTGCGATAGTGAGAGGCCCGCGCACCGCGATGAAGAGTGGCCCCCGCTTGCCACAACTAGAGAAAGCCCTCGCACAGAAACGAAGACCCAACACAGCCAAAAATAAATAATAAATATATTAAATTTCAGTTAAAAAAAAAAAAAGAAATTAGTATCGTTATACACTTCTGGTAGAAATATAAAATAGTCCAGCTACTTTAAAAACAGTCTGGCAGTTCCTTAAATGGTTAAACATAGAGTTCCCATATAACCCAGCAGCTCTACAGCAATTCCAAGAGTAATAAAAACATATATCTATACAAAAACTTATACATGAATGCTTATAGCACCAGTATTCATAATATCCAAAAAGTGGAAACAACCCAAATGTTCATCAACTGATGAATGGATAAACAAAGTGTGATATATACATGCACTGGCATATTATTCAGCCATAAAAATGAAGTACTGAATACTAACATAGCCTATAACATGGATAAATCTTTTTTTTAAATGTATTTATTTATTTATTTGGCTGCGTTGGGTCTTTGTTGCTGTGTGCTGGCAGCAACTCTTCATTGCAGTATGCGGGCTTCTCATTGCAGTGGCTTCTCTTGTTGTGGAGCACGGGCTCTAGGTGCATGGGTTCAGTAGTTGTGGCTCGCGGGCTCTAGAGCACAGGTTCAGTAGTTGTGGTGCACGGGCTTAGTTGCTCCACGGCATGTGGGATCTTCCTGGACCAGGGATTGAACCCGTGTCCCCTGCACTGGCAGGCGGATTCTTAACCACTGTGCCACCAGGGAAGTCCCACATGGATGAATCTTGAAGACATTATCCCAAGTGAAAAAAGTCAGGTGCAAATGGTCACGTACTGTGTGATACTATTACATGAAATGTTCAGAATAAGCAAATGCATAAAGATAGAAAGTAAATTAGTGTTTGCCATGGCCTGGGCAGAATGGGAAATAGGGAGTGACCACTAACAGGTATGGGGCTTCTTTTGGGGGTAATGAACATTCTTTGGAATTAGATAGTGGTGACGATTGCATAATTTTGTGAGTATACTAAAAATTACTGAACTGTACACTTGAAAAGGATGAACTTTATGGTGTGTGAATTATACCTCAATAAAAAAAATTAGTTCTCTTAAAAATACAGTTGGCAAAAAATACATATATTTGATTGGCAAAAAAAATTCATTCGGGTTTTTCCATAAGATGTTTCAGAAAAGCCCGAATGAACTTTTTGGCCAACCCAATAGTTTTCTAGAACATATTGTTCTAGAAAACATTGAGACAGAAGGCTTAACTTAACTCCAAGCTAGATAAAATTCAAGGACAAAGACAGCTTCAAGGATAGAGTGTTTTAAGCATCCAGGCAAAAACCAAGCCAAACCAAAACAACAAATTGCCTAAAAGAAAGGGGTTGGGAGTAAGGACATAGGCTACCCTCCAAATTTTCCACAGCAACGTCCATTGCCAAAAAACAAACAAACAAAAATTTGGAGGAGACAGCTTTATAGCTTTAAGGAAAGTAAGCTATACTCAGTGAAGAAAGCATTCAAGTTATAAGGGTGCACCATCTCAAAGATCTATGAACTCAGAAAGCACAACTCCTATAAGTTTTTATTGAGAAAACCACTTGACATGAGATCTTGCTAATTGAGATAATCAAAATAAAGAACTCAAGAGTGAAGAAATTATGGTAAACATTTAAGTGTAAAACCAATTTAAAATATTTAAATATGAAAACAGTGCTAAGTATAAAGCCAATACTAAATAACTTTTATAATCATCATTACAAACCGAAGAACATGAACAGTGTGAACCTGGACAACATAAGAATAAGAATACAATCAACCAAAACTAAGAATTGGAGAAAAGGAGATATGCACAGTCTTCACCCTTCATAAAAAGAAGTCAATAATATTAGTTAAACTGAAACATAGTAGTAAAAAAATCTTCATGGAGTTTATAATTTCTTTCTTTTTTTTTTTTTTTAACTTCAGAGAGATTGTTAAAGAAATATTACTGGAGTGGGGATGTGAAGAAATTTTGTGTCAACTTGACTGCACTAAGGGATGCCCAAATATCTGGTAAAACATTTCTAGGCATGTCTGGGAGGGTGTTTCCAGGAGAGATTAGCCTTTGAATTAGTGAACTGAGTAAAGAAGATTGCCCTCCCCAATGCGAGTGGGCATCATCCAACTCCTTGAGAGCCCAAATAGAACAAAAAGGCAGGGGAAAAGCAAATTCACTCTCTCAGCTTGAGCTGAGAGATCCATCTTCTCCTGCCCTGGGCCTCAGTCATCAGTCAGTGCTTCTGGTTCCCCGGCTTTCCAACTCAGATCATGGCTTACACCATCAGCGCCCCCTCACTCCACCCCTGTTCCCAGGCCTTTGGACTCAGACTGAATTACAGCACTGGCTTTCCTGGCCTTCCAGCTTGTAGATGGCAGATCGTGGGACTTCTCATCCAACATGACCGTGTGAGCCAATTCCTATAATAAATCTCCTCTTATATATATATATATATATATATATATATATATATATATATATATCCTATTGGCTTCATTTCTCTGGAGAATCCTTACTAATACAGATTTTTCAAAATAGATTCCTTCAGATTTGCTTCAGATCCCTTTTCTTCTATTAAATTCAAATAAAATGAATTTAAGTGTTTCTATTAAAAATAGCATTTCTGGTAGGATGCCATTTGGCAAAGAGTTTCAACCAGTTTGTAGTGAAGAATTAGAAATTCACATTGGGATGCCACTGCATGGTATTCATAGTTACTGATCCAATAAACTGTATTTGGTTCTCATCCTGCTGGGTAGGTTCAGTTATAAATCACTTTAAAGTCCCAAGTACGTCGGAATTCCCTGGTGGTCCAGTGGTTAGGACTTGGCGCTTGGGCCGGTTCAACCCCTGGTTGGGGAACTAAGATCCCCCAAGCTGCAGCACGACCAAAAAAAAAAAACAAGTCCCAAGTACAGAAGAAGCCATGTGGAACCCCAACCGAAGATTGGATCCTGATGCCCACAGTCAGCAATCACGTAAATGCCACTGATTTAAAACACTGAAGGCTGTTTTAGCAATGATTCTTCTCTGGGTGTACCACGTGTTAATTGCAGCACAGGAAATATGGTCAGAGAGGACAAAATCCAAGCTTCTGTTTCCTGACGAGCTATAAAAAAGTCAGGCAACACAAGCTGTCACACCCTGAGGTGCCTTAGGGAGAATTCATAGGGAGAGCTGAATGTGAAGCATTCTTTAGTCTGCTTGATGATGGGGGCTGGGAGTGGAGCTTCAGTCCTGGGATCCCTTCCTCCAGTTACTGCCCTGGTTCAGGACCACCTGCCCACCCACAGGTGTGTTACAATACAACAAGCCTCTTTCCATCCATATTCCATCTAACCTTGTCCATATCAGTAGGCACAGATAGAAGACTCCCTGGAGACAGTTTCCCCTATTCTATACTGGATCCCAAGCCAGATGTGAACATTGAGATTGAGAATCCAAGCCAAGAAGGAGATATTTAAAATTTCATATAATTGTCCAAATGTTTTCACTTTGAGCCAAGTCACTCAGGATTTCAGTCAGTTCGAGTCAGGTGTTTGTCCTTTTTGGTCTATCACCTGCAGTGTGCAAAATATTTGTGGTTTTAAAGACTAACAAAAATTAAGCTTGTAAACTACCCTGGCAGAGTTAAATTTCAGAGAGGGGCTCTACTGCCATGGAGAAAGAGTGCCCTCATGATGCCATCAGGATTAGGTGTCATTCAACAAATATTCAGTGACCATCTGCTACATGCCAGGGTCTGTATAAGGCATAAAGGAGTACAACAGTGAACAAAAGAAACAAAAACTCCCTGCCTTCAAGGAGCTTCCATTCATTCATTCAACAAGTTCTTTGATGTTGTTACCTCTAAGGCATATGTGCTTTTTTTTTTTCTTCATTGTTTTTGGAAGAATTCTAGGGGCTTTATTGCCACTTAAAAAGTAAAACTGGGGATTTCCCTGGTGGCACGGTGGTTAAAAAATCCTCCTGCCAATGCAGGGGACACGGGTTCGATCCCTGGTCCAGGAAGATCCCACATGCCACGGAGCAACTAAGCCCGTTAGTTGCTTCGTGGCAACAACTACTGAGTCTACGTTTTAGAGCCCGCAAGCCGCAACAACTGAGCCAGGGCGCCTAGAGCCCATGCTCCACAACAAGAGAAGCCACCGCAATGAGAAGCCTGCATGCACACTGCAATGAAGAGTAGCGCCCGCTCGCCGCAACTAGAGAAAGTCCAGGCACAGCAACGAAGACCCAATGCAGCCAAAAATAAATAAATAAATAAATAAATAAATTTTTTTTAAAAAAGTAAAACTGGGTAAGCTCACAAATTAGAAAAAATAAGGGCTATGTCATGTAGTGGTTAAGAAACAATCTGAGGTGTCACCCTCCCTGGGTTCGTGCCCTTGCCTCCATCGGTTATCAGCTTGTTGACCATGGGCACGTTTCCTAATTTCTTTAAGCCTCAGTTTCCTCATCTGTAAAATGAGTATACTAATAATAGAATATTCTTCATAGGCTTGTTAAGGGAGTTTGAGATAATCTATGTAGAGAATTTAGCAACAGTACTAGAGACAGAACAATTGAGTGATAAATGTTAGCCATTGTTAATGGCAAGAGTGTTTAAAATACAAAAAGAATATTCTGATTATAGAAAGATCCCTTGGAAAATGAATATTTAACTGCTAATTTACTTAAGGGAAACTAAGTACATACCAGAAAAAACTTAGTGTTATATCTTATTAACTGAAAACTAATCAGAAGTTGAAATAAAATATTTCTGTAATTATAATGTAAATCCATAAGAATATGATTTGTTTCAAGCTTTTCAGTAATAGATTGTGTTAAGTGAGGTAAAACTGTATTGTAAATACTGTGAGTTTGGTTTTTTTTTTTTTTTAAGCACACTGTGCAACCCCTGATCATGGAAGTACAGAATTATACTTTAGACAATGCATTTTGCTGAATATTGTTTCCTAGTAAACATCTATTTGTTGAGTTCCCAACCAGGCATTGTGAAATGGCACAGTTCAATAAAAGGTTGTCAGACTCATGTATGATGAGAACACTGGGCTGGAGCTCTGTCATCTGAGACAAAGATGATCTGAACACTGACCAACATTTATCTGCAAAGAGTGCCATCTCCAACACAGCCGTGTCTGATGGCAAGGCTATACATCCAGCCACATATTTCCACTGCTCATGCCTTCTCCCTGATCCCCTCTATCAATTAGTGTGGGAGTTATTTCTGGAGGATGCCTAGTTTATCCAGAGTAGAGGATTTGTTTTCTAGTCAGCAGATGCTTTCAAGTGGTAATTTAACTGTCAATGAAAAATAAATAAATGGTGTTGCAAATTCTGGATGATCTTAGCAATTCTTGGAAGCTCTGAGTTATTGAATGTATCTCCCTCTCAGTTGCCTGGGGAACTGCATTTTAATGTCACACGTCAAGCAGTTCTTTCCTGAATGTAATTGTAGTTTTTCTGATGCCATGCTTAAAGCTGTTCAAATGTTTGGCTTCTGGCAAATATTTCCTAACATCATTCATGACAGTGATGGATCTGAAGCAATTTTAATACATTTTTAAATCCCACTAACTTGTTAAATAACCAGAGAAAGAATCCTATATAAATTGAAAACATCTTTATTACCAGAAGAGATGTCTGGGAAGATATATGCGAATCTGTATTGATCTGATGTTTTCAAGACCATGGTTGGTCCTTTGCAGGATCAAATCTTAGAAGCCAGTCATGCATCTTCATATAGTGAGATGAAGCCCAATACTGGGTAGACCATTGGTTTCTGGAAGTCACTGCTAGATGCCTACCCAATATTCTTTCTCCCCTTCTTTTTTTACTGAAATATCTCCAACTTAGTTCAGAGAGGCAGTGTGCCTGGACTTGGCTAAAAACACAAATTTTCCAAGTTTCCTGGAGCTGCAATGATCACATATTCTGTCCAATGAGTTATCCGTTGCTAGGTGGCACTTCTGGGAAAGGCCTTTGAAAGGGTGAAGATAGGTGCTCAGCCTATACGTACCTCCTGCCCTTCACATTCTTTCTCTTGCTAGGAATGCAGAGGTCATGCAGAAGTGGATTAGCCATCTTGTGCCACAAGCACATGCTCAGGATAACTGAGCAGAAAGATAGGAAGATCCTGAGTCCCCACTGACACAGCAGAACCTCTGTTCCAGCCCTGGATCACCTCACCCCGGCTTGCCATTACTTGAGAAAAGTGAAACAAATTACTGAGCCACTGGTGTTTGAGTCCCTGTCATTAGAAGCCAAACACAGTTCCTAACCTGTAGTGGAATGCTACAAGTAAAATGGGAAACTAAGTGTTTGACAGAGGGCTTTAAAGATCCACCTACTGGAGCCTGGAAGGCTAGTGGTCCCTGTTTCAGCAAGGTAAAGCATTTGGTCAAACTGTTCTCTGCTATACCTTTCTTGCAGTACTTCAGTCGTCACTCTGATAGCAGAAGAGGAAGAGAGATGGGACCTTGTTCATTGATAGTATTGCCAAGTCATTCTAGACCAGCTCTGCCACCCCTAGACCTCTTATTGGGTAAGAAGAATGATCCTTTATATTTTCTTTGCATTTTACATTATAGAGTGCATTCTACTTAAGGCATATAAATGAGAGGAATAATTCCAAATACCCTGCATGGTACCCGGCATATGGAAACTATTTAATAGAAATTTGTTGGGGGGGCGGTGGTGGTGGGATGAATTGGGAGGTTGGGATTGACATGTATACACTGATATGTATAAAATAGATAGCTAGTAAGAACATGCTATATAAAAATAAAATTAAATTAAATTTTAAACCCCCTGATTCCTGATCAAACCGGGATAGTTGGTCACACTGTTACACTTAAAATATGTTATCCTATTTCTTTTCTCAGAGCTTCTCAGTTTTTATCTACCGCTACCTTTCTACTTTCCTTCTTACTTTCATTCTCATGTGTCATTTGTTGTCCACTATGTGTCAAGTATAATGTTAGGTGTTGGAGAAGTACAACAAAGAGTAGTCGGATCAGAAAGTTTCCATCTACTAAAGGAGACAGATGTATAAATCTAATTATAATACAGTATAGTACATTCAGTTGAAGAGGTAAGTGTGAAATATTTTGGGAATGCAGAAGAAGTAATTTAAGGTACTGAGTGATTTAGGAAAGGGCTTCATAGAGAAGGGGACATTTGATGTGCATCTTAAAAATGATTAGATAGTCATCAAGCAGGGAAGTTGCTGAGTAGTTGCCTCTTACCACTTAAACCTTCCATTTTAATGGAGCTTTAATCTGAACAAAAGATCAGTATAAAACAAATCCAGGAAAAGGATGCTCATTATTCATGATTTCTTATCTTTTATGAAATTTTTATCTGAATCTTTCTCCCACACAGAAGCAAGTTCTAGTAGTTCTGGCTAAAGAAATGCAAACAGAAGTTGTTGGATGGGTGGGAAGACTGATTAAAAGGGACAGACAGAGTGTCCTTGTCCCCACAGTGAGCTACAGCCAGCACCTGCCTCTGCAGGAGACCCTCCAACACTAGCAGCCCTGTGGCTGACAAGGTCTTGGTGCTCCAGCTGGGTATCAGGCCTGTGCCTCTGAGGTGGGAGAGCCGGGTTCAGGACATTGGTCCACCAGAGACCTCCCAACTCCACGTAATATCAAATGGCAAAAGCTCTCCCAGAGATCTCCATTTCAACACTAAGACCCAGCTCCACTCAACGACCAGCAAGCTAGAGTAGTGGACACCCTATGCCAAACAACTAGCAAGACAGGAACACAACCCCACCCATTAGCAGACAGGCTGCCTAAAATCATAATAAGGTCACAGACACCCCAAAACACACCACCGGTCGCGGTCCTGCCCACCAGAAAGACAAGGTTCATCCTCATCCACCAGAACACAGGCACCAGTCCCCTCCACCAGGAAGCCTACACAACCCACTGAACCAACCTTAGCCACTGGGAACAGGCACCAAAAACAACGGGAACTACAAACCTTCAGCCTGCAAAAAGGAGACCCCAAACACAGTAGGTTAAGCAAAATGAGAAGACAGAGAAACACACAGCAGATGAAGGAGCAAGGCAAAAACCCACCAGACCAAACAAATGAAGAGGAAATAGGCAGTCTTCCTGAAAAAGAATTCAGAGTAATGATAGTAAAGATGATCCAAAATCTTGGAAATAGAATGGAGAAAATATAAGAAACGTTTAACAAGGACCTAGAAGAACTAAAGAGCAAGCAAACAATGATGAGCAACACAATAAATGAAATTAAAAATTCTCTAGAAGGAATCAATGCAGAATAATTGAGGCAGGAGAACGGATAAGTGACCTGGAAGATAAAATAGTGGAAATAACTACCGCAGAGCAGAATAAAGAAAAAAAGGAATGAAGAGAATTAAGGACAGTTGTAGAGACTACGGGGACAACATTAAACACACCAGCATTTGAATTATAGAGGTCCCAGAAGAAGAAGAGAAGAAGAAAGGGGCTGAGAAAATATTTGAAGAGATTATAGTTGAAAACTTCCCTAATATGGGAAAGGGAATAATCAAGTCCAGGAAGCACAGAGAGTCCCATACAGGATAAATCCAAGGAGAAATACGCCAAGACACATAATAATCAAACTATCAAAAATTAAATACAAAGAAAAAATATTAAAAGTGGCAAGGGCAAAATGACAAATAACATACAAGGGAATCCCCATAAGGTTAACACCTGATCTCTCAGCAGAAACTCTGCAATCCAGAAGGGAGTGGCAGGACATATTTAAAGTGATGAAAGGGAAAAACCTACAACCAAGATTACTCTACCCAGCAAGGAGCTCATTCAGGTTCAGCAGAGAAATTAAAACCTTTACAGACAAGCAAAAGCTAAGAGAATTCAGCACCACCAAACCAGCTTTATAACAAATGCTAAAAGAACTTCTCTAGGCAGGAAACACAAGAGAAGGAAAAGACCTACAATAATAAACCCAAAACAATTAAGAAAATGGGAATAGGAATATACATATTGATAATTACCTTAAATGTAAATGGATTAAATGCTCCCACCAAAAGACACAGACTCGCTGAATGCATACAAAAACAAGACCCATATATATGCTGTCTACAAGAGACCCACTTCAGATCTAGAGACACATACAGACTGAAAGTGAGGGGATGGAAAAAGATATTCCATGCAAATGGAAATCAAAAGAAAGATGGAGTAGCAATTCTCATATCAGACAAAATAGACTTTAAAATAAAGACTATTACAAGAGACAAAGAAGGACACTACATAATGATCAAGGGATCAATCCAAGAAGACATAACAATTGTAAATAACTATGCACCCAAGATAGGAGCACCTCAATACATAAGGCAAATGCTAACAGCCATAAAAGGGGAAATCGACAGTAAGACAATCATAGTAGGGGACTTTAACAACCCACTTTCACCAATGGACAGATCATCCAAAATGAAAATAAATAAGGAAACACAAGCTTTAAATGATACATTAAACAAGATGAACTTAATTCATATTTATAGGACATTCCATCCAAAACCAACAGAATACACTTTCTTCTCAAGTGCTCATGTAACATTCTCCAGGATAGATCATATCTTGGGTCACAAATTAAGCCTTGGTAAATTTAAGAAAATTGAAATCTTATCAAGTAACTTTTCTGACCACAACACTATGAGACTAGATATCAATTACAGGAAAAAAACTGTAAAAAAATACAAACACATGGAGGCTAAACAATACACTACTAAATAACCAAGAGATCACTGAAGAAATCAAAGAGGAAATCAAAACATACCTAGAAACAAATGACAATGAAAACACGAGGACGCAAAACCTATGGGATGCAGCCAAAGCAGTTCTAAGAGGGAAGTTTATATCAATACAATCCTACCTCAAGAAACAAGAAACATCTCAAATAAACAACCTAACCTTACACCTAAAGCAATTAGAGAAAGAAGAACAAAAAAACCCCAAAGTTAGCAGAAGGAAAGAAATCATAAAGATCAGATCAGAAATAAATGAAAAAGAAATGAAGGGAACAATAGCAAAGATAAATAAAACTAAAAGCTGGTTCTTTGAGAAGATAAACAAAATTGACAAATGATTAGCCAGGCTCATCAAGAAAAAAACGGAGAAGACTCAAATCAATAGAATTAGAAATGAAAAAGGAGAAATAACAACTGACACTGCAGAAATATAAAGGATCATGAGAGATTACTATAAGCAACTATATGCCAATAAAATGGACAACCTGGAAGAATTGGACAAATTCTTAGAAAAGCACAACCTTTCGAGACTGAACCAGGAAGAAAGAGAAAATATAAATAGACCAATCACAAGCACTGAAATTCAGACTATGATTAAAAATCTTCCAACAAACAAAACACCAGGACCAGATGGCTTCACAGGCTAATTCTATCAAACATTTAGAGAAGAGCTAACACCTATCCTTCTCAAACTCTTCCAAAATATAGCAGAGGGAGGAACACTCCCAAACTCATTCTACAAGGCCACCATCACCCTGATACCAAAACCAGACAAAGATGTCACAAAGAAAGAAAACTACAGGCCAATATCACTGATGAACATAGATGCAAAAATCCTCAACAAAATACTAGCAAACAGAATCCAACAGCACATTAAAAGGATCATACACCATGATCAAGTGGGGTTTATCCCAGGAATGCAAGGATTCTTCAATATACACAAATCAATCAATGTGATAAACCATATTAACAAACTGAAGGAGAAAAACCATATGATCATCTCAATAGATGCAGAAAAGCTTTTGACAAAATTCAACACCCATTTATGATAAAAACCCTCCAGAAAGTAGGCATAGAGGGAACGTACCTCAACATAATAAAGGCCATATATGACAAACCCACAGCCAACGTTGTTCTCAAGGGTGAAAAACTGAAACCATTTCCACTAAGATCAGGAACAAGACAAGGATGTCCACTCTCACAACTATTATTCAACATAGTTTTGGAAGTTTTAGCCACAACAATCAGAGAATAAAAAGAAATAAAAGGAATCCAAATCGGAAAAGAAGTAAAGCTGTCACTGCAGATGACATGATACTATACATAGAGAATCCTAAAGATGCTACCAGAAAACTACTAAAGCTAATCAATGAAGTTGATAAAGTAGCAGGATACAAAATTAATGCACAGAAATCTCTTGCTTTCCTATACACTAATGATGAAAAATCTGAAAGAGAAATTAAGGAAACACTCCCATTTACCACTGCAACAAAAAGAATACAATATCTAGGAATAAACCTACCTAAGAAGATAAAAGACTTGTATGCAGAAAACTATAAGACACTGATGAAAGAAATTAAAGTTGATGCAAAGAGATGGAGAGATATACCATGTTCTTGGATTGGAAGAATCAACATTGTGAAAATGACTATACTACCCAAAGCAATCTACAGATACGGTGCAATCCCTATCAAACTACCAATGGCATTTTTCACAGAACTAGAACAAAAAATTTCACAATTTGTATGGAAACACAAAAGACCCCGAATAGCCAAAGCAATCTTGAGAAAGAAAAACGGAGCTGGAGGAATCAGGCTCCCTGACTTCAGACTATAATACAAAGCTACAGTAATCAAAGACAGTATGGTGCTGGCACAAAAACAGAAATATAGATCAATGGAACAGGATAGAAAGCCCAGAGATAAACCCACACACATATGGTCACCTTATTTTTGATAAAGGAGGCAAGAATATACAATGGAGAAAAGATCGCCTCTTCAATAAGTGGTGCTGGGAAAACTGGACAGCTACATGTAAAAGAATGAAATTAGAACACTCCCTAACACCATACACAAAAATAAACTCAAAATGGATTAAAGACCTAAATGTAAGGCCAGACACTATAAAACTCTTAGAGGAAAACATAGGCAGAACACTCTATGACATAAATCACAGCAAGATCCTTTCTGACCCACCTCCTAGAGAAATGGAAATAAAAACAGAAATAAACAAATGGGACCTAATGAAACTTAAAAGCTTTTGTACAGCAAAGGAAACCATAAACAAGACGAAAAGACAACCCTCAGAATGGGAGAAAATATTTGCAAATGAAGCAACTGACAAAGGATTAATCTCCAAAATTTACAAGCAGCTCATGCAGCTCAATATCAAAAAAAAAAACAAGCCAATCCAAAAACGGGCAGAAGACCTAAATAGACATTTCTCCAAAGAAGATATACAGATTGCCAACAAACACATGAAATGATGCTCAACATCACTAATCATTACAGAAATGCAAATCAAACTACGATATCACCTCACACCAGTCAGAATGGCCATCATCAAAAAATCTACAAACAATAAATGCTGGAGAGGGTGTGGAGAAAAGGGAACCCTCTTGCACTGTTGGTGGGAATGTAAACTGATACAGCCACTATGGAGAACAGTATGGAGGTTCCTTAAAAAACTAAAAATAGAACTACCATATGACCCAGCAATCCCACTACTGGGCATATACCCTGAGAAAACCATAATTCAAAAAGAGTCATGTACCACAATGTTCATTGCAGGTCTATTTACAATAGCCAGGACATGGAAGCAGCCTAAGTGTCCATCGACAGATGAATGGATAAAGAAGATGTGACACATATATATGATGGAATATTACTCAGCCATAAAAAGAAACGAAATTGAGTTATTTGTAGTGAGGTGGATGGACCTAGAGTCTGTCATACAGAGTGAAGTAAGTCAGAAATAGAAAAACAAATACCATATGGTAACATATATATATGGAATCTAAAAAAAAAAAAGAAAAAGAAAAAATGGTTCTGAAGAACCTAGGGGCAGGACAGGAATAAAGAAGCAGACGTAGAGAATGGACTTGAGGATCTGGGGAGGGGGAAGGGTAAGCTGGGATGAAGTGAGAGAGTGTCATGGACATATATACACTACCAAATGTGAAAAAGATAGCTAGTGGGAAGCAGCCACATAGCACAGGGAGATCAGCTTGGTGCTTTGTGACCACCTAGAGGGGTAGGATAGGGAGGGTGGGAGGGAGACGCAAGAGGGTGGAGATATGGGGATATATGTAAATGTTTAGCTGATTCACTTTGTTATAAAGCAGAAACTAACACACCATTGTAAAGCAATTATACTCCAATAAAGATGTTTAAAAAAATTAAAATAAAAAATTAAAAAATAGTCAAATTCAAGGAGACTGATTAGTAAGTGAATAGAAATATATCTTTTAAAATAAAATATTGGCTGTCTATAAAAAAGGGGGGGGGGGACAGACAGCTGGGCAAGCCCTTTTGCCATTTCCTCTTTGCTTTGTTGGAATTCAGAGGTGATGACTAGCACTCCCGCAGACATCTTGGACCATGAGGCATCTTTGAAAATGAGTGCACTAATGGTGGCAGATCAGAAAGATATAAGGAATCTGGTCCCTGATAATTGTGGAGCAACCACAGACTCCTGAACTGCCTACCTCAGAACTTTTACAAGAGAGGAAACTAATCTTCCGTGTATTTATAACAATTGCTATTTAGGGGTTTGGGTTGTATGAAGTTAAACCTAAACACAACGGTTATAAGTAACAAGTCAAATTTTTAGTGATAACTTTAGTGTATTAACAGTCATATACCCACAACTACTATTGAGTAAGAATTTTCTGACATAGTACAAAATATGCAGACATCATTGTAGATAACAGCAGACAACCTTTGGCCATATTCCTCTTCAGTCCAACTAGGGCTCACATCTCCCTCCAGATCCTGGATCCCTCTCCTACCACTTCCCCTCTTCTCAAGGTTAGCTTTGTTTGCCTACCACCTCAACCATCTCGTTCCTGTCCGTTTATTCTGTGAATGAGTTAATCTACCACTCCAGACCTCAGCCTAGCTCAGCGCTGATGAACATGTACTTTCTACTCCCCAAAGATATTTTGCTTATTGTAGGTAATTTTCCTCCCTAAAAAGAATTCCGATTGTAAATCAACTATATACTCCAACCAAAAAAATAAATAAATAAGAATATTGTATTAACTCAAACTGATATTTTTCCTCTACTACATATATTTTTTAAAAATATTTTTGTTTAAATATTTCTTTATTTAGGCTGCACCGGTCTTAGTTCCGGCACACAGGATCTTCATTGTGGCATGCGGGCTTCTTAGTTGCGGCATACGTGTGGGATCTAGTTCCCCAACCAGGGATTGAACCCAGGCCCCCTGCATTGGGAGCACAGATTCTTACCCACTGGACCACCAGGGAAGTCCCTCCTCTACTACATATATTATCTCAAAAATTCCAAAACTTACTCAACCAATTTTTACCTATTTGTTGAAGTCCTGTGTCATTTACTATCCATGGAAAAGCTTGGTCCACGAAGGAAACTCCTAACCAAAAATGTATAGATTGAGTTTATCGTGTTAAAAGATAAACTGAGGCATATTAAAATTTTAAGTTTATTTAAGCAAAAATCAATTCCAGTTGGGCAGTGCTAAATCAGAAGTGGTTTGGGTGCGCCACAGAAAGGAGCCAGCGAAAAGACTTTTATAGAGAAGTCACAGAAGCAAAGCAAGGAATTTATTTGATTGGTTATAGCTTAAGCAGCTGCCTTATTTGGGAAAGATTAGCTGGCTGTTTGTGATTGGTTGTCCTTAGGTTTTGATTTCTTAACCTTGAGGCATTTACAGGTTTAGGATTTGGTTTTCTTACTTAGGCTACTAAGGCATTAAAGCCTCCTCAGTCTAATGACCTCCTTGTTTAATTAATTTAACAATCCAAAGCCCTAACAATTTCTCCACACTCCATCTGCATAGCACAAGTTGCTTTCTAAATCTCAGAAATGTGATAAGAAATATGACATACCCATCACGTCCCAGAAAAAATTCTGAGTTAATGTGCAGTCCTATTCATGTATCAGTCTTACATTTTCTTGATGAAACCTAGAGACAAAAATGTTAAAATTTTAGGCTGGTAAGGAGGTATTTTTGAGCAGGTAAGCCTCAGTCCCCCCTCAGTTTCCAATGTACAAGAAGTACCCCTGACCTTCAGCCTCTGAATAGATCTGTCTTTGGCTTCCATGTACTGCGAGGTATAGGGGAGATGAGAGACACTTCAATGGAATTGGACAAAGGGATATCCTAGCAAGAGCAGTGAATCCTAGGTCTTGGGAAATAGCATCAGGTGGGTCTGTGTATTTGCAAAGTTGTGGAGAATCTAAAAGGAAAATTGTGGAAACTGGGACTTCCCTGGTGGCCCAGTGGTTAAGAATCTGCCTGCCAATGCAGGGGACACGGGTTCGATCCCTGGTCTGGGAAGATCCCACATGCTGTGGAGCAACTAAGCCCGTGCGCCATAACTACTGAGCCCACGTGCCACAACTACTGAAGCCCACACGCCTAGAGCCTGTGCTCTGCAACAAGAGAAACCACCGCAATGAGAAGCCCGCGCACTGCAACGAAGAGTAGCCCCTGCTCGCCGCAACTATAGAAAGCCCATGCACAGCAACGAAGACCCAACAAAGCCAAAAATAAATAACTAAATAAATAAAATAAAAGGAAAATTGTGGAAAATTTCCTCTCCAAGATCACCTCATTTTCCTTCTCTTAACTCCCTAGTTTTGCTTGACCTGTTTCTTTCTTCTTTTGGCTTCTTTCATACCCGCCAAAGTCTGCTCTTCTCACTTTTATCATATACATAATATTAATTATTATTTTAAAAAATGAAATATTTCCAAACTGCTGAGATTATATATATATGTGTGTGTGTATGTGTATATATATATATACATATACGTATTTTTTCTTATTGAAATCTACATAGAATAATATAGAAGCAGACAGTTGTAAAACTTGTGAATGCATTTGGGAGATATAGTTTAAAAGATATAGTTGAAAGATCAGTGAGACTTTCCAGAATGTTAACATGATAGGAGCATGTGTTTAAACTGTATATTGCAAGCTTCAATCATTCAAATACTATCTGGCTGTCAGGATTGTCCCTGTTTCTCAGGATGTTTTAAAAGCTCCGGGATCCACCCCATACAACCAAAAACTTGGAGGGAAGTTCAAAAATGTTCCCAGCCTTGTATGTTATAATTGTTGCAGGAAGGGAGACCCCTTCCAGGGCCCGAGAGTGGGCTCTTGTCTAACACTGGGTAGTGAATTGTCCGAGGAGACACATGTGCTGACAAAGCAAGAGACTTTATTGGGAAGGAGCGCCTGGGAGTAGAGGAAGAGGGTAAGGGAACCCAGGAGGACTGCTCTGCCACGTGGCTCACAGTCTCGGGTTTTATGGTGATGGGGTTAGTTTCTGGGTTGTCTCTGGCCAATCATTCTGACTCAGGGTCTTCCCTGGTGGCGCGCGCATTGCTCAGCCAAGATGGATTCCAGCGAGAAGGGTCCTGGGAGGTTGGTAGGACATATGGGCTGGTGTCTTCTCTCTCCTTTTGACCTCTCCCGAATTCTTCTGGTTGGTGGTAGCTTGTCAGTTCCGCGTTCCTTACCAGGACCTCCTGTTGTAAGATAACTCATGCAAATGGTTACTATAGTAACCATTTGGCCAGGGCGGGCGGTTTCAGTCAGTGCTTCCCCTAACATAATCACCAAACTTAAATAGATTCAAACCATGAAAGAGAACAGGCCCTTTGGTAGCCAGGCTGGAGAATGGTATCCATCTGAACAAGGACGAGACAGAAATAACCAAATGACCAGAAAGCAGAGAAACTCAACACTTACCCCAGGTCCCTTCACCACACTTGCTCGAGGTAAGGGAGAAGGCCACAGCCAAGCACCAGTCTAATCCAGTCTTTGCAGGAATTGAAAGGACAGGGATTCTTTGGGAAGAGCCTCTGAAAGGCACTGGTTCTGGTCTTCTGATCAGAAGCTAAATTGATAGATTGTTCCATCTCATTAAACCAGTCTCTTAGTCTTGACACTAGGGCAGTCCAGTTAAATTCATTTAAGAAGGCAGTGATATAGGTGGGCTTTCAAAGTTAGGCCTATAAAGTGCAAGCAATCAGGTATTTAACAAGAGGCATTTCTGTGGAGACAAAAGAAAAACAAATGTTAATGATTGGAGCAAATTATAAACCAGTTTCTGAACCTGGGGGCAGTCGTTTGAGAAGAATTCTAGATGTCAGAGCTGAAGCATTTTGCAATTTAAAATGTCTCTGGGGGCTTCCCTGGTGGTCAGTGGTAAAGAATCCACCTTACAATGGAGGGGACGTGGGTTCGATCCCTGGTCAGGGAACAAAGATCCCACGTGCCGCAGGGCAACTAAGCCCATGCGCTGCAACTACCGAGCTCGCGCGCCTCAACTAGAGCCTGTGTGTCGCAAACTACAGAGCCCACGTGCCCTGGAGCCCAGGCGCCACAACTAGAGAGAGAAAACCCACACACCACAACTAGAGAGAAGCCCACGCACCACAACGAAGATCCCGCATGCTGCAACTAAGACCCGACACACCCAAAAATAAATAAAATAAATAATAAATTTAAAATAAAAATTAAATGTCTCTGATGATGTCATCAGGTGTTCAGGTAATTTTTCTGAGTGGCTTACACAGCAACAAGCATGAAGATTGTGTAAGCATGGGCTATTGTGGTAATCTCTATCACGTTTATATCAAGTTGTTCAGCTTCAGAGGGCTTCAGGAAAAGGGCAGCTTTAGTTCTCAATGATTCCAAGTCAAAAGTGGGAGAAAAATTGGAAATGTTACTTCGGAGAGTTGTAGTTAAATTTTTGAGGAAACTAGAAGAATTTAGAATCCAGTCCAGTTTACAGAAAAAGAAAACCTCAAAGATGATTAACAACTAGAATCTAATATCCACAAGTGTCTATTATAGTTTCTGCTGAAACACAATCTTTTCTCTCTAAAATCACCCTCAGTTCTACCAAAGATAGCCAAATTAAGACAAATTTGTTTGCAAAATAAGTTTAGTCTCATTAAACTTGGCCTGCTTATTTACATAAGTCCAGCAAGAAAAGCAATTGACCATAGAGGTTCTTTTGAATCTGCTTTGCGTGCACGTTTCATAAGGAATCCCCAGATTGAACTTTTACATGCCTCTCGAGACCAGGACACCATACCAAGAACATGCCATCAGACTTGTCTGTAATACCTATAGATTTGGGTGAATTCCTCTCTTCTTAAGGTCCCCCGAAGATCCTGAGGTTCCTGCATCTGCTGGGAAGTGGCCTCCCTTACTCACCTGGTAAGGCTGCTGGGAACCCTGTAATCAAGGTACCAGGCTCTTTTTCCAAGGGGCTTTATGGCTTCATAAAGTCAACCTTAGTTCCTTAAAGCCATCCAGTCATATCTGAGTCTATGCATGTCTTTCTCAAATATGACATTCTAGTCAAAGCCTTGGTAATATAACCAATGTTCCCAAATGTGTCCTATTATAATAAAGAAGACAGATTCTTAATGAACTTATGTAAATAACTATATTGCCATGAGAATAAGAATATTCACTAAGAGTTTCCAAATTCTGGAGGAATCAGGTAGGGATAAATGTTTCAATTCTGTTTACAAATGCATAATTTACTAAATTGCTGTAAGTCATAGTATAAAAGGAAATGTTTCTTTATATCTGGAAAACAAAAATTTAGTATTTCAGACAAAGAGTCATAAAAATTATAATCATATTCATCAGTTTATTCAGTCCCATGTGATTAATTCTTGTTGATCTTGGTCTTCTTTTAGCAGTTTTATGGAGCCATCAAGTTTTTCATTAGTGTTCTGTAATTTCTTGCCCAATTCAATGGTATGATCTGAAAGTTATCAGAAAACTGTATATGTCAAAAAGTCCATTCTATGAATCTTCTTGAAGATGAAGCTTTTTTGCAAAAGCATCAGAGTAAAATAATAACTGTTTATAAATAACAAAAATGGCATGGTTAAAGATCTAATCGCAATGCAGTTGACAAAGAAATTTGGTTATTTCTGCAATATACAATATTTTAAGATAATAACTAGAATTGTGATGGGTAATATTATATCAGGACATATCTGAATTTTAGAAATTTCATATAATTTCTAGATCATTTGTATTAATAATGTTTATCCACACAATATAACCTAAGAAGGTTTACCAACACCCTTTGACAATGCTTCCCATGTAATTTAACATACCAAATAAAACTAATTAATTTAACATTGCTCTTTTGAGATGTTTCAGGGCCCTCTGAAACATCCCAAAGTTAGCTAGAGGTCAAAAGGACTCCATTTAGAATTTGATTGCAGAAAGTTTGTCAAAGATATCAAAATTTGGGCTTCCCTGGTGGCGCAGCGGTTAAGAATCCGCCTGCCAATGCAGGGGACACAGGTTCGAGCCCTGGTCCAGGAAGATCCCACATGCTGCAGAGCAACTAAGCCCGGGTGCTACAACTACTGAGCCTGCGCTCTAGGGCCCGCAAGCCACAGCTACTGAGCCCATGCACCACAACTACTGAAGCCTGTATGCCTAGAGCCCGTGCTCCAAAACAAGAGAAGCCACCGCAATGAGAAGCCTGTCGACACAACTAGAGAAAGCCCATGCGCAGCAACGAAGACCCAACACAGCCAAAGATAAATAAATAAAATAAATAAAAATTAAAAAATAAAAGATATCAAAATTTGTTTAAACACTTGGTCAAATAGGATCATAAGTCACTGTGAAACAATATTTATTCATGTAATCAAAGTGACAATAAAAGATTTCAAAGGCAAATAAAGAAAGTTACAACAGATTACTTAAAAGGTAAAAAAACTTTATAATCTGTTATCAAAAGCAGATCAATATTCTAAGAAAACTCTGTCCTCTTAACAGAAAGAAAATCAAATTCTAGTTTTGTACCAGCTTATCTTTAATATTAAAATGCATTCACTCACCAAAGCTATCTTGAGAAAGAAGAACAGAGCTAGAGGTATTCATACTCCCTGACTTCAGAAGATATTACAAAGATACAGTAAACAAAACAGTACAGTACTGACACAAAACAGATACACAGATCAATGGAACAGAAATAAACCCACACACGTATGGCCAATAAATCTACAACAAAAGAGGCAAGAATATACAATGGAGAAAAGACAGTCTCTTCAATAAGTAGTGCTGGGAAAACTGGACAGCTATGTGTGAAAGAATGAAATTATAACATTCTCTAATACCACATACAAAAATAAACTCAAAATTGATTAAAGGTCTAAGTGGAAGACCAGAAACCAAAAAACTCCTAGGAGAAAACATAGGTTAAACAATCTTTGACATAAGTCATAGTAATATTTTGGGGGCCTGTCTCCTAAGACAAAGGAAACAAAAGAAAAAATAAACAAATGGGAGCTAATCAAACCCAAAAGCTTTTGAACAGTAAAGGAAACCATCGACAAAAGAAAAAGACAACCTACCAAATGGGAGCAATATTTGCAAATGATATGACCAATAAGGGGTTAATATCCAAAACATATAAACAACTCATACAACTCAATATCAAAAAACCAAACAACCCAATTAAAAAATGGGCAGAAGACCTGAATAGACATTTTTCCAAAGAAAACATACATATGGCCGACAAGCACATGAAAAGATACTCAACATCACTAATCATCAGGGAAAAGCAAATCAAAACCACAATGAGATCCCCTTGGGAGATCCCAGTGACTGGGGCAGGACCCTGAGAGGTATTTCTGGGTGTTAGTCATGTTTTATTTCTTTATCTGTGAGCGAACTACATAGGTGTACTTACTTTTTGACACCCATGATTTGTGTACATTTCTTTATGTATGTTACACTCAAATAAAAAGTTTGCTTGAAAAAAAAACACAATGAGATATTATTTCAAACCTGTCAGAATGGCTATCATCAAAAAGAACACAAATAACAAATGTTGGCGAGGATGTAGAGAAAAGGGAACACATTGTACACTGTTGGTGGGAATGTAAATTGGTGCAAACACTATGGAAAACAATATGGAGGTTCCTCAAAAAACTAAAAATAGAGCTACCATATAATCCAGCAATTCCATTCCTGGGTATATATCCAAAGAAAATAAAAACACTAGTTCAAAAAGATTCATGCACCCCATGTTCATAGCAGGATGATGATGATGATTATCAATAGCCAAGATATGGAAGCAACCTAAATGTACATCAGTAGATGAATGGATAAAGATGTGATATATATATATATCACATATGTATATAGGAATATATATTCCTATATATATATATATATATAGGAATACTACTCAGTCAAAAAAAGAATGAAATTTTGCCATTTGCAACAACATGGATGGACTTGGAGGATATTATGCTTACTGAAATAAGTCAGACAGAGAAAGACAAATACTGTATGTTATCACTTTTATGTGGAATCTAAAAAATCAAACAAACAAATGAATATAACAAAATAGAAACAGACTCCAATATATAGAGAACACACTAGTGGTTACCAGTGCGAGAGGGAAAGGGGTAAGGGCAAAATAGGGGTAGGGGACTAAGAGGTACAAATTACTATGTATAAAACAAGTAAGCTACAAGGATATATTGTACAGCACAGGGACTCTATAGACAATATTTTATAATATTGGGTTGGCCAAAAAGTTCATTCAGCTTTTTCCGTAAGATGGCTCTAGTAGCACTTAGTTGTCTGTAACTTCATTTGAAACAATTTTGTTAGATTGTATTGTGACAGCTGTCATATCAGCGTGCATTAAAAAAAAAATTATCAAAGTTGGTGAATCTTTGTGTAGCCATTTTACTATTAAAGATGGAAGAAAAAAAGCAACATTTTTGGCATATTGTGCTTTATTATTTCAAGAAAGGTAAAAACACAACTGAAATGCTAAAGAAGATTTGTACAGTCTATGAAGAAGGTGCTGTGACTGATTGAACGTGTCAAAAGTGGTTTGCGAAGTTTCATGCTAGAGATTTCTCGCTGGATGATGCTCCATGGTCGGGTAGACCAGTTGAAGCTGGTAGCGATCAAATCGAGACATTAATTGAGAACAATCAACGTTATACCACGTGGGAGATAGCCGACATACTCAAAATATCCAAATCAAGCGTTGATATCATTTTTCCAGCTTGGTTATGTTAATCGCTTTGATGGTTGGGTTCCACATAAGTTAAGCGGAAAAAAACCTTCTTGACCATATTTCCTCATGCGATTCTCTACTTAAAACGTAACGAAAACGTTCCGTTTTTAAAACAAATTGTGACGGGCAATGAAAAGTGGATACCGCATAATAATGTGGAAGAGAAGAGATCGTGCGGCAAGTGAAATGAACCACCACCAACCACACCAAAAGAAGGTGATGTTGTGTATATGGTGGGATTGGAAGGGAGTCCTCTATTATGAGCTCCTTCCACAAAACCAAATGATCAGTTCTAACAAGTACTGCTCCCAGTTAGACCAACTGAAAGCAGCACTCAACAAAAAGCGTCCGGAATTAGTCAACAGAAAACGCATAATCTTCCATCAGGATAATGCAAGACCGCATGTTTCTTTGATGACCAGGCAAAAACTGTTACAGCTTGGCTGGGTAGTTCTGATTCATCTGCCCTATTCACCAGACATTGCACCTTTGGATATCCATTTATTTCGGTCTTTACAAAATTCTCTTAATGGAAAAAATGTAAATTCCCTGGAAGACTGTAAAAGGTACCTCGGACAGTTCTTTGCTCAAAAAGATAAAAAGTTTTGGGAAGATGGAATTATGAATTTGCCAGAAAAATTGCAGAAGGTAATGGAACAAACAGTGAATACGTTGTTCAATAAAGCTCTTGGTGAGAATGAAAAATGTGTCTTTTATTTTTACTTAAAAACCAAAGGAATTTTTGGCCAACCCAATATTTTATAGTAACTTTAAGTGGAATATAATCTATAAAATTTTTGAATCACTATGTTGTACAACTGAAACTAATATCATATTGTATATCAACTATACATCAATAAGGGACTTCCCTGGTGGCGCAGTGGTTAAGAATCCGCCTGCCAATGCAGGGAACACAGGTTTGAGCCCTGGTCTGGGAAGATCCCGCATCCCATGGAGCAACTAAGCCCGTGTGCCACAACTACTGAGCCTGCGCTCTAGAGTCCGTGAGCCACAACTACTGAGCCCACGTGCCGCAACTACTGAAGCCCTCATGCCTACAGCCCATGCTCCGCAACAAGAGAAGCCACCGCAATGAGAAGCCCATGCACTGGAATGAAGAGTAGCCCCCGCTCGCCGCAACTAGAGAAAGCCCGCACACAGCAACAAAGACCCAACTCAGCCAAAAATAAATAAATTTATTTTAAAAATTATACACAAATTCTTTTTGCACAGAGGCTTGATAAGGGCAATCAACAAGAGACTTTCAAAAAAGAATGTTGAATAAAGTTCAGTAGAGGGAAGAGAAATGGACATATAAATTTAAGGAGAAAAATGAAGAAAAAGAAGAGCTTATTCAATAATTTGTTTAACTGGATGGTGGTAACAAACTACTATGTATTTACATTCCATTGGCTACTCTCAGAATGCTGTTCTGGTTTTGTTTTAAAGTTCGTGTTTAAAATACACCACATCTCCAAAGAAGACATACAGATGGCCAATAGGCACATGAAAAGATGCTCATCATCCCTAATTATTAGAGAAATGCAAATCAAAATAACAATGAGGTTCCATCTCATACCAGTCAGAATGGCCATCATTAAAAAGTCTACAGACAATAAACTCTAGAGAGGGTGTGGAGAAAAGGGAACCCTCCTACACTGTTGGTGGGAATGTACGTTGGTGCAGCCACTGTGGAAAACAGTATGGAGGTTCCTCAGAAAACTAAAAATAGAATTACCATATGATCCAGCAATCCCACTACTGAGCATATATCCAGACAAAGCTATAATTCAAAAAGATACATGCACTGCTGTGTTCATAGCAGCACTATTCACAATAGCCAAGACTTGGGGGAAAAAAAAAAAGACTTGAAACAACCTAAATGTCCATCGACAGATGAATGGATAAAGAAGATGTGGTACATATAAACAATGGAATACTACTCAGCCATAAAAAAGAATGAAATAATGCCATTTGCAGCAACATGGATGAAACTAGAGATCATCATACTAAGCGAAGTAAGTCAGAAAGAGAAAGACAAATACCATATGATATCACTTATATGTGGAATCTAAAATATGACACAAGTGAACATATCTATGAAAAAGAAACAGACTCACAGACATAGAGAACAGACTTATGGTTGCCAGGGGGGAAGGGGGAGGGGGAGGGAAGGATTGGGAGTTTGGGATTAGCAGATGCAAGCTAGTATATATAGGATGGATAAACAACAAGGTCCTACTGTATGGCACAGGGAACTATATTCAATATCCTGTGATAAACCATAATGGAAAAGAATATGAAAAAGAATATATATATAACTGAAACACTTTGCTGTACAGCAGAAATTAACACAACATTGTAAATCAACTATACTTCAATAGAGTAAAAATAAAAAATAAAATAAAATACACTGCAAATATATCCTTTACAACTACAATCTTATAAAACTTTTAGTAATCAGTCTAACAGTGTATGTGTGAGGCAGGGAAAAGGTAGACGGACACATAGATTTCTAAAATTCTTTTGGAGGTACTTGAGCAAAAATGTTTGGTGACAACCACTGTGGGATTTGGAAACTTAAGTGGCAGCATGTAACCTCACTTCCCCTCAACCTGTGCTGTGCAGTGCAGTAGCTACTAGCCAATATCACTCTTGAGCACCTGAAATATCGTTAGTCTGAATAAGAAACAAATGCTATAAGTGTAAAATACATACTGGGTTTCAAAATTTAGTATTAAAAAATGTAAACTATCTCATCAATAACTTTTATATTGATTACATGTTGAAATGACAATATTTTGGATATACTGGGTTGAATGAAATATATTATTAAAATTAATGTCACATTTCTTTTTTAATGTGGCTAACTAGAAAAATTTTAATTGTATAGGTGACTTGCATTTGTGGCTCACATGATATTTCTATTGAACAGCTCTGTGCCTAGACAAATGTTTCCCACATCCCAGGCATCCCTGGAGCCCTGCAAGAATTTTGCAATATCTGCTATTACTGGTGGTATTATTATTATGTACTTAATACTGACTCACATTTTTACTTAAAGTTATTTTTAAAGGAAGCTATATATCATGGGCTTAATATATGAGCTCAAGTTGTTAATACACATTAAGTAAATATATAACCCTTAAAATAAAAATTGCTTGTGTCTCAGGACTTCCCTTGTGGTCCAGTGGTTGACTCCGCCCTTCCACTGCAGGGGGCATGGGTTCCATCCCTGGTCGGAGAGCTACGATTCCACATGCCGTGTGGTGCGTCCAAAAAAGAAAAAAGAAATGTTCTGTCTCAGTGTACCTCTGAAATCATGTTATGATGTGGTAGTAACAGACCCACATGTGTTGGGAAACTCTTCCTTGGACGAGGGAAGAGGAGTTTGGGGGGAATTTCCCCAGGTGGTAGAAGCTCTAGGCCCACTCCTGAACAGTGCTATTTCCGGCCACCCAAAGACTGGCCACCACGAGCCGTGGCCCTGGAGGCAGCAGTGAGGCAGAGTGGGATCCGAGCTTCCGAGGAGGCGTGGAGCTGCCTCTCTGATGGGGATTCAGACAGCTTAGATGGCAAGCATCTCAGTAGCAATCAGGTGGACTGAGCAATAAAGACCTTTATTTTCCATACCCCCTCAAACACCCACCTCAACACCCCATTCTGGTGTAGTCCTCCAAGAAAAGAGTGCCCCACCTTGACATAGGGGTTGAAGTCAGGTTAAATTTGATTTAGAAAATAACATGATTTCTTTTTTTTTTTTTTTATAAATTTATTTATTTTATTTATTTATTTTTGGCAGTGTTGGGTCTTTGTTGATGCGCGTGGGCTTTCTCTAGTTGTGGCAAGCGGGGCCTACTCTTCGTTGCTGTGTGCAGGCTTCTCACTGCAGTGGCTTCTCTTGTTGCGGAGCATGGGTTCTAGGCACGCGGGCTTCAGTACTTGTGGCACGCAGGCTCGGTAGTTGTGGCACATGGGCTTAGTTGCTCTGCGGCATGTGGGATCTTCCCGGACCAGAGCTCGAACCCATGTCCCCTGCATTGGCAGGTGGATTCTTAACCACTGTGCCACCAGGGAAGCCCCAAACAACGTGATTTCTGCCTCCAGGATTGTGAAGTAAAATTCAGATCCCTTATACGCCTCTGCAACATGGGTACTGTTATCCTTATATGTAGATGAAACTCAGATGATGTAAGGGACCCCTCCAAGGTCATGCAGCTAGCAAGTGACACCTAGCTGACTTCAACCTTGGAGGCTTTGCTATTTCCCTCTGCTCCCATTTTGCAATAGGCATCATGGACACAAGAGAGATGTGATCCTACCCTCTACACACTTGAAATCTAATTGGGACCCAAAATATTTTCCCCTCATATTATCAGGAAAACATCAGAAAAAATTTTCACTGGCAAACATACATCCAACTCATTTCCATAAACAAAATTTAAAGCCATATTCAACATCCTTTTGGGCCCACAAAGTAGTTTCTTTTATTTTTTTAATTTATTTATTTATTTTATTTAATTTTTTATTTTTGGCTGTGTTGGGTCTTCATTGCTGCACACGGGCTTTCTCTAGTTGCGGCGAGCGGGGACTACTCTTCATTGCGGTGCACGGGCTTCTCATGGTGGGGGCTTCTCGTTGCAGAGCACGGGCTCTAGGCGCGCAGGCTTCAGTAGTTGTGTCATGTGGGCTCAGTAGCTGTGGCTTGCGGGCTCTAGAGCTCAGGCTCAGTAGTTGTGGCTCACGGGCTTAGTTGCTCCACGGCATGTGGGATCTTCCTGGGCCAGGGCTGAAACTCGTGTCCCTTGCATTGGCAGGCAGATTCTTAACCACTGCGCCACCAGGGAAGCCCTAGTTTCTTTTATTTTAATATTTTCCTCTGACCACAAGGAAATGACCATTTGGCAGATATGGTAAAAATAGTCCAGGCTGATGTCTGACAGACCTGGATTCCAAATCCTAATTCTGCCCTTTACTGTGTGACCTTGGGGAAATAATCTCTCTGGGCTGCAATCTCCTCACTTGTAAAAAGGGAAAAGTTGTTTTGAGAATTAGAAATAATGTATGCAAAGGACCTTGCAAAAGTACCATAAGTAATAATTATGATGATGATTATAGTAAATGATCATTCCTTACGCCTCTTTGTCCTCAAAGTCTTCCTTCAGCTTTAATACAAAATGAGACCAAGGCTTTCGTCTTTCAAAGAAAAAAAAAAGCCTAAAGGGTGTTTATGTGGCTGCACCTGTCTGTTCACTTACTTAGTGTCATCATCTCCTGGGAATCAATATGATTATTTGCCCCTGGACATAGTTTCCCGGCAACACACATCTTGAGCCAATTCAGGTGAATTTTCTCTGTCATTATGGTCACCTGGCTCCTGCATCAAGTGGCTCCTTGCAACCTTCCATAAATATTAGAATTACGTTGGCTAGAGGGAAATTGAGCAAAGGTTATGTTTATACACCGTCTTTCTCTTGGGATTTTACAACACTGAGCAAAGAGTCATCAGCTGAGGCCACCACAGTCTCTTTGAAAGCAGCTGGGTGGGTATTTTTGTGCCATGCAAACAGAGCAGAACAGATTTATTCCCAGGGTTTTCTGACCAGAAGGAAAAGGAGTACCCTCAGTGAATCCTCAACAACTATTGTTGACGATCGGGAGAGACCCAGGAAATAATCTGATTTTTCTGAACAAGGGTCTACCCTGACATTTTCTCTTTCTTTCCACTGGGAGCAGGCTGGCAAATACGTTTAAAGCAAAATAACAGTCAAGTTATTGCTAAACCATTTAGCAAACAGTATATGAATTTTCCATGTTTTAAGTGTAAATATTCTTCACTTTAAATTCCCTTTATCCTTCCAAGTCTGATTTTTTAAAAAATTTTTATGTTGTTTGAATTCCTGCAGGCAAGCCTTTTACTTTGATATTCATTAAATAGGTTTTTGTGATTGCTAAGCAAACATATTTTTATTAATTATGTATAGGTTTTCTAATTTGAAAAATGATGACAAGTATTTTTTTTAAATTTATTTATTTATTTATTTATGGCTGTGTTGGGTCTTCGTTTCTGTGCGAGGGCTTTCTCTAGTTGTGGCAGGCGGGGGCCACTCTTCATCGCGGTGCACGGGCCTCTCACTGTCGCGGCCTCTCTTGTTGCGGAGCACAGGCTCCAGACGCGCAGGCTCAGTAATTGTGGCTCACGGGCTCAGTTGCTCCGCGGCATGTGGGATCTTCCCAGACCAGGGCTCGAACCCGTGTCCCCTGCATTGGCAGGCAGATTCTCAACCACTGCGCCACCAGGGAAGCCCAAATGGTGGTTTTATTTTGTATTTTTATATTACATTGGCAACATACTTTTTTCTTTTACCACTATATTAATTTTTCCATGTTACAACAAAACTTTCATAACTACTTTTTTAAAAAACTGGCTTACTACCCAGTTAATTTGATAAAAATCTATTAACGATAGAGTACTTCATCACTATCACTCAAGGACAATCACTTTAAGAGAACAAATGTATGGGGCTTCCCTGGTGGTGCAGTGATTAAGAATCCACCTGCCAATGCAGGGGACACAGGTTCGAGCCCTGGTCCAGGAAGATCCCACATTCCACGGAGCAACTAAGCCCATGCACCACAAGTACTGAGCCTGCGTGTCACAACTACTGAAGCCCACATGCCTAGAGCCCGTGCTCTGCAACAAGAGAAGCCACCGCAACGAGAAGCACGCGCACTGCAACGAAGAGTAGCCCCCACTCACTGCAACTAGAGAAAGCCTGTGTGCAGCAACGAAGACCCAACGCAGCCGAAAATAAATAAATTAATAAATTTTAAAAAAGGGAGAACAAATGTATGGACACCAAGGGGGGAAAAGGGGGTGGGATGAATTGGGAGATTGGGATTGACAGCCATATGTACACTACTATGTATAAAATAGGTAATTAATGAGAACCTGCTGTATAGCACAGGGAACTCTACTCAATGTTCTGTGGTGACCTAAATGTGAAGGAAATACAAAAAAGAGGGGATATATGTATACGTATAGCTGATTCACTTCGCTGTACAGCAGAAGGGTCTTCAATTTGTATTGATAAGTAAATTACTGTTTGCTTGTAAGGTATTTTTCCTTATTCTGAACTTACATAAAAATCTAAAGTACAAGCAATGTGACCTTGTGTAAGTTATTTAGCTTCTAAACTCTGCCTCTTTATCTGTAAAATGGGAATAAGAGAACCCAGCTCAAGAAGATGTGAGATCAGTGCCTCTCATACGCTAAGCCATCAATAAATGCTATTGATAAAATGTATGTTTTAAACAGGATTCATTTCCCATCAAAATAAACGGAAAAGGAACAGTTGGACTTTTCCTAACAGATGTCCAATTAGGTTACAATCTTGCCCAATGTGTAGGGGGCAGCTAAAGGAATGTAAGTTGTACAGTCAGTGGAGAATGTTATCTCCTGATCCAGCAGTGTAAAGCTTGCCTTCGTCAGCCCCTGCCAGCTCTGTCTCTGGCAGAGTCACAGACCACAGCACAGCGGCACCTCCGGGCTCTGCACTGGTCAGCTCAGTGCCTACCCCCCAAGCCTGCCCATCCTGTCCCTCTCAGCTATCAAGCAGATCTTAATGCTTTCCTGCAAAGCACAGGACCTGTTATTTCTCTTTAGCCTTCAAATATCTAGATGTTATCCCAAACACAATTTTGTAATTTGGAGCCCACATTTGGAATTTATTGAAAGCTACTTTTCAAAGATTCTGAAATGCCTTTTATGGGGAAGAGGAAGAAAAACTACCTGATTTTCAGAGTTTTTAAAAACATTTCATACTGAAATCATTTTAGATTGAAATTCACAAAAATAGCACAAAAAATTCCCCTGTACCCTTCTACAAGATCCCCTAACTGTGAACATTTTACCACGCTTGCTCCTTCCTTCCTTCTTAAAGTCACTCAGTACTGTGTATGAGTTCAACACATTTCCTTTACAGCCACTTCCTTCATGTGAACTGAGATGTTCTCTATGATATTTGTCCTATAATTTACCACTCAGTGTATGCTTTAAAAATATCTATCTATATCTACACACACACACATTTATAATTAAAGTGATACACACATATAGTCCAAAAACCAAATAGAAAAGATGACCTTATGATGTGGGAAGCCACAGTTCCACCCTCAGCTCTGCTCATCAGAGGCATATATATATATATATATATTATATATTATATATATATATATATATTTTTTTTTTTTCGGCTGCGTTGGGTCTTCTTTGCTGCGCGCGGGCTTTTTCTAGTTGCAGCAAATGGGAGCTACTTTTCGTTGCAGTGTGTGGGCTTCTCATCGCCGTGGCTTCTCTTGTTGCGGAGCCTGGGCTCTAGGTGCGCGATGTTCAGTAGTTGTGGCACGCGGGCTTCGGTAGTTGTGGCTTGTGGCCTCTAGAGCACAGGCTCAGTAGTTGTGGCGCACAAGCTTAGTCGCTCCGCAGCATGTGGGATCTTCCCAGACCAGGGCTCAAACCACTGCGCCACCAGGGAAGCCCAGAGGCGTATTTTAAGCAACACTTTTTTTTTTTTTTTTTTAAGGATTTTCTTTTTAATTAATTAATTAATTTATTTTTGTCTGTATTGGGTCTTCGGTTCGTGCGAGGGCTTTCTCCAGTTGCGGCAAGCGGGGGCCACTCTTCATCGCGGTGCGGGGACCGCTCTTCATCGCAGTGCGCGGGCCTTTCTCCATCGCGGCCCCTCCCGTTGCGGGGCACAGGCTCCAGACGCGCAGGCTCAGCAATTGTGGCTCACGGGCCCAGCTGCTCCGTGGCATGTGGGATCTTCCCAGACCAGGGCTCGAACCCGTGTCCCCTGCATTAGCAGGCAGATTCTCAACCACTGCGCCACCAGGGAAGCCCAAGCAACACTTTTTGCTTTGGGTTTTTCGCAAACCCACACATCTCAAAACAATATGCTTCTACTGCTATTTCTTACTAATCAACTTTGGACATTTAGTTTTAACTTCCCACCATGAAAGACAAGAATTTAGCCCATTTAATCCCTCTCTCCCTTAGTGATATCATTGTTCTTAGTTCTTACTCTAGTCACCTCTGTATCTTCAATCAACATACTTAAGTCTCAGCTTTGGCTCCAGTCACCAAGGAAAGTGAAATGACCTGCTTAGTCAGCAGAGGATATTAACATTCTAATTCCTTACCCTCTTCCCTTCACCTAAAGGCTGTACCTTTACTTTTACATTGTCAATATATAACATTTTCATTCTGTTCCAGAAGCACCATTCAAACGTCCATAATTTGTCTATGAGTTCACCTTAACAAGGTGGAAAGCTAATAATGTACATTTCCATGACGATGTGACCAAGTAGCATGCTAGGAGTCCTTCTCCACAGGGCGGGATCATGACCACCTGTCACTTAGTGGAGAAGTTCCCTGTGTCAAACTGAAGTGGGATTCTACCTTTTACCTCCACCAAATCCCTGAATCTTATCTTTGTGATTTTCCAAATCCTGGCTACTACCTGATCAGTCATTGTCCTGGCATCTGTGTTTTGTCTCTGGCTTATTCCTTCCTTCTCAGTCTTTGTAACCATCAGGAACACCACTCCCTTACCCTCCGCCTTCCCCTCAGCCCCCCACCCCTGCCTTCGGAATACCAGAACTCACTGCTCTGGTTCCCCCTAGGAAATTTGCTCACTTTCTTTAGAATAGCCTTCCATTTTAATTAGTTGCCAAAAATGAAACAAATTCAGGAGACTTCACACAAATTCTAGACTTCTGTCTTCTACCGAAAATTGTAAGATTGGGTAACTCTGGGCTCAAATTCTACAGCAATGGCCTAGGGTGCAACTGTACTAGCTTTCTTCCCTTTACCTGTCTGGACCCTATGGTAATGGGTTCTCAACCCTTGAAATACAGACTTACACTTAATCTCCTTGGCTCCAGCCCCACGTCTCACTCCTGCCCTGATCGGTATCCTCTCTCATGTTCCACAGGGCAGGCTGTGCCCTCCTGGGCCATAGCCCCTCCTTATATATTCTCCCTTGTTACTTACTCAACAGGTGGTCCTCGGACCAGAACAGCCTCAGTGGCATCACCTGGGAGCTTTTTAGAGATGCAGAACCTCATGCCCCACCCTAGACTTACTGAACCATAATCTGCAGTTTAATGAGATCTCTTGGTGATTAGTAGGCCAGTTAAGAAAACAGCTGGCCTAGGTTATAATTTCCCTGCCTTGCTTCATTGGGCATCCCTCTCTTTTTGTCCTAAATTTACTGAATTCTGTCATGCATGGATGTCCCTCATCCCTTTCACTTCATCATTGATTTTGTGGATTTATTTACTTTCTATTTTCATTTCTTTTCCATTGTTTTGTGGGATCTCTGGAGGCAAAGGGAAAAAAATTTTGCATGGTCAGTAATTCAGCAAGCAGTTTGACAGTTTTCGGACACAGGTCTTAAAACACTGGAGTGTTTAGAGTAAACACTAGAGTAATAGAAAGTGTTGCTATGCCCTGTTTTTGTTTTGTTTTGTTGGCTCAGTTGTGTTTTATAGCTGTTCTCTCAGTAAGAACACAGATGTGAGAGGGGATGATAGATGTTTATGATCTTGATGGAACAGTTCTTCATGTGAGAGTCTCCTGATGCCCTTTGGTTGCCTGACTGAGCAAGGGCTTGTGTGCCTGTGGGTAGAAAATCAAACTCTGACAGCAGGTGTTTGCAGCAAAGTAAGGGTTTACTGGAGGGCGCCAAGCAAGGGAGTGGGAGACAAGCCTCAGATCCACTGCCACTTGGTCTTTTTTTTTTTTTATTTTTGTCTGTGTTGGGTCTTCGTTTCTGTGCGAGGGCTTTCTCTAGTTGCAGCAAGTGGGGGCCACTCTTCATCGCGGTGCGCGGGCCTCTCACTATGGCGGCCTCTCTTGTTGCGGAGCACAGGCTCCAGACGCGCAGGCTCAGTAGTTGTGGCTCACAGGCCTAGTTGCTCCTTGGCATGTGGGATCTTCCCAGACCAGGGCTCGAACCCGTGTCCCCTGCATTGGCAGGCAGATTCTCAACCACTGTGCCACCAGGGAAGCCCTCCATTTTTTAAAAATTGAAGTATAGTTAATTTACAATGTTGTGTCAGTTTCAAGTGTACAGCAAAGTGATTCAGTTATACATATATATATTCTTTTTCAGATTATTTTCCATTATAGGTTATTACAAGATAGTTAGTATAGTACCCTGTGCTATACGGTAGGTCCTTGTTGTTTACCTATTTTATATTACAGTAGTGTGTATATGCTAATCCCAAACTCCTAATTTATCCCACCCTCCTTCTATCCCCTTTGGTAACCATAGGTTATTTTTCTATGTCTGTTGAGTCTATTTCTGTTTTGTAAGTAAGTTCATTTGTATCATTTTTTAAGATTCCACATATAAGTGACATCATATGATATTTGTCTTTCTCTGCCTTGTGAAATTTGTTTTTTTTTTGGCTGCACCACGTGGCATGTGGGATCCCAGTTCCCCAACCAGGGATCGAACCTGCACCCCCTGCATTGGAAGCATAGAGTCTTAACCACTGGACCCCCAGGGAAGTCCCTGTGACATTTCTTAATCGTAGTTTCAAGAGTCTGGATGCCTACAGTTTATGAGTCTCTGGTCTGATGGTCCAATGGCCCGGGTGATCTGTTAGCTCATCCTGCCCTAGAGAAAACAACCTGTATGTTACTGATAAGTAATTGACAATAGCAACTTTAGCACATTACCAAGGTTATTGACAACAGAAATTTTAGTCCTCTGACTCTGGTTGATTAGTCTTCAGCATGCACAGGATTGAGGTCAGAGGGGACAAGACAGGGAATAAAGTTTTGTACAGAGAGGTTAACCATAAACTCTTCAGGGGAGCTTGGTTTTAGGGGGACCTGGTTTCAGTTGATTACTTTACACCTGAAAAACTCAGAGACACTGCTGCCTGTAAGACTGGTGGCCACCATTTTGCCAGAAGATATCAGCATTAAAAAAGCAAATTGGAAATTACAATAAAGACAAAGGGAATGGATATAGCCTCAACCACCAGAGGGCAGACAACAGAAGCAAGAAAAACTACAATCCTGCAGCCTGTGGACCAAAAACCACAGTTACAGAAAGACAGAGAAGATGAAAAGGCAGAGGGCTATGTACCAGATGAAGGAACAAGAAAAACCCCCAGAAAAACAACTAAATGAAGTGGAGATAGGCAACCTTCCAGAAAAAGAATTCAGAATAATGATAGTGAAGATGATCCAGGACCTCGGAATAAGAATGGAGGCAAAGATTGAGAAGATGCAAGAAATGATTAACAAAGACCTAGAAGAATTAAAGAACAAACAAACAGAGATGACCAATACAATAACTGAAATGAAAACTACACTAGAAGGAATCAATAGCAGAATAACTGAGGCAGAAGAACGGATAAGTGACCTGGAAGACAGAATGGTGGAATTCACTGCTGCGGAACAGACTAAAGAAAAAAGAATAAAAAGAAATGAAGACAGCCTAAGAGACCTCTGGGACAACATTAAACGCAACAACATTCGCATTATAGGGGTCCCAGAAGGAGAAGAGAGAGAGAAAGGACCAGAGAAAATATTTGAAGAGATTATAATCGAAAACTTCCCTAACATGGGAAAGGAAATAGCCACCCAAGTCCAGGAAGCGCAGAGAGTCCCATACAGAATAAACCCAAGGAGAAACACGCCGAGACACATAGTAATCAAAGTGGCAAAAATTAAAGACAAAGAAAAATTATTGAAAGCAGCAAGGGAAAAACGACAAATAACATACAAGGGAACCCCCATAAGGTTAACAGCTGATTTCTCAGCAGAAACTCTGCAAGCCAGAAGGGAGTGGCATGAAATACTTAAAGTGATGAAAGGGAAGAACCTACAACCAAGATTACTCTACCCAGCAAGGATCTCATTTAGATTTGATGGAGAAATCAAAAGCTTTACAGACAAGCAAAAGCTAAGAGAATTCAGCACCACCAAACCAGCTCTACAACAAATGCTAAAGGAACTTCTCTAAGTGGGAAACACAAGAGAAGAAAAGGATCTACAAAAACAAACCCCAAACAATTAAGAAAATGGTCATAGGAACATACATATCGATAATTACCTTAAACGTGAATGGATTAAATGCCCCAACCAAAAGACATAGACTGGCTGAATGGATACAAAAACAAGACCCATATATATGCTGTCTACAAGAGACCCACTTCAGACCTAGGGACACATACAGACTGAAAGTGAGGGGATGGAAAAAGATATTCCATGCAAATGGAAATCAAAAGAAAGCTGGAGTAGCTATACTCATATCAGATAAAATAGACTTTAAAATAAAGAATGTTACAAGAGACAAGGAAGGACACTACATAATGATCCAGGGATCAATCCAAGAAGAAGATATAACAATTATAAATATATATGCACCCAACATAGGAGCACCTCAATACATAAGGCAACTGCTAACAGCTATAAAAGAGGAAATCGACAGTAACACAATAATAGTGGGGGACTTTAACACCTCACTTACACCAATGGACAGATCATCCAAAATGAAAATAAATAAGGAAACAGAAGCTTTAAATGACACAATAGACCAGATAGATTTAATTGATATATATAGGACATTCCATCCAAAAACGGCAGATTACACGTTCTTCTCAAGTGCACACGGAACATTCTCCAGGATAGATCACATCTTGGGTCACAAATCAAGCCTCAGTAAATTTAAGAAAATTGAAATCATATCAAGCATCTTTTCTGACCACAACGCTATGAGATTAGAAATGAATTACAGGGAAAAAAACGTAAAAAAGACAAACACATGGAGGCTAAACAATACGTTACTAAATAACCAAGAGATCACTGAAGAAATCAAACAGGAAATAAAAAAATACCTAGAGACAAATGACAATGAAAACACGACGACCCAAAACCTATGGGATGCAGCAAAAGCGGTTCTAAGAGGGAAGTTTATAGCTATACAAGCCTACCTAAAGAAACAAGAAAAATCTCAAGTAAACAATCTAACTTTACACCTAAAGAAACTAGAGAAAGAAGAACAAACAAAACCCAAAGTTAGCAGAAGGAAAGAAATCATAAAGATCAGAGCAGAAATAAATGAAATAGAAACAAAGAAAACAATAGCAAAGATCAATAAAACTAAAAGTTGGTTCTTTGAGAAGATAAACAAAATTGATAAGCCATTAGCCAGACTCATCAAGAAAAAGAGGGAGAGGACTCAAATCAATAAAATCAGAAATGAAAAAGGAGAAGTTACAACAGACACCGCAGAAATACAAAACATCCTAAGAGACTACTACAAGCAACTTTATGCCAATAAAATGGACAACCTGGAAGAAATGGACAAATTCTTAGAAAGGTATAACCTTCCAAGACTGAACCAGGAAGAAACAGAAAATATCAACAGACCAATCACAAGTAATGAAATTGAAACTGTGATTAAAAATCTTCCAACAAACAAAAGTCCAGGACCAGATGGCTTCACAGGTGAATTCTATCAAACATTTAGAGAAGAGCTAACACCCATCCTTCTCAAACTCTTCCAAAAAATTGCAGAGGAAGGAACTCTCCCAAACTCATTCTATGAGGCCACCATCACCCTGATACCAAAACCAGACAAAGACACTACAAAAAAAGAAAATTACAGACCAATATCACTGATGAATATAGATGCAAAAATCCTCAACAAAATACTAGCAAACAGAATCCAACAACACATTAAAAGGATCATACACCACGATCAAGTGGGATTTATCCCAGGGATGCAAGGATTCTTCAATATACGCAAATCAATCAATGTGATACACCATATTAACAAATTGAAGAATAAAAACCATATGATCATCTCAATAGATGCAGAAAAAGCTTTTGACAAAATTCAACACCCATTTCTGATAAAAACTCTCCAGAAAGTGGGCATAGAGGGAACCTACCTCAACATAATAAAGGCCATATATGACAAACCCACAGCAAACATCATTCTCAATGGTGAAAAACTGAAAGCATTTCCTCTAAGATCAGGAACGAGACAAGGATGTCCACTCTCACCACTATTATTCAACATAGTTCTGGAAGTCCTAGCCACGGCAATCAGAGAAGAAAAAGAAATAAAAGGAATACAAATTGGAAAAGAAGAAGTAAAACTGTCACTGTTTGCGGATGACATGATACTATACATAGAGAATCCTAAAACTGCCACCAGAAAACTGCTAGAGCTAATTAATGAATATGGTAAAGTTGCAGGTTACAAAATTAATGCACAGAAATCTCTTGCATTCCTCTACACTAATGATGAAAAATCTGAAAGAGAAAGTATGGAAACACTCCCATTTACCATTGCAACAAAAAGAATAAAATACCTAGGAATAAACCTACCTAGGGAGACAAAAGACCTGTATGCAGAAAACTATAAGACACTGATGAAAGAAATTAAAGATGATACCAACAGATGGAGAGATATACCATGTTCTTGGATTGGAAGAATCAACATTGTGAAAATGAGTATACTACCCAAAGCAATCTACAGATTCAATTCAATCCCTATCAAATTACCAATGGCATTTTTTACGGAGCTAGAACAAATCATCTTAAAATTTGTATGGAGACACAAAAGACCCCGAATAGCCAAAGCAGTCTTGAGGCAAAAAAATGGAGCTGGAGGAATCAGACTCCCTGACTTCAGACTATACTACAAAGCTACAGTAATCAAGACAATATGGTACTGGCACAAAAACAGAAACATAGATCAATGGAACAAGATAGAAAGCCCAGAGATTAACCCACGCACCTATGGTCAACTAATCTATGACAAAGGAGGCAAAGATATACAATGGAGAAAAGACAGTCTCTTCAATAAGTGGTGCTGGGAAAACTGGACAGCCACATGTAAAAGAATGAAATTAGAATACTCCCTAACACCATACACAAAAATAAACTCAAAATGGATTAGAGACCTAAATATAAGACTGGACACTATAAAACTCTTAGAGGAAAACATAGGAAGAACACTCTTTGACATAAATCACAGCAAGATCTTTTTCGATCCACCTCCTAGAGTAATGGAAATAAAAACAAAAATAAACAAGTGGGACCTAATGAAACTTCAAAGCTTTTGCACAGCAAAGGAAACCATAAACAAGACGAAAAGACAACCCTCAGAATGGGAGAAAATATTTGCAAATGAATCAACGGACAAAGGATTAATCTCCAAAATATATAAACAGCTCATTCAGCTCAATATCAAAGAAACAAACACCCCAATCCAAAAATGGGCAGAAGACCTAAATAGACATTTCTCCAAAGAAGACATACAGACGGCCACGAAGCACATGAGAAGATGCTCAACATCACTAATTATTAGAGAAATGCAAATCAAAACTACAATGAGGTATCACCTCACTCCTGTTAGAATGGGCATCATCAGAAAATCTACAAACAACAAATGCTGGAGAGGGTGTGGAGAAAAGGGAACCCTCTTGCACTGTTGGTGGGAATGTAAATTGATACAGCCACTATGGAGAACAATATGGAGGTTCCTTAAAAAACTAAAAATAGAATTACCATATGACCCAGCAATCCCACTACTGGGCATATACCCAGAGAAAACCGTAATTCAAAAAGACACGTGCACCCGAATGTTCATTGCAGCACTATTTACAATAGCCAGGTCATGGAAGCAACCTAAATGCCCATCAACAGACGAATGGATAAAGAAGTTGTGGTACATATATACGATGGAATATTATTCAGCCATAAAAAGGAACGAAATTGAGTCATTTGTTGAGAAGTGGATGGATCTAGAGACTGTCATACAGAGTGAAGTAAGTCAGAAAGAGAAAAACAAATATCGTATGTTAATGCATGTATGTGGAACGTAGAAAAATGGTACAGATGAGCCAGTTTGCAGGGCAGAAGTTGAGACACAGATGTAGAGAATGGACATATGGACACCAAGGGGGGAAAACTGCGATGAGGTGGGGATGGTGATGTGCTGAATTGGGCGATTGGGATTGACATGTATACACTGATGTGTATAAAACTGATGCCTAATAAGAACCTGCAGTATAAAAAAACAAACAAAACAACTAATACTAAACTTTCATTGGGTTATTTGTATGGAAATATGTTAATATAAATGTTTCAGACATTACATGAAATTTCTAAAAATCTTATATTTGTATTTGTATGGAAATATGTATGGAAATATGTTAATATAAATGTTACAGACATTACATGAAATTTCTAAAAATCTTATATTTGTATTTATATGGAAATATGTATGGAAATATGTTAATATAAATGTTTCAGACATTACATGAAATTTCTAAAAATCTTATATTTGTATTTGTATGGAAATATGTATGGAAATATGTTAATATAAATGTTTCAGACATTACATGAAATTTCTAAAAATCTTATATTTGTATTTGTATGGAAATATGTATGGAAATATGTTAATATAAATGTTTCAGACATTACATGAAATTTCTAAAAATCTTATATTTGTATTTGTATGAAAAAAAAAAAAAAAAAAAAGACAAAGGGAATGGAACAGCTTAGCAGAGTTGTGCAAAGCCATGTTTCTTTGTTGTTCTGGGTGTATTTGTATTTTTAGCATCACAACTGCTACTGTACACTTGTCCCAGCCAGTCATCCAAGTATTTGTGGAAATTAACTGCAATGTTATGAATGTTTCACAGATGGATGAACCAAAACTGATGAGAAAACAAACTGGTTCTGATCTTTTCACCATTTGGGGAATCTGAGTTTTATCTGGCTGAAATAAATGTTTTCAATCAGAAACTGTATCATGAAGGATATTTTTTTCCTGCCAAAAGTGGAATACCCAACTAAAAGTGGCCTGGACTGGTGGTTCTCAAAATTGGCTGCACATTGGAATGACCTGGGAAACCTGACTCCTACATGGTGAAATCTGATTTCATTGGTCTGGGCTATGACCTGGGCCTTGAGAGGGATTCTCAAGTGCAGCCAAGGTTGAGAACCACCTGCTTAAACAATTCAGACACATTGTTTCGCTTAACCAGAGTCCTGGAGATGGCATTGTAGGCATGGCTGGGAGACTCAATAATGTTATCAAGGACCCAGGCTCTTCCCGACTTTCTCCTTAGTCATTCTCAGCATGTTGTCAGTGTCTGCCCTTCCAGACACAGATGGCTGCTGTCGCTCTGAGCATAAAGTGTTCAAACACAGCAGGGAAAACGAAACCACCTCCTCCTCTTTCTTTGTCAGCGAGGAAGACTTTCTAAGAAGCTCCCCACCGCCACCCACCCCAGGAGATTTCTCATTTCTTTGGTTAAAACACAGCCACCCAAAGACCAACTGCTGGCAAAGAATGGCTTACATCAATTGTTGCTGTTACAAAACAAAATGAGGGTGCCATTAAACTAAGTAAAAAGAGGGAAAGGCTGTTAGGTAGGCAACCAACAGTGTCTCTGTAGCCTTGTTATCCAAAGCAAATTAGCCATACTGTATAGCCGATTGTGTTAGTTGGGTACCTAGGCTAACTTTATTGGACTTATGAACAAATTGGACTTACAAACATGCTCTAGGAATGGAACTCGTTCATATGTAGGGAACTTGTTCATATGTTAATGATGTAATTCATCATTAACCCGTGGAATACCATCAGCCTCCACTGAACCTGATACTAGTTTTTTTGTTTTTTTTTTTAAATTTTATTTATTTATTTATTTATGGCTGTGTTGGGTCTTCGTTTCTGTGCGAGGGCTTTCTCCAGTTGCGGCAAGTGGGGGCCACTCTTCGTCGCGGTGCACAGGCCTCTCACTATTGCAGCCTCTCTTGTTGCGGAGCACAGGCTCCAGACGCGCAGGCTCAGTAGTTGTGGCTCACGGGCCCAGTTGCTTCACGGCATGTGGGATCTTCCCAGACCAGAGCTCGAACCCGTGTCCCCTGCATTGGCAGGCAGACTCTCAACCGCTGTGCCACCAGGGAAGCCCCTGATACTAGTTTTTAAATTTTCTTTTGGAGCAGTTCTAACTATTTGTAAGAAGTAATTTTTTTTTTTAAATTTATTTATTTATTTATTTTTGGCTGCATTGGGTCTTCGTTGCTGCGTGATTACCATATGGGCCACTGACACTTTTATAAATCTAAGATACATTAGGGGATTTTACTGATCTCATTTTTCTTATTTCAGGTTTTGCCATTTCATCATTTAAGAAATTCTTTTTTTTTTTTTTAATAAATTTATTTATTTATTTATTTTTGGCTGTGTTGGGTCTTCGCCGCTGCGCGCGGACTTTCTCTAGTTGCGGCGAGCAGGGGCTACTCTTCGTTGCAGTGCACGGGCTTCTCATTGCGGTGGCTTCTCTTCTTGCGGAGCACGGGCTCTAGGTATGTGGGCTTCAGTAGTTGTGGCACATGGGCTCAGTAGTTGTGGCACGCGGGCTCTAGAATGCAGGATGAGTAGTTGTGGTGCACGGGCTTAGTTGCTCCGTGGCATGTGGGATCTTCCTGGACCAGGGCTCGAACCCGTGTCCCCTGTGTTGGCAGGCGGATTCTTAACCACTGCACCACCAGAGAAGCCCTAAGAAATTCTTTTATCAAACACTTCAATTTTTCCCAGCTATATTTAAAAAAGGAATTAAATTATAAGAAAATGGAAAAATGATGGAATCACCTAAAAGGATGATGCAATGTTTAAAAAAATGTTATCCTGCAGTTTTCTTATTATAATGCCCAAAGTATTGCCTCATTTTCAAGAAGGAAAAAAAGAAGACTGGAGGGATTATCTTTATAGTTTGCTTTAAGATTTCATAGAACAAGTTGAGAATTCAGAATTTTTCATTTTCCATCCATAGTGGCAAAGAAAAGGAAATTGACAGGGGAAGATGTTTCAAAGTTATTAGATGAATCAGAAGATAAATGCAAGGAGACAAATAGCAGCACTCTAGACTCTATTAATGATGGTGGAATTGGTCATATAAATGAAATGTCAGGTTATGAGTTTTCAGATGAAGTTATCGTAGATGAATTTTTCTCAAACTCAAGAATTAATGTGACCTATATATTCCTAAGGACACAAAAGCAATGTGGTATTTTCATCCAGTTAGTCATTTGACAGGAAGCATGTCATCATGCAATATTTTGTGACAAGAACTTGTACCATCTTGTTTTGCCAAAATGATGTATGATGATATTCTTTAATTCTTTTTATTGTTTGTGCACCGGTGTTTTGAGTTGAAGAGGTTTGCTATGTTTTAATTCTTGTGAACATTCCTAATAAAGTTTTCTTCTTACTATCCCTTTATTCTTCTGCAAATTAATCATACAATGACTTCAAAAATATAATGAATATTTTTCTTGGTATATTGACAAAGAACATTCAGATTTCTCAGTTGTGAGCTCAAAATCCTTTATCAGTGTTGACAAGAGAAACATACTGATTATCTTGTTTAGGAGAGGCACTGTGCCAGGTTCTGACAATACAAAGAAACCCAGGTCTGCTCTTAAAGAGCTTATAACCCTGTTGGGGGGTCAGGAATATAAATTCTCTTCCATTAGCTACAAATGCCTCATTAGGGTTTTTCATTTCCAGTTGCAGGATATCCTCAGATATCCCCTCCCAGTGTTAATATCTTACAGAACGATAGTATAATATCAAAACCAAGAAATTGACACTGAAATAATCTGTACAATTTATTCAGATTTTACCAGTACAGACTTACTTGTGTGTGTGTACCTCTATGCAATTTTATCACATGTAAATCCTTGTGAAACCACCACCATAATCAAGATACTCAATTATACCATCACCACAAGACTTGCTCGTATTCACCCCTATATAGCCACATCCCTCCTTTCCCCATCTTTAACTCTGGCAACCACTAATACATTTTCCATCTCTGTATTATTTCATGAATGTTATATAAATGGAATCATGCAGTGGAATAGAATCAAAACATCCTTTTGAGATTGGCCTACTTTCACTCAGCTTAATTTTCTTGAGGTTATTCCAAATTGTTGCTTGTATCAATAGTTTGTTCCTTTTCATTGCTGAGTAATATACCATGCATGGTATGAATGTACTATAGATTAACTATTTAGTCATTGAGGGACATTTGGGTAGTTGCCAGTTTGGTGCTATTAAAAATAAAGCTGGGGCTTCCCTGGTGGTGCTGTGGTTGAGAATCTGCCTGCCAATGCAGGGGACATGGGTTCGTGCCCTGGTCTGGGAAGATCCCACATGCCGCGGAGCAACTAGGCCCGTGAGCCACAACTACTGAGCCTGCGCGTCTGGAGCCTGTGCTCCACAACAAGAGAGGCCGAGATAGTGAGAGGCCCGTGCACTGCGATGAAGAGTGGCCCCCGCTTGCCACAACTAGAGAAAGCCCTCGCACAGAAATGAAGACCCAACACAGCCAAAAATAAATAAATAATTAAAAAAATAAATAAATAAAGCTGCTATGAACAATCATGCACAAGTTCTTGTGTGAAAATAAGTTTTCATTTCTCGGGGATAAGTGCTTAAGAGGGCAATTGCTGGTTATATAGTAAGTCCCTTTTAGTTTTGAAAGGAACTGCCAAACTGTTTTCTAGAGTGGCTGTACCATTTTACATTCCCACCAGCAACATGAGTGATCCAGTTTCTCTGCATCCTTACTTGTATTTGGTGTTATCATTATATTTCATTTTAGCTGTTCTGATAGGTGTGTAGTGAAATCTCACTGTAGTTTCAGTTTGCATTTCTCTAATAATTAATGCTATTGAACATCTTTTCATGTGTTTGCCTTTTGTATATCCTCTTAGTGAAATGTGTTTGTGTCTTTTCCTAATTTCTAATTGGATTATATGTTTTGTTTTTAATGCTGAGTTTATGAGTTCTTTATATATTCTAGATATGCCCAGCTACTTTTTTTAATCAGCTGCTATAACATTTGAGGGAGAAATGATGTCATGAAGAGTCTCTATCTCATTGAAGCACATTAATACTCCTCCCTCTTTAGAAAAACCATCTGTATCAATTCCAATCCAGCTGTTTTCAGAGAGGAACACTCTTTGTGGGGGCCAGTTTCCAACCTTCAGTGAACACTTTATTTGCCACTAATCTGCTCCACACTATTCTTGAGGAATTAGAGTGCCACTCTTCATCCTCCTTTCTCTAGGATTTTTAAATGTTTTTTTTTTAAAGTTATACAATTGTTATTTATTTATTTATGGCTGTGTTGGGTCTTCGTTTCTGTGCGAGGGCTTTCTCTAGTTGCGGCAAGTGGGGGCCACTCTTCATCGCGGTGCGTGGGCCTTTCATTATTGCGGCCTCTCTTGTTGCGGAGCACAGGCTCCAGACGCGCAGGCTCAGTAATTGTGGCTCACGGGCCTAGTTGCTCCGTGGCATGTGGGATCTTCCCAGACCAGGGCTTGAACCCGTGTCCCCTGCATTGGCAGGCAGACTCTCAACCACTGCGCCACCAGGGAAGCCCCTCTCTAGGATTTTTGTTACCAGGGCCACCAAAGCAGCTGAGATAATGTTGACCTGACAATTTTTGTTTTTCACTTTTTCCTCACTTTTCCGCTTTCACTAGATGTATTTCCTCTGCTCATTTCTCTGCTTTCCCACAACTTTAGCTTTCCCCTGCTGTTGTTATGACACTTGCTTCTACATCCCTGTGCAGCTCAGTTCCTCAGATTAAACGATTCTGCTTCTGTGTCCAAATTCCAAATATCAGGGAGAGAGATGGGATCACTGAATACTGGAGTCAGTCGTGCAATTCTGGTGCAGTGTGGCCTGCGGAAGTGACAACAAGTGATATGTGACTATCCTGGGATGGTTCTCTGAGAAGGAGATCTGAGCAGAAAATTGCTGTCATTTTTATTACAAGGACCATAGGAGTTAGAGAGATTAAGTGGTTCCCAGAGCCACATAGCTCCAGTGGTAGAGGCAGTATGTAAACCCTAAGCCTACCGAGTTCCAAAGATTATACTGTATCTATTATGCCCATCACCCCACCAACACAGTTCCTGCCCTTGAAAACCTGGGTCTCTTGGTGAGATCAACAAGCATCTACAATTATTGATATAATAGAGACACATACAATCCGACAGAAAAATATACCCGGAGAAAACAGAAGACAGAGGTCTATTAAATGAAATACAATTTACAACTAAAAGAACAATAGCATTCTTCTCTTTTAAAAAAGTTTGGCAGTAGTTTAAATTTATGCTTATATTATTACCCTCTTGTGTTTATGAGCCCTTGGGTGAAATGGTTCAGTAACATACAAAGTTAATTCCATACAGTGTCAGAAAAAACCAGAATGGCACAAATCCCTTTAAACAAGATACATACTTTTATGCAAGACACTTTAATTTTGTCCTTTAATCATCATTAACTGACTTTCTAATGTTACACCAATGTTGTATTCTTGTGGGTACTAAATAGTATCTTGTTTTATACAATGTTGGATCTGGCCTACTAAAATTTTTACTTAGGAGTTTTCTTCTATGTTCATGAGTGAGATTTGTTTAAAATTTTCCTTCTTAAAACTAACCTTGTCAGGTTTCAACATCAAGGTTATGACAGCTGCTATACTAAATAACTTGTAGATGATTGTAACTTTTACTTGACTGTGATAGAACTTGACTCTTCACCCAGAATTTTAAATATAGACTAATTTTTTAAATTGGTCATAGACTATTCAGATTTTCTATTTCTCTGAGTCAGTTTTTTTTCTTCCAGTTTTATTGAGACATAACTGATGTACAGTACTGTATAACTTTAAGGTGTAAAACATAATGATTTGGGACTTCCCTGGTGGTGCAGTGGTTAAGAATCCGCCTGCCAATGCAGGGGGACATGGGTTCGAGCCCTGGTCCGGGAAGATCCCACATGCCATGGAGCAACTAAGCCTGTGCGCCACAACTACCGAGCCTGCACTCTAGAGCCTGCGAGCCACAACTACTGAGCCTGTGTGCCACAACTACTGAAGCCCGCGCACCTAGAGCCTGTGCTCCGCAACAAGAGAAGCAATCGCAATGAGAAGCCTGCGCACTGCAATGAAGAGTAGCCTCCATTCACTGCAACTAGAGAAAGCTTGCATGCAGCAACGAAGACCCAACCAGCCAAAAATAAAAATAAATAAATTAATTAAAAAACAAAAAACAAAAAACATAATGATTTGACTTACAACATGAAGTAATTACCACAATAAGTTCAGTGAATATCCATCATCTCATATAGATAAAAAATTAAAGAAATTAAATATTTTTCTTGTGATGAGAACTCAGGATTTACTCTCTTAACTTCCAATATATTGACATAACATATAGCAGTGTTAATTATATATATCATGTTGTACTTTACATCCCTAGTACTTATTTATCTTACAGCTAGACGTTTGTACCTTTTGACTGTCTTCATCCAATTCCCCTCCCTTCCACCCCTGCCTCTGGTAACCACAAATCTGATCTCTTTTTCTGTAAGTTTGTTTGTTTGGAAGTATATTTGACCTACAATACTTTGTTGGTTCCCATTAACACAATGTAGTGATTTGATATTTTTATACATTTCAAAATGATCACCATAAATCTAGTTATGATCTATCACCAAAGATATTACATAATTATTGACAATATTCTTCACACTGTACATTTCATACCCATGACTCATTTATTTTGCAACTGGAAGTTTGTACCTTGATTCAGTTCTTTTTATAACTTTAATAGAGACATAATTCACATACCATGTTCACCTGCTTAAAGTGTACAATTCAGTGGTTTTTAGTAAATTTAGAGTTGTGCAATCACTGCCACTATCCAATTCCAGAATATTTTTGTCACTCCGAAAAGAAACCCTGTACTGATCAGCAGTCAGCTACCCACCCTTTCCTCTACCCCCAGCCCAAGGCAACTACCAATCTACTTTCTGTCTCTATAGATTTGCCTAGTCTGGACATTTCATAGAAATGAAGTCATATAAAATATCATCTTTTGTGACTGGCTTCTTTCACTTAGCATGTTTTCATGGTTTGTCCATGTTGTAACATGTATCAGTACTTCATTTCTTTCTATTGACAAATAATATTCCATTGTATGGACATACCACCTTTTGTTTATCCATTCGTCACTTGATGGACATTTGGGTTGTTTTAACTTTTGGGCTATTATAGATTAATGGTGCTCTGAACATTCATGTACAAGTTTTTGTGTGGACATGTTTTTATTACTCTTGGGTTTATACCTAGTTGTGGAAATGCTGGGTCATTTGATAACTCTGCGTTTAACCTTTTGAAGAACTTCCAAACCACCATCTTACATCCTACCAGTAAAGTCTGAGGGTTCCAATTTCTCCACATCCTCACTAACACTTGTTATTGCCCATCTTTTTCATTATAGCCATCCTAGTGGATGTGAAGTTGTATCTCTTTGTGATTTGATTTGCATTTTCCTGATGCCTAAGGATACTGAGTATCTTTTCATGTGCTGATTGGCCATTTGTATATTGTCTTTGGAGAAATGTTGATATATTTTAACATTTAAGAGTTGTTGATACATTTTAGTTACAAGTTCCTTATCAGATATATGATTTCCAAAAAACTTTTCCCTTTCTGTGGCTTGTTTTTTGCACTTTCTTGATGGTGTTCTTTGAAGCACAAAAATTTTTAATTTTGATGATGTTGACTTCATCTATTTTGCTTGTGCTTCTGGTGCTATATCTAAGAAACCATTACTTAGTCCAAGGTCACAAAGATTTACACCTATGTTTTCTTCTAAGACTTGTAGTTTTAGTTTACATTTATGTCTTGATACATCTGGGATTAATTTTTTTATTATAGGTGTGAGATAGGGGTCCAACTTCATTCTTTTGCACGTTTCCAGTTGTCCCAGCACCGTTTGTGGAAAAAGACTATCCTTTCCCCATTTACTTGCCCTGGCACCTTGTCAAAAGTCAACCGACTGTGTGAGAGTTTATTCCTGGACTCTCCATTCCATTGATCTGTAGGTCTATTCTCATGCCAGTACCACACTGTCTTGATTAATATAGCTTTGTAGTTAAGTTTTTAAATTGGGAAGTATGAATCCTCTAGCTTGTTCTTTTTCAATATTATTTTGGCTATTCCAAGTCCCTTGATTTTCTAGATGAACATTTGGATTAGCTTGTCATTTTCTACAAAGAAGCCAGCTGGGGTTTTGATAGGATAGCATTGAATCTGTAGATCAGTTTGGGGGGTATTGCCATCTTAACACTAGTAAGTCTTCTGCTCCCTAAACACAGGATCTTTCCATTTATTTGTGTCTTTTATGTCTTTCAACAATGTTTTGTAGTTCAAAGAATAAGTTTTGCACTTGTTAAATTTGTTCCTAAGTATTTTAGTCTTTTTTGTAGAAACTTGTTCATTTCATCGGAATTTTCCAACTTACTGTCAGAAAGCTGTTTAAAAGTCTTGAATTAGTCAGTGTTCAACTGGAGAAACAGAACCAGTAGGATATATATATTGATTTATTGCAAGAAATTGACTCACATGATTATGGAGGCTGGAAGGCAGGTCTGAAATCCCAAACCATAGGGGAGACCTTCAGGAAAGGCAGGCTGAAAAATCTCAAGGCATGAGTGGAAGCTGCAATCTACCGGTGTCGTATCTTCTTCTCCCTCAGGGAAGTATCAGTTCCTCTCTTAAGGCCTTTCAACTGATTGAGGTGGGACCATGCAGACTATCTAGGATAATCTCTTACTTAAAGTCAACTGATTATGAACTTTAGAACAATCTATAAAACTACCTTCATAGCAACACATAGGTTAGTGTTTGATTGAATAACTGTAGCCTAGCCAGTTGACACATAAAACTGACCATCATAAGCCTCTTACCTTTAAAAAATCTGTACTGTTTTTGTAGTTAATAATTTCCTTTTCATCCCTAATATTACTTATTCATGCTTTTCTCTTTGTATCATGATTAATCTTGTCAGATATTTTTCTAATTTATCAGTCTTTCAAAGAACCAACTTTTGGCTGATTCCATTATGTTTACTTTCTACTCCATAAGTTTTTGCCCTTTATGACACAGCTCCAGAGCAGGTAGAACACTACAAACAAAAGGCCACACTTTAAACTGCAGGCTTGAGTTTTTTCCTTTTCGCTTCTACTTAGCATGAATTTGGACTGCACACCTATGTAAAAAAAACAAAAAACCACATATACAGAAAAAAGCCTAATGACATACACTAAAATGTTAACAGTGGTTATCTCTGGATATTAGGATTAGGGATGATGTTCTTCCTCACTCTTTTCTGTATTAAAAAGTATATACTTCTATTAATTAAATACAATTCAATATTCTTTTTTTAAAAAATATTTTATTTGTTTGTTTATTTATTTTTGGCTGCATTGGGTCTTCATCATTGGGTCTTTGTTGCTGCATGCAGGCTTTCTCTAGCTGTGGCGAGCAGGGGCTACTCTTTGATGCGGTGCATGGGCTTCTCATTGCGGTGGCTTCTCTTGCTGCCGAGCACTGGCTCTAGGCGCATGGGCTTCAGTAGCTGTAGCACGCGGGCTCAGTAGTTGTGGCTCACGGGCTCTAGAGTGCAGGCTCAGTAGTTGTGGTGCAAGCGCTTAGCTGCTCCATGGCATGTGGGATCTTCCCAGACCAGGGCTCGAACCTGTGCCCCCTTCATTGGCAGGCGGATTCTTAACCACTGAACCACCAGGGAAGTCCCAATTCAACATTCTTGATTGATCCTAGATTTGGGGGGAAAAAGGCTAAAAAGGGCACTTTGGGGGAAATTTTTTTTAAAAATATATATTTATTTATTTATTTGGCTACGCCAGGTTTTAGTTGCAGCATGTGAACTCCTAGTTGCAGCATGTGGGATCCAGTTCCCCAACCAGGGATTGAACTCAGGCCCCCTGCATTGGGAGCGTGCAGTCTTGCTCACTGGACCACCAGGGAAGTCCCAAAGATTTTTTTTTCTTAAAAGAAGTTTAATATTATATAGAAAAGGAATAAGTATGATATTTCTTGGTTTCAAAGTTCTGATTTGTAAGTTAAACCAGGTCAATACAAAAACCTTCCTTCAACCAAACAAAAGTAGGAGATTAAAAAAACCTTTTGCAGGGACTTCCCTGGTGGTCCAGTGGTTAAGACTCCATACTTCCACTCCCAGGGGGTACGGGTTCAATCCCTGGTTGGGGAACTAAGATCCTGCATGCCGCATGGCGTGGCCAAAGGAACGAAAGAAAGAAAAAACTTTTTGCAAATCCTTGGTGTTATCAGGTTCCTATGGATCTGAAATATAACACTCAAGGATTATATCCTTAAGTATTATACACTGTGGTAATAAGTAAGTTGAGGAAGTAAAAACAAAATACATGTCAATAAACATGCTTTCCAAAGTAATATAAATAAACTTTTACTTCAGGATCTTGAAATCAAAATTAATTCATTCATAATTAATTCAGAATCAAACCTAATGACAAAGCAAGATGAACCAGCCAACAGCATAGTAACAATAGCTGATATGTATATAAAACATTACTATGTGCCAGGTAAGTGCTTTTACCTCATTTAATTCTCATAACAACCCTCTAAAGTAGTTACTATTAATATACCCATTTTACAGATGAGTGGACAAAGGCTAGAACTTGCCCAAGGTTATTTAGCTGGTAGTATTGCAGTGGTCCTTTGAGCCCAGGTAGTCTGGCTTTGAAATCTGTGCTCCTAACCTCTATGCTACAGTGTTTCTCAATACCAGCTACTAATTAAACAATCAGAAATGTATTCCTTCCCAACCTTAATCATCATGAGACAAAGAATATCCTTTGGCTCCTACACATCTAAATTTTCAACATATTTTGTTCCTTCCAACCTATAAAACTACCCTCGATTTTGAGCCACCTGACTTTACTACTATCCCCCTATCCCAACCCCACCCCTTGTACTTTGTCCTCATTAAGTGGCTGCATTTGTATTAAGTTCTGCTTAGAATACTAACCAAAAAATGTATGAACTACTTAATTAAATCTTGTTTGTTCAAAATAAAAGAGGAGTTAAACACTTCCCATTACTCTTCAACCACTCTCTTATCAAGGCTTCAAAGACTTGCTCAGAAAAGCACTGCTGATGCTGATAACCAGAGTAGCTTACAGGAGCACATCATGCGCTGGGCTGCAATGCTATCAAAACAGTATCTTCAATCCTCTTCTGTGTGTATACTGTGTAATAGGATGGGGGGTGGTAGAAATTACAGTAATAAATATACAATATATTTTCTAGAAACACTTCCATTTCATGGAAATACAATGTGAAGGGCATATCAAGCTAAATATGGAAATGTGAAAGTTTTATTTAAAAAAAAAGGCTACACAAATAATTAAAAGTAATATATGAAGAAACTGCCAAAACAAACAAAAGGTCTCATCTACAAAATTATTTACATGTTTACGGCCCATATAAAAAAAATACATGGTCCCCTGGGGCCAGTATAGACATAGAGAGCAGTCTATGGTAACACACTTGGGAAGAGGACTTCTGTAGTACTTCCCAGTACATGACATGAACCAAACAAGGAAAACCCTACAAGGTACTTCAATGCTCAGAGGTTTTAAGACCTTGGCTTTGATGATTTTGAAGGTAAGAAACAAAATCAAATCAGCTTCCAATAGGACATGACAGTGGCCTCCAGTCAGTGACCATGACCACAATGCTTCTGAATGGCCCTCCATTTGGGGACAAAGTAATCTGAAGACATGATAGTTTTTACAGATGCCCTGCTACCTACACCAATATAATTACTACATTATCTTATAAAGACAAACAGCAGTCTTTAAACTCTTTTAAAAATATATAAAGAGTTTCCTAAAGATTTTTTTAAAAGGTCTGGATTCATCAAAGATGAGTAAAAAATCCATTACTTTCCTAAGTTCACTTCCTTACTCTATTCCTGATTAAATGCAAAAGCTGACAGTTTCTGATTTGTAGAAAGATCTAAAGGTTTTTGCTTTTTAGGCAAATTCAGATTCTCCTTCGTTCTTTCTTTCTGGTTTTCAGTTTCGTGACTATCCTCGACCACACGTTTTCGTTTCTTTTCTTCAGCTCCATCACTTGCAGTTCCTCCTTTGGCCTTGGCAGCCCATGCCTTTATAAAAATATTGCAGGAGAAAAGTTTTTAGGCACTAACAAAGAAATAGGAAGGACATGATTTTGTTACTTTTGCAGGCAACATTCCTTTATGTAAAGCAGCATAATTAGCACTTGAATTGTTAAACTAATCATTAAGGGTTCTTGTTTTTTTTTTTTAAACAAATCTCTTATTACTTAATTGCAGGGCACCTTAAAAAATTTACATTCTACCTCTATAACATTTCAATCTAAACTCTGCTTGTATTTAACCATATTAAGTGCAAAACACTATAACTGCAGGTACTTTTTTAAAAAGAAAACCTTTTATTTTAAGATTATTATAGATTTCCATGAAGTTGTAGGAAATAATACAGAAAGCCACCGTGTTCCCTTTACTCAGCTTCCCTCAATGGTGGCATCTTGCAAAACTGTAGTGCGCTATTACAACTAGGATATTGACATTGATAAAATCCCCTTTTTTATTTCTACTTGTTTGTGTGTGTGTGTGTGTATAATTCTATTGTAGGCTGTGTATTTATCACCGCATTCAGGATACAGAACAGTAGTTCCATAAGCATGAGGACCCTACATGTTGCCCCACCCCACTCCTCTCCCAGGCCCTAACCCCTGGCAATCAGTTCTCTGTTCTTCATCCCCATCACTTTGTCATATCACGAATGTTATATACAGTATACGCTCTTTTGGGATTGGTTTCTACTCACTAAGCAAGAACCTAACAAGCTTCACTCATTTCATTTACCTCTTAAACCTCTTTTAATCTATAACAATTCCTCTTCCTCCTACTTTATTTTCCTTCCTAGTCATTATTGTTGAAAAGGGACCATCTGACCTGTAGTATTTTTCACATTAACAGACTGGATTTAAGAAATGTTTAAGGTTTACACTAAAAATATTGATTACATTTTTAAGTATTCAAAAACACAATCACAACTTTTGCCAAGTCTCTTCCTCTTTTCCTAATATGGTCTTATTCACTCAGATGTCATTTTATCTAATTCTTTACGATTTTTATCCTTTTATAAATACTTATAAAAAATGAGACATACAAAGATGCTAATGAGATTCTAAAGGAGGCTAGAGGTGGTAAGACCAGTTTCTAGCTTCCTCATTTTGCAATACTTTTATTTGTAAAAACCAGCTTATCAAGGTAAGTAACTATGCCACAAGGTGCCCATGCTGCACGCAGCCATTCCTAGGGAAGGGAAGTCTGAGATTTATTGATACGACACACACAATCCTTCCCCTTGCAAAAGAAAGCTGCTCTTAGCCTTCTTTCACATGGCAGAAACTGACATGAGGAGCAATAGGTACAAGCCACCTGTCCTAAATTTCACATGAAAGGCTAGAATAGAACATCAGATTTTTCCCCCCAAAGCAGTATTCTCATTTAGTATTCAATGTGGAAGTAAATAGCATTTTAAGAAATTCTGCTTACAAGGACTTCAGAGTAGTAGTCCAAAAATGTGAATTAATTTCATTTTTACTTATTAATCTTTTTTGCTTTTGATAAGTAATGCACTTTTTTTTTCCTCTCCACCAAGAGTTTATCAGAATGTATTCAATTTCTAAAAACAGAAAAAGGCACTTTCTTTAAGAATTTTTAAAACCTGGGAATTCACTAAAGTCCCCATCTCAGTACAATTATCCTTACAAATGGGACCTAATGAAACTTAAAAGCTTTTGTACAGCAAAGGAAACTATAAACAAGATAAAAAGACAATCCTCAGAATGGGAGAAAATATTTGCAAATGAATCAACGGACAATCAAAGGATTAATCTCCAAAATATATAAACAGTTCATGCAACTCAATATCAAAAAAAAAACAACAACCCAGTCAAAAAATGGGCAAGACCTAAATAGACATTTCTCCAAAGAAGACATACAGATGGCCAAGAGGCACGTGAAAAGCTGCTCAACATCACTAATTATTAGAGAACTGCAAATCAAAACTACAATGAGGTATCACCTCACACAGGTTAGAATGGGCATCATCAGAAAATCTACAAACAATAAATGCTGGAGAGGGTGTGGAGAAAAGGGAACCCTCTTGCACTGTTGGTGGGGATGTAAACTGATACAGCCACTATGGAGAACAGTATGGAGGTTCCTTAAAAAATTAAAAATAGAATTACCATATGACCCAGCAATCCCACTACTGGGCATATACTCAGAGAAAACCATAATTCAAAAAGACACATGCACCCCAATGTTCACTGCAGCACTATTTACAATAGCCAGGTCATGGAAGCAACCTAAATGTCCATCAACAGAGGAATGGATAAAGAAGATGTGGTACTTATATACAACAGAATATTACTCAACCATAAAAACGAATGAAATTGGGCCATTTATAGAGACGTGGATGGACCTATAGATTGTCATACAGAGTGAAGTAAGTCAGAAAGAGAAGAACAAATATCGTATATTAACGCATATATGTGGAACCTGGAAAAATGGTACAGATGAACTGGTGTGCAAGGCAGAAACAGAGACACAGATGTAGAGAACAAACGTATGGACAGCAAGGCAGAAACAGAGACACAGATGTAGAGAACAAACGTATGGACAGCAAGGGGGCAAAGCGAGGGCGGGGGGATGAATTGGGAGATTGGGATTGATATATATACACTAATATGTATAAAATAGATAACTAATAAGAATCTGCTGTATAGCACAGGGAACTCCACTTCACTGTACAGTAGAAACTAACAGAACATTGTAAAACAACTATACCCCAATTAAAAAAAACAAAAAAAAACCCCTGGAAATTCACTCAAGTCTCAATCTCAGTACAATTAACCTTACTTACCTTCCTTTCTTCAGTTGACAATACTCTAAATCGAACCATTCCTTCTTTTATTATGTCTGCTTCATCTGAAAAGTCAGGATTGTCAGACAAAATATTACATCTGTTTTCTTCCAGCCACATCTGGAACCCGGTCTTTGGCCTAAAATAGCAGTTATGTAAAAAAATTTTATAATTAAGACACAGTCTTAAAGTGCTTCATGATTTTTCAGGTTAGTGATTAACCATTAGCATACCTATATATAAAGTAAAAGAGACACAGTTAATTACACTTGTTAATATTCATAATTACATATTACTTAAAACTGCCTAGAGACTGCAGGAATAATGAGCTGAAAAAATCCTTTATAAGATCAATTCAAAGGGATTACTCACATTTGTATTTTCCAAGTGCAGCAAAACTCTGAACTTTCAACTCTTTTATGAATGTTGACAGGCTCAAGGTCTCCAATCCTACTTAGCCCCTCTAGCCCAATATAACCCTTCCATGTATCTTTGGTAGCCTTTCTCCATTTCCCAAACCAGCTATTTGAAATCGTCACAACTTCTCTCAAGCTCCTCACCCCTGCCCTCACAGCTGACCTGGGAGTGTGGGTCCTTTCTTGTACCATTATTATGTAAAGCATGAACACAGCATACTTGTCAGTTTTATTAGATTTCAGTTCTGACACAAACTGTCTTTAGGTCACAAGTGAAGATTTAATGCAAACATTTAATATTTACTGAACACTTTTTTTCTGTATAGCCTGTTGATAGTATAAAAAATGGAATCTTCTTAAATAAAAATTTCAGTGTTTAATATCTAAATTAAATTCAGAACAAAAGAGGAAAAATAAAAACCACAGCTATCCCTTCAAATTAAATTGGTTAACATGAGATATTGGTTAAATGAGATACATAACACTAAAAATGAGATGGTGACTTCTGCAATTTAGCTGATGTATTTTAAATAAATCTAGCATACAAGAGATCAAGAAATCTGGTAACACTGAGTTGGCGGACAAACAGGATATGGACAAATAGGAACTCTCATATTGCTGGGGGTGTACAAAATAATACAACATCCATGCAGAACAATTTTGCAATATCTATCGAAATTACAATTGTACATTAGCTTGAACCATACAGGAATCCATCTTACAGCTATAGGTATATAATATTCATATAGTTATTCACTGTACTACTATTTGTACTAGCAAAAGACCAGCAACTACCTTTTGTCCACCAGTAGAGAACTAAATAAATTATGGTATAGCCATTCAATGGAAGTAAAAAGATTAAAGAAACTCTTCATGTAGTAATAAGAAATCATCTGCAAAAGCTATTAAATGAAAAAAATAAGGCACAGAACAATGAGTATACTACCATTTCTGTAAAACTAAAAAAAATAGATAAATCTAAGTGTACATGCATAGGATAATTCCAGAAGGCTATATAAGAAACTTGTGCAGTGACTATTTGTGGAGGGGAAACTGGGTGGACAGGGAAAAGATTTACTCTTCATCACACATCTTTTTCTATCTTTTGACTGTGTTTCTCCCATGTAACTATACTAACGATTTAAAAACAAACAAATGAAAAAATGAACTAATTATAAAATATAGTGTCCCAGCAAAACGTATCCACAATTTAAAACATGTATGCAGTTTATCAAAGCATACTTTAATAAGTAATATAAATAGACATTAATCAATATTTGTGGCTTCCCTAAAGTTACAAGTGTTCAGAATGCCTACTACCTGTGCCAATGTAGTATTTACATGAATGAATAATAGGGCCACATAATTTTGTATTGCTACTTCTGTATGCCTTTTATTGGAATACTACATCTTGAGAACACTAAATTTCTCTATGTACTGACCTTTGATTTTCAGTGTTTTGAGGACACATAGCTGGGGTTTCAGGTGATGGATTTTTAGGATTTTCTTCTTTTACTTCCTCAGTCCTATCAGCTTGGGAAGTTCTTTTCTGGAAAAAGGATGCTGCAGATGCCTGTAAACACAAACATAATGAATACCGCAACAAAATCTAGTATGATTTTATATGTTACAAGCAAATTTTGAAAAATGTGGAGAAATATTTATAATTATTTAGAATTCTTACACCAACATGTGAAGTCCCGAGAGGTTCTCTGTCGAAAATAAACATGTATAAACACACACACAAAACCCAAAAAAACTGTACCTCAAATTTCATGTATTCTAGATGAATAAAATTATATGAAATGGAAAATACAAACGGCAGGTCTATTTTACTGATGACAAATCTGTGATAAAATACCAAAACTGGGACAAAATCTGGGAGGCAAAATCAGAATACAGAACAAGGAAGGATTAGGGCCAGGTACTAAACCAGCTGTCATTAAATAGGGACATGCATCAGAACCACTTGGAAAATGAAAAAAAAATACAGATAGATGCATGAGTCCCTGTCCTGGGTCTACATATTTTTAAAAAGTGATTCTGATGCAAAACCAGAATTGAGAACCATTGCCCTCACTAGACAATCACTTATAAACAACTGGAGCCTCGTGTCTCATACCTGAAAGAGTGAACAGAACTAAAGTAAGACAAACAGACTATGAGTTGTGTACTGCAGATGGGGGCAGGTGAAATCATACCTGCTTAGACTTTGGTTTTGGAACCAGAGGCTTTATAACTGGAGACTTTTCATAATTTGTAGCTCGATTAAGTGCAGTAGATTTCTTGGATGATTTGTTCATATTGTCTAAAATATTAGTTGAACGTACTGAATTCACTGAAATGGATGGCTCTTTGGAATTGCCTGATACCTAAAAAGCAAACTAATATTAGCATTTAATGTTTAAAGAAGAAAAAAAAATGCCAAGAGATTTATTTTTCCTTTAAATTTCTGTTAAGTTTGTACTGTAGTCTCACCTTCGGAATTGAATATATTTGGTATAATCCAAATTAAGACTGATGCGCATATTCCCAAATACCACATCCCCAAGTTTTGAAAACCTTCAAAACTGTAGGTTCTCAGAAGATAAGTAGAAAATGTAACTCTTGGTCCAAGCAGGAACTAGTGCTGCTTTCATCTTTGTTTATTTTAAAATATTTACTTATTTAAATATTTTAAAATTTAATCTGTTGTAGTCTTTAATGCCTCTTAAGTCTGGGGAGGGTCATCTGGTAGTTTGGAAATATTTCTCTGTATGGAAATGTATTTAAATAATAGAAAACGTCACTGAAAGTTTACCTTGAAGGGGTTTATTCGTCCTTGGTTGCTAGAGGTAACTGCACCTTTCATAAGAAAGAAACCCTCACTTAATAGTGGTAAAACTCAGAAGACTTATGACTTCTATAAGAATAATGGAATATTTTAATCTGTATTATATGAAAATAATGTACTTTGCAACTTTAAAACTATTAATAACTATATATGACCGCCTTCCTATTTCTAAGTCAAAATAAAAGCTATTAGATGATGGGAACTATCCCAATTTGCCACTATGAAATATACAGATACAATATGTAGAGATCTATTCTTTTCTCCTGTTACCAGGGAAGAATGGTGCCTTATTTTAGCTAGTTAATAATTCCTCTACGAATGCTCTAGATCCCACCCACTCCTGCTTTTCAAGAAACTTGTGCTATCAATGGCTACATGTGTCATCTTTGACTTTTCCTTCTTTATTGGCTCAAGTTTCCCAACTTAAAGAAACAAACAAAAACCAAACACGTTCTCTGCCACATCCCCTTCTCGCCCCCCACATAATTTTCTTTCACCTCCCCTAAGCAGCCAAATTTCTCAAGAGTTGTCTACATAGCTATTCCCATTTCCTCACTATTCATATGTTCCTCCATCCAATACATGGCTTCCAGCCCTACTACCCTGCAGAATCTGCTCTTGCTAAGAACTCAGTAAACTCTATGCGGCCAAAACTGGTGGATCTTTTCCAGCCATCACCTTGTTTGACCTCTCATCAGCACTCCACACAGCGGAGCGTTCCTTTCTTCTTGATACTATCTCCCCTTTGACTTCTGAGATACTGCATTCCCTGGCTTACCTCCTTCCTCATTTTCTTTTGATGGTTCGTCCTCCTCCTCCTCCTCCTCTCTAGGCCTAACCTCCTTTTCTCCTCACTTTGATCCTCCCCCAGTGCTCACTCACCCATACCCATGGTTTAAACTGCTATACTTATGTCAACAATGTTCACTTTATATCTCCATCCCAGAGATACTAGTTTCCTGAGCTCCTGACCCAAACAGCCAATAGTAATTCATCGTCCTCCTATCTAAACCTACGTTTCCCTAGTGTTTCCTGACTCAGTAAATGACACCATCATTCACTCAAGCACTCAAGCCAGAAACTGACAGTTATTCTTCACACCCTGAACTTCCATACTCTCTATATCATCTTCAGAAACACCTCTTCAATTCCTCCCATTCTTTCTACCAGCAATCACCACCACCCCAGTCTATTCAGTCTCACTTGGGACTACCTCAGAAGTCTCCTTATATGCAGTCCTCCTCTTCACAGTGCGCCATACTCTGCCCCTGATTAAAGCCTACAACAGCCTCCCAGCAACCTCAGAATAAAGATCAAAATCCTACCATGGCCTACATGGATCTGCACAGTTTGGCTCCAAAACCATTCAGCACCCCTTTCTCTTTGCTCTCTGTGCTCTTCAAGCCTCTCTTACAGTCTTCACACATGCTGTTCCTTAAGCCCACATGCTTTTCTTCTGCTCCCACCCACCTTTGCCTGGCTGACTCATTCATCCTTTAGATCTCTGCTTTAAACATTCCACGTGGTGGCTTCCCTGGTGGCGCAGTGGTTAAGAATCCGCCTGCCAATGCAGGGGACACGGGTTCGAGCCCTGGTCTGGGAAGATCCCACATGCTGCAGAGCAACTAAGCCCCTGCGCCACAACTACTAAGCCCGTGTGCCACATCTACTGAAGCCCGCGGGCCTAGAGCCCGTGCTCCGCAACAAGAGAAGCCACCGCAGTGAGAAGCCCGCGCACTGCAACAAAGAGCAGCCCCCGCTCGCCGCAACTGGAGAAAGCCCGCGCACAGCAACAAAGACCCAATGCAGCCAAAAATATATTTAAAAAATAAATAAACATTCCATGAGGCCTTCCTTGGGGTCCCAAACCATCCCCCACCACTGACTAGATTACAGCCACCTGTTACATGCTCTTTTTTTTTTTTTTTAATTTATTTATTTATTTATTTTTGGCTGTGTTGGGTCTTCGTTTCTGTGCGAGGGCTTTCTCTAGTTGTGGCAAGCGGGGGCCACTCTTCATCGCGGCGCGCGGGCCTCTCACTATCGCGGCCTCTCTTGTTGCGGAGCACAGGCTCCAGACACGCAGGCTCAGTAGTTGTGGCTCACGGGCCTAGTTGCTCTGCGGCATGTGGGATCTTCCCAGACCAGGGCTCGAACCCGTGTCCCCTGATTAGCAGGCAGATTCTCAACCACTGCGCCACCAGGGAAGCCCCTACATGCTCTTTTAATAATCTGTACACATGTAAAAGTATATTAAAATCAAACTTATATATATATATATACTTCTAAAAGCCAGCTGGTACTATAAGGTTTATGCAGGGATCAGACATGCATGTCTACTTGACCGCTGTAGCCCCCCACCCCAGGCAAATACTAGACACAAAATAGGCATTTAATAAGTATTTGTTAAATGACCACTGTTTCACAAACATTTCTGATTAAAAACAACAACAAAACAGGCCCTGAAGAGTAAGGTGTATTTGAGTAGATGTATCACTGTAAAGACTACTTCAAAATTTTCTCGATATTACAAAATCAAAATTTTCTTACCTGACTTAATAGCTGGCATATCAGAGGAATTTACACTTTTGAAAAATGGGTTTTCTCCTACAGAATAATTAAGATAAAACAATACAGTGTAACTGGGAAGATAAAGTCATCTTCTGTAATCAACAATCAGATAGGAAAGATGTCTTGAAAACGTATGGGTATTCAATTTCCCTCAGCCAAGTAAAAGGGGAGAAGTCACACACATGACACATCTCATCTTTAAACTGCCTTAAAAATGTTATCTTACCATGTTTGTGTATTTCTGGTTTTTCTTCTATATCATCAGCTTCTCCAGTATCCTCTGAATCTTCTTCAACTTGATTTCTGAGCCTTGGCTGACTCCACTCTGTAGGAGTATTACTGTAACTAAAAGACAATGATATTATTCAATAAAGAGCTATAAAAAGACCAAGTCAACATTCAGGATGGTAAAACTCAAACGTTTCTTACCCAGCATTCAACTTTTTTCTGAAATCCTCTTCTTCTTCTTCCTCTTCTTCAGCTTGGGTGGCTGCCGATTCTGCTGCTTTCTCTACAGCCAGTTCACTAAGTCTCTGGGCCAGTATTAATCTCCGAGAACGAGAAGCATATTTAATGGCTAAATTCACAGCATTTTGAGTCATTAGATCAGCAAGTTCCACACAACGAAATTCCCTCTCCAGTTTACAAGAAAGCTAAAGGAAAAAAAGGGGGAAAAAAGTCAAATTATGTTGAATAAAACTTTTTAAAAATAAAAGAATGATACTACTAGTAGAACTGAGAAAAGTTTTCTAGATACTGTATCCCTGATTCTAAGAGGCACATTTTTACACATTTTAACATCTCTCTCTGAAGTTGAGAAGTGTCTTACAATTGATGGTGAGTCAGTTTAATTGGCAGCATTTCTTTCTGTCTTAGTGACTTAAATAAGTAAAATAATGGTGCATTTTACAATCAACCATGAAATATGACATATCATTTCAAGTTATTGATTGCAAGGAGAGTAAGAGATTTATTTAAAAATTCAAAAATGGTTCTCCTAAATTTGTTTTCCTGCCCATTCCACCACCTGCACTCACAAAACAGGGTAGCAAATTGAAAGAAAGAATAAATTGTAAATGATTTGTTATTATTTTGCCTAGAATTGGCACACAAATGCTACTAAGTGAATGTGGGTAGGCAAATAGATTCATCCATTAGCTTTTTAAGTATGATTGTCCATGATCTCTAACTACCAGAAACAGTTATACAACTTCAACTACAAATTAGCAAACAACCTCCTTTTTCTTGCTCTATTTTTTATACTTACAATATAAAATGAAAAACATTCATTTATCATGACTTTTTCTTTTGCTATGAATTTTGACAACTCAAAGTGAGGCAACTGAAGTACAATGTGAGGAAAACTAATACTTCGAAGACCACTAAAGGTCTCATAATTCATAGAAGTATTACTTTGTTACTTAGACATGTCAAGTCTGATTCATCAGCACAGACGCTTCAGATATTTACCTGCATGTCCTTCTCAAGTTTTCCAGAATCACTTATCTGTAAGCAGTACTTCTCAATCAGGGTGGTACTCTGCCTCAGAGGGCATTTGGAAATGAAAGTAGTATGGTTTTCCCAGTAATTAGGTGGAACTATGGGCATCTGCCTGGGGGCAGGAATGCTAAAGAACTAACAGGGTGCTACTAGCACCCTGCTAAGGAACACTTCACCCCAGCGGAAAAGCTCCTCTATGGCTAAATGGTAAATACATCAAACATGTTTGCTTACATATGTTGCAGGAAATAAAAAGGTTACTAGTTCATGTTGGTGTACAAATGGGACTTTGTGAATGGAACAAAACTTACTCTATAGTAAACTAATTAAACTTCTTTAACACTAAATGCAAGGCAGTGTTGCAGAGGTGACAGTAGTGAATATCACCTTTTGGAGACAAGTTACAATAAGCTCAGATATCAGTTTTCCCTCAGGAGTTTTTTTCCTCAACTTTAAAATGAAAAGTCTGGGCCATTTACTCTCTTAGGAAATACTGAGGTGCACTATGTATCAGACACTACATCAGTGCCTGGCATACAGTAGTGAACAGCACATGGTCACTGCCCTCAAGGTGTTTACAGTCTAGTGCAAGAAGAGCACAGAAGAAATTACATTATACTCCTCCTCATAAGCCAACCTGGAATGAGGACACAAACTTATGAATCTTATGTTTCAAAAAGTTCTTTTGTCTCTAATGATAAATGTACTTAAATATCCAGGGGACCAAACCTGGTCACTGGCTACAGACAAACTTTTACCTAAGAGGATAACAAAAGGCAGGCATATCTAAAAGCCTGATCAAAGTTCTTAAGACTGCTCAGCCTGCAGACCTAAAAGTCTACACTCAAACTTTATTTGCTGCACATGATAAGAGAGGAGCTAGAGCCAGTTCTCAAACTTTATTAATGAGCATCTGAATCACCTACAGGGCCTATTAAAACACAGACCAGGACTTCCCTGGTGGCGCAGTGGTTGGGAATCTGCCTACCAATGCAGGGGAGACGGGTTCGAGCCCTGGTCTGGGAAGATCCCACATGCCGTGGAGCGACTAAGCCCGTGAGCCACAACTACTGAGCCTGCGCGTCTGGAGCCTGTGCTCCGCAACGGGAGAGGCCGCGACAGTGAAAAGCCCGCGCACCGCGATGAAGAGTGGTCCCCACTCGCCGCAACTGGAGAAAGCCCTCGCACAGAAACGAAGACCCAACACAGCCAAAAATAAATAAATAAATAATTTATTTTTTAAAAAAACAAAAAACAGCTTACTCTTTAAAAAAAAAAAAAACACAGACCAGTCGGCAAAAACAAAAAAGGGAGGTAGCACCAGAAGAGTTTATTTCCTCCTATGATCTTAGATACAAGGCAATGTCTTAAATATTTTAACTGCAACGTGAACTGGGAAACTGAACTTTTAAGGGAGAAAAACACCACCAGATACAACTTAAGAATTCTAGGTTGTGGAACCTGGTGCTAATTCACATACCATTAAGAAATATATGTATAACTGATTCACTTTGTTATAAAGCAGAAACTAACACACCATTGTAAAGCAATTATACTCCAAAAAAAAAAAAAAATTATCAGACAGAACTAGTAAAAGATCACTCTGAAGAATATGCCCCTGGAATATTTCCCCTACGTTTGGGTCATTCCAGGAACAATAGCAGGTACTAAACTGTATGGGTAAAAGTCAAAGGTACAATAAAGAGATGTTTCCTATACATAGGGGCTCTTGGGTACAAAAATTAAATTTCAATAATTGTAATAAAAAATGGGAATGATTAACAACCTCTAAGTGGAATTTTTATCCTATATAAGTAGAATTTAACATTCAGTTCACATCAGCACAGTATGATGTTAAAGACCGATTAAAAGAAGAAAAAAAAAAAAGAAATTCAACCTAGAGAAAAGCAATTAACTTTTCTTCCCCACTATACTTATTTTACTCACCGCAAGCATTTTCATTAAAAGTTCCTGTTGTTCTTTTATTGCTTGATTTTTAGTGCTCTCTTCATATTCATAACCATTTTTAGCTAAATAATCAAGGTGGTTGTGAAACGTAACTGAACGCCAGTACTGTTCCTGCAAAAGTGGAAAAACTGCTTAGAGCCAACTATCAGCTGAATACCACGCAAGTGTTAAACATTTATCATACGACACCAGTTTCTGAATAAAATATTTTCTGAAATATTCCTTTCTACAGCTTATTTTACAATTCTAATGTGATATTATGCCTTGACTTAATCTTCTATCCTTAAAAAAAAAGAGGGAAATACAGTGACCCTTGAACAATGTAACAGGTAGAGGCGCCTACCCTCTGTGTAGTTGAAAATCTGCATATAACTTATAGCCAGCCCTCCATATATATGCGGTCCCTCCATATCTGAGGTTCGGCATCCTCAGATTCAACCAATCTTGCATGGTGCAGTACTGTAGTATTTACTACTGAAAAAAACCCATGTATCAATGGACCCACACAGCTCAAACCCATGTTCTTGAAGGGTCAACTGTATATAGCATTTTAAAGTTTCCTAGCTATCATAGCTGATGCTCAGAGAACTTGGTAAACTTGATTTTTATAAGCTGATTTGTTTCTTGTTTAGAATAACTAACTGCAAGACAGCGAATGACTTTTGATGACACAGGGCTGGGAGTACGGTGAGGCAAGCCTGGCGCCCAAGGGAACAAAATTCATGGAGGCACGTCCTCTTAGGCGCTTGTCCAAGCCCGACAGTGAGCGCCTTACCCTAGTGAGGCCCTGACAGTCACACCCATTTACCTCGTAGACAAAGTCCCTGGAAGCAGCCCTCTTCCCTCACAGCTACTGCTATTTCTTTAATTATAAAATAATGAATACTCAACACTGGTCATCAGAATAATTTTAAATGTCTGTGTCACAGGCAGGGTATTATCAAACTCAGAGTGTCGAGGTAAGATGTGTGCATACCTCCATTTGTCCTTTCTCTGTGGCAGTCTGACAGTAAGGAAGCTTAAAGGATAATACAGCTACCGCAGGGCGTGGAAGGGTGGGAGGAAATCGAGAACCTTTGCAAGGAATACACCTGTCAGGAAAGAAACAGTCTCACCATAAAAACTTTCTAAAATATCATAAAAACTGCTACATTATAAATTTTCCAAAAGTTAGTAACTTGGAATAATATTATTCCAATAGCTGGCTTAATAATATACAAAAGATTCCTCTTTTAAAAAAGTACTTTAGACCTGATTAAGTATCAAAATTATCCCTCCACGTACTTCAAGAACTTCAAAAATCCCTCCTCACATCAGCTTTATTAAATTAACAATCACTAAAAGTGAAATCAGCTCTTTTCAGATTTTCCTTAGCAAAATGCCCACTTTCAAAATACAGAAATTGTGTCATAAACACTTGTTATGGGATCCACGTTATAAAACAGACCGCCCTAAGATAAAATGCTGATAAAGAATATTCACTTTCATTCATCAGTTGGAAATACTTGGTACTGTTGGTAGAAAGTGTCATATAAGAGAAAAAGAGGGTGAAATGTCCAATAAGTGTTTTTTATTAAGATATTGGTGAGAGTGAAGCAGAAAATCCATTATCATTATAAAAAGGTTATACTGTATATCTGCTCTGCTAAATGAAGCATTGCCTTATGTGGTAATAGTTCAGTTGGCAAGGACTTTTCTGACTAGAATATGTAAGGCACTCATATATGCCCATCAGGATGAGTACCAATGCAATTTATGAATTAAAAAGCATTCATCAGGGCTTCCCTGGTGGCGCAGCGGTTGAGAGTCTGCCTGCCGGTGCAGGGGACACGGGTTCGAGCCCTGGTCTGGGAGGATCCCACATGCCGCGGAGCAAACTGGGCCTGTGAGCCACAATTACTGAGCCTGCGCGTCTGGAGCCTGTGCTCCGCAACAGGAGAGGCCGCGATAGTGAGAGGCCTGTGCACCGCGATGAAGAGTGGCCCCCGCCTGCCGCAGCTAGAGAAAGCCCTCGCGCGGAAACGAGGACCCAACACAGCCAAAAATAAATAAATAAATAAATAAATTTAAAAGAGAAACCTTTCATTAAAAAAAAAAAAAAAAGCATTCATCAGAGTGATTTATATATGCAGAATACTCTTTTAATGTATGTACTCCAAATTATTTATAAGAAAAACATAATTGCACACTCTAAGTACTATAGACAAATTTTCTAATTTTTATAAAGTCATTTAAAAAACATAGATCCTTGTTCAATGCTTACTAACATCCATCCGGTAATACAGCCTTTTCATCAGGGCTTTAAGTTATGACTTTCTTGAAGGAAAATACTAAGTAGAAATTAGGCCCTTAGGTTTAAATTTTTTTTCATAAATATCTTCTAATATTATCAAATGTCCACTAGAATAGTTAAAAAATAAGTAAGTGGCATTACCCAGGAATATTACATAGGCTCCCTTTCTAGTAAGATTTAAATACTCCCTTTCCTTCTTTTTGCGAAAATATAGTAAAAACAAACATGTTTTTAGAGTTCCAATATTTTTTAACATAAATCCTCATTTCTTTCTACCTCCTCCCCTTTTATGATTTCACATAAATCAGTGGTTTTCACCACATAGTATGAGGTGGCAATGTGAATACTCAGCGTTTGAAAAACCTCTTGTAGCAATTGTTATGCACCTATTCACAAAACCATTTTAGTCATGCAAAACGGAAGACAGAACATGTGCATTCAGAAAGGACGAGTGCAATTACATACGCATATATGTACATTAACAAAACTAGGAGGAACATTGGGAGTAATCTTAATTGCCTTAACATTCTTTTTTCTATAAAGTGACTTAGACTCTCCTGTTTAAAAACATTTTACAACTCTAATACTTTATTTAGTCATAGTAAGCGATTATCATAAAGAAAAATTGATAAGGATTTTACTAATAGCTTTTTTAAAGCCACATTTACATCAAAGCAGAGCACCAATTCACATTTCTTATCCTTTTCTTAGCTTTAAAGACTTGAAGTAAAAAGACCTTTTCTCTGTTAGGTATCTCTTTCATGGAAGAGGAGGAAAAAACAAACTCATTTGACTGCTAATTTGATGGGTTTTGCCTACAATGAATGAGTTTCCTGGAAACTGTGGCTAAACCATTTGGAGGATAAAATGTGAAAAAATAAACCACAGTTTACTAAGGAGACAAAATTACTTCAATTCCTTTCCAAACAAATCACAAAATTTGTTCTCTTATATTAAAGAGTTGAAAAATATCAAACTGGAGAAAACTGGGGCCAATGTCCAGATTAAGTTTCTAAGAGTTAGTGAGTTTTGCTTGTCTTCTGTGTTGCATGGGACTCTTTTAGTGTTCGAGGGGATTTAACTCTTTTAGAGCACTGACTCAGGAGTAGATAATGATTTTACCAGCCAACTCTTCAAGGCTGCTGGCCCAATTTAACTTCATGTAGCACAGGACATGTAGTCAGTATTTTTAGCAAATGCTTGTTAAATGAACATAACTTGCAAAAAAAAGTTTGTTTTCAAGTGCATTAAATAACTCTTAAGAGTTTTTAAAAACCAAAGAGAATGCCTGATATGATATGAAGTGCCTGCATAAAATATCGTTAAATAAATATGTTCCAACATCAAAAAGTAAAGCAGAATAAGGTAAAAAAACAAAAACAAAACTAAACTAAACTAAAGAGAAAAGGAACGCTGATGTTTGTAGAAAGCAAATTAGATTGTGGCATGAAAATTAGTAAACTCTCAGTTATGTATTAACCAGTGGTGACAATAAAAAAAATCTTCAGAGGAAACCATAAAGACAGTTTCTGCTAAACTGAAGTTCATTTCAAACAGGTAGGAAATCAGATACACTACACAGCAGTAATTAAAGGCAGGTGTTTTGTACTGATTCAAATGAATTTTTTAAAAATTATTTTTAACAAAATGTATTTCCTCACCAAAAAGAAAGCATAAATACTGCTGAATCTGGGTTAGAAAATATATTTTAAATGGAAAGATTATAGAAACAGATAATCATTAACCATGAAATACAAGGCTAAATGCCTTAAAGTAGTGACGGTAGGAAAACTACTGTTGTTATTAACAACTGACATTCAATGAACACTCACTAAGGGCCAGGCACTGTTCTAAGTACTCCTACATCACTTCATCTTCACATTAGTTCTTTGAGATGGGTACTAGCTTCATCCTGGTTTTAGAAATGAGGAAACAGAGGCACAGAGAGTCTAAATGTCATGGCCAGGGCTACACAGTGAGCATTTCAGCCAGGATACTGCAGCAGGCTCCAGCACTGGACCATTATGAAATGCTGCCTTTCCAGAGGAGCAAGTGGTTTGCTATCTTTACCACGAACACTGAGAGCAAACGGAAGCGTTAAAGATTTAAATAAATATAAGAATGAATTTCTTGATAGCAAGGATAATTAAGTCTCATTAAACACAGCAGCAGGCTACTAAAGATGGTTGTACAGTTTTCTTCCCTGGGCTTTCACGGACCTCTCTATCAACAGGAAGGAAATTAATCATCCTCTACATGTGTCTAAATGTAAGGAAAGCTAGTATGAGAAGTGCAGTAGGCCATACTGAGAAATGTAGCTTCCAATCTTTGAAAAACATTCTTATTCAAGTTGATTCTTCCAGAATAAAGCCAGGAAAAAAATGAAAAACATCCTGATCAATTTATCACGGTATATACAAGTACATATATTTTTCAGCATTATCTTCTCAGTGTTTCAAACGTCAGCCGTATGCGATTCCCCTCAGTAATTCAATTATTCCCCTAGAATAAGCCAGTCCTTAAGGGGTAAGTTTATTCTTTCAATCTATTTATCAACTCAACTTCCACTGTTCCTGTATTTCAACAGAGAAAATATAGGAACTTTTTTGCTACTAACTAGCTGTGTGATCTCAAGTTACTTAATCTTTTTGGGCCTCAGTTTTCTCACCTGTAAAAATTGGGGAAAAGGACCAGGAGTAAAGACAGAGCACAGGAACTAGACCAAAAGAAACTGGTGGTTCTCACTTTTTTTTATCCCTGTAGGGCTGCTGAGCTTTGCAAAGTGACCATGCATTCACACGGGCACCATGAACTGTCTACAGCATGAATAAAATAACTTCCACTTTATGTACTAGAATTTTCACATGCATGTACATGATATAACTTACAATACAAATTTATGTTCAAATATAATCTTTAGGTCTACAGAAACTTTCTGCTATTACGGATTTTCTCTATCAACTGATACTCACTATACAAGCTGCTATCATTTGTAGGTCATGAAATGCTTTGACATTTAAAAGGACTCTTATGCTTAAAAATGTCAGGAGCCACTGGCCTAGACAATTTCTAAAATCCTTCCAAGTCTAAAACTGTAATTTAGAGTCCATTATTTTTTTTTATCCCATGTTGAATTTTTTTTTTTTTTTTTTTTTAAAGGATTTTCTTATTTATTTATTTATTTATTTATTTATTTTTGGCTGTGTTGGGTCTTCGGTTCGTGCGAGGGCTTTCTCCAGTTGCGGCAAGCGGGGGCCACTCTTCATCGCGGTGCGGGGACCGCTCTTCATCGCGGTGCGCGGGCCTTTCTCTATCGCGGCCCCTCCCGTCGCGGGGCACAGGCTCCAGACGCGCAGGCTCAGCAATTGTGGCTCACGGGCCCAGCTGCTCCGTGGCATGTGGGATCTTCCCAGACCAGGGCTCGAACCCGTGTCCCCTGCATTAGCAGGCAGATTCTCAACCACTGCGCCACCAGGGAAGCCCTTGAATTTTTTTTAAATTAATTAATTAATTTATTTTTGGCTGCGTTGGGTCTTCGTTACTGCATGCGGGCTTTCTCTAGTTGTGGTGAGCGGGGGCTACTCTTTGTTGTGGTGTACAGGCTTCCCATTGCGGTGGCTTCTCCTGCTGCGGAGCACGGGCTCTAGGCGTGCAGGCTTCAGTAGTTGTGGCTCATGGGCTTCAGAGCGCAGGCTCAGTAGTTGTGGCGCACAGGCTTAGTTGCTCCGTGGCATGTGGGATCTTCCCGGACCAGGGCTTGAACCCATGTCCCCTGCACTGGCAGGCGTATTCTTATCCACTGAGCCACCAGGAAAGCCCTCCCATGTTGAATTTAAGTTAAATGTTACCAGCTGTAATTATCATGTCTTTTAATGACAGTTAAAACTCTTCACAGATCTTAACTATAAAGCAAGTAAGAAAAAAAAGCCAGCTGTACAAATTATTAGAGGGTGTAAAAATTGAACTTGACGAAATAGTTTTAATATTAAATGAAAAACCAAAATTATTCATTACAAATGAATAACTTCACATACTTCCTTAAGATAATGATATTAACAAACAAAATGAATCATCTTACTTGAATAAACATTAGATGGAGTAGTAAAAATCCTTCTAGGTTCAAAACTAAACCTCTGATTAAGATAAAATATGAATTCTTTCATTCAAGTTACTAAAAACTTGATTCCTGGAAACAGACATGTAAAAAAAAAAAAAATCCCTGAGAACAACCTACACTCTAAGAGCTGTTAGAAACAGTTAACTAGGGACTTAGCCGGCGGCGCAGTGGTTAAGAATCCGCCTGCCAATGCAGGGGACACGGGTTTGAGCCCTGGACCGGGAAGATCCCACATGCTGCAGAGCAACTAAGCCCGTGCACCACAACTACTGAGCCTGCGCTCTAGAGCCCGCGAGCTACAACTACTGGCCCGCGTGCCTAGAGTCTGTGCTCCGCAACAAGACAAGCCACCACAATGAGAAGCCCATGCACTGCAACGAAGAGTAGCCCCCGCTCACCGCAACTAGAGAAAGCCCACGTGCAGCAACAGAGACCCAACGCAGCCAAAAATTAATTAATTAGAATTTTTAAAAAGTTTAATAAATTCCTTCTGATACTAAATATGTCAATAATGGACTATCTGGAGACTTTGAAAACACATAACATACAGAAATAATAACCAGCAATTCCTCTATGATTTTCTACTAAGTTCAATTTCACATTCTTCTCAAACATCCACACTGCCAACCAATGCCTTCAAAAATACCCTCTATCTTGCTTCAAAATCTGCCACCAAAACAGAAGGCATCAGACAGGAATTCCTGTCACCTTTCATCCACTAAATCTATCTGCATTTGCACCTATCTTCTTCCTTCTCATTACATATGATAAAATATCTTTAAAAAAATCATGTATATATACATCTTCTTTATCCATTCAGCTGTCGATGGACACTTAGGTTGCTTCCACAACATAACTGTAAATAATGCTGCTACGAACACTGGGATGCATGAATCTTCTCCAATTAGTGTTTTTGGTTTTCTTCAGATATATACCCAGCAGTGGAATTTCTGGGTCATTTCTGGGTTTATTTTTAGCTTTTTAAGAAACTTCCGTACTATTCTCCACAGTGGCTGTACCAATTTACATTCCCACCAACAGTATATGTGGGTTCCCTTTTCTCTGCACCCTTGCCAACATTTATTATATGTGTTCTTTTCCATGGATTATACTTCAAATAGCAAGTACTAGTTTTTCAGCAGGATAAATCATAAAGACACATTCACTGGGTCAAAGGGCATATGCATTTCTAATTCTGATAGTTCTTGACAAATTGCCTTCCGCAGGGATTGTGATCAACTTACACTCCCGTCAGCAATACATAAACGTGGTTATTGCCCCACAGCCTCACCAGCTAAGAGTGTTATCAAATTTTCAGATTTTTCTAATTTAATAGGTAAGAAGAGAAATCTCTTTTTAGTTCTGATTTGTGTTTAATCTTACTTCAAGTGACATCAATCATCTTTTCATATATTTGAAAGCCACTTTTATTTCCCTTTCTGATTATTGCTTCTTGAAATAGTCTCCACTTATAGTTTCTATGACATGACCCTCTCCAGGCGATTTTTCTCTTAATTGCTTAGCTAATCTTCCTTTTTCTCATTCAAAAGCTTCTACTCCAATAACTGACCTCTAAATGCTGGAATTTCTTTGGGGTTGGACTGATATCTTTTGTCTCTTTCTTCTCATTTATTACTATAACTTTATATACCTTCTATAATTTGATGATTCCCAAATGTATATAACCAGCCAAAATTTCTGAGTTTGAATCATATATTCCAATACCTTCCTTTTTTTTTCTTTTTAAAGTTAAGCATTTTCTCTCTTTTTTTTTAAATTTATTTTTGGCCGTTTCGGGTCTTCGTTGCTGCGAGCGGGCTTTTCTCTGGTTGCGGTGAGCAGGGGCTACTCTTTGTTGTGGTGCGCAGGCTTCTCACTGCGGTGGCTTCTCTTGTTGCGGAGCACGAGCTCTAGGTGCGTGGGCTTCAGCAGTTGTGGCATGCAGGCTCAACAGTTGTGGCTTGTGGCCTTAGTTGCTCTGTGGCATGTGGGATCTTCCCAGACCAGGGCCCGAACCCGTGTCCCCTGCATTGGCAGGTGGATTCTTAACCACTGTGTCACCAGGGAAGCCCCCAATACCTTCTTGATATCTTCCTTTGGATACTGTGCAGGCTTAACACACCCAAGAGAGTATTCATTTTTATCTTCCTTATTTCTATAAATGGTACCACTATCTATCTAGTAGCTTTAACTAGAAATGTAGGTGTCATTGATTCTTCTCTCATTCCCAACCTCCAAACTACCTGCAAATCCTGTTTCTATCTTGAATCTGCTTCTCTTCATTTCCACTGCCCCACACTAGTTCCAGCCTACTCTGAATGATAGAGTAAGTCCTAATCCTTGTGACAACTAAAAACAATACCCCACATTTCCAAACATCCCCAGAAGAGTGGAAAAACCCCTGGTTGAAAAATTGGTCTCCCTGCTTCCAGTCCTACCCTTGCCAATCCATTTACCACATACATTTTTCTTTTTATAGTATAAATCAGATTGTATCATTCCCCTGGATAAAACCCTTGAATGACTTCTTGGTATACTTCAAAGAAAATCCAAACTTCTCTATCATGGCCTATAATGCAGCCTATGCCTAACTTACTGATACCAACTTGGATTTATGCTCCCTGCTACCCCTTGCTTCTTTGTACTCCAGCCACATTTATATCCTTTTAATTCCTCAAACACACCAAGTTCTTTCTGACCTCACAGCCTTTGTACATGCTGTTTACTCTGCATGGATTGCTTTTCAATCCATTCTTCCATAACAGACCCCCTTGGCCTCCAGGTCTCATTCTAAATACTACCTCCATTAAGAGTCTTCTATGACTGGGACTTCCCTGGTGGCGCAGTGGTTAAGAATCCGCCTGCCAATGCACGGAACAGGGGTTCGAGCCCTGGTCCAGGAAGATCTCACATGCTGCGGAGCAACTAAGCCTGTGCGCTACAACTACTGAGCCTGAGCTCTAGAGCCCGCGAGCTACAACTACTGAGCCATGTGCCACAACTACTGAGCCCGCAAGCCTAGAGCTTGTGCTCCACAACGAAGTGTAGCCCCCACTCACTGCAACTAGAGAAAGCTTGTGCGCAGCAACGAAGACCCAACGCAGCCAAAAATAAATAAATACATAAATTTATTTTAAAAAAAAAGAATCTTCTATGACCATACTATCTAGAAAATGCTCTTCTGTTATTCTTCATCATGGGTCTGCTCAGATTAATGGGCATTTATTCTAAGTAGTAATTAATATTTACTTGTTTCTGTTATCTGTCTCCCCAATCAGACTATAAGCTCCATGAAAGCAGAGACTTATTTGTTCACCAAGTATCTGTACAATGTCACTGACAGTCTTTTAGACCAAGAAGATATCTGGTGTCAAAAAAGAGGTAAATACTCAACACAATACTGAATAGGGACTATATGTACTGAGAATTCTACACTTGCAGTCAACTACTAAATTTCTACTAGCTCACTCCCCTATAACAATAATTAAGCTAAAAATCTCAAAAAACACCTAAATTATATATTCAATCCTAAATCAAAGTTTAAAATGAAAGGCTATAATAAAAGATGAAATGTGAGGTTTACCCAAAACTCCCCTCCTTATCTGGCTGAAATAATGCTAGTCACACTAATAAACTTGTTTTCTTTTCTTTTTTTTAGGCCATGCAGCTCGGCTTGCGGGATCTTAGTTCTCCGACCAGGGATTAAAACCATGCCCCCTGCAATGGAAGCGCAGAGTCCTAACCACTGGAGCTCCAGGGAATTCCCTTAGTTTCTATTTTGCTCAATAGGTTCCAAGTCAAGCAGTTGGTTGAAAACTTCAAAGTGAATGTAAACAAATTCCTAATTTAGTGAATATGGAGAGCAAGTAAATGAGCTAAGGTTAAAGATTTTAAAAATACCTTTAAAGATAAGCATAATAAAGAATTTCAAAGTACTTTTTAAAAAGAGTCAACTAAGCATTTTCTAATAGCCCACCTCAGTTGCTGGGGATTTTCATGGATACCAACCACCCAGTAGTGATCAGATTTTCCTTTGCAGTGTTCTCTGGTGTTACATACAGGAGTCCACGTATGACCAAGTCCTCTGTTAAGCATTCGAACAATGCCTTCTGAATCCACATAAAATGGGGTACCTATATAACAACAGAAAAACAAATCACCTGGAAACATAGCTATGTATTTGTTAAATAAATCCTTTTTCAAATACACACACCAATCAATCAACTTTCAATTCAAAAGCAAAACAAAAAACAACCAACCAAACAAAAAAAAAAAACCTCCCCAAAACCAGAAAGACAAATAATCCAAGATTATTTCCCATAAAATTTCACTAACCACAGAGAGTAAGACCTAACTGAATCAAAGGAAAAAAAATTGCATGGGATGTGACTAAAATTTATCCAAAAAAAGAGGGAAAAAAAAACCCTGATCAATTCAGTGAAAACTATGCCACCTGCTGGAATAGAGCAGTTTTTTAAAGCCAATTTCAGTAAAGAAGTTAAAATTGAATCTGAAGTTTCCTTGGTCAAGAGAGACTTGGAAAAATGACGAGAACCTAATGCAAGGTGACAATGTAGAGAAATCTGTCTTTAGTACTCTTCTTCCTCCCGCCTCTCTTGGCCTTGTCACTGTTCTGTTCCCCAACAGTTCCCCACTGTTCTGCTCCTAGACTTACCTAGGAAACAAGTAAGCATCCCTGTTTCCCACCTACTCTGCTCCCATTTCAGGAAGTACATGGCAAATTCCCTAATCATCCTTTATTTATCTGTGACTTCACACCCCTCTTACTCTGCAAACAGCAGTTTCCTCAGGGTCTAGATCTGATTGGTAACTGGGAGAAAAAAATAAAGCTATATAAATGGAAGTTATTAATGGTCACATTATTAAAGCATAAGTGACTAATAATATCCCAATAGAAAACACATCCAGAAATGGTTGGGTTTTTTTAAAGACAAACTGGAGTTTCCAATGATGTAATTAAAGGGCATGAATCTCCAATAATAGAAATATTTAAGCCAGAAGACAGGGTTAACAGGTGCCTTAAAATAAGGTACTCCTCAGTGTCCTTCAAATCATCTGTCATAACCCACTATTAAGTGAGTCTACAACAGCACACTGTTCAATAGAAATATCATGTGGGCCACAAATGTAATTTTTAATTTCCTTCTGCCTCATGACAAAAGGGGAAAAAAAAGTGAAGTTAATTTTAATAATATATTTTGTTAAATCCAATATATCCAAAATATTATCATTTTAACATGTAATCAATGTAAAAGAATTATTGAAATTTTTTACATTTTTTTTTCATACTAAGCCTTCAAAATTTGGAGAGTATTTTATAGTTATAGCACATCTCAACTCAAATTAGACACTTTTCAAGTGCTCTGTATATAGCCACATGTGGTTAGTGGTTACTATAGTGGAAATCAGTAGAAAATTCCTGATTTTCATGTAGAATCTGCTAAAAAAGCCAAAACTTGAACACTGATTTGTATCTCCTTTTTGCTAGCTAATAAACTTTCAGAAAAGTTTATTTCCCTCTTTGTAAGTTTTCTAATCAGAATTCTGATGAAGAAGGGATCTTGTACACAGAAGAGTGGCTACCTCGCCTGGAAATTCCAGTTTCCAGTTCTGCCAATATATTAAAATAAATAAATTTAAACATAAAATATAGACAATTTATCTTTAAGCAAATTAATTAGGAATAAATAATGAAGCAATTTTCTTCTTGAAAAATGACTTTAATATAAATGAATTTATCTTGCCTTCAGCTGAAAAGCCAACCCACACAAGGTAGGATTTCCTTGTAAGAGGAAGAGGATCCCCATGTAAAATTTGTTTTTTCTTCTTCCCCAGCTCTAGCAGTTGAACTCCAAGGCACTGATCCCCATCAAATCCTGTACCTAGTGAGAAAATGTAAATATAAATCAGGTATCAAAGGTTATTTAGCTATGAGGCAGTTTAAATTATTTTCTCTGAATTGAATTTTATTTTGTGATAAATTCCTAGATTAATTAGCAGTACTTTTTATAGATAATCCACTTACCTGAGGCACCATTCAGGGATTAGAAGCAGAATAGTATGTTACATGGCCTATTTATATAAAGTGTTTATAAGTGGTAATTCATTCACTCAAGAAGTATTTAAAGAGAGCTTACTTTGTACCAGGTACTGAGGCTACAATGGTAAACAAGACAAAGTCAGTGTTCTCCTGAAACTCATATTCAGGTAGGAGAGGAAAAACTAATTTAAAAAGAAAGAAAATACTAAGTGTCATTATCAAAGATTAAAATACTAATGTGATACAGAGTGTCAGACTGAGTGGCTACTTTAGATTGGACAGACAAAGGTGGCCTTTTGCGAAAGTGAAATTTAACCTGAGATATGATTTGCAAGTTGGAGTCAGCCATCCAAATGATAGGCGGAGGAGCACTACAGTAGACAGGGAAAAGCTAATGAAAAGGGCCTAAGTTGGGAACAAGCTTGGTGAGTTTGAAGAACACAAAGAACCCAGCAGGGCCAGAACCAGTAACAAGAAAAAAAAGTGGTAAGAGATGAGGCTGAAGAGGCAGGCAAAGGTCAGATCATGTAGGACCTTGCCACCTGGGATAACAAGTTTGATTTTTATTCTAAAGCAATAGGAAGACATCAGAGGATTCGGAGCAGAAGAGGGAAGTGATTGGATTTGTGTTTTTAAAAAATCACCTAGGCTGCTATGTGGAGAATGGATTGTGGCAGGCAAGAACTGAAGCTGAAAAGCTAGTTAGGAGGTTATTCCAACAGGCCAAGAGATGATGTCTGGGTTGCACTGGGGTTTTAGTGGAGATAAAAAGAGACAGATGTGCAATGTGTCGTGTGAACTGACATGATAATGACTTTGCTGACAGAGTGATGTGGGGATGTGAGGGAAAGAAAGGATAACTCTTAACATTTCTGGCTTGAGTAGCTAGATTGATAGTATGCTGTTTACTGAAATGGAAAAACTAAGAAGCAAGTTTGGAGGGAAAAAGAAAGCCCAGAGGCTTTATTGTGACCAAGTTAAGTATGAGATAAATATCAAAACTCTACATAGAGATTTCAAGTCGGCAATTGGATATGTAAGTCTGGAGACACAAGGAGGGGGTAGGGCTGGTGATATTAATTTAGAAGTCATGAACACATAGATGTATTAAAGCCATGGGTGTTAATGAGATATCCCAAAGTAGTTTCTCAAACTGCATTTTTTGACCTGTGAGTCATGAAATCAATCCAGAGTTACAACCAGAATTTAAAGAAAAATGAAATCAAAGAGTAAATATTGTCCATGAGACTTTCATTCTAGTTCTATCTGCAGGTATGTATAGAATAGCAACATAGAATATATTTCTCACTAGGGCTAAGCAGTCGAAAGACTAATAGCTCCTGACCTAGTGAAAGGAAGAGAAGGGGGCTGTGACTGCGCCCCGGAGTACTCCAGCTAAGAGGCGGGCATAGGAATAGGAGCCAGCAAAGGAGCTGAAAGAGTTATCAGCTCCTAAGGAAAAAAAATGGGAGAGTGACATCACAGAAGCCAAGAGAATAAAGTATTTCTGGTGGAATTACTTAAATAAATAAGCATAAAAAGATCATCGGTAACCTTAATAAAACCAGTCTTAGCACAGCGATGGGGACTGAGGACAGAATACGAAGTGAGGAAAAGGAGGCAACAACTTTTAAGTCACATTCAAAGTTGCTTTGGTCCTTCACACAAGGAGTTAGTTTATTTTTTGAGGCATTTAAACTCTGATAATTCTTATAAGATATAAATATGGAAGCAATTAACCAAACTCTACCTTAGAATTCTTTCTATAGTACAGTTTTTCTATAAATAAAATGTTTTCGTTTTCATTGCTATTAGTGAGTACAACAAAATTCTGTACAAAGACTATATTGATTCAAATACTAAAATAAATGCAAAAGGAGATACAATCCAAAACAGAGAGGAGAAAAGCTTAAGTAATTTCCATTTTACTTCAGGTCACGGTAAAACTATAAAATAGTAGAAAAAATCTACCTCTGTGATAAACAATGACAAGCTGTTCTCCATGTCCTGCCACTGACACAACAGGCCCAGGGAGACTGAAGACCTCTTTTTGAACACCTCCAATGGTAAACAAGCGAAGGAGCAAGGCGCTAGTGGCAGCAGCAGCCCATCCCTGACCAAGACATATGGCTTCAATGTTTTCATTCTGAGGCATGTCTACTATCCACTCTTTGCTTGAATCCCATGAACTAAAGTGCAGGCAGTGAAGCTTGCTAAAAATTAAAACAAGACAGAAACAATCAAACTTTCACATTTGATATTTTACACATATATATAACTAATCATTACACCCAGTAACAATCAAATAGTTTATTTTTCTATTATACACAAATAATACAAAAATGGCTTTAAGGGCTTCCCTGGTGGCGCAGTGGTTGAGAATCTGCCTGTCAATGCAGGGGACACGGGTTCGAGCCCTGGTCTGGGAAGATCCTACATGCCACGGAGCAACTGGGCCCGTGAGCCACAATTACTGAGCCTGCGCGTCTGGAGCCTGTGCTCCACAGCAAGAGAGGCTGCGATAGTGAGAGGCCCGCGCACCGTGATGAAGAGTGGCCCCCGCTTGCCACAACTAGAGAAAGTCCTCGCACAGAAACGAAGACACAACACAGCCATAAATAAATTAAAAAAAAAAACAAAAACTTGACCTTTAAAAAAAAAAAAAATGGCTTTAAGAAAGTAATTATGAAATATCCTTAAAATGAACTATGTTAAAACCATTAATAGTCATGTTACTGAAGAATATTGAAAGATACAGGAAAATGCTCACAATATAATGTTAAATGAAAAAAAGCAGGATAAAATCAGTAGAGTGTGATCCTAGGCTGCAAATACACACAAAAATCACAACCAAATTTTTAAAAGGGAAGGAAGCATCAAAATGTTAGGCAAGGGCTTCCCTGGTGGCGCAGTGGTTGAGAATCTGCCTGCCAATGCAGGGGACACGGGTTCGAGCCCTGGTCTGGGAAGATCCCACATGCCGCGGAGCAAACAGGCCCGTGAGCCACGACTACTGAGCCTGCGCGTCTGGAGCCTGTGCTCTGCAACAAGAGAGGCTGCGATAGTGAGAGGCCCGCGCACCGCGATGAAGAGTGGCCCCCACTTGCCGCAACTAGAGAAAGCCCTCGCACAGAAACGAAGACCCAACACAGACAAAAATAAATAAATAAAATTAAATTAAAAAAAAAATGTTAGGGCTTCCCTGGTGGCGCAGTGGTTGGGAGTCTGCCTGCTAATGCAGGGGACGCGGGTTCGAGCCCTGGTCTGGGAAGATCCCACATGCCGCAGAGCGGCTGGGCCCGTGAGCCACAATTACTGAGCCTGCGCGTCTGGAGCTGTGCTCCGCAACAGGAGGGGCCGCGATGGTGAGAGGCCCGCGCACCGTGATGAGGAGTGGCCCCCGCTTGCCACAACTAGAGAAGGCCCTAGCACAGAAACGAAGACCCAACATAGCAATCAATCAATCAATCAATTAATCAATAAAAAAATTAAAAAAAAAAAAAAAAAAAAAAAATGTTAGGCAAGAGTCCTCTCATTGCAAAAAAAAAAAGAAAATTTAATATGGGAGAACAAAGAGAAAAAGAAAAAAAAAATTCATAATCCCACCAGCAAGATTACCAACCACTGCTAACAATCTGATTTGTGTTTCCAGTCTTTTTTCTTTGCATATTTACATACATGCAAGTTATTATGAAACTTAAGCTTCAAAATGTAGATACCATAGTATTTAGAATCAGAGGCAGTACTGACTTCCTAAACAGTAATTTTAAATTCAAATTTAAAATAAAGGGAGATGAGGGACTTCCTTGGTGGTCCAGTGGGTAAGACTCTGTGCTCCCAGTGCAGGGGGCTCGGGTTCCATCCCTGGTTGGGTAACTAGATCCGGCATGCATGCCACAACTAAGAAGTCCGCATGCTGCAACTAAAAGATGCTGCATGCTGCAATGAAGACCCAGTGCAGCCAAAATAAATAAATAAAATAAAATAAAGGGGGATGGGAATTCCCTGGTGGTCCAGTGGTTAAGATTCCGCGTTTTCACTACCGAGGATGTGGGTCAATCCCTGGTCAGGGAACTAAGATCCCTCAAGCCATGCAGCTCAGCCGGGGAAAAAAAAGGGGGGCGGGGGTGGACCTAGAGATTATCATGTTAATCGAAGTAAATCAGAAAGAGAAAGACAAATACCATATTATATCACTTATATGTGGAATCTAAAATACGACACAAATGAACATATCCACGAAACAGAAACAGACTCACAGACATAGAGAACAGACTTGTGGTTGCCAAGCGGGAGGGTGGGTGGGGGAGGGAAGGATTGGGAGTTTGGGATTAGCAGATGCAAACTAGAATATATAGGATGGATAAACAACAAGGTCCTACTGTATAGCAGAGGGACCTATATTCAATACCCAGTGATAAACCATAATGGAAAGGAATATGAAAAAGAATATATATAACTGAATCACTTCTCTGTACAGCAGTAATTAACACAACATTGTAAATCAACTATACTTCAATAAAATATTTAAAAAATAAAATAAAAGGATAACATTGTATATGACTGTGAAATAATATATCTAGGAAAACAAAGAGAAGAACAATCATCAATCAGGAAATCATAACAATCTTAACAATCTGAAATCAAAATTGCACATGGAGCCAAGGGGGAAGGGGGATATGGGGGGATGGATTGGGAGTCTGGGGTTAGTAGATGCAAACTATTATATACAGAATTGGATAAACACTGAGGTCCAACTGTATAGCACAGGAAACTATATTCAATATCCTGTGATAAACTATAATGGAAAAGAATATAAAAAAGAATGTATACATATGTATAACTAAATCACTTTGCTATACAGCAGAAACTAACATAACATTGTAAAACAACTGTACTTCAATTAAAAAAAAATTGCCAGGGAAATAAATGTTCTAATTATGTAAGATATTCTGAGTTAGAGACACTGAGTCAACAGTGATTATTTTAGTAAACTGATTTAATTCAATAATAAAGTATTGAGTTGATTTTACAATGTGTAAAATTAGGAAACCAATTAAAATATCAAAATGACCCAATTTGGTGTTTCTCAGGCTTTAATGCATACTCTATCACCTGATGATCTTGTTAAAATGCAGATTCTGACTCAGAAGGTCTGGGTTTGGGTCTGTGATTCTGTGTTTTCAACACGCTCCCACGTGACCCATGCCCCTAGTTTGTGGACCATAATTTGAGCAGCGAGGAACTAATGTATCCAGTCAGAAGGAATTTAATTTCAAATCACCTGGGAGTTAGTAAAATCTATGATCAAGTGTATAACCACTATGATCAGCTGAAAAAATTACCAGGGCAAGCTGGCTGAAATAACAAAGCTGAATAAAATATTTTTTCTTCTTTAAAAAAAATACAGATTCTGCATCCATTGCTTTTCCATCATAATTTTCTTGTCTCTATATCTACATACCTACCTGGCAACCAACCAATATATCTAAGAAGTCTAAAGTTTTTTAAGTTAAAAAGTCAAAATGACAAATAGTACTAATAACATTTTTAGTGTGTTTTTCCTTTTTTTTTTTTTTTTTAAAAGAGAAGTTTCAAATCTAATCTATAGTGACAAAACCCACATCAGTAGTTGTCCAAGGCTGGGATTAGATTAACTGTTAATTGTTAACAGTAGTTATATCTGAGAGTAGAATTCTGGGGGGAATTTTCATTTTCTAAAAATTCTGTACTACTTAAGCTTGCTTGTTTACAGTTAATCCGTGTATTACTCTTATGTAAGAAGGGGACAATTAAGCAAAAACAGACATATGTTCTGAGGTATTACAGGTGTGCTGCTATTTGTACTAAACTCTTCCTTCTGAAATTCCATACTATAAAAGACATAATTTTGTTTTTTGTCTTACAAACTTTTTGTACTGAATTTCAACATTTTAGTATAACAGTTCAACAGTAACAAATTCTTCCTAATAATCTTGAATTTACCTTGCTAGTTCATCAGTGCTTTCACATGCCAGCAAAACAGCTTCATGGGAAAGATCTGCTACTGTGTAATTCAAAGTGTTTGATAAGTGTGTTGCATGGTGTATGGAGGTATCATGGAACTCCACATCTATGGCATTGTCTTGCTCATCATTATAGCAGCGAATAATTCCAATAGAGTTCCACACCTACAAACATGTAAGGTTAAATACAGGTCTGAGAAAGAGTAAAGTTCTTAGAATCAATAGACTAAAATAGTACAGATTAACAAATAATGTAGTCTGTATCAGGGATTAAGTTATGGGAGCAACCACAGCTTACTTACCTCTAAATAGTTTCAGGTAATAGTAGTAACATCAGAGCAACAATTACTAATTATTCTTTTCCTCATGAGGAGAAGGTACATATATACTTATTTATTAGCAAATGGAATATTTTACCTAATATTTTTAAAAATTATATTACTGTCATAAAAAAATACTTTACAATTCACCTTTGAACAACTGAACCATTAAATTCCTCAAACAAAACATTTCAAAAATGTATTTACTTACAAATATGGATATAAATGACTGCATATTTCTTTTGGTCCAACTAACTGGTTTATAGTTATGGCATAAATATATACATTTTAAGGCAGCATAGGACTTCCCTCATGGCTCAGTGGTTAAGAATCCGCCTGCCAATGCAGGGGACACAGGTTCAAGCCCTGGTCTGGGAAGATCCCACGTGCCACGGAGCAACTAAGCCCGTGTGCCACAACTACTGAGCCTGCACTCTAGAGCCCGTGAGCCACAACTACTGAGCCCACGTGCCACAACTACTGAAGCCCACGTGCTCTAGAGCTCATGCTGCAACTACTGAGCCCGCGTGCCTAGAGCCTGTGCTCTGCAACAAGAGAAGCCGCCGCAGTGAGAAGCCCGCGCACCGCAACAAAAGAGTAGCCCCCGCTCGCCGCACCTAGAGAAAGCCTGCTCGCAGCAGCGAAGACCCAACACAGCCAAACCTAAATAAAAATAATTAATTAAACACGCATGCACGCACACACACACACACAAAACAGGAATTTTTAAAAAAAAGAAGGCAGCATAAATTGATACCATTTGGAAAACTTGTCTTCTACTCATGTACACTACAGGCTCACACTAGGCAGGGTAGGCCCTAGTGTTTCCTTTCCTCTACCACAAATACAACTATAAAGTACTTGACAATATTAGAAAAATTAAGCTCTATTACTTGATGATGATTACTGACGGCAATAAAAAGGTTGTTTTTTTTTTTTTTTTAATAAAACAACACCTTTAATATTTATCTACAAATTTATGCCAGGACCATACCATTTAAAAAGGACAACCGTCAAAGTCCTCAATGGAAAACCTCAAATAATCAACAAATAAAAATATTAAACTTTTTTAGCGCTCAAACTTAAGACGAAAAGTTAATATAGTCATTCATCCATAAATATATCTTGAATGCCTATTGTGCCATACCTTGTTCTAAGTGCTATCAGTAAACAAACCAGGAAAATCTCTGTGCTTGCGGAGAATATGTTCCAGTGGCACGGGGAAAAGGGGCAGATAGCTTTTTTTTTCATAGCACTTATCACCTTCTAATAGTATACCGTACCAGTGGTTGCTTTCTAAAAAGCACCTTCTAACTAGTGTTCTGGAATCAGTACAATCTCCTATATAAAAACTAATGTGAGAAGTAAAGTTTGGAAGTATAGCCAAGAGGTACTGCAAGATATACATACAGTCACATTTATTATGTTCATTATATGTCATTTTGCAAAGCAGAATTTTATTTAACACAACATTCAATAATAAGGTTGAAATAAGATTAAAACTGTGAGTTAACCATAAAATCAATCAAGCACAAAATTATAATCAACCAAAGTGCTCCAGGCCAGTTAACCAAGGTTTTTAAAAAAATATTTTTACCAAACAAAATTAACTACAGTGAGATAAAATGCTTAAAAGTGAGATAAAACTATTTAAAAGTTACATGTAGATGCAAGGCTTACCATGAATCTGTGAGTGAGATGCAAGGGTGTAGAACCTGACTGGAATGGCCTTTGCCGGGGCGTTGGCATAGGACCATCATAAAATGGCCTTTGGGATGTTACAACTGGTAGATTGTGAATGCTGCCTGCCTGATCATCTTCCTCCTCTTCTTTGAGAAAACTAGAACCAGTTTTTATCATTGTAACATCTAGAAAACAAAGGATTATAATTAGAGAATCATAAATACCTATTACCTTGAAAAAGAAAAGCATTATGAAATCTAATAACCTTGTCCATTCTTAGTTAGTAATATTAACATTTTAATACTATTTGCCTCTTTCACTGTGTTAACATCTGCAGTGATAATTCGAAAGCAATGGAGGGTAAAACTGCTGGTACCTTAGCATGAATCAAAGCAGTGGCACCAATCTGTATTAGTAGTCAGTGTATTGTTAACCAATTGCAGTAAAAATATTAATTTTATTAAATCTTGATCTTTGCATAGATTTTTTAAAAATGTTCTCTGTGTTAAAATGGGAAGTGTGCATAAAGAATTGTGATGGGGGATTTCCCTGGTGGTCTAGTGGTTAAGACTCTGTGCTTCCAATGCAGGGGTTGTAGGTTCGATCCCTGGTCAGGGAACTAGATCCCACATGCTGCGCAGCACGGTCAAAAAATTAAAAAAAAAAACATGCTGCGTGGTGTGGCCAAAAAATTAAAAAAAAAAAAAAGAACTGTGATGGTTATCTCAAAAAAAAAGCATTTCTGCAATTGAGTTGTAAGCTGAACTAGCTAATTTTTTCATGTAACACCATTTTTACTTGAAATACCAGATAAACTATGGTTATACCAACTCAGTATGTGGCAAACATTTTCTTAAAAATGAAGTGAGCTGGTCATTTAAGAAAAATAACTGACAGAATTTGTGGTCAATGATAAAATTTGAGCTTTCAAGCGAAAATCAGAATAGTGAAAAATGTGTACCTGCCACCATGAGCTTGACTGCTTTGTAATATTTAAAAACTTCTGATGAGATTGGCGATGATACTAACAAATATTATTCTGGATAACGTGTCAATATTAGGAAGGTCTGCAAAGCTCAGGAAACAGTATTTTCCAAATTACCAATGCATATGTGAAAAAAATCAAACATGGTAAAAGATCCATTCAAGTTAGACCAATGGATTTTAATGTAATAATAGAGTTGAAAAGTTCACCAAAAAGTTTTCAGATTCGACATCGCAAGTAATCTTTAAGAAACTATCATTTGTTGCGTTTTGGTGCAACATCGAAGAATATCCGCAATTCTTTCAATAGGCTATTAAAATACTTCTCCTTTTTCAAACTACATATTGTGTGAGGCTAAATTTTTTTCACATACTTCAAACAAAAACAAATATATGGCAGTAGACTGAATCCTGAAGCACATGAAAGAATCCAGCTGTCTTCTATGCTAAGATCTGCAAAAGGGTAAAATAATACCATTTTTCTAGAGTTGTTTTATTTTCATAAAAAATGTTATTTACGTTTACATATAATGAGTTTATTAATGTTACTTTAAAGTGAATAAATATTTTTTAAATTTCTCGGTTTTAATTTCTAACATAGTAAATAACAATAAATATAACTCCACAAACAATTTTTCTTTGGGGTCCTCAAAAAATTTTAGGAATGTAATGAGCTCCTGAAACCAAACATTTGAGGAGTGCTATCCTATAAACCCTATATGCTTTAAATGCAGCACAACCACTGTACACTGGCATTTCACTTGGTAATGTTCAAATGTGTTAATTTTAGCATATAAGTTTAATAGTCACTTCATTTAAAGGTTTTTCATTACAATCCCAATATCTTTAACAGATACCAAACTATTCAGGTTACCTATTTCTTTTTGTTTAAAAATTTTAATATTTATTTATTTATTTAATTGGCTGCACCGGGTCTTAGTTGCCACGTGCGGGATCTTTAGTTGCAGTACCCAGGATCTTTTAGTTGTGGCCAGGTTACCTATTTCTTGAGTTAGCTTGGTAGTTTGTGTCTTTCAAAGAATTTGTCCATTTTATCTAAGTTGTTGAATTTATGGACACAAAGTTGTTCATAATATTCACCTATTAAACTTTTGTTATTAATAGCAGTGCTATCTTACAGAAATATAATGTGAGTTACATATGTAATTTAAAATTTTCTAGTAGCCATATTTTAAATAGTAAAAAGAAACAGGTGTAATTAATTGTAATAATATACTGCATTTAAAATATAATCTCAACATGTACTCAATGTAAAAAACGACCAAGATATTTTACATTCTCTTTTTTGTACTGTCTTGAAAATCTGGTTGCATTTTATACTTAAAACACACCTCAATTTGAACTAGCCACATTTTAAGTGCTCAAAAGCCACAAGTGGCTAGTGGCTATCATATTGGATAGTGAAGATCTATGGGATACACGGTGATGATACCCCTTTCATTTCTTATATTAGTCATTTGTGTCTTTCCTTCTTGACCAATCAGGATAGAGATTTATCAGTTTTATTGATCTTTTCAAAGAATAAGCTTTTGGTTTTATTGACTTCTCTATAGCTTTTGGTTGTCAATTTCACTGAATTCTGTTCTTTATCATTTCCTTCCTTTTGCTTGCTTGGGGTTTAATTTCCTCTTCTTTTTCTAGTTTGCTAAAGCAGAAGCTTAGATCATTGTTTTGAAACCTTTTTCAACATACGTATTTAATGCTATAGCTACATTCTACCAATCCAGTACTGACTTTAAATAATAGTTTTTTTTTTTTTTTTTTTTTTTTTTTTTTTTTTTTAAATATTTATTTATTTATTTATTTATTTATTTATTTATTTATTTATTTTTGGCTGTGTTGGGTCTTCGTTTCTGTGCTAGGGCTTTCTCTAGTTGCGGCAAGCGGGGGCCACTCTTCATCGCGGTGCGCGGGCCTCTCACTATCGCAGCCTCTCTTGTTGCGGAGCACAGGCTCCAGATGCGCAGGCTCAGTAATTGTGGCTCACGGGCTTAGTTGCTCCGCGGCATGTGGGATCTTCCCAGACCAGGGCTCGAACCCGTGTCCCCTGCATTGGCAGGCGGATTCTCAACCACTGCGCCACCAGGGAAGCCCTAAATAATAGTTTTAATAAAAAATTGAAAATATTGATCAGTAAGATGGATCATCACATTCACAAAGTCAATTCATACCAACTGAGTTTTCATCATCTTCTAGGATATGACTTCGCTGTCTAGGACGACCTGAAGCCAGCATGAGGTCATCATCATCTTCCTCATCATTTATAATCCCTTTTGAAAAAGAGCGGGTTTCGACTGCATTGTCATTTAGAAAATCACCGGCACTACTTGTATCTTCTCCATCAAAAAGATCGTTATAATCCTTTTCTACTCTGCTAGATACCTTGAACAAATGAATACAAATTAGAAAGTATTAGTGAACTACTTATATAAACACAATTACTCAAAAGGCAATCTTTTAATATGCACCTATAAACTCTACCAAGTAAGCAAGTGACTTGGTAAAAATAATTAGCAAATATGTTTATGAGGATTATATTTATATTTATATAAGACCTAGTCCTTACTTTAAATGCCTTATAGTCTACGGATAAGGTGGAAGTATAAGACAGACATGTAAAGAAATACATGTGTACACCCAAATATAAAGCAAGATTTTAGGGCTTCCCTGGTGGCGCAGTGGTTGAGAATCTGCCTGCTAATGCAGGAAACACGGGTTCGCGCCCTGGTCTGGGAAGATCCCACATGCCGCAGAGCAACTGGGCCCGTGAGCCACAACTACTGAGCCTGCGCGTCTGGAGCCTGTGCTCCGCAACAAGAGAGGCCGCGATAGTGAGAGGCCCGCGCACCGCGATGAAGAGTGGCCCCCGCTTGCCACAACTAGAGAAAGCCCTAGAACAGAAACGAAGACCCAACATAGCAATCAATCAATCAATCAATAAATTAAAAAAAAAAAAGAACTTTAAAAAAAAAAAAAAAAGCAAGATTTTATTCCTCACAATCATTCTCCAGAAAAGTCACCTATGAGTCCTTACAAAGTCTCTCATTGTAAGATATTCTCTCATTTACTTTTATTTTGAACAAGATACTGCTTAGGTAAGATGTTTACTTTAAACGATCTCAGTTAAAGCTCATCTTTGGGGTATTTTTTTGATGCTTATAGAAGTAAACAAATAGAACCAAAAGAAAAACAAAAGTGGCAAATAAATTCAACATTAATCATTGATTCCTAGGAATATGAACATATCATTGCAAGTACTGAATGTCACTGTAAACGATTTTTGAGATCACTTTAAAAAGTGAATAGTAAGCAGATACATTGTAAGGATCACAATTATTCCTATAGAATGAATAAAAACTGTACAATGTTAAGTCAATGGAAACTTATAGTTGGGTATAAAAGTCTAATGAGAACACCATTAATGGATTCAAAAGGGACTATATCACAAATCTTTTAGATGGAAGTGCATATAACTGTGTTCTGGAAAGTTGACATTTAAAGAAATGAGAGAACAGAAAAAATACTTCTAAATTCAAAAGTTTAAACAAATGATTTGAATAATTAAATTAATAACTATTGATAAGTGCTATAAGAAGATATTTAACTATTTTATCCATAGTCCTAAAAGTTTATGTACTCAAGTTGGTTAAAAACTTTTTTCGGACTTTATCAAAAATGAGGGTTTTAACTTATGGTGAGAGGTGTTGTAACAGAAACATGTACTATGAGAAGTAAAAGCAAAAAGGAGAGAGTGGGCAATTCTGGATAGAAGGGTTAAGGTTTTATAAGAGGTGACATTTGAACTAAAATTTTTTTAATTTTTAAAAATTTTATTGACATATAGTTGATTTACAGTGTTGTATTAATTTCTGTTGATTCAGTTATACATATGTATTCTTTTTTATATTCTTTCCCATTATGGTTTATCACAGGTTACTGAATATAGCTCCCTGTGCTATACAACAGGACATTGTTGTTGAACTAAAAATTATTTCTCAATTTAATTTGCTTTTTTATCAATGTTAGACATGCATATAAATTAGTCAGCGTTATAAGGTTTAATATAAAAATGAAAACAATCCTCTGCACAGCCTCTGACTTACTTCTCTGCTCTCAATTGTTTCTTTTGATACTTTCCTCCACACTTGTAAATCATATTCCAGTGAAATTTTTTGATTTTTCAGTTTTAATTATCTATTTAATAGACGTTACAAACTTCTTTCTGTTAAGGAAGATGAGGATTTGGTGCCATTTTTCAACCACCACTACTCCCCTTGTATGCATATGCACCATTCTCCTACTCCTGTCCACCCAATGTAGATATATTCTCATTCTGCTTGGATCAATTTACAGTATTTAGATTTATTATGACCACGTAAATGCTATTCATAGCTGAACCCTAGAGCAAAGGAAATAAAAGCAAAAATAAATAAATGAAACCTAATTAAACCAAAAAGCTTTTGCATAGCAAAGGAAACCTTTGACAAAACAAAAGGACAACTTACTGAATAGGAGAAAATATTTGCAAATGATATGACCGATAAGGGGTTAGTATCCAAAATACATAAACAGCTCATACAACTCAACATCAAAAAAACAAACAACTCAATTAAAAAATGGGCAGAAAAGCTGAATAGACATTTTTGCAAAGAGGAAATGCAGATAGCCAACAGGCACACAAAACGATGCTCAACATTGCTAATCATCAGGGAAATGCAAATCAAAACCACAATGAGATATCACCTCACACCTGTCAGAATGGCTATCATCAAAAGGAACACAAATAACAAATATTGGCAAGGATGTGGAGAAAAGGGAACCCTCCTACACTGTTGGTGGGAATGTAATTGGTGTAGCCACTGTGGAAAACAGTATGGAGGGTTCTCAAAAAACTAAACATAGAACTACCATATGACCCAGCAATTCCACTCCTGGGTGTACATCCGAAAAAAACCAAATACGCTAGCTGGAAAAGATACATGCATCCCAATATTCATAGCAGCATTATTTACAGTTGTCAAGTTATAGAACCAACCTAAGTGTCCATCAACAGCTGAATAGATAAAGAAGATGTGATATAGATAGACAGATAGATAGATATTGGAATACTACTCAGCCATAAGAAAGAATGAAATTTTGCCATTTGCAACAACATGGATGGACTTAGAGCTTAAGGTATTATGCTAAGAGAAATAAGTCAAACAGAGAAAGACAAATACTATATGATATCACTTACATGTGGAATATAAAAAATATAACAAACTAGTGAGTATAACAAAAAGAAACAGACTCACAGATACAGAGAACAAACTAGTAGGGAGAGGGGTGGGGGGAGGGGAAATATATGGGTAGGGGATTAAAAGGCACAAACTATACTGTATAAAATAAGCTACAAAGATATGTTGTACAACAGGGAATATAGCCAATATTTTATAATAACTATAAATGGAGTACATCCTTTAAAAATTATGAATCACTATATTGTACACCTGTAACTTACATAATATTGTACATCAACTATACTTCAATAAAAATAAAAAAAAGAATCTCTCTGTTTTGGTTTTTTCTTACACGGATTCCCCAAAGATCTTCCAATCTCCTGCCTGAAAAACATAAGACTGGCTGACAATGCTCTGGGAGCCAAGTATGAAAAGTGAGCTGGGAATTTCAACATTCAAGTATACACACTTTCATTTAATCCTTTTCAGTACAGTATTCCTCCTTCACCCAACACCACTCAATTGTACCCAGTGTCCCTGGATCAGTGACCTCTGTTTTACCTCATCTTAGAGAATAAATCTCCAGCTTTCTGCCAGAATGTATACAGGGATGAGGGAGGGCAGTTACCTAGCTGTGCCCACTGTTGCTGAGATTGGAGGGATCTACTTGCTTGTTAAATCAACCCTCCTGTTTTCAGCCCCACTTTTTTTTTTTTAAGGTAGTTGTCAGCCATATTGTTCTTTTTTCTCCCCCCTAGCTTATGTATTTATTTATTTATTTTTATATTTATTTTTGACTATGTTGGGTCTTCGTTTCTGTGCCAGGGCTTTCTCTAGTTGCGGCGAGCGGGGGCCACTCTTCATCACGGTGCGCGGGCCTCTCACTATCGCGGCCTCTCTTGTTGCGGAGCACAGGCTCCAGACGCGCAGGCTCAGTAGTTGTGGCTCACGGGCCCAGTTGCTCCGCGGCATGTGGGATCTTCCCAGACCAGGGCTCGAACCCGTGTCCCCTGCATTAGCAGGCAGATTCTCAACCACTGCACCACCAGGGAAGCACCCCCCACTTCTTTTTTTTTTTTTTAAATATTTACTTATTTATTTGGCTGCACCGGGTCTTAGTTGCGGCACGCAGGATCTTCAGTTGTAGCAGGCAAACTCTTAGTTGCAGCATGTGGGATCTAGTTCTCTGACCAGGGATCGAACCCGGGCCCCCTGCATTGTGGGCGTGGAGTCTTAGCCACTGCACCACCAAGGAAGTCCCTTCAGCCCCACTTTTAAGTGCCTACTGCTACCAAATTCTGAATCTTTGGGGACTCAAGCAAGCTAAGTGGCACCTCAGGGGAAATAATGAACCAAAACAAGGAAGTATAAAACAAGGCAGCCTGTTTAGAGCAGTTCAGTCAGGCTGTGCAGCTAAGCATAAGAAGTATATAGTTAGCTCTAAGAGTTAAGGCCAATTCATGACAGAAAAACTTAGGCTAAACTAAGTTACAGTTATTAATAATTTTCATCTATAAAACATTTATTTAATTAAAAACACCTAGAACACCAGGATACTAAAATATTACAGTTTTTTACAAAGGTATTCCTTGGAAAGCCATGAAATATTAATGGATATTATATGGAGGGAAAGAAGTTCCTTAGTAAAATGTATTTGGGAAACATTAGGTTAAACAAGTTTAAACATTCTTTGTGATAGAGCATTACTGGGCATCTAATAACATAAATTATAATTTTCAAAGAAAGTAATGTAGTTTGTGGTGTTTCCCAAATTCATATGACCACAGAAAGACTTTGAAGAAACTGTTCTACCCTATTACTTATTACCTTACTGCTTGACATCTTTCCACTGGGGTCACAAACATTCTCCAGGACTCCTAGATTTCCTTCTGCATCAGTATAAGCTATTTGACCACAAGTAGGATGCCATGACAGGCCACAAATTGCATAACCTTTCTCATGTTTCACCCTAAAATTTAAAAAGTGAATTCTTAAAACACTGTCAAGAAAAATATAAGCTATACATTTCTTTAGGTAAATTTTAGTTAGAAAAAATTTTGATAAACATAGCTATATGTCTGCATTTTAACAATCTAATGATTGCAGATTTGAAATGTTTAATAATATAAAAAACAAAAATCTAATAGAAATAAGCAAAAAAGAGACAAAAGATTTACTGAATCATACCTTTCCATGCAATCTTTGGTTTCCACATTCCAAACTATAATTAAACCATTAATACTCCCTGCAGCTAAATATTGTCCACAAGGAGACCAGGTTACTATATTTAGGGTCTAGTAAAGAAAAACAATAAATAAATAATAATTCATATAATTTAAAACTAAAAACTCATTTTATTACCAAATTCAAATTTTTATAACCCTTATTGTATGCAATTTCTAATTAAATCTGATACATAAACAGCAAGACAAAGTTTGCTTACTTTTTAACTTTCTTTTTCAATAATATTCAACAATCAAAGTAATAGCAGCTATTACTTTATCACAAGAAAATTACACTAGCACAATTTTAAAAGCAAAAGCTAAAAAATGTTTTTATCCCAGAAAGAAAGACAATGCAAGTTATCCTCTTAGCAGTCACCATCAAGATGAAGAGAACCAGGAAGTGAAGTGAATCATACTAAGCCATTGCTGACCTACTGGGCCTCTGTTTCCTAACTGCAAAATGGGTATGTATGAGAGAAGGGGGCGGGGGGAGGGAGAGAGAGAGAGAAAGAAACACAGACTAACAACCTTTCCTGCTCTAAAATTCCAGTGTCTATAGTCACAAGTCTCAATGAAACTCACTTAACAATAAATATTACTAATAATGTGAGAATTACCTATTCTAATACTATGCTAGGGTTAAATTTGACTTCTTATAAATTAAAAGATTTTTCTTATCAAATTTCACAAAGGAGAAAGGTCAGATAGGACCTAGCAAAGACTTATCTACTAGTTATTCACTAAGTGAAGAAAAGCTGAGGGGTAGAAGGTGGACACATGCACAGCAGTCCGGAGTTGTTCTCCATTTCCAACAATATTTAGCTGTAATTGTATTAAAGCAAAGTATGCATTAAATATTCCCATTAGCCTACTGAAAGTATCACTTACAAAACCTACCTGAGAGATGAAATTATCTGAAAGATCAAATTGATTACTCCAAGTTTCTCTTCTATATAGCTTAACAGATTTTTCCACAGGAACTGCTAGTAACTATTAGGAAAGATAAATGATTTAAACAAAAGTTTACACTAAATTAAGTTTAAAGAGAAAAAAAAGCAGAAAATTCATCTAAATAAGACTACAAAACATAAAAGCAAATTTGTATTTTAATTGGCAACTAACAAAACTCAGAAAGCTACTTAAAATTTTGATAAAGAATGGGTGATGATCACTGTATTGCTTGCACTGAAAGACAGAGAACTTATAGTTACTAATATTTTTAATACTATTTCTTAAGGAATATAAGCCCTTTGGATCTAAAAATTCATCGTATTTGCTGGAAGGAGAGAAACAGAGCCAGAATACTTTGAATATCTTTGGAAAAGGAAACATCTTCTTACATATACTTCCAAAAAACAGATTAGTAGAAAAAATAAAACTGACATATTCTTTCCACGCTTATCAAAAAAAAGAAGAAAAATGTATTATTTATGAATAGTAAAACTATGTTTAAAATTTTTTTTAATTATTAGATTAACTGATGTTTCATAAGCAAAGAAGAAATACATACTGGATTTCCCAACTATCACTTTAGTGCAGAATGTACCCTTAAAAGTTTACATGACACAAAAGGTCATACATTGAAAAGAAAGTCTCCCTCCAATCCCTAAATCCTATTCCTGCTTCCCAAAGGCAAAAAACATAAGCATAGACTATATAAGAATGCGTATGTACATATATACAAGTAGACACACAATTAAACAGTAGCATTATCTACTATCTATACCTACTGCTCTACAGCTTGATGTTTTTAATATATCTAAAGACTGATTATTCCATGTGAAGACACACAGATATACCTCATTCTAACAGTTGCAGAGTATTCCATTTTCAGGAATAAATTCCACAGTTTATTTAACCAGTTCTCTATTAATGAACATTCAGGATGTTTACAATCTTTTGCTACTACAAACAATGATGCAACATTTTCATTATACATACTCTGTAGTGCATATGTATAAATATGTTTAGAGAATATATGCCTAGAACTAGTACTATTGGTCATTCGTTCTAATAAAAACTGCCACATCCTCTTCCACACAGTATATATCAAACTTCTGATCTTTGACCATCTGACAAATGAAAAACAGACAATCATATTTCAATTTGTATTTCTTTTAGTATGAAAGGTTGCATGTATTTTCATATGTTAAAAGCCATCTGTGTATCTTTTTCTGTACACTGCTCATGTCCTTGTTCATCTTTTTACTGGGATCTTATTGATTTATAAGAACTCTTTGAATATTAAGGAAATTAGCTCTGTCATATTGTTTCAAACTTTTTCTCAGTTCATCGTTTGTCCTTTGACACTGAAATATTTATTATTTTACTTTTCATATTGTCGAGTTTATAAATTTTTTCTGGAAATTTTCACATATACAGAGAAGTTAAAAAGATGATACAGCAAATACCTATATAATGAGATTCACCATGTGATAGGAAGTCTCCAAGATGGTCCTCGGTAATTCTCACCTCCTGGTATTCATGCCCTTTGCCAGTACATTTATTAAATCTCCTTTTCTCCACCTTTATAATACACTAAATTCCCGTATATACTGGCTCTATCTCTCTGTTTAATAGATAGCTGTCTATTCATGAATTAGTATCACACTTTTAATTCCCATAGCATTATAATGTTATATCTGATTGAATTAGACTTTACCACTTTTCTTTTTCAAGACTTTTGCTTTTCCATATGGCTTTAGAATCAGTTCTATTTGGTCCCCCCAAACATCTTACTGATATTTTATATTGAATGTTTCAAAACTATAGATAATTCAGGGAAGAACTGACATCTTTATAACAAAAATTCATTTCTAAGAATAGGATATATTTTTCTATGTGTTTTTCTAAATGTTGCCATTTGCAACAACTTGAATGAATTAGAGGGTATTATGGTTAGTGAAATAAGTCAGACAGAGAAAGACAAATACTGTATGTTATCACTTACATGTGGAATCTAAAAAATAAAAATAAGTAAATAAAATGAATAAATATAACAAAATAGAAACAGACTCAGAGATATAAAGAACAAACTAGTGGTTACCAGTGGGAAGAGGGGAGGGGGGAAGGGCAAAACAGGGGTGGGGGATTAAGAGGTACAAACTATTATATATAAAATAAATAAGCTAAAAGGATTTATTATATAGCACAGGGAATATAACCAATATTTTATAATAACTTTAAATGGAATATAATCTATACAAATTTTGAATCACTATGCTGTACACCTGAAACTAATACAACATTGTAAATCAGCTATACCTCAATAAATGAATAAATAAATAACAAAAAAGAATGGGATATATTTTTCTATTTAAGTTTTCTTTTACTCTTCTTTGTAGCATGTTTAAATTTTCTTTACATAGCTCTTCCACATTTTTTGGTAAGTTTATCCCTAGTTATTTTATATTTTTTTAAAATTTTTAAATCTTTTTTGATTTCACAGTTAGTGCATTATTTTCTCTCACCATATCTTCTAAATGGCTATTGTTTGTATATAGGACTATAGGCTTCATATATTAATTTTGCTTCCAACTATCTTACTGAATTTTCTTATTAGTAATATTTTCCCCCCAGCTGATTTTCTTGGGATTTCCTCGTATACAAGCATTTCATTTTCAAATAATGAGCATTCTCCTTCCCTTCTTTCCAACCTCTCATATCTTTCTATTGTCTAACTGTATCAGCTAGTACCTCCAAAATGTTAAACACTAGTAGTAAGAGTTGATATAACAAGACTGTTTCCAAAGTTGTCCCATTAAACAAGAATGTAAAGAAAAAGGTAAAATCAATTCATTCCTGCCAAATGTACTCTTCAAAAAGAACCTTTAAAAAGTTGAAATGTTTCTTACAGCATTTCAATAATAATTAATTTGCTTGGAGCTCTAAAATTTATAATCTAAATGAAATAGTTACAATTAAAAAAACTATTCTTACATTCAAAGATAACAAGGACTGGAACATATAATTAAAACAAAATAAGGGACTTCCCTGGTGGTACAGTGGTTAAGCCTCCATGCTCCCAACGAAGGGGGGCCCAGGTTCCATCCCTGGTCAGAGAACTAGATCCCACATGCATGCCAGAACTAAAGAGTTTGCATGCCACAACTAAGGAGTCTGTGTGTCGCAACTAAGACCCAGCACAACCAAATAAGTAAATAAATAAATATTTAAAAAACAAAACAAAACAAAAAACAAAATAAGAGTCACTCACCTTCCCACTTTTTGGCTGCCAAGCAAGTCTGCAGATTGATTTTGCATTTACCACATCATTGCATTTTTGCAGCAGTGGCCAACTAATAGCACATGTCTGATTTAAAAAAAAAAAAAAAACAAGAAAATGTAAGTCTTGTGACTGAATAATAATCTTTTTAAATAACTAAAAATGAAAAATAAAATGCCAAAAGAAAAAAAAGAAAATTTATTTCCCCTTATGAAAATTCTCCCAAAATAAGATATGCAGCACTGAATACATTTAATAAGTGGTTTCTTCAAACTGATAGATAGCTCGGAAAAAAGCAACTTAATTCACTTTAACCTAATTATAATACTTGATTTACCTAAGTTACTTTAAGTTTTTCACAGTTATAAAGAGCACAAGTCTTAAATAATTAACTCAAATAGGAGTATTTCCTATGTAGAATAAGCAAACAGTATACTCACTGAGTAAACGTACACAAACAAAAAAAAACCGCAATACATTAAAATCTTAAAGTAACTATGAAAATAAACCTGAGGGCTTCCCTGGTGGCGCAGTGGTTGAGAATCTGCCTGCCAATGCAGAGAACGCGGGTTCGAGCCCTGGTCTGGGAAGATCCCACATGCCGCGGAGCAACTCGGCCCGTGAGCCACAATTACTGAGCCTGCGCGTCTGGAGCCTGTGCGCGGCAACGAGAGGCCGCGATAGTGAGAGGCCCACGCACCGCGATGAAGAGTGGCCCCCGCTTGCCACAACTAGAGAAAGCCCTCGCACAGAAACGAAGACCCAACACAGCCATACATACATACATACATACATAAAAAGAATGTAAGCAGACAAGAATATCATTAAAAAAAAAAAAAAAAGAAAGAAAATAAACTTGAGAGATCTACTACGAAATGTTAAGGTGTCAAAGTCAATCCTTTTAAATAGTTCAAATGTGAGGGAAGAAACTGTGGCTATGAGCTGAAGCATATCTGTGAGGGATGTTTTTCTCATCAGCCGCATCATTCCTAGAGACGCCAAGCCTTCTCTGATTGCCTCAGGAAGAATTCATTGTTCCCTCTGCCAATCCAGAAAGCATTTTCTTCATAACTCCTTTAAAGCTATTACCAGGCTGGGTCAGAGTAAGTTATGTGACTCTCCAAATCAAGTGTGGCCCATGCCTTACTTTCGTATCCCCAACATCTGGGGACCAACATATGGTTTAGCTTATAAATATATAATGATTGAATTTCCCTTTGTGATTGGATACAGAATCAATTAGTCTTCAACATATTTACTTTTGCTTAGATTGTTGGGGAATTTGATCACAAAACCAGTATTTAATGCTACTCAAAAGAAACAAACTATGAAGAAGAAGAATTATTAATTTGGTCCAATAATATATTATGTAACGCCCAATATATGATGGAAATAGGCAAAAAGTTTTAAATTCAAATTAATGAGCTTACCTGATCTGAAATTTGCCACACCTTGACAGATCCATCACAACTAGCTGATGCCTGCAGGAATAAAACAATAGATTTCTCTATAGTTACAGCCATAATACTATATGGAGACTGGTTCAACTGATAAATTAAAGAGGCTTTTAACAATTGTGTGAAACTTTTTGCTAATTCTCTTACAGTTTTAAACATATTCGTAAAAAATGCAAAAAGAGAGGGAAAAAAATGATTACCAGAAAGATGTCCTTAGGGTCAAAGGAAAGACTTAAAACAGGTGCATCGTGTCCTCGAAATGTTTTCTGTTGGCTGCAATCCACCACATCCACAACTTTGACTAGAAAATCACTAAGAACAAGAGTAACGTACATCAATAAATGCCAATACAAAAGGCTCTCAAAAGCTATGACTCAAATATTTCAAAGTAATTAGAGTAAATGCCATAATTTCTTTATAGCAACATGTGAAATTTGGCACCCATATTACCTTTTAGTTTTGGTCTATAAAGATGCTAAAAATACAACTCAAGATTTCCCATATGTTAAAATACAAATACTTTTAGAAAGTGGCTTCCTTAGTTAGATCTTAAGCTTCTATTAGTTGCTAATCTAATTACAGCCACAACCATTTTTAAAAGCACTATGCCTTTTACTCCAACTCAGCAATTCACCAATTACATTTTTTTCCTATGACAAATAAGCAACAAGAAAAACAACAAAAATCCTGATTGTACAGTCTAGGTTGTACCTAAAATAATTTTTTAAATTTTGTATCCAACTATCATCTTTCCCCAAACTTTTCCAGCATTTACTGAGCAGGCTGTCGGCAAAGCAATATACCTCAATTCACAAAGAAGCACAAGTTTGTCATCAAAAACCTTTACCAGAAAGAAGACTTGAATATAATAATTAAATAACAACAACAAAGAAGGAACAGAGTCCTGAAAATGTTACCCTGAATCCAATGAATGAGGCCATTTTGTTCTAATATTATTTCATTTTCTGATATAAAAGAGCCTTACCTAGATCCAGCAGCAATTTTTGCACCATCCCCATTAAAGATCACATGGTTTGCATTTGTGGTGAAGCGAGTCAATATACCATCTGGAATTCCTTCAGGAAACGTGTGCACTTGAACAGTATTGTTAGATACTGCAGTGACCAATTTCCCATTCTAAAAGAAAAATGAAAGAAACATTGGCAAAAATTAGTTAATTAATTGGGAGTCTCTCCATAGTTAAAAATCCCGTAAAAAACAAAAAAAAACTTATAAACGTAGTTCATGTCAAGAGAAAAATAATCAATATATAATTTTTCTGAAATGGCTATTAGCGAGAAAAATTTACTTGCTGCCTTTAGAAAATTTAATTCCCTCTTCATCAGCCAAACTTTTAGCCTCTGATTTCTCTTGTACTTCCGGCAAGAAAAATATTTAAATAGTGTTTTTGTGGATTCCCAAATGTCATAAGAAGGAGACTCAGAACAAGAAAACATAGCTAATCTCAATGAGAGAAGAGCACAATGGACACTATTAGTATTGCCCTGTGTTTCCAGAAAACAATCATTAGATGTCTTTTCAGAGTAGGGTAAAGTCTAAATGCGAACCCACGAATCCATGTATCCTTTTTTATTTTTATTTTTTTGGCATACTGCAGGGCATGTGGAATCTTAGTTCCCCAACCAGGGATCGAACCTGTGCCCCCTGCAGTGGAAGCGCAGTGTTTATTTAGTGTTTTAAAAACACTAAATAAATAGAAAGTTTTAGGATCCGAAAATGATCTGCAAACACCGTTGTTCTGCACAGCTTTCAGCTAAGAATCATAAAAGGTCAGGGATCTGCCCTACCACCTTAATTTTATTACTTACCCAAGAGGAATTAAGTCTTGATGGACTAAATCATAGTCTACCAACCTCATACACAATTCGATATATCATATGGTCAGTTTATTAATTTATATTAAATGATAACTACCAAAAGAAACAAACTACTCAAGTTTGTTAATGAACATACTTTACCCTATAGCAATAGGTCTCAGCCATATTTGCACACTTAGGACCCTTAGCTTATCTACAGCGTCTGCTCCCTTTCTAATGAGAAAAGAACCTGGTAATACAATGACATGTTACCATATAGCAATATTTGGGGAAATGTATACATCTGTTCAAATAACAGTATAGATGATTCAAATTTGAACTGTGATAAACACCTTCAATTATTGGAAAACTGGTGAAAAATACTGTTTATGCCTACATTGCAACTACTGTATATAATTAAATCCATAATAAACTAAATTCATAATGTTGAAGTTAAGCTAACAATAATTTAAATGTGAAAACCAGAAGAGAATCAACAAAAACCTATAACCAACTCAATACAACACTGATGCTGCTAAGTGTTCTTTGGCAAAACTGCAGAAACACCAACTATTTATTTGTGTGCATGTACAGAAATTTTGCAACCTTGGCTGTGCTTCACTTCGCAGACAGATTTCTTAGTAGAATACTGACTAAGCATCCTCAGTTAGCTCTAGTAAAGAATCTTGGTAATTCTTTAACAAAACGTTAACTAGCCCTCTATTCATGTGAAAATGTTAAAGTATATAACTGCACTAACTCACCTGGGAGACCTGAATAAAGGCCTTGCTTTGAAGTCATTTTCAAACAAATCTTCTGGGAAATCAAATCACTACCAGTGTACGGTGTCAACTAGTAAAAATTTTTAAAAAAGAAACCATGCAAAGGATCAGAGCTGTGGTCCGGATCTGGTCAGACTATTCTCTCTGGTGGATAGGGAGGAATGGAACCCAGCACAGGATGACTTGGGCCCACTGTGTTCCTTACTATGTCATTTGACTTTCCTCTGAGCTTTGATTTTCCCAAGAATAAAACGGAGATAATTCCACGTACCTCTCCTTACCTTTGTTAAAGACAACGTAAAATACTATGCAAGCGTTAACTATTACTACCTACAAATATGTTGATATATCCCAGTTTCACTATTTTGGAGGGTGATTTTTTTTCTGCTTTGTTCTCAAATAAAGCACCTAATTGTACTTCCCTATACCACTGAATCCATAAAGTGCGTATTTATAAGCAATTAGGCTTTAAATGAAATTGTCAACTTTGCATGGCTATTTGGTAACATCGTTTCATTGAAGAACTGTAAACTCCATTCCTAAAGCCAAACATTTTAGCACTGAATATGAGCCTTGTAGTCGGTTGAATAGTGGCCCCTAAAAGACATGTCTAAATCCTAAGCCCAGATACCTGCTACCGTAGCCCTAGGAAACTACCATAAGCCCACTTTCATTTTTTTCTTCTTTAAAGTCTTTTTCGTATACAAAAGCGGTACATACTTATTGTAGAAAAAAAAATACGAAACTGTCCTGAGCAGACAGTGAGTTTCCCTACTCTTGAGAAGTAATTTCCATTAACATGTTGGGGTTAAGTCTTTTTAACTTTATTCTATACATATGCGAATTACAAATATTTGTGTACTTAAATCCTTTATTTTAACAAACATAAGACTATTCTATAAGACTGTTATGAAACTCTATTTTTCATTTTTTCAATTAACTGTAAACATCTTTCCAAATGAAGGTATACAGCACTCCCACATTTTTTTAGTGGCTGCATAGTATTACATTATATGACTACCAAAATATATAAAATGTATTCTCTATTCAGGGACACTTCAATTGTTTCTTTTGCTATTATAAACAATGGTTTTACTAATATTCTTGTCCACACAAATGAATGTGTGTACTTCCTTAGGGTAAACAGCCAGAAATGACAGTGTGCATTCTAACTGTGATACATCATATCAATTTATTCCAAAACAAGTTCATCAGTTATACTTCCAGCAACTGTTGTGTGAAAATACTGTGAAACAGAAAATATATATTGGTCTCTACCCTCAGTTCCTGGCACAGAGCTCCTAAAACCCTTCAACTGTCCTAAGTGATAAGAGCACCAGGAGCATCTTTTGTTCCAAAATTTGGTCTTTGACTGATTCCTGACACAAAGCTCCCAAATCCCTTGGAACCTTCTGGGTGACAGGAATGTCTTTTGTTCTAATGAGGTGCGTCTTGGTGGGCTCCTGGATAGCTTCAGGATGGTGGCTGGTCACCAGAAAGATCAAATCATTATCAGAAGCTTGGAACTTTCAGTCCCACACCCCTATCATCCAGGAAGGGGAGAGGGGCTGGAAATGAAGTTAATAATCAGTCATGCCCATGAGATGAGCCTCCATAAAAATCCCAATAACACGGGGTTCAAGGAGCTTCCAGGTTGGTGGTGCACCCCAACTCCACATCTCCACTCTCCAGACCTCACCCCACGTTCTCTTCATCTGGCTGTTCATCTGTATCCTTTATTACGTAATAAACTGGTAAACGTATTTCCCTGATTTCTGTGAGCTGTTCTAGCAAATGATCTTATCCAAGGAGGGGGTCATGGAAATCCGCATTTGCAGCCAAGCTGAACAGAAGTTGTAGGTAATCTGGGGACCTAATACTTGCGACCGGTGTCTGAAGTGGGGGCTAGTCTCGTGGGACTGAGACCTTAACCCGTGAGGTCTGAGCTAACTCCAGTTAACGTCAAAATTGAACTGAACTGTAGGACACCCAGTATTGCAAAGAACTTATTGATATGGGGAAAAACCCATATATCTGGTGTCAGAAGTGCTGTGAGCATGGTAGTGTGAGAGTAAAGGAGAAACACAGGAGAAGAGTTGTTTTTCCTTTATAAATACTTCTCCAAGCCCTCACTATTACTGGGATCAGGAATATTTTTCATCCTTGTCAATCTTACAGGAAAAAAAATCCAATTGTTTAATTTGCATTTCTTTGCTCATTAGTGAGATTTAGCTCATATTTAATGTACATTAGTCATTTATATTTTTTCTCCTGCGAATACATTTTCCATTATATATGACCATTAAAAAAAAAGTATCTAAAGACCATCTCATCTACCTTAATGAGTCTGGGTTTGAAAAAAAAATGAATTCTGTAGAAAGATTTTTTTTTTCCTATCCAAATACAATACACTCAACTTAAAATTCATCACAAATAAAAAGGTTAGATACTTAGTTTGCAAAGTCCTTCTGAAAACATATCTCCATTCTCCAAGTAACCTACATCTCATTCCTATATTTACATTACATAAAACATTAGAAATGCGAAATAAGTATATATCTTGAAAAAGTTAATGAAACAGTCCTTTTTTCCAGTACAATTCCTCAAGTCATCTGAATTAGTGAGCTAAAAATTTGAAACTGCACTGAGTTTTCTTTCAAAGAAAAAAAAAGATACATTTAAATCTCTTAAAAGATAAAGTATAATTTCCTGCATATATTGTAATTGGCTCATCATTACTATCCATTAATCACCTTTAATAAACCATTCAGATTTTACCTGTAGAAGTTTTGGGCAAATTATGGCATTATTACACATTTTTAAATATTATTATTTCATAAGAGAAATGAAAAAGTTTATCTGTATTCAAAACTTCTATAAAAATATTTTTCATCCAAGTATAAAACATCACATGGCAGTATCATTTCATATCAGTTGCTGTAATTGTTTTAATACCTTCAAAGCACATGAATATGCTTTTTCTCCAACATTAATGGACTTAGGATCATCATCATCCAAGTCTTCCCAAATCCTCACATCACCATCACTTCCACAAGTTACAATACAACTGTGAAGGAAACACACTCGTTATAAAGTCACCCAGTTTTAGGCTTATTAATTTTTTTGGAATGCTACTTTATCTCTTTTCTAATAAAATCAAGGTATTAGCCAATATGTTTCCTCATTTTTCATACATAAACCTCAATAACAAGGACTGTTAACCTCCTATTCTGTAAAATGAAAGGTAAGTTTATGCTTTCTACAGTTTCTCCTTGGCATAAAATTCCTTATATATTTGTAACAATGTAAGAAAAATGAAGGTAATCTCTGTAACAACAGGGACCAGGTCTACTTTGCTTACCATTGTGTCTCTAGCACAAAGTAGTCTCTGACAAATAGAAGCTTTGATAAATGTTGAATGAATAAATGGATGAATGGAAGAGCTCAATTAACCAAAGCTGATTATTCAAATGGCTATCTGTCAACTCCCAAATCTCGTTTTCTGAGTGCTTTTCTTCATTCGGTATGTGTCCTCTCTGGGCACATACAAAAGCAAATAAAATACAAAAATAAAATGGTAAATGGTGGAGTCTCGATGTGCAACTGATCCCAAGTTAAGATGGAGCAGGGAGCCAAGGGCCTAAGCCAGTGGCATGTAGCTCTGCACCAGTTCACAGAGACCCGCCCACAGGATTCCCACTCAGGATACTGAGAAGTCAATGTCCATCTTGGACGTGTCTTCATCTCCCGGAAGCAGTGGAGTGCACACCTCTTGGAACCATGGCCCATCAGGCATTCAACCTGTTCCTCAGTGCACAGAGCTGGGGAGGATCGCCTTGGTCTCTGCAGAGGCACCCAGGCAGAATGCCAGTGAAATGGGGCCACACTTCAGTATGTCGCTGCCTGACCACAGTGTGAGCTACTGCCCTCAAGTGATTTTCACTCCTTCCCAGATGATTTACAACTCAGGGAATGTCTCCTTCCCAGCCAGGAATGATGATTTTCAAGGGGCCCCAGGTGATGCCCTTAGGAGAGCCCAGGATTCCAGGGGTGGCCCCAACCTTTGGTGGAAATCTAAGGATGCCCCCCAGGGGGCCGCCAGTCTCACCTGCCAGTGGAATCCCAATGATGTCCCACATCAGAAGGTGAACAATGCCTTATTCTGGCCTCCCAACAGTAACTTCTAACAGAGGCCCTTTAACACCTAAAACATTATTGGATCCAACCATGCCTTCCACTGAGGCCCCAGCAATGCTCCCCTCTTTGGATCAGATGTTGCCTCCTAGAAACCCCACAACTTTGGGATGCCCCCAGCTGTATCCCCATTATTGCTGGCTTTGGAATCCCAGGGCTCTTTTGTGAGCCAGCCAGTCTCCCAGGAAGACCCCTTCCTACCTAAGCAGCCCTTACCTGCTCCACGGAGAGCAGAGCAGTACTCTGGGGCCCAAGAAAGGGCTCCCAGGAGGAGATCCCCAGTTTCAAGGCCTTACCACTGTGACTATGAGAACTGTGAAAAAGCTTATACTAAGCACTCCCACCTCGTGAGTCACCAATGCAAACACACAGGTGAAAGGCCCTATAGATGCATGTGGGAAGACTGTACTTGGTCCTTCTTCCGTTCCAGTGAACTTAGAAGACATACTCGGATACACACCAAATACCGACCACATAAATGTGACCAGTGCGGCCGACAATTTATGAGATCTGACCATCTCAGGCAACACCAAAGGACTCATATGCGGGTGCCAACATCCCCAGACCCTTCGGCTGACAGTGGACATATGGCTGGTCCTCCTCCTGCTCCTGGTTTTTAGGTCAATCTGCTCTTCCCCTCATTTTGGCTTCTCTGCCCAGATCCTGTCTGCCTCTGACCAGCTAGTCTCTTTGATAGGTGTAGGCTTTGATGAAGACAGAAAGATTATGAGACAGTGTGGAAGCCCATATGAGCTCTGGACCTAGTCGGGGCCCCTCAAAAACTGTCTTGGATGTCCTCACATCTCTGGGGCCACCTACTTTTGTGCCAAGTTCAGCCACATGGGAAGATGGAGCAAAGTAGATTGGGAGCTTTAGAAAAAGCTCTTTATCTTATGTCACTCCCAGCTTGAAACCCTTTAGCCACTCTCCTTTGCCTGCTACATAAAATTCAAGTTCCTTATCTTGGTCTTTGACAGTTTCCAGAGACAGACTATGTTCAAATCCTGAATTTACCACTTACTAGCCATGTGACTTTGGGAAAGGTCTTTGATCGTTATGCCAGGTTCCCTCTTCTGGTAAAAGAATAACAGTACTGGACTGTTGTGAACACATCTTATGTACAAAATCAGATTCTCTCCGGCACTCACCAGCCTCATGCCCAGAGTTTGTCTCCTCCCATCATTTCCAGACTTGGATGGAATGCCCCCACAGGACATGGGATCTGGCACCTCAAGTAGCCACCAGCAACCCAGGAATGTGGAAGAGTTAGTGCTCCTGGGGTAACATTTGACTAATGGGAGATGGGAGAAATCCAGGCCGATAAATTCCCTCTTCTTCCCTCCCTTCCCTGAACTGGTGCAAGACACCATTTCTCCCAATGGGGAGACCTCCCAAGTAGCCAGTGGACACACCTTCTGCGCCTCTTCCAGGCTTCTCATGAAGCAGACTCAACCTATCACCTGGCATTGCCTCCCATTCTTCCTTGCGTTGAGTCCCTTTTCTCACTCTCAATGCTCTGTATTTGCATCACCCAAATAAAACATTGGTACTTAAAAAAAAAAAAAAGAAAAAAAGGTAAATGGTGGGACTTCCCTGATGGTCCAGTGGGTAAGATTCCACGCTCCCAATGCAGGGGCCCCAGGTTCGATCCCTGGTCAGGGAACTAGATCCCGCATGCATACCACAACTAAAGAGTTTGCATGCTGCAACTAAGAAACCCGCAGGCCACAACTAAGAGCCCCCATGCCACAACAAAGGTCCTGCGTGAAGACCTGGTGCAGCCTAAATAAATAAATAATAATTTAAAAAAGGTAAATGGCAAAGAGAAGCCATATAAAAAACTATGGATGTTCAGAAGACAAAACTTAATTCCCACTTGGAAAATCAGAAGGGTTCATAAGCAAAGTATTTACATTGGGAAATTAAAGGACAGGTAGGAGTGGATATGCTGAGATTGGTGAAAAGGACAGTTCCAAACAGACAAAACTACATGAACCAAAATATGAACTTAGCAAAGCATAGGAGAGTTGACATGGAGCAGGCAGGCCAGGAAATTGAGGGGGAAAAAAGTAGATTAGGGTCATCCTATTTAAGATGACCTTAAAGCCAGAGTAAGGAGCTTGGTCTCAGTTCTATAAGAAATAAATAAGAGGACTATAAGTCTCAGTTTGCCCAGGACATTCCTGATTTATGCATCCAGCTGGTTTGGCATTCGTCCTGATTTTTCACTTTAAAACACATTAGTATTAGTTGCATCAAAATTGGTGAGTTTGACAGACTTCTTTGCACTTCCAGCTTCTGCCATGATCTTGTTTGGTAGTATAACATGTGCAATGAATAGTGTTCTCACCTCAACATGTAGGTAAATCTGAAAGACAACCAGTGATAACCCATCTCTCCCTTTCCAACCCTTTCTTGATGCAACATAACACCTCCTTTCAAGGACAATAGGTGTTAACTGATAAATAACTGGAGTCAGACATGAGCCCCTAGAAAGAGCAATTTCTTTCCGTCTCCAGTGGTGATGGGAGGAGCATTTCATATCCCCGTCCCTACTGGCTATTTGGTGTATCAGCTAGGTGCACCGAGGGAGATGTTACAGGTGCCAGATGGAGACGCCAGTGGGAAATTACAATGAAATAATAGCGGAATTAATGAGAAATATATGGAAGAAATAGAGTTAAGCAGTCCTTTGAAGGGCTTTTGGAGTAGTCTGAACATTCTTCCTACAATGTTTTGTCATTTACTGTAGGAATAAAAGTAACTACATATTAATTTTATTGTTGGCTATGCTTTTAAAATTTTGCAAAAAAACAAAACAAAACCCTTTCAGTAATGAGATGGAAAAAAATACATCAAGTACATGTTTAATAAAAAATTAAACACTAAATTTCTGCTTCTCGAAAAGTTCATAATGAAAGTATAAGTTGAACTAAATGTTAGTTGACATTTACCATGAGGGGGTGTGGTAATACCACCAACCACAGCAAAGTCAGTAGACACAGAACTCCTGAAGAAGCATCAGCATCTACTTCATAACATAGTAGTTACCTCAAGACTGCCTGAAAACGTTGCTTCTGCAGTAGCACAAAGTGAGTCTGCATCTTGTCAAGCATGACTTTTCATAAGAATTCAGTGCTATTCAACAAAACTTTCTGAGATAATAGAAATGGTCTACATCTGGCTACTGAGCAATTAAAATGCGGCTAGTGTGACTGAGGAACTGAATTTTTAATTCAGCTAATTTTAATTAATTTAAACCTAAATAGCCACATGTGGCTAGTAGCTACTGTATTGGACAGATCAGTGTTAAAACAAATGACAGTTGTTTAAATTAATTTTGTTCATATTTCATTCTAAGTTTTCTAGTGCAAGTATGAAAAGTAAAGTAATAGCTATCAATATGTTGTCTCCCTTAGTAAAAAGACTTTCCACACAGTTAAATGATACTGGTTTTATATCAATGTTATCAGAGGTTTTAAAAAGAAAATCAGTCAGATATCCTATAATGGTTTGGTTTTCCCTTCAGTTCATGGAAACAAAGTAAAGCTTCTGGAAGTTCATTCCATAGAAATTGAAATATCTGACATTACTGGGGGTTCTATCTAACTTCATTTGAAAAGTTCAGTGCTAAACATAAAATTCTTAATTTTTATAGTAATAATACATATTTTGCTAAAGTACAGCACTGTAGTAAAAACAATATTCTTACTAAATTAAGAAATCTATGTCCTACTGTATAGCACAGGGAACTATATTCAATGTCCTGTGATAAACCATAATGGAAAAGAATATAAAAAAAAAGAATGTTGATACGTGTATAACTGAGTCACTGCTGTACAGCACGGACTGGCACAACATTGTAAATCAGCTACACTTCAGTTAAAAAAAAAGAAATCTATGGAACACAAATGTACTTGGAATTGGAATTATAATTCATAACTGTGCCCAATGAATTGTGACAATGTACCAATCAAAACAGAAGCCATAGTTGTCAAGTTCTTAAATAATTTTATTTATACCCAGAATAACTGAATGAAATTTTTGTAACAAACTTATGTTAAATACACAAAAATACTTCAACTGAAGACGATACTTTCTCTGCTGCCTATCATCCATTAGATTTTTTAAATATTTGAGTCTGAAGAGTGATCCTATAATAGCTGTCTTATAATGATGGTATTATTATTATTATTGGAAGCAAGTTCTCTAAATCTTAGTTTCATTTTGTTCAAAATCAGTTAGAAATCTTTAATCAGAGTATTGAACTTAAGCCTTTGAAGCTTTTAGTGAAATGCAATTAATGATAACAGAGCTTGTACAGAGGAGACACTGAAATTTAATCTCTACAGAAGCAAATGAGAATTGAACAAGCTGTATATTAAAACGTGAAATGGTGAATGATTTAATTCTGAAATTCTGTGATTGCTCTTTGGAATATCTTGACTTTTGGGAAGAATCTTTTGATACACCTCTTCTTTTTAATTATATAAATTTATGTTCTGTGCCAAAATGAAATGAAGTAGGCTTAAAATTTGTGAAACATTCAAGGGAATCATGAGTAGAGAGAACTTACTTGATGAATTTTGTCTTTAAAAATATTGTAGGCCTTACTATCGAAAAAGGGTATTCTAAAAGCAGGTGAAAAGACAGAACCTGTAAAAATACTGAAGGTGAAATACTTATCCATTTCAGGTAAGGCAAATTTTTAAAAATTGAGACTCTTCCATTTAGTAGAATTTGCTCTAAGCTTACCAGGTATTGAGAACCTAAAAAAGAGTGTTTTCTCGGGCTTCCCTGGTGGCGCAGTGGTTGAGAATCTGCCTGCCAATGCAGGGGACGCGGGTTTGAGCCCTGGTCTGGGAAGATCCCACATGCCGCGGAGCAACTAAGCCCGTGAGCCACAGCTACTGAGCCTGCGCGTCTGGAGCCTGTGCTCCGCAATGGGAGAGGCCGTGACAGTGAGAGGCCCGCGCACCGCGATGAAGAGTGGCCCCTGCTCGCCGCAACTGGAGGGGGCCCTCGCACAGAAACGAAGACCCAACACAGCCAAAATAAATAAATAAATAAATAAATAAATTTAAAAAATAAAATAAAATAAATAAATAAATAAAAAAAAAAAAGAGTGTTTTCTCATTGAAAAATATTATGATATAAAGAAAAGAATTAACTGAAGGTCTCACTTCAAATTTATTAACCATAAAATGCAACTCTGAAGAAGACTGCAGCCAGTTTTATAAGAAAAATAAATATAAGAGTATAGTGAAAAAAACATTTTTCAGAAAAATATCAGCTACATCATGTTAGACTAAACAAATTAATTAAAGTACATGAATATGTGCCAAGAATGACTATTTTACTTATGTTAATGTTTAGATGGTACATTCAATGTAAAGAAAATTTTTTTAATGTTTTAATGTCAAATTTTTTTTAGGAAAAATTGTTTTGAAATAGTTTTTGAACAGAAATATGTTACAGACCTACCAAAACAGAATAATTTGCCAATCAAAAAATAATTCAAAAAAAACTGTACTTTTAATTATTGTGAAATCCTTCTCCCCATTCTCAATGGTGTGCTGGTTTAGGTGATAAATTAAGAAATCCACTGTAAGTTTCAGAGCAAAGGACTAATTTTTTTTTTTATTTTTTTTGATGTGGACCAGTTCTAAAGTCTTTATTGAGTTTGTTACAATATTGCTTATGTTTTATGTTTTGGTTTTTTGGCCTGCAGGCATGTGGGATCTTAGCTCCCCCGCCAGGGATCGAACCCACACCCCTGTCTTGGAAGGTGAAGTCTTAACCACTGGACCACCAGGGAAGCCCCAGCAAAGGACTACTTCTATCATGCCTTTATCCTCTTTATGACATAACTCTAAGAAGCCAATGATTACCAAGGCATTTCTCACTATCTGGATCCTCCATCCTCCCACAGCAATGTTCTTTCCCTAATCTGACCACCCCTCCCTAACCCTTCCACTGGGCCTCATGAGATTTCATCATCAGGCACCAGCAAAATCAGCATTTTTCTGAACATTCCTCTGAGGACACCATTTCCTCTTCAGCCCTCTTAAGTGGTGGCTGATTTCTTTTCTACATCCCTCTGGGATCTGGAGGTGGGCCTTTCCTGCACTTCATTACCACTTCCATTCTACTGCCACACCCTACTCTCTCTTTAAAAAAAAAGGCCTGAAACTGTCATCAGACCAGCTACAAATTCCTCAAGAGAAATCCCCCTTGCTCCCTAAAGATTTTTGGCACAAGGCTCATTGTTATTCCTTCTCTAACAACACTATTCCTATCATAATTCTTAGTATTTTCAATAACCATGTAGATGAAACCTTCTGACACTCGATCTTGTCCTCCACCCCATCTCAGACTCCCGTGGTTACAGCCTAGATTCTGTCTTTACCAACATTACAACTGCTTCATAATCTCAACTTCAAGCATTCTAATCACTTATCGTTTCATCTTATACCCTTAATATCCTAACTCCAACAATTTTTAAATTCTATTAGGATCTACAATCTATGGAAACTACCTTTCACTGTTTCTCACTCCCTCAAATTCTCACATCCCTCCTAATCTGGTTTAGATTCCATAGTCTGTCATTAAAATCACTCCTTTGCATTACTCTCAAATCCCTTGGCCTTCTTTCACTTTGTCATACTTACCCAGAAAAACCCGAACCCTGGTTAAATCCAACTCTCTGCCTATTAATAAATTTGCACTTACAGAGCTAAATAGGGCTGGAGAAAACACATAACCAGGTTGTTTGATCTCACTTTAAATTCATGATCACTAATTTGAACTAAGTCTTTAATCCTGCCCTGCAATCCAATTACATTTTCCTAGTCCATTCAACTTTCCCTCTCTACTAACCATCTATCTCATATCTACTTCTCTTTCTTCAAACCTCTACCTCCTGTCCACTCTCGACTAATGACTTTACTTCCTATTTCACTCAGAATACAGAAGCAATCTATAGACATTATTCACATGTTCTCCCTATTCCTCCTAGGTGTTCCTTCCCTCTACTTATAAAATTGACCATGTTCCTATCTTTGGCCAATCTCTCCTGCTTTTCACTGTATCGTAGCTCCTCTCATCTACTCAAAGACACCACTCCAGCAACTTTCCCTCTTTCTACTCTAACAACAGCTTATCATCCCTCTCTGTTGGATCATCTCCACTCACATATATGCTGTAATCTCTCTCACCTTAAAACAAAAATCACCTTTCCTGACTCCACATTCCTATCCGACTACCCTCATTCTTTGAGTGTCATCCTCATAAAACTCCAATTCCTCCCTTTCCATTCTCCTGAATCCACTGCAACAAAGCTTTTATTAACACTCTGTTAAAAAAAAAAAAAGAAAAAAAGCTCAAGCTCATCCATAGCCTCCACATCACTACAGGCAGCATTTGCCATAGTTTATTATTTCCTCCTCCTTAAAATACTTTATATTTGGCTTACTGATACCATTCTTGTGTCTTGGTTTTCTACTTTTCTAGCCATCCCTTATTATTCTCTTTAGCTGGCTCCTCCTTCTCTTACTTAATCTCTAAATATTCTGGAGTACCCAGGGTTTAGCCCTCAAACCTTTTTTTAAAAATACATTCACTCCCTCCCTAGGTGGTTTCATCCAAGTTCACAGCATTAAATATCACTTGTATATTGACAACTCCCCCATTTAGATTTTCAGCCAGTACCTCAATCCTGAATTCCAGGAGGTATCAGCTGAAGATGTAGATTTCTATCTTCTAACTCAAGTTTCTTCTCTGATCTTTTGACCCATTTATCTAACTGTCTACATCTCTACTTGTATTTCTCAAAGAAATCTTACACTAACTAGGTTCAAATGCAAACTCATAATCTCCACCCCCTGTTCTACCTCTGAAATATGCTCCTCTCCAAATGTTTCAGGTTATCTCCTAATGGCCAATTACTTCCCCAAACATCCAGAAACGCAGATGTTATGCCAGAAACCTCCCTCTTCTTCAACTTTAATATCTGATCCATTCTACTGATTTCACCTTTTAAATATTTCCTGAATATATCCTCTTTCTCCATACCCATGTCTACTCTAGTCCAAGCTTCCATCACACTCAACCGGACTAATACAGATACCTCCTAATAGTCTCTTTGCATCCATTCCTGCTCCTTTTCCAATTCATTCTCTATGTATCTTTTCAAAAACAAGACTGATCACGTCTCTCTGCTTCAAATCTTTAATACCCTCCTACTGCTTTTAGGATAAAAACAGGATTCCTTAATAAAGCCAAAAAGGCCTTGGACAGGATGACCACTCCCTACCTTCACAAATTTCTCTCTCACCAATCTTTGCACCACTCTCTACACTTTAGCATGGCTAGCTTTCTTTCAGTCCTTTGAGAATATCATGATCCCTAACCCCACTAGAACTTTGCAGAGTGTTTCCTCTGCCTGGAATGCCAACATCACCACCCCACTGCCACCATCACCCATCTCTTTATACTTCTGAATGTCTAACTCAATCTTCAGATCTCATCTGAAGAAACACTTCCTCAGAGACGCCTTCCCTGCCTTCTCAAATTAGACCAACTTCCCCTCATAGATGCTTATCACTGCATATATCACTTAATATTTCTAAGTGTAATTCTAAATGTACATTTATTTTTGCGATTAATCTGTACTCCATGTCTGTCAATCTACAAAGACCTTAAGGTCAATAAGGGAAAAGACTGTGCTTTGTTTGCGCTATTGTATCTCTAGCCCCAGTGGAGTAGACATGCAAATATTTGTTCAATGAATGAATCAATATAGGAGTGACAGCAGAAGCCATACAACTGGACAGTACTGCATAGGAATGGGATTTAGAAAGACAAAAGGGATGATGGAAAAAATATTCACATATTGAGGTATGGGGAAATCACTGTGGCTTATGCATGATTTAACTTAAATTTTATGCTAACTAGATCAGCCTGTCTTATGGCCTGTCAAACATACACCATACACCTGCTTTAACCATAAAAGAAAAGAATACACTTAAAAATCAAAAAGGAGTAACTACAGTTCAGGCATTCAATATGGAGCTGGGTGGCCATTGTGGATACGGTTTTAGACACGTTCCTGCATTACTGAGAACTTGAATTTTCTGAACTGTATCATACTCAAGGATATCATCAGCCGTTCTCAAAACAATATCTGAGAGCAGCTGCCAACTGCAACCTTATGGTCTCAAGGTCTCCCCTTATAACTAGGCATCATATTGGACCCTAATCCTTACTTAACAAGCACCCTTACTTCTTGCAACTCCAATTATAATTCTCACAAGCAACTTATGTAATTTTGCAGTCTGTGCTGTTATAAGCCTCCCCCATTTTGTAGTCCGACAGAATGCAATTCAAGTGCTTCTTTAATCTGTGTCTCCTGGGCTATAGTCCTCAGTTTGGCTCAAATAAAACTCTTTTCTATTCCTTGCACAGATTGTTTATTGATTATACCCCTCCACAGGGGTTAGAATAACCCTGAGAAAATATCACCATTTAGGAATCAAGCAGAGGAAATAAATTAGAAAAAAAACAGTCAGAAAGTTAAAAACAATTTAAAAAAGGAAAGAGCATCACAAAAGGCAAGGGAAGATAAAATACCGAAAAGTTAGAATGGGCCACTAAATTTGACAAGCAGGCAGCTACCGTTCGGACAAAATAACTGATAATGTGAGCTGCAGAAAGGAAGTGAACAAAGGGGAAATGTAGGGAAAAGCTCATATCATTCCAACTCCTCTGGAAGTAAGATTTCACACTCGTTGCCTTTCTTGATATACTAAAACTGCCATGCTGGTCCGAATTAAGCAGTAAATCTAAGAACATTTATGTGCCGTTTTAGATATCAACCTTTTTTCTATCTGGACGAGTAATTTTAGGCAGAACTGCTGACATGACATACAAGAATAACTGTTCTAATGTTCACACCTGAAACGTTCTTTTTGCTTCTCAAAGTACCTTACCTCCCAGAATCATCAAAACAGACATCTGTGTGTCCCTCTGTGTGCCCATATCTCATCGGCTTCTGTGTAGCAGGCATTTTTTCCTTTACCTATCTGAAAATGTTTTATAAAAGTTAGTATTATTTTAAAGGACAGGAAAGCCGGGGGCTGAACAGGAAGAAGGGAGGTTAGTCTCCTGCGGGACACGCCCTCGGCAGCCCCTTTTCCCCCACCCGAGGGGCACAAACAGGGAATAGGGATGGGTCTGTCCGACACTAAGCCGGGAAGAGGACACACTTCTCTTCGTTGGGCCGCACGCACGCGGGCAGCGGGAGGGAGCACTCACCGAAGCTCCACGACTGAGGAAAGGTGACGAGGAGCAGCACCGGTGGGGTAGCAGCACCAATGCAGGGCGCTTCCCGCGCTCGGCGTGCTCCCACACTGCGCCTGCGCCGGCCCGCCCACGCCCGGCGCGGTCCCGACCCAGGTCGCTGGGCGGTGGCGTCAGCTGCGCGCCCGCCGGCTGGGAAAAAGCCGGTTGCTGGGGGAGTGAGGAAGAAAGGGAGGGACCCGAACACGGAAGTGGTGGCAGCGCCGGCGAAGCAGGTGGAGGCGGTGACTGCGACGTCTGAGATGAGAACCCCGCACGGAAGGGTGGGGGCTTGCAGACGGGCATCCGCCTTAGAGGACCTACATGAGGTGCCGGAGTGGTTGGGTCTCCCTTCTCCAGCTTAGCGAGCACCCAGAGTGATGGCGGTGGTGATGGCGGCAGTCACTCGGACAGCCCCAGTTAAACTGCGCTCCGAGAGGTGAGTGGGGGAAGGGTGGTTGCTGCTTGGCCTTGCCCAGCGGGGTCTGCTTCTACTTTCCGGGCGCTCCTCACAGGCAGCCATATCCGGGTCCCCGTACGGGTCCAGCCCCTCCTTGGGACCCGGCTAGAGAACGAGATGTTTGGGCATGTTCTTTCGAGAAAAGGAAGCCGAGACCCTTCTCAAGCCTTTAATCTTGGCATCCTTGGCGCCTTCATCTTGTCATTTCTATACCGGTAAAGGAGGGAAGACTTAATCTCAGTTCATGGTTCCTGGAGGTCTGGCGTGTACATTAATGCTTATTCTATAGGACATTTTACATATATCCCTTAAGAAGAAAGTAATTCGGGTTTCCCTATTCAAACCCAACCTAAAGTTCACTGAAGTGCATATTTAGATATAAAAGAAGAGCTAGAACTAAAGTATATTGTTGAATACTTCCTTCGATCCTTACAGTCTTTGCTAAGGTCTTGGCCATTAAGTTTATGCTTTGCTTGGGTCTTCACGTTCTCCATGTTGGGAGACCGGTCTCTGATTAAAACCTTCACAATGATATTTTTCGTGCTACCCACCTTCTAGTCTCAATCGGAACTTGTTTATGACATAAGAGAAACGTTTTTCTGTTGTAGTGTTTTCCCCATTGTTTTTCAGTCTAGTTCCATTGGGAAAAGTTGCAAACACATTTAGACAAACCGTGGTATAGTTCTTACCGTGGTGGCATTGTGAAGGATGTTGCTTTGAGTACTAGGGCTCCAAATAGGCTTGCTAGACACTGAGGTTTGGTACGTGAATGAAGAGGAAGAGTGATTGGCTGAAAAAGAACTTGGGATTTGTGGAAAAATAACCAACCTATCCTTGATTTCCCACAAGAGCAAAAAATACCTGAGATGATTCTTTCCGCGTGACTTAATTTTATTTGGAGAGCATTCGTTGTTTAGATAGACTGATTTCTAATTTTTTTTAAATCCAATTATCACTGGATAGACTGGGGTTCAAGAAGAAGTCCGATAATACATCAAATAAATCATCATGAGATTTCAGTGTAGTGCTTTTCAGAGCTCAGCATAAGAAGAATCTGCCAATTTGGAACAAGATTTATAGCTATAAAATGCCGTAACTATAAAATATGTAACACCATGTGACTTTAAAACTATGAATGGTGTTTGCGCTTCTCTCCTTTCACTCTGCTTTAGCAATGAACACGTTTGATTCATAGGGTTTTTTGTTTTTTGGGGTTTTTTTTTACAAATTTCACATGTATGGAAAGAGCTAGGGCCTTAGAGTTGAACAACCCTAGATTTTAATTTTGACTCTGACAGTTACTCGTGTGACCTTGAATATACTTCTTTACTTTTATTGAATGTCAGATTCCTCATCTCTAAAATGAAGATGACCCCTTCTTCCATAGAATTGTTATAGTATATAGAAGATACTCATGGATGTATAAAACTAATTGTCTTGTGTTATTAATGGGGTACTTTGGGTGGGCATTTAATGGTTTCATTTAAAATGGAGTTGTCTGAATCATTATCCAGTAAATTTTTTCAAATGTTAAAAGATGTATTCTTGCTTTTGCCAGTATGTTTTCACGTGTCCATTTCTGTTTCAGTCAGATTTTAAAAAGACAAATTTTAATGTCCTCAGTGAATTCATGATCTTGGTGAGGGAAACAGACATTCAAATAATATGTACAAGACAATAGTGTGGTAATGAAATGTGTAACTTAAATCTTAGTTAAATTGCCTGGTTATTTAAGATAATATAGCTTTTAAAAAGAAACCAGTGTAGCTGTCCGTCACCAATGTGGCTGTCAGGTACATGTCTCATAGGAGTGGATAGCTGAATGGACTTACTGAAAATCATGCCAAGGTCGCAGCTTCAATTGCAGTGAAGGTTAGTTACCGTTTCTCTGTTGTGACCATGCTTAGTACCCTTAGGCTCACAAATATTGTTGTTCTCAAGGACAGTAGGGTGAGAAAGCATGAATATATTACCATTCTACTTGTGGCAGTATTATCTATATAAATAATAATGACATATAATCTTAGTTTATCCAGGAAGCATATCAGTATTGCCTTATGAGAGGAGTTTTAAAAATTCCTTTTTAATAAAATATGTATTGATATTTGATGTAAACATTATTAATCCTATAAAAGATAAGGCTAGAAGAAGAGAGTAATAAGAAAACTGAGAACAGAGTATTGAAAAAAAACATTGAAGGCAGTTTAGAAATCTGAAGATTTTTATATCTCTGAAAGTGTCCTGAATCTTACCAGCCTATTTAATTTATTTTTAGGGTAAATAATACTTGTGCATGTATAAACTTTCTAAGGTATAAAAGGGAATAGAGGAAAGTCCTACTCTCAACCTACCCAGTTCCTATCCCAGTTTCTAATATTTGACTCTTGTGTTGTTACAGTGGCAGTGGATCCTTACCACAGCGAGACAGATATTATCATTGTTTTATGAATGAAAAAACCCAAGGCTCAGAAAGGTTGTGAGTTGTCCAAGGTCACACACCTAACCAACTGTCTGAACTAGAAATAGAACCCAGGTCTATTAACTTCTGATCCAAGTAGTCTACCATACTGCCTCTCCAAGTCATAACTGTTGCCATAAAACTTAGAATTTAGTTTTATCAGAACATGAGAACAATTTATTTAATTCTAGAATAACATTATGCTAGTTTGTAGGTAAAACTTGTTAACCCAAGCTTAAATGTAATCATACATAGTTATCATAAAACTATGAAAAGAATAATCTATGATCAGTTTTTTTTTAAAAAACTTTGCCTACTATTTCTGTTGAAATCTGTTTATTTACTAAGTTAGCTTGTAAGAAATTACAAACTTTTATAATTAAGTTTGGTTATTTACACCCATACTACTTTTCAAGAATTTAAAGCTTAAAAACACTTTTTAAAAGAACATGTTTAGTATCAGAAGTAATAGAAAGTGCTTTATGATATTTCAGAAATGCCAAAGCATCCTCAGCCTCAGGTTTTTGAGATATGTTTTTGTCTGGATTTTCTAGCCTTATATGTAGCCTTTGTTTCCTTTCATTCTTTTTCCTTAATTTTGCCACTTTCCCATCTCTCATTTTTAGAAATTAGCTTATTCTACATGGAAGGTTCTGAGAAGACAGAACGTGTTACAGAACGTAGTATGTATTCTCATTAAGCTCAATGTATGCTGTTTTCATAGATTTTAATCCTGGCAGTAAAAACTTGGGGCAGCTGACAGTATCCAGATTTAACAATGTGAACACTGAAGCTAAATGAGATTCTAAAAATCAGGAGAGATAGCTAGTAGGTGACAAAGTCTAAATTTTAGACCATGTTTGATGATTTAGCAACTCATGCTGTTGTTTCATCTGTACCATGCTTCATTTTTAAATATGGTATAGTGAAAAACTAGATTGTTAATTTTTTATAGATCTTTATAACTTAAAAATTTCCTCTTCAGACTAAATTGCACTCACAGAAAGAAAGACTACAAGGAAATTGGCCAAAATGTCTAAATTGATTGCCTCTAGGTAATTGAATTACAGGTTTTTTTCCTCCTTTTTGAACTTTTCTGAATGTTCCATACATTTTATAATGAGCATATATTATTTTTATAATTAAAAAATTACAAATTGAAAAGAAGAAGTACATCTGTACAATCCAGTTTATTCTCTAAGAGTCACAATTGAATATCTTAAATATTCTGGTTTCTAAGATTCTGTTAAGGTTCTTGCGCTTTTAAATTTTTTTTTAAATAAATTTATTTATTTTATTTTTATCTTTGGCTGCGTTGTGTCTTCATTGCTGTGCACAGGTTTTCTCTAGTTGCGGCGAGCGGGGGCTACTCTTCGTTGCGGTACGTGGGCTTCTCATTGCGGTGGCTTCTCGTGTTGCAGAGCACGGGCTCTAGGCGGGCGGGCTTCAGTAGTTGTGGCTTGTGGGCTCTAGAGTGCAGATTCAGTAGTTGTGGTACATGGGCTTAGTTGCTCCGCGGCAGGTGGGATCTTCCCGGACCCGGGCTCGAACCCGTGTCCCCTGCATTGGCAGGTGGATTCTTAACGACTGTGCCACCAGGGAAGTCCTGGTTCTTGCACTTTTAGAAGTTTATAGTGCCAGCTCTTAGTTTTCTGTTCCCTCTTCACACTAAATTAACCCTCTTCAGTGACAAGTCCTAGACATTTCTCTTTATCTTTAGCTAGCATGCTCAGGGAATGTACACTTATTTTAATGTTAGCCCAAGTTAATGTTTCTCCCACAGTTTCTTCCACAGAACGGCTCTATGATGAGTTAAATAAAGGAAACTGTGGCTTTAAGCAGGTTTCTTAACTGAAGGACCTCTTGGAACCTTTTGCTAAAGGTGCCTTGTAATCTTTCAGAGGGGAAGTGATTCCCGAACTTGTTTAATAAGGAAACCTCTGTTTCTCTAGAACATGTATATATTAACATCTTTTAGCACTCGTGTACACAGGAGTTCAGATTGGGGGACACTGACATAAGCAAAATATAATTAGGAAAGTAAGTGGAGAAAGTTTGGAGAAGGGAAGTAAGGGTGTAGTGGTGCTAATCAGTGTGTGTGTATGTGTGTGTGTGTGTGTTTATGTTTGTTTGTTTTCCCAAATAAATCCAGTTAAGTCCCAAGAGCCATGGCTTGGTAGCATGAAAAAGGAGATATTTTAAAATATTTACTGGAAAATGAACCTCTATTGCTTTGGTAATGAGAAAAAAACACTTTATAGTTCAGAGATGTTTCTCATTTGAACAAACCCATTTTTTATGTTTTTTCATTAACATTCTGAGGAATTTACCTATCTTGTACTATCCAGTATATTCCATTCATGGACTCTTAAGTGTTCCCGTAGAATCTGACTCAAATATTAGGCGATGATCAAACATCAAGGGCTCTAACCCACAGAATCCAATTCAGATAACATGCACTATGACCAGAATGCATTCAAGGAGTTGGGGACACATAATGGCAGGTACACTTTGGAATCACAGATTGGATAAGGAAATTCCCAGGGTTCAATAACTACCAGAATAATAATTTATTTGTGAATTCTTTGTAGTATAGGAAATTATTCTTTATAACATCAAATTTCATATTTACATGAATTCTGGCCTTAGGTAGACATCAGCATCATAGACACAGTAGTTCAATGAATGATTAATATGTACAATAATGCTCTATTATCCAACATCATAGAGAATACAATGAAGTTTCTAGATGAATGAAGTTTAACCCTTTAATTACTGGCTTTAAAAAAAGTTTTCAATGGGAATTTGAATTAAAATCACCTTCCCAACCTTATTCAAGAGTACTAACTAAATGTTACTTAAATCTGTTGTTAGCATAGAAGGGTCACATTGGGTATTCATTCGTTTATCACTGTTCAGTGCAATTGATTATAGAACCTGGGATCAAATGGCTATTGAATCCGAGAACTTGATTTTTTGAAAAAGGTTTAAATAAACTTGCTTTAGACATTTGCCTCTTGCTCATTAAGAAATAACAATTTTAAAAAGTCACTGTGTATTCCCCAGGGCATTGTAACTTAGATGCCTTCATAAAAAATTAATTATTGAATCAAGAGTCAAAGCAACTTTCTCCCAAGTGATTCTTTCATCCTCTTTAAAAAAAAAAAAAAGCTTCTTTGCAGTTTTGTTGACTGACAAAGATTGTTGATTTGTGAACACTTTTCAAAGTATCATCGTTGATTTCTATACTACATAAAGATGGTATTAAAGTCACTTTTTTCCATTTTGTATCTCATCTTCTACTTCATTTCTACAAAGTTTGTATAAAATTCCAACAATTAATGATAGGGTATTTGAAAGGACTCATTCAGATTCAGAACCTTACACTTTTTTTTAACATTCAGATTTTACATGTATAGGCAAGACACCAAAAGCACTTTTTTAAAACTCATTTTTAGTCTTTAAAAATAAAAAAAATTTTTCACTAAAAATTAATAATGTTAACACAACATTGTAAAGCAATTATACACCAATAAAGATGTTTAAAAATTAATAATGTTATTTTTATTGAGAGCAATGTGATTGAATTTTTTAATTTTATGAATTTTGATTTAATGCAACTTTTGGAAGAGATTAGAAGATCTTTTGCCATCTGTTTAAAGTGTAAAGATGCGAGAGTTATATGCATGATGCATTTTTATCATTATTGTAATAAAGTCATGTGATAGTGAAGGAAATTCTGAATATCTTTTTTTCTAAAAAGATCTCACCATAGCGTAAGTTTTTTTTTTAAGTTACCTGAACCATGAAGAGACCAGTTAAATGTTTTGTTTTGCCTTTTTTCTTAATGTATCTGCTAAGTAGCTTCTCAGAGCCACTTATTATCCCAATAAAGGTCATCAAACTTAGAACACTTGTCATTTTGTAAAAGAAAAATACATAACTTGTCTTAAAATTTCAGCAACTTAAGTACTTTGCCCTGAGATAACTAGCAAACCTCGTGTGTTATAAAATTTCTGTGATCATGTCTATTTACAAAGTATTGTAAAGATTCTCTTACGTAAGATAATATAATCCACAAATGTATTCCAGCAACATGGAATCAGTTGCGGTGCACTAAAAGTACACAAAGAAATGGAGAGGGTTGCCATCAAGTCCTTAGCTTTTTGGAGCTCCCACTCTTCCCTCAGGAATAGCACCTCATCAGACAAATAACCATCTCACAATGAGTGATGGGAACATTGTCAATCATATATTCAATATTCATAAATTTTAAGTTTTCTAATTTTTAGACAAGTATAAATAGAAGTTAAATTGTCTTCCTACTTTGAAGATTACAACATTAAGTGACATTCTGGCCCATATAGTGATGCGGTATATTTTACCAAATATGTTTTTTACCATAACAATTTATAAAAGTGGGACTTCTGAAGCATGAACTCAGTTTTCTATCACAAGAATGCTATGTAAAATTTATATAAGGCTGTAGTTCTTAGATACAAAAAGATAACCAGTCAGAAGAAGATTTTCTATGCATTAACTCTTTAAGTACAGGTAAATGTATGGAAAATTCATCTAGGGCAATGGCATTTTTTGCTTTATTTTATGGATCCCTGTAGCATTAGCGTATGTAAGAACAATTAACCTAAAATCCAGAGATACTTGATGGATTGCTACCTATTATGTACAAGTTGGTAAGCCTTGCTAAAGTAAATCTGTTATGTTAGCATGTAAACTTGTATAGAGTAAGGCTGGAAATCAGTTCTCTGAGGGAAAATGTCAAATTGTTCTATAGCTTCATGGTCTGTTGAGTTTCAGCTATATCTAGTGTATCGATCCTTTTTTATTTTGAAACATTAGTTATCATCCTGAAAATTATATTTGCTCATAAACTTAATAGTTAGCATGGGCTAGAGACAGAGGTATTTCTGTGATTTCTTCCTTTATGAACTATTTCTATAAAACTGGCGTGGGTGCTATAATAAAACATATGTTATATCTGTTTCTTTTTTTAAAAAAGAAAAAATATGTTAAACTTTATTGTATACTTGGTACATTTAGAATCTGAGCTAAGTATATACTTCACATACATTATTTCATTTAATTCCCACCAGCCTAATGAAATAGATAGCATCAGTATCTCCATTTTACAGATGAAGAAACTGAGGTTTCAAGGTCATATGGCTAGTACAAAATAAACTGGACTCAAACTATATTTCTAATGCCTGCCATCATTGTGCTATGGAACTGCATCCTTGTCATGTACATGTATAGAGATACTGAAAATGTTATAATGGTTACTGCTGGGTGGTAGGTCTATGGATAGTTTTTACTTTTTTCTTCATAACTTTAAATTTGAATTTTTCACAGTGAGTATAAAGTACTGTTATTTTTATTTATGGTCATCAAAATGATATGTGTACATAGGTTCAAGTTAAATTAAGCTGAAAAGCTTAGATAAGCTAAGAAATGCTGCATTCCTCTCCTACCCATCTCAAAGGCTTCTACTTTCATAATTTCTGTTTCTCTGATATTTATCTTCACATTTCTAAATCATATGCTTATACTACTCTCTTGATGCGTCAATTATTAGACATTATTGGTTGAGTTCCTCTTCTGATAGATGAGGATTTACCTCTCTTTTAGTCTCCTTACTCTCTTTCCATTCTCTTATTACACAAAGAGCCTTATGTCCTTATGTGGTTATATGAGCTAGTTGCTCTCTAGCAGCACCAAACACCCTGTTGTCTGGAAACTTCCCTTCTTAATCATCCCAGGAATTCACATTTCCTTTCTCATATGTTAAATACCTTGTTTCCTATGTTATGCCATTTGTTTTGGGTTTACACTCTAATTTTAGAAGAGCACATCCTCCAATATGAGGTAAAATTGTTGTTACTTTGCATGTCTGAAAATTTCTTTATTTTATCCTATTTGATTGATTGTTAGGCTGGTTATCTTCAAGGTTGGAAACTATTCCCTAGCTTCCACTGTTACTTACTGTTGAGAAAACAGATGCTATTTTATTTACAGTCCTTTGTGACTTTTTTCCCTCAGGAAGGCTTCTTTTTTTTTTTTTTGGCTGGGTTACATACATAAATCGATTGATTGAACACTTAACACAAGGTCTACTCTCTTTAACAGATTTATAAGCATACAATACTTATAGTATCGTTGTCTATAAGGTAGGAAGACTTTGGTATCACCTCTTTATCTCTAAGGTTCTAACATTTTAGAATAATGTAACTTGGTGTGTATTTCCTCTTGTGTGGGGCACTCATTGTGCTCCTTCTGTATGGAGACTCATGTCCTTCAGTTCTGGGAAATTTTCTAATATATTTTCTTTTATAATTTCCCTCTCCATTTTGTTTTTTTCTGTGAAGTGTCTGTATTGATCCTCTAATTTTCTTATCTTCTCTGTCTAGTTAACCATTTTTTCCCTGTTTCCTATTATTTCCTCAGCTTACCTCCAACTTTCCTATTGAATATTTTTTTTCCTGCAATCATGGTTTTAATTTCCAAGTTTTTCTTATTCTCTGATTGTCCCTACCTCATTTTATTCATTGGTGTAATATATTCTCTTAACTTGGAAGAAATCTATTTTATTTCCTGCTGCTTTCATGGTTACTTTTTTCTCCAAGTTCTTTGTTTTAGTCGCTTGTTTATTTTAGAGGCTTTCCTCAAAAGTCTGGTGACCTGTCATATTCTAGAGTAAATGAAGCACAACAGTGCTGCCTGAAAGCACTATGTAAGTAGGCTGGGCTTATGGATGGATGAGCTTCACAGCATGCTGGGGTGGCCCTCCAGCTTTTTATTGGAGGATTTCCAGTTATCAGCATCTATAGGTCTTTTCTCTTTGGCCATTCTGTTTCTCCAGCATAGTATCTTCCAGTCTCCTATTAGGAGGTGTAAGTTTGGCTGCTGGAGTTCTAGAAGCTGGATGGAAGAAGGGAGCAGGGAATTTTCTTTCTGATTTTAGTCCCAAGCCTCCCATCTGTCCTCACCATGCCTAGTATCCAAAGTCCTGAGCCTCTCTGGTTCAGTTTCTCCAAATAACATTGATAAATTTCCCATCTCCTCTAAGTATGAGAGTAACAACCAGAGAGATCTAACTGCACGTATGCAAATTTTCAACCTGCCTCCCCATTTTCTGCCCTGTTCTCCATCCATACTTTCTGTAGCACCTGGTACCTCTGGGTGTCCTGGACTTTGCCTGCTCTGTTGGCTTGCTTCTCATCAACATTGCCTTTGTGCCTGGTGTCACCTTCCTCTCCGCTGCTGAGTCAGTCATTGCTCCTCTGTTCATTTTCTGTCCTTGTATTTTGTCACTCAGGTTATAGATATCTGCTAGTTTCATTGAAGATGAGGTTTGTTTTTATTTCTCATTTTCCCTTGTTTTGGGCTGACTTCTGAGAGAAAGATGGAGCAAAAAGATTTTCACATAGCCATTTTAAACTGGATCATTATTTCTTTCATAATTAGAGAGAAACAAAACTATTTTCTTTTTGAGAGGAAATCAAGTTATACTACTCATTAAGAAATTTAATATGGAAAGCAGCAATTATAACTAAAGGAAGCATTGGAATCACTAAAAGAGTTTATAGGAGACTTGGTTGTTTTTGAAGGCAGAGAGAAGTTAAGAGCTAGCAATGGAAGCAGGCCCTGGTAAAGGTGGGAATGTAATCAAGAGCAGAGGTACGGGGTGGGATAGGGAGGGTGGAGGGATACGCAAGAGGGAGGAGATATGGGGATATATGTATATGTATAGCTGATTCACTTTGTTATACAGCAGAAACTAACACACCATTGTAAAGCAATTATACTCCAATAAAGATGTTTAAAAAAAAAAAAAGAGAGAGCAGAGGTACAGACTTAGCTCTGATATAGAAATAAAGGAAGATGAAGACGCTCACACCCAGTGGAGTAAAGTTGATCACAGAGTTAATAATCTGCTATTTTGATATTTTTAAAGTAAATAAAAACACCAGGTATTTTAAACCTTACATGATATACTTTTCACATTATTATGCTGAATAAAAAAGTTGAAAGTATGTAGTGTTAACAAAAAAATATCTGCTTGGGGCTCCTTTTTATTATTTTATTTGAAAAATATGAGTGTAAGCTGTTAGTAACAAGCGTCTCTTCTGATCACTGACTCTTCATTTTCTTCAGCCTACTTTGTAGCTTCTGCCTGTTTATTTTTGTTCAGTGGTATTTAGTCAATGAACAACCAAGACATGCTGTTGAATATAATTTTGGTATACTAAGTGATGATGTTTCTTTCAAATTTAGATTTTCAAATATTTTTTCCCTGTGGATTTTAAATGATTATGTACCAGTGAGCTCACTAAATCAAAATAATAAGTATAATCACCCGATGCTATTCATTGTTTAGTAATGGGATACTTTATATGGCAAGCCTATATCATTAGTTCACACTTTTAAGCACTTCCCAATCATATTTGCCTCTGCAGATGCTTGTTTCAAACCCTACTGCTATGAAAATAGATTCACATAGCTCTAAACATTTACTTGACTGTTGGGATTGTTAATGTTCCTCTGATATAATCAGAAGCTTAATCATGATCAGAATGTTGAGTACAACTGATTTTCTCAGTCTCAAAATTCAACTTTCACTTGTAAAATATTTGAGATTATAGAATCCCTCCCCCCAGTTCTGGGCTTAAATCTTTTTCCATCTAAGAATAGTTAAGTAGTTTCTACCTACGACCAATCATTACTATTAGTCTTAATAAAACTTTATTTACATTATAAATTCTAGTATATCTAGCCAATTTCATAGGAAAGGCATTGTCCTATAGAACTTTATCTGCTTGTTTTTTGAAATTATCAAGAAGAATATAAGGAAGTGTGTGTATGTATAAAATAACAAATTTTTATCCAATTCCAAATTTTCTACAAACTGCCTAGACTGATAGTGAAGTTGACCAAATATTTAAATGAGTTGACAAAAATTGCATTGGGAATTCTTGCATGACATTCCTACTATTCAGTGGTGATTATTTATTTAATAAATTCTTAACAGCTTTTATAACTTAAAACTGTTCGTATTTTCAATCAATAGGAAAGAAAACAAGGAGAGAGAAGGAGGGTAGTGGTCATCAAACACCAGCTCATAGGTTTCTCATCTCTTAACAAAGAATTTCCTGGTCTGCTGTGAAATTAAAAAATAAGGGGAGGAGAGATTGGCATAAGATGTACCTCAAAACCAGATATTGTTCACATTTCAGACATATATTTTGGCTGAGAGGATGCTTAGCTTTTTTGATTCACATCGAAACTAGCTGTGGGAAAAGAACTCAGATTCTTGACTCCATGGCACTATGGAATTATTAGCATAAGGTAAAGTAGTTTATTTAAGTGGGAAGAAAATATCTTGGAACTGCCTTCCAACGTTTCCAGTAGTTTGTTTTTAATGTATTAATTATCCTTTTTTATCTTTTCATCTTATGTATAATTGGGGCTTGATATATAATCTGTACAATGTTAATGACAAACGTTTAATGATCTTTTTTTTCCTTAGATATATCCAGAAAGTGCCCAGAAGAAACATTCTACCGGAAAAACTGAAAGAGCAGTATTTATAACACTGGAATTTGTGGACAGTTTGTTAAAATGGCAGAAAATAGTGAAAGTAATAGTAAAAATGTAGATGTAAGGCCCAAAACTAGTCGGAGTCGAAGTGCTGACAGAAAGGATGGTTATGTATGGAGTGGAAAGAAGTTATCTTGGTCAAAAAAGAGTGAAAGTTGTTCAGATGCTGAAACAGTGAGTGCTGTAGAGAAAACTGAAGTTCCTTTAAGGAGCCAAGAAAGGAAGCACAGCTGTTCATCTATCGAGTTGGATTTAGATCATTCCTGTGGGCATAGATTTTTAGGCCGATCTCTTAAACAGAAACTGCAAGATGCTGTGGGGCAGTGTTTTCCAATAAAGAATTGTAGTAGTCGGCACTCTTCAGGGCTTCCGTCTAAAAGAAAAATTCATATCAGTGAACTCATGTTAGATAAGTGTCCTTTCCCACCTCGATCAGATTTAGCCTTTAGGTGGCATTTTATTAAACGACACACTGCTCCTATAAGTCCCAAATCAGATGAATGGGTAAGCACAGACTTGTCTCAGACTGAATTGAGGGATGGTCAACTAAAACAACGAAGAAACATGGAAGAGGTCAACTGCTTCTCACATACCAGTGTTCAGCCCTGTGTCATAACCAATAACGATTCTTCAGGTAGAGGTGGTTCTGGGACTGGCTCTATAATGAACCTGGCTTCAAATAACAGTATAGAAGATAGTGATATGGATTCAGATGATGAAATTATAACACTTTGCACAAGTTCCAGGAAAAGAAACAAACCCAAATGGGAAATTGATGAAGAAATCCTGCAACTGGAAACACCTCCTAAGTACCATACCCAGATTGATTATGTCCACTGTCTTGTACCAGACCTCCTTCAGATCAATAATAATCCATGTTACTGGGGCGTTATGGATAAATATGCAGCTGAAGCTCTACTAGACGGAAAACCAGAGGGTACCTTTTTACTGCGAGATTCAGCACAGGAAGACTATTTATTCTCCGTTAGTTTTAGACGCTATAGTCGTTCTCTTCATGCTAGAATTGAACAGTGGAATCACAACTTTAGCTTTGATGCACATGATCCTTGTGTCTTCCATTCTCCTGACATTACTGGGCTCCTAGAGCATTATAAGGACCCGAGTGCCTGTATGTTCTTCGAACCACTTTTATCCACTCCTTTAATTCGGACTTTCCCCTTTCCCCTGCAGCATATATGCAGAACAGTTATTTGTAACTGTACAACTTATGATGGCATTGATGCCCTTCCAATTCCTTCTTCCATGAAATTATATCTGAAAGAATATCACTATAAATCAAAAGTTAGAGTACTCAGGATTGATGCACCAGAACAACAATGCTAGGAAAAGGGTAGGAACACGGGAGTGATTATATACATATTTTCATTTAATATTTTATTTTTCTTATTATGCCACTTTGAATTTTTCTACAGGGGCAGTTGAAGTCCAAAATAAACTTATGCCCTAAATTTTACTTCCAGATCAGTTTATTTTTCTTAGGATACAATAATTGTTTAACAATAATAATTGTTTAATAATTGTTACAGACTAGGAGTTAATGGATATTTTTGACTAGGTGTTTGGTTTTTGTTTTCACTATGTAGATTGTATACTTAATTTTTTTCTTTTCTTAACTGTAATTTGCATATGATCCAGGGATATTTGAAGTTGGGTAGGCATTGCAAACACAGTTAAATAATCTGTATTTCATACTTTTCTTTAAAAATAATCCTGTCCTTTCTTACATATAAAATGCTTTGTTATTCCTATGCCATTGGCATTCCTATACATAAGATATAGTTTCCCCATCATCCTTTTCAGTTGTTTTAAAAGTCTTCAGTAAAGCTGAGTGTGTTGTAATTTACAGTCCATACTAATGTAATTGACTTTTATAATTTACTAATAGGGATGTTAAAGGTTAGCAAAATGGCTTAAAATCAAACTTCATGTGTTTTCATTTTAAATATTAACTGTAAAGCAGAATTACTAAATTTGATTAATCAGGTCAGTAAGAATCAAATGAGGACATGATATTTTGGGGGTGAATTTATTCTTCTATAATGTGGCATGGTCATTTATTATTCCTTGAGTAGATCTTTCTCTCACACTTGGAAGAGTTACCATCTTCAGAACATAAGTATTGTTCCTTTCTCACTGGAAGCTTTAAAAATAATGATAACACTATTAGTAACTAGTAGCTACTAAAGTAATAAAGCAACTGAGGTTTTTCTGTATTTACTTATGAACTGTTGCTTCTGCTTAGCTCTTTTTTAGAAACTCTGAGCCTGTTAGTTTGGAGAGATGCCACAGTTTATAAACTTAGAAACTCTGAGCCTGTTAGTTTGGAGAGATGCCACAGTTTATAAACAGCCACAAATTTCCATTGGTAACCAAAGAGACCTAGGTAGTTTTTCATTATTTTAAATTGAGCTTGAATAAAGATTCAAGAAGTAAACATGGAGCCCAGTATTCAGGGAGCTTAATATTGGTTTTGATCTTCAGGTTTCAGATAATTATTACTATTTTCAGAACTAGCATGTCTTCAGTATGGCTTCAAAAAAAGGGAAACATTTTGAGAGCTACGTGGCTTATGCCATACTGAACAATACTGGGCACCAGGCGTAATATTTTGAATTTAACATCCCCAGAACAGGGAAGTATTTTTAGAAATGTTATAAGATAGATGGTATGATAGCCTACTCTTCTTTCTTAAAGAATCAGTGAATAATAAATTTCCTAGACAGTTACTCCTTCTGGCGAGTTGTTTACCCCTTTGTACAAGTTGGCATTTTTAATATCATAGTAACTGATTTCTTGATGGTAGTTTAGCTCTAGTAGGAAGCTGCTTCTACCTGGATTGAAAGAAATTTGACTCAGATTTCCACGTTAGAATACAGGTTTCTTAAGTATCATTGCTTTTATGTTGAAGTAGCGTTTCCCTTTCCTGCAGTTCTGCTGATAACATAAAGATGGCATTTAAAAATAATTGCTTTAAAATAAATTGTTAGCAATTATCACAAAACTAAACAAGAAAATCTGTTACCATTGTCTTCTAGCATATTTTTTCTCAGTGATCTCAAGATTGTCTTGGTTCCAGTGAGGGTTAGCTACTAAAATAGCACCTCTCCTAGCAGTGATGAGGCTCAGGATATCAACACCAATGTCAGGACAAACATCTCTTCTAAAGATGATATTTCCCTTTTACAAGAGTGGGACAGTCTCATACGACCTCATCTTTATTGTGGCGCTTTTGTAGATCACTGAGAAGCTTATCTTATTTACCAATATAGCACTTCCTAAATGTCCATCTTTGGTGAAAGAAAATTAATAGTATGGTAAGACTCTACCCATAATTATAGTTTTTTATCAGAATTTGATATTGAGACTTTCTGTTTCTATGAAACAATGTTGTTTTAAATATTTTTCTTTTAAAAATAACTTTTTATCAATACAGAAAAACCTAAGGAATGACTAGCTAATGAATATTCTGTTGAAAGGTAATTTTATAAAGAAAAATGAAATATTACGTTGTCTTTTATAATGGTAAAAATTAGTATTTATATGAAAATCAAGATCTAAGTAGCCTTTCGTATATTCAAACTGGTTGCTTGTGATATATTTTCTCTGGCTTTCTTATTTTTTCAACTTCAAGGTATTGATAGCTGTTAACATTTTCAAAACACTGCCATTTATATAGCCTTGAAGTAGGTGATCTAGTAAATGAGAGCAGGAAGGAGACTCATTTACGCTGAAACGGTTTGTATTTTTTCCTTTGGTATTTGCTACAGAAAAGAAATCGGGAAAGTAGAAATGTAAGATTTGAGAAAGGAATTGTTTACCATGAAGGAAAAAGAAGAGTAATAATAAATTTTTTAAAGCATGAAGGGATTGGAATGTAGAAAGGTTTAACCCTTTCTCAGTGACTTGTGGACACATTTGGAAGAGCATTTGGTATTCAGAAACTTAACTCATTAAAAATGTAATTACTGAAATTATGTGTAAGTAAATGAGTATAATTTTTGAGAGGAACAATGTGGGAAGATACAAATATATCTAAATATATTGGATTGGCCAAAAAGTTCGTTCGGGTTTTTCATAGTATACAGAAAAACCCGAACGAACTTTTTGGCCAACCCAATAAATTTTGTAACTAAGTTGGACGTGGTGAGCGTTTGAAAAGTGTAAATTTCAGAGTTGAGAAAGCATTCAGCATGGTGGAAATGTGTGGCACTTACTGGTGAGAGAGGATGGGGCTAAAAGAAACAAGATAAAATATTAAAATTAAGACTTTAGGCATTACCTCAGGGGAAAGCCTTGACAGTGAAAGGGGACTACTTGATCACTAATAGCTAGTCTGGACCAGACACTTAAATGTGCTTTGGGAATCATCCTGCCCTAACCAGGAAATAAACTTGACTTTTCTATTTCTCTCTGAAGCTTTCAGGAATACCCCCAAGCCCCCCTCTCCTTTTTTAAGCTACAGCATCTTGATCATACTATAATTCCTGAAACATGCTGAATGGATTTTTTAGGTTCCTTGAGCATTTTTGTATGAAGAATCATATCTGATCTTTCTATAACCATGCCATTCACTTAAATAATTCACAGAGGGAATGGTTTAATTTAAAGGAAGACCTAATCGGAAGAAGATTAAAGGAAGCTTTTAGTCAGTCTGTGGCTAGATTTATTGATTTGGTGATCAGACCTGTGTTCCTTCCTGAATATCAGCTAATGGCAAACTGTGGTCAAAAAAATGGCTTTCAGTTAAAAGTTTTGACTTCTTATTGTAAATAATATAAAGAATGTCTAAGTAATTAGAAATCCTTTTTTAAAAAGTAGAGCAAATGTGGTAAAAAGGACTCATATCATTACACAAATTACATTTCTTTTTATAAGAAAAACACAAATCATTATCATTTATTCATGAGCCAAAGCCATTAGGAAGATAAATCAAGTTATCAGCTTTCTGTCTCTCTGAAGTTTGGATCATTTTATAGATCCATGTAATAGAGAGCTTCCTTCCTATGAAACAAAAGCCTTGAGACCTAACTCTTACAAATATACTCTTAGTTTTCATTAAAAATCTTTTTTGTCACTTTTAGCTATAATCAGAGTCAAATAGGTTATATATTGATTTTGGTAGAGCAAATTTCACAGGAAGTGGAATGTTAATTATATAACATTCCTGGAGATAACACAAGGGAAACAGTGTTTAAACGTAAAATAGATTGTGTGTTAGGTAACTTAATGCCCAAATGAATAAAAGATTTTAAGTCAAGCAGATTATTGTTTCTACTTCGGAAGAAAATCTTTACAATCTTAGTTTTACATAATCAGTTTTACATCCATTTTTATTTCTAAAGATTGAACAGAAAGCACAAGAGGTTTTTCTTTTTTAATGGTCTATTAGAAATGAGCAACACTACAGGAGTCTATACTATTCTTAACACGTGAATATATTAGAGACAAAATGGAGGTAATTTTGGAAATGGTTTGGCTTCTAAATAGAAATGTAGACTAAATAGAATAGTAGACTAATGGATATAACCCAATGGAAAGGAATTTAAGGCACATGACTCCTGTTTCAAATAAAGCCAGTCTTTTTGATTTACTTTTTAATTTTGAATAGATTACTCAATCCTAAATCTTTCTTTACTTTCATTTCCTAGCACATAAAATATAGATAATAATACTTGTCTCTTGACTTCCTGAAGGTTAATTCTTCAGTTAAGAGGTGACCCTTGGAGCATACTTGAAAATAATTTCTGTACAGCTGTTAAGTACTAATGTGATGATAGGTTTTCAACATATTCCCTTAGTGGACCCTGCAGATTCACATTCACTTCTTTTAGTCTGTAATAGGCTTTCTTGACTTATTTGACAATAAAGATAATGTTACAATTTGAATTTATGGTTTAGACTCTGCAATTAGATGAACAGTTGCAATTTCCTCCTACCCTTAATAAGGTTTGTGTGAAATTGATGTTTGCCTAAGTTATTTTAAAAGTTGATTACATTTGCAGGAAGTAAAGATAATCACTTTTGCCATGGTTATAATCAAATCTAAGCTTTCAGACTTGAGAGTGTAAAACTCAAGGAGATTTACTTAAATTATGCTGACTTTGCTAGAATTGGATAAATTCTGTATAAACCAAGTACGCACTCGATATATACTTGAATATACAGAGTTTAAGTAGTAACTTCACAAAGCTATTAGTACTCTTATCAGGCTTGTATCCACCCCTTACCCAAAAAGAAGTAGAGTGTTCCCATTTTTATTTCTAATCCTGAAGTTGAATGTTTCTTCTTGGATGTGAGTTCAAATAAATTGATCTGAATAAATTTTCGTTTCTTATTAATTAAAACTTCATATATAATATCCAAAGGCTTTGCAGTTTGTTTTAAAAACATTGTGCTGTATGTTACCTGGCACATTCAACATATATAAGAGAAATTTTAAAATCTGTATTACACATTTTCCTTTCAGTTTTTTGTGTCATTTTGGGTCTTCCGGAAACATGTCAAGATGTGATTAAATGTGCAAGAGATTTATTGAAGGGGGATGGACACCTATGAAGAATAAAAGAGAATGGGACTTCCCTGGCGGTCCAGTGGTTAAGACTCTGGGCTTCCACACAAACACACATACACACACAAAGAATAAAGGGGAAGAGAGCAGGAGAAGGTGGGGAAATCTTCATACCACACTGCAGGTCTGACATCTGTGAAAAGAAACTGAAGGAAGCATTGGGTAGGGTGGGCAGTGTAGTTCTAAAAATGCTAGGCGAGGGGCTTCCCTGGTGGCGCAGTGGTTGAGAATCTGCCTGCCAATGCAGGGGACACGGGTTCGAGCCCTGGTCTGGGAGGATCCCACATGCCGCGGAGCAACTGGGCCCGTGAGCCACAGTTACTGAGCCTGCGCGTCTGGAGCCTGTGCTCCGCAACAAGAGAGGCCACGACAGTGAGAGGCCCGCGCACCGCGATGAAGAGTGGCCCCCGCTTGCCACAACTAGAGAAAGCCCTCGCACAGAAACGAAGGCCGAACACAGCCATAAATAAACAAACAAACAAACAAAAATGCTAGGCGAGGATGTAGTTCCCAACAGGTTACCTGTAGGAGCCCACATGGGACAGGAATGGCCTACCTCTAGAACTCCCGCCATGCTCGGTTATTGACTGGGAATATGGGAAAAGCTGGAGGCTGTTGGTCACTCTAATGCACGTGAACAGGAGTAGAGTGAGACACTCAACGTGGGCACAAAATTTTTTTGACCATAAACTCAGTAATGAAAATAATTTTTTGTGCAACATTTAAAAATCCGAATGCAAAAAAAAAAGCCCTATGATGAGCAAAATATCAAAAACTTAAATATAGCACTATTTTGCTGACTTACTGTTGCCTCAGGCTTCCTATGGCACTGCTTCCCGTGCCACAAGGCACTGCTGATTCACTGCCTCCCATTAGGGCAGGGTAGGTAGTTCACACTAGTGGTATCATTTTCCATAGACCACTGCCCCTAACCAAAAACATGTCTTACCCAGGCTTAGGTATTTGAAGTTTCTCTGTTGCTCATTTTTCAGAATGAGAATTATGTGTGCTGTGGAGTAAACCCAAACAAGTCTTCGTTTAAGAAGTTTATAGTAAAATGTCCACCCACCGATCCACTAACAGCAAATGAAAACAAAGAAGTAAAATGTTGTAAGAATATTGCATACTTTTAATTTTTACATTAAAATATATGTATGTTATGTGTGTATATTTTGTACACCACATAATTATGACATCTTCATTACTAGCTAGCATGTTCCCTGACGGCTGGGGCCATGTGTGAATCAATCATCCTTTGGGCCTGACACAGAGTAGGTAGGTAAAGGTTTATTCAAAACTGAACTGTGGGAGAAGAAATACTGATCAGAAAAAAATCTGCAAAGACATCCGTAGTTAATATCGATTTGTCAAGCCATTTGCAAACGTCTTCCCCTTCCTGTATTGCTTTTAGCTCTCTCCAATTTTGGCCAACGGATCAGTGTCCCGGGGTTAGGCTGCATTCACACCTAGCCAGCTTCGAGGCCTGGCTCTAAAGACCGCAAGCGTAGGGAATCCAGAACCTGCCTTCAACCTTCTCTTCAGGAGACAAGTTAGCAATTTCCGCCAGGCTGCCCAGAACGCCACCGGCCACTGGCGTTTCCTCCAGACTGCTCAGAACTCCGGAACATCGGGGCGCTTTCCTCCCGCCCACCGAGAGAAAACAAGCCGCCCGGGAGCGAGCGCAAGGAACAACCGCGCCGCCGGGGCCGGGCGGGCCGCAGTGCCACCCGGGCCCTGTAGGGGGCGCGCGCGGCCGGGGCCGGCCGACCGGAGGAGAGGCGGAGCGCGGGCGGGGGCAGCGCGCTCGAAGCTCGGCGCTTCCTGTTCCGGCGCCAGGAGGAGTCGCGCGCTGCTGGTGCTGCTGCCGCCCCCGTCTCCGTCGCCGCTGCCGTCGGTCGGGCTGCGCTCAGTTCTTCAGCGCTCAGTTCCCTCGGACCCATCGCCGCTTCTAGACCTTGCTGCGGGTTCGGATCTTGCTGGGTGAGGCTGCCTCGGCGCTGGCGGGGTCGTGGAGGGGAGCAAAGAAGCACGCCCAAGCGGGACGCGGGCGCAGTAACGGAGATGCCTGAGTCGCCTCTTTGGGAGCCGGGGGCTAAGGGTTTTTCCCAGTCATCTTCCTCCCGGCTGCGGGATGTCGGCTCTCTCGCCCCCCAAGGAGAAGGCGTCGGAGACGGGTGACGTCGCGTCCGATGGGTTTCTCCGCGCGTGACGTCAGGCCTGGCTGGGGGCGGGGCGGGGAGCGGCCTGGCCCCTCCCCCACCCCTTCCCGGGCAGGCGCGACCCGCTCGGAGGCCGGTTCGCTCCGGTTGATCCCGGACTCCTTTTGTTCGTTTGGCCCTTTAGGGCTGCCGGCCTCCCGCCCCTTGGCCCTGACCCCCTCCCCCACTCAATAATTTCCAATGAAAGGGAGAGGGAGGCCTAAACAGATTCTTGGTGGAGTCTGTGACGCTAGTTTAAGATTTTTCGCATTGTGACGTTTTGGTCATTATTTTCTAGAGGAGTTGCTAGCAGATACCTTAGATGAATACCCCTGACAGAAACGATGAGAAGTGTTGAGTTCTGTAATACTCCCTTTTTTTAGGATTTAGGAGCGCTTGGTGGCTTTGGACCGTTTTCTTCTGAAAAACAAGAGTAGTGCTTTTTTTTTTTTTTTTAAACATCTTTATTGAAGTATAATTGCCTTACAGTGGTGTGTTAGCTTCTGCTTTATAACAAAGTGAATCAGTTATACATATACAATATGTTCCCATTTCTCTTCCCTCTTGCATCTCCCTCCCTCCCACCCTCCCCATCCCACCCCTCTAGGTGGTCACAAAGCACCGAGCTGATCTCCCTGCGCTATGCGGCTGCTTCCCACTAGTTATCTATTTTACATTTGGTAGTGTATATATGTCCATGACAAGGAGTAGTGCTTTTAATAAGTGAGGATTCTAATGTTGAAGCATCGAACCGTACTCACCTGACTGAAAAAAAATTTTTTTATAGCATTGCTACTAAAGAAATACACACTCGTACACGTGGTGGTTGTATGGGCCTCATAACAGGGGAAGGTAGCCTTCAGAAGTCTTTCAGAAGTTCTTTGTTTAGGAGTGTTCATTGGGCAGGGAGAACAGACATTTTTCTTGCTACTGGTGTCTTGAACCTCCTATTCAAAACTAGTTTGTCTCAGAAACTTGAGCTGTGTGTACTGGAATGTCCTTTTCCTCTCTCCAGGAGGAACGGAGACCCAGAGACAACCCCTTAACCGAAATCCTTGGGACCAGTGTGTTTTGGAATTCAGACATCTTTGGATTTTATCTTTAGATTTTAGAAAGACAATAAGGTGCAAAGATGAGAGATCACACCAGCAGAGTCGGGGCAGCATCCCCTAATCCAACAGTAATATTTGTGCAGCGAATAGGGGAGAATTAATGGAAACTGTAAATAGCCTCACGTCAGGTTTTGCCACCAAGTAAGTCATATGCCAAACCTGGGAGCATTTCTTGCATTTTCAGAGGTTTCTGAACTGAGAGCTGTAGATAAAGGTTTGTGGGCCTGTCGTAGCAATTTGTAAAAGCTAACATTTGTTGAGTTTTCACTATGTGCCGGACAGTGACCGAGAGAGTTGTTTATTACGTGAGTCTCTCAGCAAATCTATGAGGTGGATGCTACTCCTGTCTGCTTTCACCTCTGGGGTTTGCACAGCTCGGCTTGTGCAGAGCCAGCCAGTGAAGTGCAGTGTTATGTAGTCTGTCATACTGTTGGCGTTCACTCTTTTAACCATAAGCAATATGCCCGTACGCAGAGGAAGACAAGATAACGTGTCTGTTTTCCGGGCACTTTTATTATAGGCACTTGATTTACCAGTCCCATTTAGTCTCTCCTGTGACTGGCCCGTTCTTTATAGTTGAAGTAACAGGTTTATTCAGGTGAGCTGACTCAGACATTCAAACCTTGGTCTAGAGACTCTCTGCTAAGGCTTTCATATTCCTCCAGTTTCTACATTCTAACCAATCTGAACTGCTTACACCAGGGGCCCCCAACCGCCAGGCCACGGACCCATACGGACCCGCACGTCGGTGGCCAGTTAGGAACCGGGCCGCACGGCAGGAGGTGAGCTGCGGGTGAGCGAGCGAAGCTTCATCTGCCTGCCGCTCCCCATCGCTCGCATTACCGCCTGAGCCATCCCCCCCACCCCCACTTCCGTGGAAAATTTGTTTTCCGTGAAACCGGCCCCTGGTGCCGAAAAGGTTGGGCACCGCTGGCTTACACTTCCCAAAGATCTCTTGTCCCCCTCTCAGCTTTTGTACAAACTGCTCCTTTCCCTAGGGCCTATTGCACCTCATTGTTCTCCCAGACTGCAAAGGCACCACTCCTCGGGACTCCTCGTCTGATACTCCTTTCCTTGATTCCTTTAGGAGCTTTTCGAGGTGCTCCCATAGTGCCCTGCGCTTACTCCAGGTAACCTACTGTTTAAGTGGTAGTTCTCCGCCATACTGTGAACGCCTTTAAGCGTTTATTCCATTAAGTCCTATTCATTTCCCCAAGGCCCAACGCAGTACCTGGCACTTATGTTCCAATAAGTATCTGAATGTAGAAAATACGGCTGACATGAGGTTGTGGGGAAAAAATTTTTTTAATTACATGTTTTTAAGTAATTTAAAATGTTCAAAAACTTACAGATCCCCAATTTCTTGAGTTGCCCAAATGTAAATTAGTGTATCTGATAAGCGCCAATACTAAAATTTATCCTATATGTTCATTCAAAATTTATATTTTCAGTACAATATATTACCACTACTGTGTCCTCTCTTCATACTAAACAAAACCATGCAAAAACCCTGATTTCCCTTAGTGACTCTTAATAAATATGTTACTTGTTTATAACTGTAGATTATTAAATATTTTACTTATCTGTGAAGTAGTCGGGAATTATAACTTTTGCTGATGGGAAGATGGTCTCTGGTTAAAAAGTTTGCCTTTGTCAAAAGATTCAGACAAAAGGATTGGTGTCCATGTTTCATAACTGTGTAGTCCCATACTGTTTATGACTCCACTACAATTTGATGGCCTATTGAAATATTCCTTTTCCAATAGTCACTAGTAATTTATGGAGTTCAACTTTTTTAAACCTCCCCATGATAGAATTACCATTTTTACTCTAAAGGCCGTACGCTTACAGAAATGTTTTACTTTTCTAGTGCATGTTGAAAGAAATTTTGTACTCTTGTTTTAAAATTGCTCCTCAGAAAATACAATGATTGGGCTTCCCTGGTGGCACAGTGGTTTAGAATCCGCCTGCCAATGCAGGGGACATGGGTTCGAGCCCTGGTCCAGGAAGATCCCACATGCCGCGGAGCAACTAAACCCGTGCGCCACAACTACTGAGCCTGCACTCTAGAGCTCGCAAGCCACAACTACTGAGCCCTTGTACCACAACTACTAAAGCCCACACGCCTAGAGCCCATGGTCCGCAGCAAGAGAAGCCACCGCAATGAGAAGCCCGTGCACCGCAATGAAGAGTAGCCCCTGCTTGCCACAACTAGAGAAAGCCCACACGCAACAACGAAGACCCAACACAGCCAAAAATTTAAAAAAATAAAAATACAGTGATTATTCTTCACGTAATGTGTACTGCCATAAAGTATTAACGGAAAGTTTTGGAAGTGATAGCTTTAGATTATTCTGAAAAGAAAAATTAAAATCTTCCTTGATTTTACACTTTTTTTTTCCTAGTTCAAGGTTGCATTGGCCTCATCTTAATTAGCATAATCCATATGTTTGGGAATCGTTTTTTAGAAAATCTAGGGTTTGGAGAATCCCCTGGTGGTCCATTGGTTAGGACTTGGCACTTTCACTGCTGGGGCCCCAGGTTCAATCCCTGGTAGGGGAGCTAAGATTCCACAAGCCACGCAGCACGGCCAAAAAAAGAAATAAAAAAAGAAAACCTAGGGGTTTTTGTGGGGGTTTTTTTACATTCTGCAACTCTTCTCATATTGGAATAGTGATGTCCAACTCTATTTTTTAACCTTTTTATGATGAAAGTATTCTCCAAATAATAAATTGGAATGTTTCCAATTAATATGAACACTTTATTCTAGGCATAGAGAGCAGGTCACTTTACTATGCAGTTCTGTAGAACAGGAAGTGACTTATTTCTAATCCCTTTGGTCAGGGCTTTATTATTTCCTCTGTCTTCCAGGATTTGATTTTGAATTTAAACTTTTGAAAGCCAGAGTTGTGAATCAGTTTGATATTATTAACTAATGGAATACGATATTTTAATGTAATGCTATGATTAATTAACCATAGGATTTCAAAAACTAAGAGGGAGATGAGTAATTCTGAAAACCCAAACTGTAAGACCACGTGAGATTCAATGAGTTTCTTATTTGGTTAGGTTTTCTGCTCCAGAATTAGTGTGAACTTTGATACAGAACTATTTTCTGTTTCGAAAAGGCTCACCCTGTTTGAAAAGAATGTTAGTCGTAGGTAGACTTTAAACTTGTTGTGCACGGATAAACTTTAGTCCTAAGAATTTACTATTGTGTGATGTGACATTTTAGTATAAAACAAACCTTAACATGGGAATGACTAGGTAATTGTATTTGCTATACATTCATGATGTGTTTTTTAATATTATGAATTAAGAGCAGGGTTATAGGAGTTGCAGCAGTAGGCTTCCTGTTCATTTTCTTTATCATTCTTCATGATAACCAAATCATAAATAATAAATCTGTAAATGCAAGGATGGCTCAATATTAAGCAATATATATGTAACTATATTGTGTATTGATGGGACAAAGGAGAAGAACTGCAAGATCAACTCATTAGATGCCAAAAAAAATCATCTGAAGAAATTCAGTGTTGGATTTTTTATTTTTAACTAGCAAAATGGGAGTAAATAAGTCTAGCAAAATAGGCATAGATAGAAACTTTCTTACTGTAATTTTTTTTAAATCTCAAAACTAAAAATGAGTCATATATAAACATTAGAAGCATTGCAGGAGAGTTGAGAAGAAGACTACTGTGCTCACACTGTCTTATTTAATATTTCATTGTTGTTTAAGTCCTAGCTTAGGAAAAAGAGAAAATAGGTGTAAATACTGCAAAGAGAAGGTAAAATTATTTTTTGCTAATGGCATAATTCTTTATCTGCAGATTCCAGAGAGTCAACTGAGAGACTTTAAGGATAAAATAATTCAACAATGTCACTGCTTACAAAAGTAATACACTAAAATTTGAAAGGCTTTTCCATATATGAACAACCAATTAGAAAGTATAATGGAAGAACCAATTTACAACCACAAGAAAACGTTTACCATTTAGAAATCTAACTCACAAAAAATGTGTAGGAGTCTTGATTTTTAAAAACTACTGAGTGATAATAAATGACAGTGATGGGAACTAGGAAGACATACCTTGTTCTTGAATGAGAATATTTTATACTTTAAATGTATGAAATGTCCCCTAAATTAATCTGTAAATTTAATGTGTTTTTTTGTTGTGTTGTTGGGTTTTGTTTGTTTGTTTTGTTTTTTTACAGAATGATCTAGAAAAAAATAAGCATGAAAATATTCAGGAAAATCTGAAATAAACAGTAATAGTAGGTCATAAAATTTGTTTACAATTTAAAGCTGCCCTGATAAGATGAGATGTTATAGTGTGGATCAGTAGAAAAGAATAGAGTTCACAATACCTTTGGGAAATGATGGAGGCTCTATGACTTGGTGGTTAAGAGCCTTGGCTCTGGGGGCTTCCCTGGTGGCGCAGTGGTTAAGAATCCGCCTGCCAATGCAGGGGACAGGGGTTCGAGCCCTGGTCCAGGAAGATCCCACATGCCACAGAACAACTAAGCCCGAGCGCCGCAACTACTGAAGCCCACGCGCCTAGAGCCCGTGCTCCGCAACAAGAGAAGCCACCACAATGAGAAGCCGGCACGCCGCAACGAAGAGTAGCCCCCACTCGCCGCAACTAGAGAAAAGCCCGTGCGCAGCAACGAAGACCCAATGCAGCCAAAAATACATAAATAAATAAATGTATTTTTAAAAAAAAGAATCTGCCTGCCAATGCAGGGGACACAGCTTCGAGCCCTGGTCCGGGAACATCCCACATGCTGCGGGGCAACCAAGCCCGTGCACCACAGCTACTGAGCCTGCGCGCCTAGAGCCTGTGCTCCGCAACAAGAGAAGCTACTGCAATGAGAAGCCCGCGCACCGCCAAGAAGAGTAGCCCCTGCTCACCACAACTAGAGAAAGCCCACGCACAGCAACAAAGACCCAACACAGCCAAAAATAAATAAATAAAATAAATAAATTTATTTTAAATATATATATATATTAAAAAAAAAAAAAGAGCCTTGGCTCTGCAGTCAGATGATACCTGGATTTGAATCTCTTCTCTGCTTGTCACTAGCTTTGATCTTAAACAGGTTAACTTGCTAAGCTTCCTTTTCTCCAGCTGTACACTGGGAGTGGTAATAGAATCTGCATCTATTAAATGAGGTTATATACCTAAAGCACTTAGCATGGTGCCTGTTCCATGATATATTTACATATATGTGTGTATGTATATATATTCAGTGTTTGTTGTCAATAGCAACTGTAGAATGTGTTAAAGGTAGCTTGTCAAATGGGTTCGAGCCCTGGTCTGGGAAGATCCCACATGCCGCGGAGCAACTAAGCCTGTGCGCCACAACTACTGAGCCTGTGCTCTGGAGCCTGTGCTCCGCAACAAGAGAAGCTCCCACTCACCGCAACTAGAGAAAAGCCCATGCACAGCAACGAAGACCCAACGCAGCCAAAAATAAAAATAAATAAATAATAAATAAATTTTTTTTTAAAAAGGTAGCTTGTCAAGTCTGTTGAAAAAAGATAGATTATTCAGTAATTGTTGTTTGAAAGAACAGAAAGATTTTAAACAAGTTAAACCATAGAAGTACTATTAGAAAGTATAGGTGAATTTTTTTGTCTCATATGACAAACATCTGATTTCCTTAATGTCTTACAAAGCATTAAAAAAAAAGATGTACTACTAAGTAGTAAAATGATCAAAGGCAAAATAGAGTCCATACTGTGTTATTCTATTTATATGAAGTCAAGGAATAAGCAAAAACTAAGAAAGTGATTGCTGAGTGGCAAAGGGGAATTGATTGGAACAAGGCACAAGTAAACCTATGGAGTGAAGGAAATGTTCTGTCTTGGATGGTTACAGGGGCATATGCAACTGTCAGAGCTTGTTTACCTGAACACTGATCACCGTGCATTTTATTGAAAGTTAGTTATACTTCAATTATAAAAATTGATAAAAGTGGTCCAAGGGCATGAGCATATTCACAGAAAAAGAAGTCTAAATGTGGTATTAAATTTAAATGATGCTCTACTTTCCACTTAATTAAAGAAATGTAAGTTAAAACAAGATGACAATTTTTAACCTATCATAATGGAAAATGATTTATAAATTTAATAACATCCAGTGGTGAAGAGGAGTTTTAAAAAAGTAGAGTGTAAATTGGCATGGGCTTTTTGAGGTGGATTTTAGATGACCTTACCTGTTGACTGTGTATTTCACTTCTATACTTTTTCCTGGTGATAGACTCGAAAAGATAGGTGTTTAAAGGTGACATGTTCACTGTGTCATTGTTTAAAACAATTCAAACTGTGAACAACCTAAACTGCCACCAACTTGAGACTGTAAACTAAATTATGGATCACTTTTATGTGATGTGCAGCCAGTAAAAAGGGATGAAGTTTACAGAGGTGTATGAACTATTATGGAAATTTTTCCTGTATAAAGAAAATCATTATATAAATGATTAAGATTCCATTTAAGTAAAAATAGTGTATGCATAGTTCCTTAAAGAATATATAAGAAATTAAACACTGGTTTTGAAATATTCCTTCTTTCTTTTTTTTTTTTTTGTTTGTTTGTTTGTTTGGTTTTGTTTTTAGGAAAATGTCTGATGAATTTTCGGTAAGTTGATGCATTTACTCTTCATAAGTTTTTTGGCTCTTAGAAAAAAGACATGGTCCTAACTGTGGGCCCTAAGTCTTCCAATGTAAAAGATGCTTTTTGTGATTCTTGGTTTTTGTTTTTGTTTTTTTAGCATGTGATTTTGATAGATGATTTGCCTTAATTTACTTAGCTATGTTTGAAAATGCATTCTGTTGTATTTATTTCTTTATGAATCCTTAAGTAAAAAAAATTTTAAAGGGTTACTTCTGTTCTCTTTTAACCTGATAGTGTTAATAATAGCCAACATTTATTGAAAATTATATACCAGGCACTATGTTAAGTGCATTAAATGAGTTATCTCATTTAGGCCTCAGGTTAACCCTAAACTGTTGTTTTGAAAATGAGGAAACTGAAGCTCAGAGAGGGTATGTAACTTACTTGAGGTAAAACCAGGATCGAGATCACACTATGTTGATCAGTTGTATTTAGAAAACTTGAACTTCTCTGAGGAATTTGCATTGTAAAGCTGCTATTCGAGGTAACTCCTAAATTTTGTATTAAATGAGTTGTTTTTTAAAAAACTGAACAGCTTGGCTTTTGAAGAATCCCTGACCCTATAGCTTACTATCCTTTATGGGTTTGTAATTATGTTTGGCATTGCTTGTCCCTGAATAAGGTCAATAAGACACGCCTGTTTTGTATTCCAGTTGGCAGATGCACTACCTGAACACTCCCCTGCCAAAACCTCTGCTGTGAGCAATACAAAACCCGGCCAACCTCCTCAAGGCTGGCCAGGTTCCAACCCTTGGAATAACCCAAGTGCTCCACCTTCTGTGCCATCTGGACTCCCACCAAGTGCAACACCCTCCACTGTGCCTTTTGGACCAGCACCAACAGGAATGTATCCCTCTGTGCCTCCCACCGGACCACCTCCAGGACCCCCTGCACCCTTTCCTCCTTCTGGACCATCATGCCCCCCACCTGGTGGTCCTTATCCAGCCCCAACTGTGCCAGGCCCTGGCCCCACAGGGCCATATCCTACACCAAATATGCCCTTTCCAGAGCTTCCGAGACCATATGGTGCGCCCACAGATCCAGCTGCAGCTGGTCCTTTAGGTCCATGGGGATCCATGTCTTCTGGACCTTGGGCACCAGGAATGGGAGGGCAGTATCCCACCCCTAACATGCCATATCCATCTCCAGGGCCGTATCCCGCTCCTCCTCCTCCCCAGGCACCAGGGGCTGCACCACCTGTTCCGTGGGGCACTGTTCCACCAGGAGCCTGGGGACCACCAGCGCCATATCCTGCCCCTGCAGGATCATATCCCACACCAGGACTCTATCCCAGTCCCAATAATCCTTTTCAAGTGCCTTCAGGACCTTCCGGTGCTCCACCGATGCCCGGTGGCCCCCATGTGAGTGTTTAATTTGTTATTTAACATGCAGTAATAGTCCCATAAGCACAACTGAAAGATTGTCTCCAGTTTCGGATGGAAGATTAGAAAGCTTTTAAACCTTTTTTTAAAAGGTGTGCGTATATTAAAAAAGTAAATTTCAAACTTCAGGTAAACTTAGGTAAAGCATTTAAAAGGATGAAAACACAATATTCCTGGTACTAAAAATAGAAAAGTTCCCCAAATATCCCCAAAGACTTTGTAACGTAGTAAGCAGTGTCCTCAACAGCATCCTTGAGGTAAAAACTCAAAGATGTGTTTCATTGGATTTTTTTTTTTTTTTTAACATTTCTCAGTACTGTTTTATAGCATCACACCAAAGCACAAGTTCACTAAAAGTAATCTCTGCCAGTCTGGCTAGATATAGAGGTAGATTTTTAGAGAATCCAGGGCAGTGAATGTGTAACGTTGCCCATCTTTAATGCAACTGTCCATAGTGTTTCTCAGCCAAGGTTTTGTTAGATCCTTAACAGTACTGAGCTCAAGATTATACCACTCTCTGCATTGCCAATTATATGTAATGCTGTGTGCTTTACTGTCAGCCAAGCTGGAGTAGGGTTGACATCTTATTTGAGGACCCTTTCTTGGGCGTATGACCAAATAGAAAAGCACGCAGTTTCCCCATGAACTGAGCCAAGTCAGATGCTCCATAGGGGCGAAAAAATCTATTTATTCTTAACAAAGTACTAATCAGATCTCCAACTAGGTTAATCGAACATCCACCTCAATTGCAAAGGAGAAATATCTTAATAAAGTGCCCCTAAAACTTCTTTTCGTTAGTGTAACTTTCTGCTCTATATATGTTGTCTTAAAAAATTACTTTTGTAAATTGTATGCCAGAATAAGTGAGGTGATTAGCTGTTTGGCTTTATTAAGCAATAAGTTTATTTTAAACCACAGCAAGGAGTTAATAAACTCCATTTACAAAATCTAGAAGTTTACTTTTTCTTTTTTCTATTGCAGTCTTACCATTAAGTTAACAATGGATGAAGAGATGACGCTTTGCTTTTTGAAGTACATATATGTATATGCACTTGAATGCATATATAAAAATTGCTGTTTCACTATTCTTAGAGGGCATTCATGAAAGAACAACTCTTGCACCTCTCAGAAGATATCTGCCTCTTGTGCTTGGATGTATAGTACATCTGATGGAAACAATCAGATAAAAATGTAAAAGTAAATCATTCAAATGTGATTTTTATTCGGTTTTTATGGAAAGTTAATTAAGTATATTGAATAGCTCTTTGATACAATTTGTTTAAGACAAACTTTCGATTTGTTTAAATTATGAAACTAAATACTTATTATCACTTTTTCCCCTAAATAAACACACTTTGAAAACAATCACATTGTCATAATTTAAACAAATGATGCCTCTCAACATCTTGAGCTGCTCTATCTGTAGGATCAATAAACCTGTTCCTTCTGAGGTTATCTTTTGGATATACATTTTAAAACTGTTGGTAATTATTGTCAGATGTTGAGTTCATTTTTATCCTTGAGCTTTTAGTAAAAACTTTACTTCATTTTGAGTTCCACCTGATTTATTTTTAGCCATATGTGTCATACAGCTCTAAAATCTGCCCTTTATGGAAACTGTTTTCTTTTTAATGCAGGCCAACATGTATATGTAAATTATATTCTTAGAGAATTGGTGATCTCTTTGTACTTGTAGAATAGATTATGATGTGTCCATATTACTTTGGAAAGAGCTCAAGGAAGGAAATATTTCTCTCCTTTGTCTTGAACCTCAAACTAGAAGAGACCCTAGGAACTGCTTCATAGTAACAAGTAATTTGCATTCCCACAAAACACTCTTCTACAGGACCCTTCCTGTAGCCCCCGCTCCCTCGGTTCTTTAGAAGGAGCACTTCCCTTAATTCCATCCTGATGTGGAAAACTGGCACACTCTAGGGGTCTGTCACAAACACAGAAGTTATGTTTAGAGAATGTTAGTCATACAGACATGACTGTTCTCTTTGTACAAGTGTGATCGAAACACGTTACGTCTTTCAGAGTCTGGTTAAGCTATGTCATCGTCTCTTGCATAGTTTTCCTGGATCTGTTTGTAACGTGCTTATGGCTAACAGTTCAGTTCTGTATTTGTTGACAGGTAAGACAGGTAAATAGGTAGAAGAATGAGTGCCATCCTCAAAAATTATTCTCTAGCTGTAACACTGAGAATAATCATAAAGTGTAGATCTCTGCAATTGAGTTTAAAGCAGTGTGACTGTGTTACTTAAAAATAAGTGTTGTTTGTAACCTCCAGAATAGCTTTTTGGCACCTTATCTTTAAATCCGATTTTTAGATTTGGGATAGAACTGACCATGTTATTTGTCAAATTTTGAATGTATCCATTAGGTTACTAAAATGTATTGTGACTTTCTTGACCAGTATATGAGAGATTTATGCTGGAGCTCTTACCTTTGCTTAGAAATAAAATATTTAGTAGTTTATTTCTCTTATCGTTAAAATGTCAAGAATGCCAAATGCTGCCAATTTAATGGTTTGATAGCTACCTCCTTTTAAGAAAGCAAGATTGTCACCTTTGAGAGGAACATTCAGTATTTAGGCCTCCCTTAAGTAGATGATAGATTCAGGCTTTCAGAATTGAAACTAATTTGTTTAGATATTTTCAGACTGGGGAATGTTAGACAGCCCTTTCATAGTGGCACAGTCCTTTTTTCTTTCACTTCTTTGTAGGGACAAGTGGCAGCTATCTGTAACACTCTTGGAATCTGTTATAGCCTTCAATTTATAAGGCAGTAGCCTTAGAAGGTGTCATAGCTTAACTTATCAATCAACATCATAATGTCAGCTAACTCTGGAGGGATGAAAGGCAAAGTGAGATGGCAGCAAAGGTATCTCTCCTTTTGGTTATTTTGGTTGTTCTACCTTGGAGTAAGTTGACAACTCTGGCTTTAGAAAAATATTTAACACTAGAGAGGATAACGTTTGACTACAAGAAGAATAGGTAGCAAGTTTGGGAATCTGTTATCGTGGAGTCCATTTACTATCAGAGAAAATCTTATGCTAAAGGATTTGAAGGGCCATGAATACAAGATTTGGAATTATTACCCCTTATAAGTATATTAACTGCTGGTGACCCATACTGCCCAGTGTGCCCTAGATGATACTGCCATTTTAAATTTGGCTTTTCGAGGATTTTCCAACTGATTTTTGGGAAATTTTTTTTAAACATAAGAATTGAAATCAAAGGGAATAGAATTTGCTTTTACATTCTTTTTAATTTTCAAGCATCATTTCTCAACTTGAGGGAGGGGCATCTCAATTCTTGTGGGTACTTGGGGGCAAAAGGTATTTTTAGGTTCGGGGTGGAGTTAAGAAAAGCAGAAGTTGTTTCAAGGGAGGAATGGAGGAAAGCATCTAAGAAGGTTTTTGTCTTTAAAAGGGAATTATGTTGCTTTTAAAACAAGTTATGCTAGGCTGAGATTGGTTTGTGGAAGAGACTGCTTGTTAGAAAGTATGTTTGGTCTTAAGGGAACATGGAGTACGGAATATGCTGGCCTTTGGACTTTCAGAGCAGGAATTTTAAGGTAAATTTGATGGAGATAGTTGAGATGTGTTGAGTAATAGTGTTTCTGAAGTTAGAATCTTAGATTTTGAAATGTTGAGCCTAAAAATGACAATGAAAAATTGAAGTATAGACCTTAGGTCCTCATTCACACACTCAGTCCTCAAGAATCAAGGCTCCTTAAAGGAGTGCTTACAATGCCTTGGCTTGTCTGAACTGGACCCGGCCTGACACTTTTTCATGCTTTTGAAGATGGCTGTTTACAGCTGTGACTCCATCGCCCTGTTTTCTGTAAAGTAATATGTTGATTATTTGGGAATAGACAATACATTTTTTTAATTACCCAAGGGCCTCCTTCATTCTTTGTCAGTTTTACTGTTTATTGTTTTCAGTAGAGAATAATAAAAGGGCAGAGAAGAAAGGGGGTGAATTTTGGGCCTTGGTCTGTCATACCACTACAGTGGGATATTGGAATATTTTCTAGGAAAGAAGTCAGTTTTTCCCCTGCTTTTTTTACCTCACAGTTATTAGTGCTACCTGTTGTAGTCAGATGTACAGCTTTTGAAACTATTTGTGTGCATCAACATAGCTCTACTCAGAGTTTAAATTAAAATACTGTGCCTAGTTTGCATATCAATCAGTTGCCTACACTTCCAAAAGATTCGTGCCAGTGTCTTCCTTCCTCACCCTGAATAATCTAGTGCTAGATTTATAAAATGCCTGGTTTATAAACCTTGGAAATTAAACCTAAGCACAGACCTTCAAGTGTTCAAGTTTTTGAAAAGCGTAAGGCTTGATTCAGATGAATCACACTGATCCACTGTACTGTGCATAGAAAGTGGTGGGTGGCTTTCAGGGAAGACTATAATTTTATTTTAATAAAGCAATATTTAGTATTGAAGACAGACACTGTTTGTTTTATTTTCAGAATTCTGCCAAGTAAAACAAAAATTGCCAATAAAATAATCAGTATTAAAGAAATGGCCATGCAAGCTTCTGGCAATAGACAGCATCTGAAAACTGCATTCATTCAGCAGACTCTCAGATGTCCATGATCCAGGTGCTTTGCCAGATGCCAGAGATACACGGAGATGAAGAGAATGCCTGTCTTTCAGAGGCTTACAGCCTAGGGGGAGGCATTACAGAATTGATGAGTACATCCAGTATTAGTTTACCTGGACAAACATATTTTAGTGTTGCCGCTGGTGGAATTTATAGACTAGCCTTTGGGCGTTTAAAGAACAAAGTAGGGCATACCTTTTTTAAAGTAAGAAAATGCTTTCAAGACTGTAGTGTTTGTCAGTGCAACTATCAAGAGTGCAAAGTAATGGGATGTTTTTTTCCTCTAATTTTCCCCTGGATAAAGGCACTTTCACTGCCTGTCACTGATTAGTAGATCCTGATTTATTGCCATTAAGTAAACTTGACTTCTTATGCGTGTTCTATAAAGCATTTTTTCCTTGATATTTTTGTATTTTTTCTTGATATTGTGATTTTTTTTCATTGACTTAATAATGACAAATTTAATGTATGTAATTGTCTATGCATTTTAAGTTAAACTGCCTAAAATGTGATTTGACACATACACATTTGTTTGTATTATGAACTGTAAGCAATCTGTTTGAGATGTTAGGTTTTATCACCTGCTGCTGTATTTGTAAACAAAGACAAATGTTGCTTTAAGACATAATTATAATTAGGAATAGTCTATGGATGTGATACTTGACATTTTTTAAGATAAACTTGTTTGCTTTTGTGTATTACACCTGAAAAGTTTTTTTAAAAACGTATTTTCATGGTTTCACAGTTTTTCCATTTATTTTCATCTTTAGGCCCAATTCTGGGCTTCCCAGAGCAAGTCCAAAGCTTGATTAACTGCAAATTTGTTGTCATAAAGAGAGAAAGAAAAACAGCCCGAGACATCCCTCTGTATGTGACCTGCCATTCACTAAGGCATTTAAATAGGCTGCCTGGGAACAACCCCTCCTCCACAAACCATCTTTCAGCAACACATTGTCCGCTGTGAGGATTTCCTCTTCTCCCTTCAAGGCTAGCCTATGCTTTGTAACCAGTTTATCTACACATGAAGTCAGGGAGCTTTCCCTATCTGCCCCTGCTGCCACCACCCTGCTTTCTTTTATGAAAGATACTGCTATGCCTGTAGTAAGGGTCACATTATTAAACTTGGTGTATAGTTGCTGTTTTCTTTCCACAGGGGGTTTGCTAGCCTTTCTTGAAACCCAGTGTGAGTGGGGCTATAAACAAGTGAATAATTTGTGGTATATTCTGTTTTTGGAAAGGATTTCTGCTTTTTGCCTTTGGACAAAAAAAAACAAAACATAAATTTTTAAAGTTGTATTTGATGTCTTAACATACCTCCTAAAAGTACCCACCTAAAATGGAGCTGTGAAATAGGTAGTGAAATATAAGATCACTGGAGCAGGGCTGGGGGTTTCCCATCGTGAAATGACATTCCTTTGACAAACACATTCTTGCCTGGGTACCTGACACAAGCAGGTTCTTTTTTTTACCACCATTTTAAAACTTAGCACTAGTCCTTTTGCAACAGTCCTTTTGCAAAATAGAATCCTAACTGTAAGTTCACTTATTTTAGATAAGACAAGGCAATAGAATTCTAATACCAGAAGAGAATTTGGGCCTTCTCATAGAGTTTGTTCCTATTGCGTCTGAACAGTATTCTCAATGAGGGCAGGTTTTTATGTCGATGCGTTAAAACAATTTCTTTTCATACTATATCTTGCAGTTCTCTGGGATTCCCAGAACGAGGAGGAGACAAAGCAGGTTCAGCTTAGTTCCTCTCTGCTTTCTCTAGAGCAATTCACAGTTCCACTGTATGGCAGTTTGGGCTGCCATAACAAAATATCATAGACTGGGTGGCTTAAACAGTAGAAATTCTTCTGGTTATGGAAGCTAGGAAGTCCACGATCAAGGTGCTAGCTAGTTCAGTTCTCAGTTTCGATGAGAGCTCTTCCTGGCTTGCAGATGGCTCCTCACTGTTTCCTCCCATGTGGAGAGAAGCAAGCTCTCAGTTGTCTCTTTTTATACAGACACTAATCCCATCATAAAGGCCCTGTCTCCAAATACCATCATGTTGCAGGTTAGGACTTAAACATGGATTAAGGTGGCAGGGGCACAATTTGGTTCATAGCACTTACAGATAAGGTGTTTGAGGGGACAAAAAGTTTTGCTGCTTTTAAATTCTTAAAACTATTGTAGATGACCACATCTAGTTGAGGTTAGTTAAAATCAATCAGATTCACAAGTATAATAGAATCTCCATCCATCCAGAATTCTAAGCTATGCTTAAAGTGTTAGTGTCACACAAGAAAAGAGGATTATTTAACATTTTAAGTTTTTGCTCTGCCTTGTTTTATATTAGGCCTTATTTTTTAAGATGGTCATTTGGAGGAGCATTCCTTAAAGATAGGTAGGTAGATTTAAAAGATAGCCTTTTTTTAGGGATAAGGAAATCTTTAAAAGAGGTTAAGTAAATCCCAAGGTCTCCTTACATGACAATGGCATCAAAACAGGGTTTGTCCACTAGATGATATTTTGCTCAGGTATCCAGTCCCCTTTATATGCAGTTCCTTGATTACCAATCTAGACCCTTGCCTTTTCTCTTCCACAAGACATCCTGACTTGTTCTTGTCCCCTTAACCACTGAGTAGATTCCAAAGCTATGGGAAAACTAGGAAAACACTCAACTGGTTAACTTTTTAGAAAAAGAGGCCAAGTTAAACTGAGCTTCATGTATTGTCCTACTTCTTACCCAGCTTCATTACCTGGGAGCTAGTAACTATAGTTCTTCTGTACACTTTACATACTTTAGCTCATGGAACTCAACACCCTGCATTTGAGATATACACAATCTAGGAGAAGACAGAAACAAGTCTAGTTGACTGTTTAAATGCACTGTCCCAATTAAGACACAACAAACCTCTAAGACAAGGACAGTTCTTAATCCTCATTTTATAGATAATGAAACTACAGCTAAGAGGTAGAGATTACATAGCTGGTATGTTATGGAACTGAGAATCCTAGGTGTGACCAATAGCAAAGCTTTGCTGTGTTCCACTTTGCTGCAGAATGCTGCTTTCCTAAGAACAGTTTCTCCATCTTACACGTGCCTGCCGTGGTTGCCTTAGTGCTGTAGTTCTGCTTCCAAAATTGTATACCTGGAAAGTCAAATCCATCTAACATGTATTGAATGTTATGTAGCAGACCTTTTACACAGTTTATGTCATTGAATAAGTTTCATTAGATATTCACTTTAAAAATCTAGTGTTTGTTTGAAATGTATATCCTTAGTGTCTGGTGAATAAGCACAGTTCTTAAACTGATAACTTGGAGAGTTGTATTTTCACAAATAAAGACAAATAATATTCAAAGGTGTAGCATTCAGGAGTAGGTTAAAATATGGATGTGAGAATTGTTACAAAAGGTACTGGATGATCAAATCACTGGTTTTAGCCCTACCTTTTATTGAAGACACTGGTTATCCAGCTGCCCCAAAGTGGGAAAGGCTTGGACAAGGCTGTCAGAGCGGCTGAGACAAAAGAGGTTTCTGTTAGCAGTAGATGAGCAGCCAAGATGTACAAGAACTGTACAGAGGGTGGGAGAGTCCAAGGGAGGTTCTACCAAGTATGGCTTGACAGTTCTTTTTTTAAACTTGCCGATGCAGGACATGCTAAGTTAAGACATCTAAACTGTTGCTTAGTTACTGCAACATAGAAAAATCCCAAGTACTAAACTTAATGAATACCTGGATCCCTTCTTGACTGCTCAAAGAAATCTTTACTAAAAAAGCCCCAACTACGTGACTAATGATCAGGACTTAGTACTTGGGCTCTTTATAGAAGGGGGATGAAGAGGATTAATGTGAAATAGGAGAAGCCTGTTGACAAACTTCACAAGACTTCTTATCTGAAAGGTGGTAACAAGTCTCCACCTCTGGGGAGTCCGTAATAGAAATCTGATCAAATTCTAGAATGCAGTTTTTCATGGTTCAGTGAGCAGCACAATTACTGGGGATTCAAGGGCAGAGTTTTTAGCTTTGAGCTCAGCCTGGCAGTGTAATTTGGTGCAATTGACTAGCTTCCTGTGCTGATTTACCTTATCTATAAAACAGATAATAATGCCCAAAATACTCAAAGCACCAGGAGGGAAAAATGGAACATTCTTTCTTGGAGGGATTCTATTTAGTGTATTAGCATTAACTAAAAGATTACACATCTAATATATAGTATCACTGTTAATGCTTTTTAAAAAAAATCAGGGGCTTCCCTGGTGGCGCAGTGGTTGAGAATCTGCCTGCCAATGCAGGGCACACGGGTTCGAGCCCTGGTCTGGGAAGATCCCACATGCCGCGGAGCAACTTGGCCCGTGAGCCACGACTACTGAGCTTGCGCGTCTGGAGCCTGTGTTCCGCAACAAGAGAGGCCGCAATAGTGAGAGGCCCGCGCACCGCGATGAAGAGTGGCCCCTGCTTGCCACAACTAGAGAAAGCCCTCGCACAGAAACGAAGACCCAACACAGTAAAAAATAAATAAATAAGTTTATTTTTTAAAAAATCAGATTGTCAAGCTTGAAGGCTAAAATTTACACAACGTGATGATATATTTATTAAACACAAAGATTGCCTTATACGTGGTCATACATGCCAGTTTGCCTGGGACAACTCTGGTTTATGTTGTCCAGGCGTAATTATTAACAGTACCCTCCTTGCATTCTCAAAAGTGTCCCGGATTTAAGGATAAATTATATGGTTATCTTAACTATAACAAAATAGAATGCAAGTGAAGATTTTCCATGTTTGTTTCCTGAGATAAAAAACATCCTAAACATGTTTTAGCATAGAATTAACCTTTCCTTCACATATATTATCTAGGGTGCAACTTACACTGCATCTTATAAAGGTGAAGAAAAATATCCCAGTCACTTAATTGCAGCTACAATTGTCTTCAGAAAATCCCCAAAGAAGAGAGCACGTTCTAGTCCTAGAACAGGAAGCCATGCCTTTTTTAAATACAGAAGCTAGATAGAGAAGGGGAGATGGGAATAAGGCTTCCTACTTTTCTGGGCATCTGTCCAAAGGTTCTTGCCTCGTAGCCTCAAGTGTGTCTTTTTTTTCCCCCATTCTGAAAGCAATTTCCCTTAAAGCTCCAAGTTCTTTCCTAACATAATCTTCTCACAAACTCAGTAGCACTGAAAATTATGTCCAATTTTGGGGGTCTTTAGCTGCTACATACAAACATCACCAAATCTCTGGTAGAACTGCATTTCATTTCCTCTAGTCCTGGGCTGACATGAGTGTTTCTAATTCACAGTAATGGTGGAGGGGAGGGAACAGTGAAATTATTATTTCATAGAGTCCATTAGTGGCAGGAAATAAATGATGAAAACTTAAGCCATTTCAGAAATATCTGTTGGCTGGAGTAATAGTTTTCCATTTTTTGCTATTTAAGCACATTTTTTAATACTAGAACTTGGGATCTCCTGTAAGGATTCAGTGCTTCAGGGGTTGCCACGCTAGTCTTCATCAAGCTGTTGGTAGAGTGTCTGCTGCCAGACCAAGTTCTCACAAGGTCTCTCACATGGCTGCATGGCGAAGAACTTGGAGTTGCTGGAAACCATGTTTCCTCGGTGCTGGTGTGCTAGCACACTCCGTCGCCCCTCCTGCAGTCTGAGTCCTGCCCTTTACCACAGGCGGCGCCTTCTTAGCTTAGCATTCCGACAGCACTGCCATAAAAGTACATGTCCCCCACGGTGGTAAAAATCAGTTTTGCACGTTGACCACAATTTAGTGACACATCTGTTCTCAGCACACTATTATGCTGCAGTGATTGTGAAATTAGAATCGGAAACAGCTCACTGAAAACATCCGTTTGAATAGAAAGTGAAACCTCAAAATAAGTTTGAATATCCATTTGCTGCTAGTACCTTTCATAACAAAGTACTTGGGAATCACATCTGACTTATTCATCAGAAAATTATTGCTCTCAAACAGCCCATACTCTGTATAATGAAAAGCATATTAGCATTACCGGGGGGGGGGAGGGTTGGAAGGAGATGCAATTGGGATGGGTACATGGAGGACTTGTTAGAGTCTGATAATGTTCTGTCGAGTGGAGTGAGGGCTATACATGAGTATTCGTTCTATTTATTTAACTCCAAAGATATGTAATACTCTTTTGTATGTACAATTTACTTGTTAAAGCATATGGGGCCTGAGCACCTAATATTGAAAGGAAACCCCAGTTTCACCCAGACTCTCTTTGAGAAAGGTAGAAAGGCCAGGCTTCAGTGTGACTGATTCCTGAGACATGTAACAGTAGCATAGGGCCGTGCTTAGCGTCAGTTTTTCCTTTGTCCTAATAACTGAAGATCTCAATTGCTTTAGGAGACAGATGGTTGTCATTAAGAACACAAAACATAAAGGGTTGGGGCTTCCCTGGTGGCGCAGTGGTTGAGAATCTGCCTGCTAATGCAGGGCACACGGGTTCGAGCCCTGGTCTGGGACGATGCCACATGCCGCGGAGCAACTAGGCCCGTGAGCCACAACTACTGAGCCTGCGCGTCTGGAGCCTGTGCTCTGCAACAAGAGAGGCCGCGACGGTGAGAGGCCCGCGCACCGCGATGAAGAGTGGCCCCCGCTTGCCACAACTAGAGAAAGCTCTCTCACAGAAACGAAGACCCAACACAGCCAAAAATAATTAATTAATTAATTAATTTTTTTAAAAAAACCAAAAACATAAAGGGTCTGCATAGTGGTCCATTCAGTCTAGCATCCAGGCTGACAATGACAATAAGAAATGTTCTGTGAAAGAGCATAACTGGTACCTAAACCCAGCACGAGACAAGTGGAGAGGCGATTGTAAAGCATTCGATTCTATAAGGCACTGTGTTAGGCTAGTACAAAGAGAATCAAAAATAAATATAGCCCCTCCCACACAGGAGGAGATGATAGGGATGGTACGCTCCATGGTGATATTAGGATAAGTGGAGGAAAACACAGACTGAGGATGAGGTGGTGTAGGACCATGTAAAGAGCACAAGTTCTGGAACCTGACCAGCCATATGTACCACTTACTAGATATGTCACATTGGGTGAGTTACTTAACCTCTTGGTGCCTCCATTTCCTCAGCTATAAAAGGCGGACAACAATAATTCCTAACTCCATAGGGTTTTTTTTTTTTTTTTTTTTTAAAGTTTTTACTTGATTTTATTTATTTATTTTATTTATTTTTGGCTGTGTTGGGTCTTCGGTTCGTGCGAGGGCTTTCTCCAGTTGCGGCAAGCGGGGGCCACTCTTCATCGCGGTGCGGGGACCGCTCTTCATCGCGGTGCGCGGGCCTTTCTCTATCGCGGCCCCTCCCGTCGCGGGGCACAGGCTCCAGACGCGCAGGCTCAGCAATTGTGGCTCACGGGCCCAGCTGCTCCGTGGCATGTGGGATCTTCCCAGACCAGGGCTCGAACCCGTGTCCCCTGCATTAGCAGGCAGATTCTCAACCACTGCGCCACCAGGGAAGCCCTCCATAGGGTTTTGAGAATTAAATGAAGCAATCCAGGTAATGCACGCAGTGCTTGACATCATAACCACTCAACAAATGTGAATGTACCATGGGACCTGGAAGGCACTTTTCTAGGTGTCAATAGTCTAGCAGAAGAAAGAGAAAAGTGAATAGGTCGTTTTCATTCGGTGTGATGTTCCAAATGCAGGAGGTGCCGATGACTCAGAAGACCCAAGAAGCACCTGAGAGTTAAGCGGCTACCATGTTTTGAGCACTATAGCCTCCTAAGGGCTTGAATCACGTGATCCCGTTGAGTCAGCTGGTAAAATTCAGCTCTGTGAATGCAGAGCCGCATTCTTTCCCCTTTGCGATGCAGATCTCCATTAGTGATTCAAGGCATCTGGCACTTCAGAAAAAGTCCTGTCTCAGAGAAAATGAATACAAGAGGGAGACTGTCCTCACTTCCAGCCTGTTTGCCCCTGGCCACATTTTCCTAATCACATCCATACTCTGTTTGAAAGCAGCTGACTTCGGGGTAGGCTAAGGAATGGGTATGTGAGTAAGTTTCCGGAGGGATGCGAGGCAGGCAGGTACTCTGGGGAGGAACTGATTGAAGCTGCTTGAGTGTAACTATTCTACCGCTGAGGAGCGGTAGAATAGAGCCTGTGTTCCCAACATTCCAGAGAACAGCTAGCCCCACCCTGGAACGGCTTTCCCAGCATTATTTCCCAATGACGTCAGCAGCATACCTGCGAACACAGCTTGCTTCATGGCTGCCCACAGCTACACCATTCCTTCTTGCTGGGCTTTGGGAGTACACAAGAGCTATTCATTACAGAGTCTCAGGCCACTAGGAACTCTGAACACCTCATTTTTAAACAGAGAGCCCTGCTTTTCCAAGGCTCCTTTGCTCCAGATTACATGAGAGACTTTAGCCCATATACAGGGATGCCAACTACTACTTTGATCAGGGAATAGATAAGAGAGGCACTTCTTGGAATGAATATGGGAGGATCTGAGCCTTGGATAAAGGGAATTGAGAAGACTTTGACCTAAGGCAAAGGAAGACAGAACAGTCCTAACTTAAATGAGCAAAAATGTATCAGCACATAGAGTTTTTCATTCAACTGGTATTTTTTAAAATTTATTTATTTTATTTATTTATTTTTGGCTGAGTTGGGTCTTCATTGCTGCCCGCGGGCTTTCTCTAGTTGCGGGGAGCGGGGGCTACTCTTCGTTGCGGTGTGTGAGCTTCTCATTGCGGTGGCTTCTCTTGTTGTGGAGCATGGGCTCTAGGCTTGCGGGCTCAGTAGTTGTGGCTCACGGGCTTAAGTTGCTCCGCGGCACGTGGGATCTTCCCAGACCAGGGCTCGAACCCATGTCCCCTGCATTGGCAGGTGGATTCTTAACCACTGCACCACCAGGGAAGCCCTCAACTGGTATTTTTATTAACCACTTGCACTGTGCCATGTGCTAGTAATTCAGTAGTGAACTAGTCAGTTTCTGCTCTCACGCAGCTCACAAGCTAGTGGAAGAGACAATCATTAGATAACATTAATTGCACTTGTGATAAGTGATGGGGAGAGAAGCATAACGTAGTTTGTAGGAGTCAAGTAAAGCTCGCCAGAGGAAACAACATTTGAGCTGCCATCTGAAGGGTGAGCAGGATTTAGGCAGGAGACAAATTGGGAGAAGGGTGCCAGGAAGACAATATAAGAGGGGCAAGAAGGCAGTCCTCGTGCGCAGGGAGGGAGGGAGGGCCAGGAGTGGGGGTACCTGCCTCCATGTTGATGGTGCTGGGGCAGAGGATGTGAAATGGAGCACACACAATAGGGTGGAAGCCTTGTGATTGGCTCTACTTCTTTCCCCTGTTTTGTCTACTAGATTAAGTCAGCTATCTTCCTATTGACAAATGCAGAGACTCCAATAAACTCAGTTTCAAGTTCTTTAGAATCCCTTGACAGTCCAGGGTAACCGTACCAGGGAGATCCTTTTCATAGAGATCTGGGTTCCCTGAGGTCTCATTAAACTAATATTTTCCCAGCCTGGTGGAAGAGGAGGTCTTCGTTTTTGTTTTTTGTTTTTTCTTAATTTCTTCAACTTTATCTTTTTATTTATGTATTTATGTATTTATTTATTTATTTATTGGCTGCGTTGGGTCTTTGGTTGCTGTGCGCGGGCTTTCTCTAGTTGCGGCGAGCGGGGGCTGCTCTTTGTTGCGGTGCGCGGGCTTCTCATTGCAGTGGCTTCTCTTTGTTACAGAGCACAGGCTCTAGGCACGCAGGCTGCAGTACTTGTGGTATGCGAGCTCAGTAGTTGTGGCTTGCAGGCTCTAGAGTGCAGGCTCAGTAGTTGTGGCGCACGGGCTTAGTTGCTCCGTGGCATGTGGGATCTTCCCGGACCAGGGCTCGAACCTGTGTCCCCTGCATTGGCAGGCGGGTTCTTAACCACTGCGCCACCAGGGAAGTCCTGGTCGTCCTTTTTTATAATCTTAATATCTTTCAAAGTGCCTGCCTATGCAGCTATATAAGCCAATAGTGGAAGAATTATTGTCAGCACTATGCTGATTGGGGGATGGGGAGTCCATCCCTGGGTTTATTCCAAAGGAGAAATTAGAGAAATCCTTGACTGAATAATTTGGTCAGTTCACACCTGAACAACCCCAATTTCCCTATCTTGCTTCTTGCCATAGGTTTATTTCTTTTTTACAATATTTTTTATAGTTTTTCTTTTTTATTTTTGGCTGTGTTGGTTCTTCCTTGCTGTGCGTGGGCTTTCTGTAGTTGCGGTGAGCGGGGCTACTCTTCGTTGCAGTGTTCCAGCTTCTCATTGAGGTGGCTTCTCTTGTTGCAGACATGGGCTCATGGGCTCTCAGTAGTTGCAGCGCGCAGGCTCAGTAGTTGCAGCATGTGGGCCCTAGGGTGCAGGGGGCGGGGGTGGCTTCAGTAGTTGTGGCTCGCGGGTTCTAGAGTGCAGGCTCAGTAGTTGTGGCGCACGGGCTTAGTTGCTCCGCGGCATGTGGGATCTTCCCGGACCAGGGCTCGAACCCGTGTCCCCTGCATTGGCAGGCGGATTCTTAACCACTGCGCCACTAGGGAAGTCCCCATAGATTTATTTCTAACCCAGAAAAGCTGAATGTCTATACCTTATAAGGTACACAAGGGAATTTCAAATCAACTGCTTAGTCTATGGCTGCCTTAGGAAACATCTACATTTCCCAGCCCTCTTTAAGGCCTTGCACAGAGCAGTCCTCTAGGGGGCATTTCCCGGGATGTGTTCTATAGAACACTAATTGCTAGATATATACCTCGAGTAGAGTTCCATGGGTCAGTAAGTTTGGGGACACTACGTGTACTATCACTCATGGAAAGGTACCCCTACATGAGTGCGTTAAGGCACTAACAAGTCCTGCAGTAAAGAAACCCAATAGTTCCCACGTGTATTTAACTACAGGAACTTTTTGTTTGAATAATTATATTTCTATGGCAAGACTACAAGAGGGTATTGCTTATTTTTTAAGATTTATTCAGTGTACACCATGTCCAAAGCAGGTGAGTATGTCACAGAGAGATGAAGGAATAACAGATGGGGAGAGTTTAGTACATTTGATGTATAGTTTTAATATATTTAATTCTGTAGACGATAAGAAATGGATGGATAAACTCATAAGATACATCAAGTAAAGGTCAGAATTAGTAAATAGAACATGTGTGGGTCAAACATTGATGAAAAAGGGCTAGAAGAACCAAGAGTACATGAGGTAATAAACTACATGAGGGGTGCCTGGGCACTAAATATTCAATGATACATTCAATATCAATATTCATGAGTCCTTAATTCGGCCACCCATTAGTGATACCTAGTCTGGCTCCATGTGCCCTCCATGGCTGTTCAACAGACGATTTGACAAGCTACAACTGTGGCTATAACTTCATGTCTCCAACAGAGCAAGTATGTATCACTGACATAGGACCCCCTAGCTCGAACCTCAACTCTAGTCTTTGTATCTGCATTGCCAGCAAGCACGGAAAGCTGATACAGCACAGAAAGAGAAAGATAGAAGTCCTATGAACATAGCACACCCCAGGATTCCAGTAGCACGGTCCTATCAATTCCACTTGTCTCTATCCTAAGTGTTTAACTTAGCCATTTCCACTCCCTTGTTTCTCACAGTGTGTTTTACATTGACTTAATAAACTTTGTGATCCAAGCATTTCGATTTGGTGTGTGATCTTTTATATTCCATGAACCCTGGGATAGCTTGCCTAGTAGTGTATTTAGAGGCTACTATTGGATGAAGGTAATTTTCCACATAACAGAGTGACACACACACCTAGATTTTTAAAAAATTAGCTAATCTAGTCAATAGCATTGATAAACCTAGGCTAGATTGATCAGGAAAAAAAAAGGAAGAAAACACAAATTACCAATATTAGGAATGAGAGAGATGACGTTTCTACACTTTCTGCAGATACTAAAAGAAGAATAAGGAAATATCAACAACTTCATGCCAATAAATTCAACAACTTACATGAAAGCGGCAAATTCCATGGAAGACATAAACTATCAGTGCTCACTCAAGATGAAATAAATAATCTAAATAGCCCTATCTTTTAAAGAAATTGAAGTTGTAGTTTAAAACCTTCCCATAATTGTACAGCCACTTGGAAAACAGCCTGGCAATTTCTTCAGAGGTTAAACCCAGAGTTACCATATGACCCAGTAATTCCACTCCTAGGTATATACTCAAGAAAAATGAAGACATATGTCTACACAAACAACTGTACACAAATGTTCATAGCAACATTATTCATAATAGCCAAAAAGCAGAAAGAACCCAAATGTTCATCAACTGATAAATAGATGAACAAAATGTGGTATATCCATACCATAGAATATTATTCAGCCATAAAAAGGAATGAAATACTGATATATGCTATAACATAGATAAACCTTGAAAACATGCTAAGTCAAAGAAGCCAGTCACAAAGGACCACACCGAGTATGATTCCATTCATATGAAATGTCCAGAATTAGAAAATCCGTAGAAGTAGATTGGTGGTTGCCAGGGCCTGGGGAGAGGGGGGAAGTAGGGAATGACTCCTAATAGGTACAGAGTTTCTCTTTGGGGTAAAGAAAATGTTATGGAATTTTGATTGCAGTAATGGGTGCACAGCTCTATAAATATAGTAAAATCCACAGAATTGTACCCTCTAAAAGGGTAAACTTTATGCTCTATGAATTATGTCTTAGTAAAGCTATTATTAAATCAATCTATGTAATTCACCATATTAAAGACTAAAAAGGAAAAAAAATCGTAATTGTATCGATAGATGCAGAAAAACACTTGGCAAAATCCAACATCAATTCTTGATTAAAAGAAAAAAACCTCTTAGCAAACTAAGAATAGAAAGGAACTTCCTCAACCTGTTATAGGGCATCTACAGCTAACATCATACTAAATGGTAAGAGACTGAATGCTTTCCCTCTAAAATTAGGAACAAGGGAAGGATGTCTGCTTTCATCACTTCTATTTAATATTGTACTGGTTCAAGCCAGTATAATAAGGCAAGGAAAAGAAATAAAAGGCAATCAAATTGAAAAGAAAGTAGTAAAACTATTCATAGAGGACATGATTGTCGATGCAGAAAATCCTATGGAGTCTACAAAAATAACTTATAAAAATAATAAGTGAGTTTAGCATGGCTCCTGGATATAAGTTCAATATATAAAAATCAACGGGATATCAATATATTAGCAAACAACTGAAAACTGAAATTAAAAATCGTACCATTCACCCTAGTACCAAAAATGTCAAATGCAGAACAATAAAATTGACAGAAGTGCATGTCCTGTACACTGAAAACTACAAAATATAGCTGAGAGAAATTAAAGGAGACCTCAATAAATAAAGAGCTACTCTATATTTGTGGACCAGAATACTCAGTATTGTTAAGATGTCAATTCTCCCTGAGTTTACATATAGATTCAATGCTATTCTAATCAAAACCCCAGCAGGTTTTTTGTATAAAACTTGACAAGCTAATTCTAAATTTTATTTGAAAATGAAAAAGATCTAATAGCTAAACAACTTTGGAAAAGACACAGTAATCAAGACAGTATAGTATTGGCATGAAGACAGATCACTGGGGGAAAAATAGAGTGTGGAAACAGACCTACACATATATGGTAAATTGATTTTTCAACAAACATGTAAAAGTGATTTAGTAGAGAAAGGATTGTCTTAACAGTGCTGAAATATTGCCTATCCAAGGGGAAAAAAACTACTTTGATTCATATCTCACACCATACACAAAAATTAACGTAACATTTATAGACCTAAATGTAAAATTTAAAACTATAAAACTTCTAGAGAAAAACATAGGAGAAATCTTTGTGACCCTGGATCATAATATCAAAGGCATGATCCATAAAAGAAAAAATTGATAAATTGTATTTCTTTACAATTAAGAATTTCTGTTCTTTGAAAGACAGTGCTAGGAGAATAATAAGACAAGTTACAGACTTCAAGAAAATATTTGTAAGTCACATAAAGGATTTATATACAGAATATATTTTTAAAGTCTCAAAACTCAAAAATAAGAAAACAAAACCCCATCAATATTGGGCAAACAATTTGAACAGATAATTCATCAAAAAGATATATGGGGCTTCCCTGGTGGCGCAGTGGTTGAGAGTCTGCCTGCCAGTGCAGGGGACACGGGTTCGAGCCCTGGTCTGGGAGGATCCCACATGCCGCGGAGCAGCTGGGCCCGTGAGCCACAATTACTGAGCCTGCGCGTCTGGAGCCTGTGCTCCGCAACAAGAGAGGCCGCGAAAGTGAGAGGCCCGCGCACTGCGATGAAGAGTGGTCCCCACTTGCCACAATTAGAGAAAGCCCTGGCACAGAAACGAAGACCCAGCACAGCCATAAATAAATAAATAAATATTAAAAAAAATATATATATATATGGATGGCAAAAAAAAGCACATTTTAAAATGCTCAACATCATTAGTCATTAGGGAAATTAAAATTAAAATCATAAAGAGATACTACTACATACCTATTAGAATATCCAAAATTAAAAAGACTGATCATACCAACTATTGTCAACAATGTGGGGCTTCCCTGGTGGCACAGTGGTTGAGAATCTGCCTGCCAATGCAGGGGACACGGGTTCGAGCCCTGGTCTGGGAAGATCCCACATGCGGCGGAGCAACTAGGCCCGTGAGCCACAACTACTGAGCCTGCGCATCTGGAGCCTGTGCTCCGCAACGGGAGAGGCCACGACAGTGAGAGGCCCGCGCACCGCGATGAAGAGTGGTCCCCCTTGCCACAACTAGAGAAAGCCCTCGCACAGAAACGAAGACCCAACACAGCCAAATTTAAAAATAAATAAATAATGTGGAGCAACTGGAACTCTCATATGCTACTAAGGGGAATGGAAAATGGTACAACCACTTGGAAAATAATTTGGCAGTTTCTTAAAATATTTAACATTTACCTACCTTATGACCCACCCATTCTACTCGCAGGAGAAACATAAGTTTGTGCCCATATAAAGACTTGTACACAAATGTTCATAAAAGTTTTATTTCTAATATTTCAAAACCGAAACAACCCAAATATCCATCAGTAGGTGAATGGATAAACAAATTGGGGTATCTACTTAGCATTTGATATACTCAACAGTGGAAAATTACTGAGCAACTGATAGATACACTCAACAATATAGATGAATTTCAAAATAATACTGAGTGAAAGAAGCCAAAAAAATAGTGCATACTATATGATTCCATTTATATACAATTCTAGCAAATGCAAGCTAATCTGTAGAGACAGAGAGTAGATAGTGGTTGCCTGAGGACAAGTAAATGGATTACAAAAGGATATAAGGAAACTTTGGGTTATGGATATGTTCATTAACTTGACTATGGTTTCACAGATGTGTACATGTTAAAACTTATGACATTATATACTTTAAACATGTACAGTGTATATTACATCTCAATTACTTCAATAAAACTGCTTAGGGAATTCCCTGGTGGTCCACTGGTTAGGACTCCGAGTTACCACTGCAGGTGGCGCGGGCTCAATCCCTGGTGGGGGAATTAAAGTCCCACATGCCTCGCAGCAAGGCCAAAAAAAAAAAGAAGGAGTAAAAAGATCAGAGAATAGATAGAGTTCTCCAAAATAAATGGAGTACTTACTTAAAAAATAATAGCCAATATTTATTGAACATTTTTAAATGCCAAACACTATGCTAGTTAAGAGTTACTACTTCCTTTCATTCCCGGTAACTTTATGAGGGAGGTACTATTGTTTCCATTAAGTAGTTCACTCAGATTATACAAGCCAGTGAGATGCTAAGCCAGTATGTGAACCCTGGACCATTTGACTTCATTACCCACAATCATAACCACTTGATAACATGATTCCAGGAGGCCTTCAAGGAATTTGAAGTCCAGGGGAGAGAGAGACACCACCCCTCCCCAACTACAAGAGAATAACTGAAGGGGAAAGAAAGAGAAATTTTAGTAAAGCTGAAACTAATCTCTTGCAAGGTTCCAAACCAGACCATTGGCACTGCATGGGCAAGGCTCTAGATACAGAGTCCTGGCACTTCTGTAGGGCCACTGGAGAAGAAAGGGGCTGGCAAAAGATGGGAAGCCTCTATGTAGACCAAAGGAGATTGGACCGTGCGCACTCGGTGCAGGCAGTCCCACCAGGCAGGGCTCCTCCAGTTTCTGCCCAAGTTAAAGACAGTCAGAAGCAACTGAGCAGACATTGCCTTATCCCATTTCAGGAGTACCAAGAGAGGAGTTTTTCTTTTGTTTTTCTGTTTTGTTTGTTTTTTATTAATTTTTACTGAAGTATAGTTGCTTCACAATGTTGTGTTAGTTTCTGCTGTACAGCAAAATGAATCAGCTATACATATACATATACCCCCTCTTTTTTGGATTTCCTTCCCATTTAGTTCACTACAGTGCATTAAGTAGAGTTCCCTGTGCTATACACAGTATGTTCTCATTAGTTGTCTATTTTATACATAGTATCAATAGTGTATACGTGTCAATCCCAATCTCCCAATTCCTCCCACCACCCCCCACCAAGAGAGGTTTTTGTTTGTTTGTTTGTTTGTTTGTTTTTAGAAATTCACGTTCTTATTGATTGATTGATTGATTGATTGATTGCTGTGTTGGGTCTTCGTTTCTGTGCAAGGGCTTTCTCTAGTTGTGGCAAGTGGGGACCACTCTTCATCGCGTTGCGCGGGCCTCTCACTATCGCGGCCTCTCTCGTTGCGGAGCACAGGCTCCAGACGCGCAGGCTCAGTAATTTGTGGCTCACGGGCCCAGTTGCTCCGCGGCATGCGGGATCTTCCCGGACCAGGGCTCGAACCCGTGTCCCCTGCATTGGCAGGCAGATTCTCAACCACTGCGCCACCAGGGAAGCCCCAAGAGAGGTTTTTAATTGAAGGACCTAAGATTTAGAACCTTGGGTGAGTCCTTTCACTGCTCAGTATTCCTACTTCCTCATCTCTAAGATGGGAAAGTTGAACTAGGTGTTGCTGAGGTTCCTTCTAGGTCTCACATGCTCTGTCCCAGCCTGTTATTATGGTTTTCCCAAAGAGTATGAAGGCTCTGATGGCCATTCATGAAGTGTCTAGTAAGGTGACTTGACTTCGCTCAGCAGCTCTGCTGACTACAGGGAAATGTACTGCAATTACAAAGCAGCATCATTAAATGACTAAAAAGGAAAATCATTAACTTCAGATGCCTTTATATTATTAGTTACTTTTCTGATTACCAAAGTAACAGAGGCAAATTATAGACATTTAAGAAAATTCAGACTGTGAGGAAAGAGTTAACACAGCAGGTCTGGTTGCCTACTCCCTACCTGTCTTCAAGGACCCATGATTAACCCTTGGCCAACCGCTAGGAATGTGGGCTTAGAGTGTTCTTTTTGTTAGTGATTGATGGATTTGTTATACACACCTGGAGCAGTGGACTGTATCATACCTGCTTGTCAGGTTGCTTTGCACAAACATCAAAATCTACGATCTGCACCTGGTTTCATCGTTAAGGTCCTGAGTTTCGGTTGTCATGGTTGGTTGCATAACAGGATATACCTATGTGACCAGCTCCCCATAAAAGCTTTAGACTCTGAGATTCAAACAGCTTCTATGGGCAAAGACATTTCACACGTGTTCATAGTCAACAGTGAGAGAAAGAGTACTCCTGTGTGACCTCAGAGAAGGAAGGACTTTGGAAGCCTGTTTTGAACCTCTCTGGGCGCCATTAATGCATGTCCTTCTCCTGCTGCTTTTGCTCTGTACCTTTGTTATCATAAATCTCAGTGAGTATATAACCTGCTATTGGGTCTCGTGGGTCCTTCTGATGAATCACTGAAGGAAACACAAATATATCTATGTATATGTTTATGTATATATTTTAAAATATCTATGTATATAGATATGTTTAAAACCAAAATCCCTCCACCTAGATATAACCATTTGGCTAACTTTAAAAACAGGTTTTGACTGCACGAAGATGGCACGTAAGGCGAAGAAGGAAGCCCCTGTCCCTCCCAAAGCTGAAGCCAAAGCAAAAGCTTTGAAGGCCAAGAAAGCAGTGTTTAAAGGCATCCACAGCCACAAAAAAAAGAAGATCTGGACGTCACCTACCTTCCGATGGCCCAAAACACCGAGGCTCAGAAGGCAGCCCAAATATCCTTGGAAGGGCGCCCCTAGGAGAAACAAGCTTGACCACTATGCCATCATCAAGTTCCCCCTGACCACTGAGTCAGCCATGAAGAAAATAGAAGACAACAACACACTGGTGTTCATTGTGGATGTCAAGGCCAACAAGCACCAGATTAAACAGGCTGTGAAGGAGCTCTATGACATTGACATGGCTACGGTCAATAGCCATGATCAAGCCTAATGGAGAGAAGAAGGCATATGTTTAACTGGGCCCTGACTATGATGCTTTGGATATTGCCAACAAAATTGGGATCATCTAAACTGAGGCCAGCTGGCTAATTCTAAATACCAAAGTTTTCCCTATTAAAAAAAAAAAAAAGGGCTTCCCTGTTGGCGCAGTGGTTGAGAATCTGCCTGCCAATGCAGGGGACACGGGTTCGAGTCCTGGTCTGGGAAGATCCCACATGCCGCGGAGCAGCTGGGCCCGTGAGCCACAACTACTGAGCCTGCGCGTCTGGAGCTTGTGCTCCGCAACAAGAGAGGCCGCAACAGTGAGACGCCCGCGCACCGCGATGAAGAGGGGCCCCCCTTGCCACAACTAGAGAAAGCCCTCGCACAGAAACGAAGACCCAACACAGCCATAAATAAATAAATAAATAAATAAATAAATAACAGGTTTTGACCTACTAAATCATCGTGCAAAACTCCTTCTAAGTTGTCAGAAGGCAAACAAAACTGCTAATTGATGATAAGTTGCATTGTGGCGTGAAGATTAAATTTTATGGAAGCCCCATATTAAGACTTAAAAGAATAATTTTGCTGTTTTTAAATAATTACCAAGATTTATTGTACTTTGCTTTTGTGACATAATAATGGCTTAGTCCATTAAATTGGAATCCAACTTTTAAGCTTGATTGGGTTCTGATGGGAAGAAACAGGACACTCTATAAGAAATTGCTTTATAATATCCCCCAGGAACAGGCAGTGAAAAGCAGAGACTGCCTGTAAGTGAGAGTTTGGGGAGACAAGGGGGGGAGGTGAGCAAGACCAGCTCCCCTGCCATGTACCCCTCACTCTGTAAATCCCCTTCTTTGACAACGCCCCTCAATAACCTTAATAATAATAACTAACATTTATTGAGTACTTACTCTGAGTCAGACACTATTCTACGCACATGTTTTGTCTTATTTAATCTTCATAATAGCCTATTCAGTAAATATTACTATTTTCTCCTTTATACAAATGAAGAAACCAAGGCTAAATATAATTGAGTAGCTAGTTCATGAAGCTAGTAAGTGAAATGGGACTGGAACTTAAACCTGAACTCAGAAAGTCACCTGCTATATACTTCATGTCTCTTTACATTCAATATATTCAAATGAGATGTCACTGATATAAAATGGAATTTGGACTAGGTTTTGTATTAGTCAGGGTTCTCCAGGGAAACAGAACCAATAGGAGATAGATAGATAGATAGATAGATAGATAGATAGATAGATATACACACACACACATATATATAGTATATAATATACACACATACATACAGTTGAAACGCTTGAACAATGTAGGTTTGAACTGCATGGGTCCACTTTTACCTGATATTTTTCAGTAGTAAGTACTACAGTACTACACGGTCTGTGGTTGGTTGAATCCATGGATGTGGAGGAACTGTGGATACGAGGGCTGACTATATACTGGATTAAACTGCACATTGTTGAAGGGTCAACTATATACACACACAAACACACACACAGTTTTATCTTAAGGAATTGGCTCACACGATTGTGAGGGCTGACAAGTCTGGAATTCGTAGAGCAGGCTGGCAGCCTGGAAATTCAGGAAAGAGTTGATGTTGTGGTATTGAACTCAAAATCTGCAGGCTAGAAACACAGAGTTCCTATGTTGCGGACTTGAAGGAGAAATTCTTTGGGAAACCTCAGTTTTTGCTCTTAAGGATAAGGCCCAGCCATATTCGGAGAGTAAAAAAAAGTACTGATTTAAATGTTAACCACACATAAAACCAACCATCATAGTTCTGATCTTTCGTTTTTGAAGAGGAAAGGAAGGGTGGATCCCCAAATGTGATTCACCCAAGACTAACCCCAAGGTGAGCCTGCTCCCGAACGAACAACCAGCCCGGGGTCACAAGCCCCTCGCCTTAGCCACAGCCATGCAAGTGTGGCCTTGGCCAGAAGAGGGCACTGCCATCTACTTGTGTGACTATCTGCTTGGGAACCAACAGGATGGAAGAGGTTTTGACACGACTTTCAATTAATTATTAATTTTTACAGCCCCTGAGTTAGCATAGTACAACCTTGGGGAGAATAAATGGCTGTGAACTTTTAGCTTCACTGTGAGACCAGAGCACCTCCCTGACATTACTCAAACCTGACATTCAATAATGCAAGAGGGTGTGGAATGCTCGTGTCCTTTGGCTTTCCTGGTGCCTTAGACCTGGTCCAGCTGGGCAGAGCCAAACCAAACAGTTTTTCCAGATCAGGACAACTCAGGGTGATGCAGAGGAAAAAAAGAAGTTGGGCATTTGGGGACTGAGAGGAAAAACTGGGAGGACCCCTGGGGTTCCAGGCAGGTGAGGAATCTTCTGGTAACATACAGAGGAGGACAGGCTTGGGAGGTTACTCTATGTGCCTGGGTTTGAGAGAATAATATTACAGGCCCCTCTGGCAATACCACTCTGTCTAGCAGAGTAGTTAATCTAATCTCTGGATTCTTCATTGGAAATGGAAATTCACATCAGTATAGTTGTTCTTTAGTTCTCATTAATAATTAAAAGGCTCCCTCCCCTGCTTCCATGTTAATGACAGCTTCCATTCATGCAGCTTGAGACTTTGCAGAGGGCTTTCCCACCCACAGCAAGGAATAGAGCAGGTACTGATTATTTCCAGTTTACAGTTGAGGAAACACAGAGAGTGAGTGGTTTACTCTGGCTCCCCTGTAATCCAAGCCTGGGAGGTGACCAGAGGTCTGGGGCCTGATCTTAGCCCTGTGCTCTGTCCCCTATCAATACTACATTCCTGGGCTTCCCTGGTGGTGCAGTGGTTAAGGATCCACCTGCCAATGCAGGGGACACAGTTTCGAGCTCTGGTCCGGGAAGATCCCACATGCTGTGGAGCAACTAAGCCCGTGCGCCACAACTACTGAAGCCCGCATGCCTAGAGCCCCTGCTCCACAACAAGAGAAGCCACCGCAATGAGAAGCCCGCGCACCGCAGCAAAGAGTAGCCCCCGCTTGCCACAACTAGAGAAAGCCCACATGTAGCAACGAAGACCCAACACAGCCAAAAATAAATAAATAAATAAATTTATTAAGCACCCTGTGACCCAGCAATTCCACCTGTAGGAATGTATACAGCCGAAGTGCGTGCCCATAGCCACCAAAAGGTATGTGCAAAACTGTTCATAGCAACATAATGTGCAATAGCCCCAAATGAAAACCAACCCCAAATCCCACCAACACAGAATGGATAAGTTGACTGTGGTATATTTCTATCATGAATTCCATGTGGTAATGAGAATAATGAACAGAATCTATGCAAAATGTGAATAAATTTCACAAATATATGTAAAGTTCAAAACAGGCAAAATTAATATAAAGTGTTGAAAAGTTAGTGGTTATACTGGGAGGGGGGGATACAGGGGTCTATTGGGGTGCCAATAATGTTCTACTCCTTGACCTAGGTAGGAGTTACGTGGGTGACATAGGTGTGTTCACTTTGCACAAATTCACTAAGCTGCATGTTTATAATTCATGCACTTTTCTGCATGTAAGTTACACTTCAATGAAAAGCTTTAAAATCCTGATTTGTCTAAATAAATTACTTTTCCATGAGCAACTTTAGTAATGCTCAAACGTAGCTCATCCCTGATTAAAGCAGACTTGTTTGTTGCTCTGCTCTGACAGTGACCACACCACCATTCCCCAGAGAGTTCCCAAAGGGTTGAGAGAGCAGACCAACATCTGCCTTTGCATTTGTGCGTGCAAGAATACATTTCAGGAGGCTGCCACATGGGAAGTTCAGACCCTGCCTCCACTGCTACAAACATATGTTCATTCTGTGTGTCCAGAAAGTAAAAAAGAAGGAAACACGCAAGCAGGATAAGCCAAACACAGCAAACACCTCCTCCAAATGGCAAAGCTCCCCTGCCTGTCCCATTTTTAACAGCCAATGACACTAGCACTATCTTGCAGGAAAAACAAGAGCTCTAACCCCAGCATCCCAAAGATGCAGATGGCACCTCTAGACAAGAGACCCAAAGCACAGGGCAGCAAACTGAAGCTGTTCAAAATTTCATGGTAGGGCCTGATGAAGTCATAAATGGAACCAGGTTTCCTGTTTCCCAGAGTACAGCCTGCTTCTCATTAGCCCTTATTGCTTCTTACAGGACCAGGGGGCTTGCAAATCTTAAAGGACAAAAGTACAACAACACGTTAGATCAAGGACTGGCTATCTCCATCCATGGGCCAAGGACATTTAGTCTAGGGCTATACACACACACACACACACACACACACACACACACACACACACACACACACACAAACCATACTCCCTGCTGCTTTGGAGAGCTTCTAACGCTACTTCAGCTCCTTGTATCTCCTATGTCAGTTCCCAGGGGCAAAAGAGTGAGGATCTTGAAAACCACTTTGATAGGCGGCCACTTTCAGACTTTCTCCAACTGGATTGCATTTGGAAAAGCTGGCCTTCTTTCTTCCCTCCCAATGGTCAGAGGGACACTAGCCATACTATTTGCACCTTTGCATGATGTGGTGGTGTTGTCAGAACTCTGGAAGCTGGGCCATAAGGTATACTTGACCACAACAGCAGAAAAATAGGACGAGAACAGAGGTCAGGACTGAGCCTGGTCGTGCTCCTCCAAAGCCTAAATGAGTACTGGACGTAGCGGAGACACCCTAGGGTAGGCATAGTTGAAGCCCAATGCCAGGAATTTTCTGGCAGTGGCAACACTCCAAGTCAGGTAGATGGCAAAACAACACGCACACAAATGAGTTCACTGCAGCACCGTCGTCATAGAGAAAAATGAGAAGCAAGTGAAGCATCCAACAACAAAATGTGTTACATTATATGATATCATTATATACAATGGATTATCATGCAGCCATGAAAAAGAATCAGGCAGCTCTACACTAACTAACACGGAAAGTGGTCTACACTTTAAAGTTAAATGATAAAGGCAAGTTGGCAATAACTACATATAGCATGATTCCATTTATATATTTTAAAAATCCTGTATGCATACACACACAATCTCACACACGCTAGCACTGTTAAATGATCTAGAAGGATACACACTTATCAGGTTACCTCTGGGGAAGGGGATGGAAGTAGGAGGTGAGGGGGAATCTTTCCAAATTTGCCGTTTTTGTTTCTATATTGTTTGTTTATGCTGTACCAGTAGCTCTTCAGTAATTTAAAAAGCAATCTAAAAAACCAAGGCTATGGGAATGGGGTATGGAGGAGGCAATTCTGATGGGGGTGGTCAGCACAGCCAGAGGTTTCTGTGAGTCAGGACCAAGGGCTGGGAAGTAGATTCACCCAGAATTTTGGGAGAGGCTCCAATCTCCTGATTATGCATAACAGATTTTTCTCCTGTTTTCCCTCTTTGGGATCATGTGCTCTTGGTTCTCTTTGGGTCACTTCCAACCCAAGGCAGCTGGAGGAGAAGAGCCCCTCCCTAGAAAGGCCCAGGGAGGATGGCTGGGGCCCATTTGGCCTGAGGCCTTCAGAGGAAACCTCCTTTTCTGCTTGGTGCACATTTCCTTGGGGTTCTTTTCCTGGGCCTTTGCCACCATTGGACAAGATCTCCAGGGGCTGAGGAAAAGGGCCCCCAGCACTTGGCCAACCTTTAGTCAAGCCTACTGTTGTCCTCTTGGGGAGGTTTTTTTAAAATATAAGCCTCAAATATAGACATACACATTGAAATATAGAATAAATGCTTTGTTATGTTAGCAAATGATCGATGCTGGGTAAAATGGAAATTTTCACCCATTCTGGAATGAGTGTAAATTGGTTAAAATCCTTTTGAAAAGCAACTGGACAATATCAAGAGCCTAAAATATTTTCAGGGACTTCCCTGGTGGCGCAGTGATTAAGAATCCACCTGCCAATGCAGGGGACACAGGTTCGAGCCCTGGTCCAGGAAGATCCCACATGCCACGGAGCAACTAAGCCCGTGCTCCACAACTACTGAAGCCTGTGTGTCATAGAGCCCTCAGGCTGCAACTACTGAACCTGCGTGCCGCAACTACTGAAGCCTGCGCACCTAGAGCCCATGCTCGGCAACAAGAGAAGCCACCGCAATGAGAGAGAGTAGCCCCCGCTCCCCACAACTAGAGAAAGCCCGTGCACAGCAACAAAGACCCAGTGCAGCTAAAAATAAAAAATAAAATAAAATATTTGCATACTATTTTATCCACTAATAAAACTTCTGGAAATTTCTCCGAATGAAATACATAATGCCTCAAATAGCAAAACTTATGTGAAGATTGCTCTCATTATGTTTCCTTTTATAATAGCTAAAAATTGGAAACAAACTAAATGTTCAACAAACAGCAGGCGACTGGTTAAATACGTGTGCTCGGGACTTCCCTGGTGGTCCAGTGGTAAAGAATTTGCCTTCCAACGCAGGGGACACGGGTTCGATCCCTGATCGGGGAACTAAGATCCCACATGCCGCGGAGTAACTAAGCGCGTGCGCCACAACTACTGAGCTTGCGCGCCTGAACTAGAGCCCGTGTGCTGCAAACTACAGAGCCTGCGCGCTCTGGAACCTGCGTGCCACAACTAGAGAAGAGAAAACCTGCACGCCGCAACTAGAGAGAACCTCGCGTGCCGAAATGAAAGATCCCGCATGCCACAACGAAAATCCCGCGTGCCGCAACAAAGACCCAACACAGCCAACTAAATAAATAACTAAATACATTGGATTATGGTTTTTTTTAAAAAAAAAAAATGTGTGCTCCATGGAACATTGCACAACAATCAAAATTATAAAGAAAATTTGTAATAGTAAGTTCAAATGTACTAGTGATGGCCTTGTAGCTTTTTTTTTTATACAAAAGTACTTTTGTACTTATATAAAAGCTCATTTCATAAGAAAGAATAAACATGTTCAGGCCTCATCCAAGTCTAATTAAATCAGAAGCTCAGGAAGTGGGGCCTGGACATCAGAATTTTTTTAAGTTTCCCCAGATGACTCTAATTGAAGCCAAGGGTGACAGAGAACCACTGGCTTTAGATCAAAGTGAGACCACCCACTTCAGTTGTGGCCCAGTCCAGCTCAACTGGATGGAGTTCTACATGGGGTACTGAATGGCCTATGTTTCCCTGGCCTTGTCCCCAAATATAATGACTAGTGGTTTGGGTGGTGGGCCTCCCCAGTAGGAGGCTAATCATAAATTTGAGATTAGGGCCAAATAGCTTTACACTTTATCACAACCAGCGGGCCGGCAGACTCATTAGGAAGTAGATAGTTCAGATAATCTCAGTAAGATGCATTAGGTCAGAACGGGGTGAGAGGCATGGCAGAGGCAGATCCTCCACAGCTAGGCACCTGAGCTAAAGAGTTGGAACCAAATCCCGTAATGTATGTCACCTGTCGAGGAGGGGCTGCAACCTTACAGAGCCCCTGGCTGCCTGCCTGCTGGTGTCAACCTCCACAGTCTTGCCAGCAGGGATAAAAGCAGAAAGCTTTAGAAGATTTGCCACTAGGAGATTCTAGTTTCTACAGGGCTCTTTAGAAGAAGCTGTGACAGCAAATTTGCTGTTGGGCCAAAGGAAACAAATGAAAATTTAATAGGAGAGAGAAAACTCAGGAAAGGTAGACAGCAAAAGGGAACCGTCAGCAGAATATAATGACCCCTTTATGGCATCCAGGCTCCCTGTTGCCTGTAATTCCACTATGAGATTAATTCCACTTGGGTTATTAAGAATTGCCCCTTCGTAGCTGTCCTCTTTGAAAATGTGGACTCCTAAAAGGAACGACACTTTGATTCAGCAACAATTTAATGGAATTAGCTCATGATTTACTCAGCCAATTTGAATGCTTACTCTGGGCTTGGTACTGCACTGGGAACTGGGATACAGTGGAAGGAAGACCTCATTAAGGTGACTAAGAAGACTCCATTTATTTTATTTATTTATTATTTATTTATGAATTTTTATTTTTGGCTGCGTTTGGTCTTCGTTGCTGCTGTGCGCAGGCTTTCTCTAGTTGGCGACGAGCGGGAGCTACTCTTCGTTGCAGTGCGCGGGCTTCTCATCGCAGCGGCTTCTCTTGTTGTGGAGCACGGGCTCTAGGTGCGTGGGCTTCAGTAGTTGCGGCACGTGGGCTCAATAGTTGTGGCTCACGGGCTCTAGAGCGCAGGCTCAGTAGTCGTGGCGCACAGGCTTATTTGCTCCGCGGTGTGTGGGATCGTCCTGGACCAGGGCTCGAACCCGTGTCCCCTACCTTGGCAGGCGGATTCTTAACAACTGCGCCACCAGGGAAGTCCCAGAAGACTCCATTTAATCCAGAAGTATCTACTGAACATGTCTTGTCACCGGACAGGGAGCTGGTGCTGAGACAGGAGGAAAACAACAGTTACCTCCCTCAAGGAGCTTCTAACCTTGCTTGGGGAAATCCAAGCACACAAAAGACAAAACAAGCAACTGTTTATTAAACTGCTAATATAATCAAGGGCCAACATGAAGAGTGGAGCTAAGTGCCTTCATGTCAAATAGCCTTTTCAGAAACCCTCATGATTAAATCACACTAAGTATTTTCATTAGGGAGCCTGGAAAATAAGCTATTATAACCCCACTCTTTTCTAAATATTAACACGAGTGCGACTTTCTGGTTCTGAAGCCTCACCTTAGTTTCTACCCTACACCCTATAGCTCTGGCTAGGCTGAGTGCTACTTAAGGGGAGTTATTCATTAAGCATTTACAGGGTGCACGGGGTCCACCCACTTTCTCTGCCTGTGCCCCCAACTCTGGCCACTTGCCATGTCTTGGTGGTGAGCTGAGTGGTTTCACATTGACTAAACACGCACAAGATACATGGTTTCTGTCTATCACAGTCATGCTCACAAGGCTCCAGCTGTCACTGGGAAGGAAGAACTGTGACTGTCACCCAACTGCAGTAAGGAAGCAAGATTTAGGAACGGAGGAATAGGTGTGGCTCAGAATCTAGCCATTGAGCAGGACCAGACAGGGAGACATTACCAAGTGTTGAGGTGCTGTGCCTTTTAATGAAACTATCATTAGTAAATTGTGTTATTCTGGAAGCACATTCCAGGCCAGATATTCTTTGGAGCTGCGTCAAAAGTCCAGTAGGAATGAGGAGTGTAGACTAGTGCAGGAACTGAATCAGCATCTAACCTGTAGGAGGAGCAGACTCATTGGCACCAGAGATTGCAAAAGACTGGAAGAGGAACTGCAAATCAAATCTGGGATTGCCAAGGAAGAGCAGCACAACAAAATCTAAGTCCAGGCACTGAGGTGGCATGAGCCTTGGAGCGGGAGAGCCCAGAGTAGAGCACAAGATGAAGATGGGGGTTCAAAACCAGGGCAGCCAACTGATGTCTTCAGACTAAGCAAAATACTGGAACAGTGGTTGCCTCAGGTTGGGGGGAGGACTGATTGGGAAGAAACACGATGGGACTTTCTGAGAAGATACAGAGATGAATGTCCCATATCTTGAAAGAAGTGTGGGTTATGCGGGTACAGCTATTTGTCAAAAGCCGTTGAACTGTATACTTAGGATTTGTGCATTTCAATGTATGTAAATTTTACCTAAAAAAAAAGTAAACAAATCGAACCCTGGTTAGGTTTACTTTTAGTAGTGCTAGGAATTAGCAATTCTGAAACTACAATCTGTGTATTCTTGGGCATGAGGTAAGTGGGAGTCTGATTTCCAATTGTTGGGGAGAGAAATTACAGATACAGAAAAGGTATTTTTTGCATTGGAATTGGAGTTATCCATATAACTATATATGGCTAATATATCTCTATATATGTCTCCAATATATTTCTAATACATTATTAGAAATAATAATCTATTTATAGATAGAAAATAATCTATTTCTGTGTGTTTATGTAGGTAATATAATCTAATTCTGTCTGCTAAAAGGGACTAGAAGTAATGACACAGTAGGAATGAGCATATTGAACCCCCAGACCTTGGTTTCTAAATACCATTCCCCACGGAAGGAACCAGGGGTCCTTGAGAAATGGCTTGTTCCAGGGTTGGGGGCAGGAAAAGTACAGAATGAGCCTGGAACATCTTGTTGAGCCAAAAAGTAAAGAAATACTCAAAGAATCATGTTGAAAGGACTCAGAAGCTAGCTTGATGGGGCTCCCACTGGCCCAATCTGGGACAATTTCACATCAAAATAAATAATATTTGTAATGGATTATACCCCACTAAATAAAATAAGAATCCATATTGATATAAATAAATAAATGAACAAATAAATACATGGAGGTAAAGGGAAACCTCTTCACTACAGTAGAACACCAAAATGACAGAGGTAGAAAACTGATAGGGAAAAGTTTGACAAAAAATTGGATAATTACTGGACTTCCCTGGTGATGCAGTGGTTAAGAATCCGCTTGTCAATGCAGGGAACGCAGGTTCAATCCCTGGCCTGGGAAGATCCCACATGCCGTGGAGCAACTAAGCCCATGCGCCACAACTACTGAGCCTGCACTCTAGAGCCCGCGAGCCACAACTACTGAGCCCGTGTGCTGCAACTACTGAAGCCTGTGTGCCCTAGAGCCCGTGCTCTGCAACAAGAGTAGCCACCACAATGAGAAGCCTGTGCACCGCAACGAAGAGTAGCCCCCGATCACTGCAACTAGAAAAAGCCCGTGCACAGCAATGAAGACCCAACACAGCCAAAAAAATTTTTTAAAAAAAGTCTCAAAAAAAAAAAAGGACAATTACAGAGTTGCAAAGTATGCCCCCCAATTACTTATTGACTACAAAGGAAAAAATAATAACTTCACAGTGGCAGAAAACACTTAAGTTATCAAACCTAACATCTCTATATTGGTATAAACCAATATCTAATACCATGTGCCTCGGATTGGGATGCTTGGAGAAGGACACACCAACAATTCTGTGATATTCCTGCCAAAAATGCATAACCTGAATCTAATCATGGAAACATGAAACAAACTCACATTGAAAGACATTCTACAAAATAACTGGCCTGTACTCTTTTAAAATGTTAGGGTCAAGAAACATAAAGAAAAGCTGAAGGAATGTTCCAGAATAAAGGAAAATAAATAGATCTGACAACTAAATGTTGTGAAAACAAAACAAAAAAAAACCCAATCAAAGAATGAGCAGAAGACCTAAATAGACATTTCTCCAAAGAAAACATACAGATGGCCAATATGCACATGAAAAGATGCTCATCATTGCTAATTATTAGAGAAATGCAAATCAAAACTACAATGAAGTAGTGACTACCTCACACGGGTCAAACTGGCCATCATTAAAAAGTCTACAAATAATCAATGTTGGAGAGGGTGTAGAGAAAAGGGAAACTTCTTACACTGTTGGTGGGAATGTAAATTGGTGCAGCCACTATGGAGAACAGTATGGAGGTTCCTCAAAAAACTAAAAAATAGAGTTGCCATATGATCCAGCAATCCCACTCCTGGGCATGTAGCCAGACAAAATATAATTTGAAAAGATGCATGTGCCACTGTGTTCATAGCAGCACTATTTACAATAGCCAAGACATGGCAACAAACTAAATGTCCACTGACAGATGAATGGATAAAGAAGATGTGATATATATATATATATATATATACACACACACACACACACACACACACAGTGGAATATTACTCAGCCATTAAAAAGAATGAAATAGGGCTTCCCTGGTGGCGCAGTGGTTGAGAGTCTGCCTGCCGATGCGGGGGACACGGGTTCGAGCCCTGGTCTGGGAGGATCCCACATGCCGTGGAGCGGCTGGGCCCGTGCGCCACAACTACTGAGCCTGCGCGTCTGGAGCCTGTGCTCCGCCAACAAGAGAGGCTGCAATAGTGAGAGGCCCGCGCACCGCGATGAGGAGTGGCCCCCACTTGCCACAACTAGAGAAAGCCCGCGTGCAGCAACGAAGACCCAACACAGCCAATCAATCAATCAATCAATAGAAATGCTGTAGAATTATTAAAAAAAAAAAAAAAAAACCTCGGGGGTTAGTTCTGTCAAACACTGCATAAAATTAAAAAAAAAAAAAAAAAAAGAATGAAATAATGCCATTTGCAGCAACATGGATGGACCTAGAGATTATCATACTAAGTGAAGTAAGTCAGACAGAGAAAGACAAATACCATATGATATCACTTGTATGTGGAATCTAAAATACAATACAAATGAACATATCTGTAAAACAGAAACAGACTCACAGACACAGAGAACAGACTTGTGGTTGCCAAGGGGTGGGGGAGGGGAAGGGAAGGATTGGGAGTCTGGGATTAGCAGATGCAAACTGTTATATATAAGACGGATAAACAACAAGGTCCCACTGTATAGCACAGGGAACTAGATTCCATATCCTGTGATAAACCATAATGGAAAAGAATATATATATGTATAACTGAGTCACTCTGCTGTACAGCAGAAATTAACACAACGTTGTAAATCAACACTATACCTCAGTGCAATTTTTAAAATAAATAAGTAAAATTAAAAGATCCTCCCCAAAATGAAAGAAAGCAAACAAATCTATGGGTGTGGTCAGGAACCAGGCAACACTCTGGCACTAGCAGCCAAGAGGCCTGCGTTTCCTGCTGGGGCGGGAGCCAGTCCAAAGTGTGGTCATTCCAGGGACTGCAGGAGGGGAGCGGTAGCCACTCCGTGGGGTAGGCTTAGTGGGCTGGGACTCGCGTTATGTAAATTTTGTCATCCACTAGACCACAAACTGGGGTGCAGTTCCTGGTAGAGCATGGAACTTATACCATCATGTCCTGAGAGCAGAGAGGCCTTACAGCTGTTTTGTGTCAGATGATTCATAGATAAGATGCAGCAAACAGAAAATCATTGGGAAATGTGTGAACTGTGGTCAGATTTCATCTCTTTTCATAAAACTGACTATTGTTTAAGTCTACTGCTTTTGTTACAGCCCATCTAGAGGTAGAAATGTGTTTGCATTTTTGCAAGGAGGCCTGAATTTTTAAAATCTGGTAAAAGAGTTTAAGGTTAAAAGAATTTAAGGTAAAATCAGTTAAGGTTTTCCCATTTAGCAGTAGCAGGAATTAAGGCATAAGCTTTCCCTAAGCAGTTCCTTTCCAGAGAGAAGCATGTGTTTAAACGTAATTCATTAATATCTCTTCTGTGGCCATTATCCAGTGTTTGGCCTTCTGCCACAGCTCTAGAGCACAGTGATTTCTTTTTCTGTCATCTCTTTTTTTTTTTTTTTTTTTTTGGCCAGAGACTCTGAGAATCTCTAAATTGCTAATTCTATGATTTCCTCTGGTTTGCCCCCAAAAGCTTAACAGTCAGATTTTTTTTTTTTCCAGTAAATTGAATGCCCCACAAATCTAAGACCAATTAGCTGAAAATAAGACAGGCTTCTTCACACAACCCCTAGGTGGATATCACCACTGCCTTTTCTCAGAGTAAGAGATAGCCACTCTGCTATCTCTGACTCTGAGAAAAAAATGGATCACAATGGATCTCAGTACGGAAGTTCTTCCTAACCCTTAACTGGTGCCTCCCAGGCTGTGCCGGGGAAAGGCCTAGAGTGGCTGCAGTATTGGGGAGTGGGATACACCGGAATTCACCTTCCCTTTCCCTCTGCCTGCCTGTGGGGAGTGTTTCTGACTCGCGTCCCGGCTCAGGCAGGGCTCTGGTGGCCTAGGCATCACCTGGCCGACATTAGAGGGGGCGCTGCCCCAGGAAGGCCTGCAACACACAGCTCATTAGAGCGAGGCTGAGTCGTGGGGTATGGAGGCTGTTGGGTCCCATTCTTGCAACATAACAAGCAAACAGAGTACTGGCAGAGAAAATCCAGACTGTGGAGTCTGTAAAACTTTTTCAAGGCCAGTTCACAAAGGCATTCACCAGGTCTGTGAGAGTGAAATAAAAGGTTAACAGAGCCGGTCAGAACTGCACAAGGTTAGGTTAGCCCGGGGCTGACCTGAAAGAAGAGGCCTCTGGAAAGGCAAATACCTTTTGGGGTCTGAAGTCTCCAGCAGAGGGAGGGCATGAAGCCTTACTTAAAAAAACGGCTAGGGGCTTCCCTGGTGGCGCAGTGGTTACGAATCTGCCTGCCAATGCAGGGGAGACGGGTTCGATCCCTGGTCTGGGAAGATCCCACATGCCGTGGAGCAACTAAGCCTGTGAGCCACAACTACTGAGCCTGCGCGTCTGGAGCCTGTGCTCTGCAACGGGAGAGGCCGCGACAGTGAGAGGCCCGCGCACCACGATGAAGAGTGGCCCCCGCTCGCCACAGCTGGAGAAAGCCCTCGCACAGAAACGAAGACCCAACACAGCCAAAAATAAATAAATAAATAAATAAATTTATTTAAAAAAAAAAAAAAAAAAGGGCTAAAGGGACTTCCCTGGTGGCGCAGTGGTTAAGAATCCACCTGCCAATGCAGGGGACACGGGTTCGAGCCCTGGTCCAGGAAGATCCCACATGCCGTGAAGCAACTAAGCCCGTGCGCCACAACTACTGAGCCTGCACTCTAGAGCTGCGAGCCACAACTACTGAGCCCACGTGCCACAACTACTGAAGCCCACGCACAACAAGAGAAGCCACCGCAATGAGAAGCCCACGTACGGCAACGACAAGTAGCCCCTGCTCACCACAACTAGAGAAAGTCCACACACAGCAACGAAGATCCAACTCACACAAAAATAAATAAATTTATAAAAAGATTTTAAAAATAAATAAAAGGGCTAAAGATTGAGAAGCGACCTCTCTCGGGGCGACCTGGTAATCTCTTACAAGACTCTGGGCTCCAGCTTTAACTACTCTTGGTCTTGAACTCCTACCAGGACAGAGTTTACCAAAGCAGGATGTAGCCCTTCATACCCTGAATACCAGGCAGAGAGGAGTGCTTTGAAACTGAGATCTGTTTCCAGGGCAAAATTGGTTCAGACCTCTGAAACTGGAAGATGAAAATCCGGTACATCTGAGAAGCAGGTTTGCTGGAACCTGAAGGTTCATGTAGAATAATTGAGACAGGCCTAACTTGTTTTCTTTGTAGCTTAAAACCACTTCTTTCAGGCAATGATCTGAAGGGGAACACCTGGCCCTGAGACCAAACTAAGCATTCATCCTTACGAGGAAATGTTTCCGATAGATCAAATAGTAGGAGTCCACGCAAGCCAAGAATGCTGAGGCTAACACACTGGTGTCATGGCCACACCCATCTCCGGTATGGACACCATCTCCCCAGCAGGACATCTTGAACCTGGCATTTAATATGCTATGAGAGGGGCTTCCCTGGTGGCGCAGTGGTTGAGAATCTGCCTGCTAATGCAGGGGACACGGGTTCGAGCCCTGGTCTGGGAAGATCCCACATGCCACGGAGCAGCTGGGCCCGTGAGCCACAATTGCTGAGCCTGCGCGTCTGGAGCCTGTGCCCCGCGACGGGAGGGGCCGCGATAGAGAAAGGCCCGCGCACCGCGATGAAGAGCGGTCCCCGCACCGCGATGAAGAGTGGCCCCCGCTTGCCGCAACTGGAGAAAGCCCTCGCACGAACCGAAGACCCAACACAGCCAAAAATAAATAAATAAATAAATAAATAAATAAGAAAATCCTTTAAAAAAAAAAAAAAAAAAATTTAATATGCTATGAGAAACATGAAACATGAAACATGTTTTCACTCTCATGATCAAAGGATGAGAGATGCTTTCTGCCTTCTTTTTTTTTTTGGCCATGGCATGCAACTTGCGGGATCTTAGTACCCTGAGCAGGAATTGAACCCGGGCCCTTGGCAGTGAAAGTGCCAAGTCCTAACCACTGGACCGCCAGGGAATTCCCGCTTTCTGCCTTCTTGCCTTTGGTTAGTTTTCTCCCATTTCCCAAGCTTGGCTGAGGAAAAGAAAAGGAAGGAGAACCCTCGAAAGAGAAGAAACTTCCTCCTGTCCTCTCACAAATTTCTGTTCTGCTCCTGTGGCTGCGGAGCCAGGGCCTGCAATGGGTAGTCTGCTCACTCACATTCTGGTCATTTTCTTTCTAAAGTAGGATGACTAGCACCTCCACTTGTGTTGAACGTTTCTGTCCAGGGCCTGTGTATAGTCCTGCAGATGTGTCGCTGGCAGCAAGGAGGTGCCAGGTGTGGCTGTGTATGGTGAGATGCAAGTGCCTCTTGCCTCTGGGAAAACAAGTCAAAGGCATGCCTTACTCAAGGTAGGCAGACCCCCTCTAAACCCAGTATATTTTACTGTATTATGGGATGCAGAAGAGATGAGAACTAACATTTGTTGGGGGCCAGCTAAGTGTGCTGGACACTTTAGTTATATTCTCACTTAACCTTGCAACAACTCTGAGGCAGACGGCATTATACCCATATTACAGATGAGGAAACTGCGGCTGCATATTTGATAAGGTGCTAGATGCAGGACCTTAGGTAACCAGCAGAGTTAGGACTTGAACCCAGGTGGTACATGCAGAGGCCTGTGTGCTTTCCAAGGGGCCGTGCACGCTGTGCTCGTCTTTTCCACTGGCTTGACCTCCAGCCATTTGGTCATCTCTGGTCACCAAGAGCATCTTCAATCTTCCATGAGTTTTTGCATATTGTCGGGAATGATGGAGAGGTCACTAGTGATTTGAATTTGATTTGAATTTCACCTTCTAGCTATATTTGATTTGAATTTTATATTTTAAATATACCTGGATTTCATTTTTAACATACATTTAAAACTATTTTTTAAAACTATAATTAAAAACACAAACATGCAGCTGTGTTAGCTATCAAATCATAAGACAATGGAAAACACTGCCACATAAACTTTTGTTTTAATATCTTTATTGGAGTATAATTGCTTTACCATGTTGTGTTAGTTTCTGTTGTACAACAAAGTGAATCTGCTATATGTATACATATATCCTCATATCTCCTCCCTCTTGCGTCTCCCTCCCACCCTCCCTATCCCACCCCTCTAGGTTGTCACAAAGCACCGAGCTGATCTCCCTGTGCTATGCAGCAGCTTCTCACTAGCCATCCATTTTACATTTGGTAGTGTATATACGTCAGTGCTACTCTCTCACTTCGTCCCAGCTTCCCCTTCCCCCCTGTGTCCTCAAGTCCATTCTCTATGTCTGTGTCTTTATTCCTGCCCTGCCACGAGGTTTATCAGTACCATTTTTTTAGATTCCATATATGTGGCACATAAACTTTTGCTGACAAGTTTATGAGCAAATCTTGGGATAGAGCTTCTTGGGCCCTCCCTGCTTCTCTCTCTTCTCCCTCTCTCTTTCAGCCAATTGGACTTTGAAGTATAATTTACCTACAGTCAAATGCACAATTCTTAGGTATACAGCTCATGAATTTTCATACATATATACTCCATATAACCGCCACCCATATCAAGATATAGACAATGTCCAGCACTGCAGAGAGTCCCCTTATGCCCTTTCAAGTCACTGGCACCCTTCCCCCATCACCATCTGACTCTACCACCATAGACTAGTCAGTCATGTACCACTGATTAGGAAGGTTATGGGTCTGCACTGACCTTTTATGTCTGTTCCTGTAACAAAGTTCCCCAAAATGCAGCACTCAGTCACACCAGACTCAGAAGCATCTATTTGGTCCCTGCTCTTCTCAGGCTTCAGTGATCTTTCACAAGTGAATGCGTAACCTGTCACCTGGCTCTACTGCTTATAAAAAGTGTTGGGTAGTTCATGTCTGACTTTTGTATCCTGGACAAGAAATGCAGTAGTCTTAATTATGATTATCTGGAAATTTTTAAATGTTCTGGTACTCCTTTTTTCAAACTTCTGGATCGGTTTAAATAATAGGTGATAAGGCAAGCTGTTTTTGTTTTGTTTTCTAATAAATATTTGTTTACTCTTTGCAACTAAAATAATGTATAGAAGTAAATTAAATGCTGAGCTTATGTAAGATTGCAATGGTCATACCTATATTAATTGTTCCAAATTTGGTATTCATCAAGACAATAATTTTTCCTCAGAGATTAACTTTATAAGAAGTGAATGCTAAATAAGTTTTAACTTTAAATGTATACAAAAAAATTATTTAAACATTAGAAAAAATTAGGGTTCATATAAGATTTGTCTGAAAAAGTTATAATACTAAAAAGTTGCAACCCACATCCTGGGACATAATATTTCTGGACATAGAAACTTGATGGCCCTTAAAGTAGCTGGATTTTCTCTTCTTGACATGCAACTGATCTCAGGCTTACATTCTTCTGGACCGCCCTTGTTCTTTTCCTATCCAGCTTGAAGTGATTTCTCTATTTGTGGGAGCAGTGGAAACAAGGTAGTTAATATTCTACCACTTTCACCAGGACAACCCTACCAGTCCCCTTCCATGTAAGCCTGGTTTTTGAAAGCCCCTTTTGGAGAGTGTGTGTACGTGTGTGTGTGTGTGTGTGTGTGTGTGTGTGTGTGTGTGTGTTATTAACAGCAGCATTAAGGATTGCTGTTCTTATTCCGTGTAGGTGAGAAGTATTTTTCTATTCTTAAAAAAAAAAAAAGTGAGACCGTTCTCAAAAGTCATTTCCTGAAATAAAGTGGGGAGGGAAGGCATGGGCGTGAGGGCAGTGAGTCATCAGAATGCAGCTTGGGGAGAGCACGGGGTTGCTGGCATGAGCTGGGGGAGCCTTGCTTAATCCTGCACAAGCCTCTCCGATCAGTGAGCTGAGCAGGATATCAGGCCCTTCTGATGTGAGAAGAGGGCCTCGTGAGAGGTCCAGAGGGAGCTGATGTACAGGATGGTGGGCAGCTGGAGGTACAGGGGGAAGGCAGACAGACAGGTCCTGGGATTTCGGCGGGGGCCACTCGGCTGCTGGAAAATGAGGTTCACAAAGTTGCTTGGACTGTGTGAATCTGGACTTAGGATAGACCGAGCCGTAACACTTGGTTAGGTAACACACACTTCAGGCACCCTGCACAGGAATGTGAACTGGATCATGGGAAAAGGGAAGACTTTGAAGGTGAGAAGTGCAAGAGGGCAGAGGGAGCATAAGGGGGCAACTCTACAATCAGTGCACCAGCCTGCGGCCCTGAGAGGAATCACGGGGCTCCCAACTTGAACTTGATTCAAGCAATTGCAGAGAAGATGGGCCAAAGGGCAACCAGGAGGCCCTAACCAGAGGAAAAACTGAGGAGGAAGTTCTGAAAGAGGTTGCAGAATCCATGGTCAGGCAACTAGGGCAACCCAATTCTGCTCCCAGCTAAAACTGGAGATCATGACTCTAGCAGCTGACCCTGTAGGTGGTGGGTGAGTGGGAGGATGATATTCTAGATAAAACCTAACTGACAGGGGCTTCCCTTGTGGTACAGTGGTTAAGAATCCGCCTGCCAATTCAGGGAACACGGGTTTGAGCCCTGGTCCGGGAAGATCTCACATGCCGCGGAGCAACTAAGCCCGTGTACCACAACTACTGAACCTGCACTCTAGAGCCCACGAGCCACAACTACTGAAGCCCGCGTGCCTAGAGACGGTGCTCTGCAACAAGAGAAGCCACCACAGTGAGAAGCCCACGCACTGCAACAAAGAGTAGCCCCTGCTCTTCGCAGCCAAAACAATAAAATAAAATAAGCAAACTAACTGACGAGTCCCACTAGAGCTTTGAAGACGGAATTAGGAAAGAGGGACCACGAGTTGCCTAGTCCCACTTGTATCAAATTTAGAGTAAGTCTCACATGACCAGTGACTTAGCCTAAGTTTTGCTGTGTTAACTGCTCTGTCATTTGCTACCTTTGCTATCTTCTATTTCTCAATAATTAGGAGTGCACTGCAGTGAATAACAGTGGTCAAGAAATCAGACTGCCTGGCTTCATACTCTAGCTCTGCCACTTATTAACTGTGTGGTCTTGGCCAAGTTTTTTTGTTTTTATTTTTGTTTTTGTTTTTAGCCAAGTTTTTTTAAATGTCCCTGAGTTTCTACTTCTTTATCTGTGAAGTTGAAATATTGATAGAAACAACTCATGACATAAATGTGATTAAATCAAATCATGCATGTAGAGCCTTTGGCACAGGGTAAGGGTTCAATAAACATTTGCCCGTTGTGATGATGGGGCTAGAAATAATAGCACTAGGAGTAATGATAGCGACAAACCAAATGGCAGTCAGGGACTTGTTTCAGGGATGGGAGAATGGAAGAGAAGTTGAGAGTGGTGCCCTACAGGTTTGGGCTTCCTTCTGTGGTTAATCTCTGGGCACCTCATCATCCCAGGTTGGTTCCTTTAAGCCTGCGCATAGCTCTGGAAATACTCCTTTCCTTCATTCTCTGCACTGGAACCATGACAGTGGATTCCTTCTCCTGCTGGGACCCTGACTGATCCAGTACCTGATGGTGGTGGTGTGTCTTTCCATCAGTCTTTTGTGCTAGGACTCAAACCAGCCCCTTCTTCCAACTTCTCCCCTTGGCTGTGGGTACGAGCATTTTCCCAAGCACCCAAATATTACTTTCAGTCATCCCTGACTGGTTCTTCCCTCTCCCTGAGCCCCCCACAATGCAACATCCTGAGACCCTACATTCCCACCTCACAGAATACCTCATGTCCTCCCCTCATCTCCCTTCCCATGGCTTCTCCTTCCCATTCAGGTCCTTCTTCCTGCCCCCTTGGGCTATGACAAGAGCATCCTAATTAGACTCACAGCCTCCAGTTTCCTCCTCCGCACCCCTAATTCAGCCTCTGATTTGTCATCAGATTAGTCTTCCTAACTCTGGGGCTTTCAAAATTTTTTGGCCATGACTCACAATAAGAAATATATTTTAGGGACCTTCCGGGTGGCGCAGTGGTGAAGAATCCGCCTGCCAATGCAGGGGTCCCGGGTTTGAGCCCTGCTCCGGGAGGATCCCACATGACGCGGAGCAACTAAGCCCGTGTACCACAACTACTGAGCCTGCGCTCTAGAGCCCGCGAGCCACAACTACTGAGCCCTCGTGCCGCAACTACTGAAGCCCATCCGCCTAGAACCCACGCTCCGCAACAAGAGAAGCCACCGCAGTGAGAAGCCCGAGCACCGCAATGAAGAGTGGCCCCCGCTCGCCGCAACTAGAGAAAAGCCCGTGTGCAGCAACAAAGACCCAATGCAGCCAAAAATAAATAAATAAATTTAAAAAATATATATATATATTTTTTACCTCACAACCCAGTACACACATACAAAACACACAAAGCAATACTGCACTCTGATATTTTTTTTATCGTGAGACCCACAAAATTGACTTTGTGAGCCACTAATGGATCATATCCCACAGTCTGGAAACACTGCCTCCCACAGAGCTCTAATCACATCACTACCCCAGTGAAAGATGTCAGTAGTCCCCATCATTGACTGAATTTAGTACAAGTTGTTTAACCTGGCATCAAAGGCTTCTATAGGATGCCCTCAATTTGTCTGCCTAAACATTTCTCTCCCTACCTCCATTTATGTCATTTTAACCTCTCTGAGCTTTTGTGGTCTAATATATAGAATAAGAACAAAAATATTTCTCCAGCATGAAGGCCAGGGGTAGACCAGATGATACGTTAAGTTTCCTCTTTAAGGGTTATAATTCTGGGATTGTAAGTGCCCAATATCCAGTAACCAAACATACCTCCTCTCTGGTCTCCATACACTCCCAGATCTATGTCATCCACGCTCCTATGGTTCCCTTTAGCCATCTTCCTCCATCTCCCTCTATCTTCCTCTGTTGAAATCCCATCAAAGTCTAGCAAGGGCAAAGGACACAGGAAGGAAGGATCAGAACGTACGTGAGCAATGCAATTAGTCCCCTAAGAGTGGAGCCACGAAGGCTGGTATGTTACACACAGGTGGGAAGAAAGATGAAACTAAAGAGGTGGGCTAGGCTAGATTATGCCAAACCGAAACCCTCAGGCTGAGATTTCATCTTAATTTAGAGGTCATGGGGAGTCACTGAGAGTTTCTGAACAGGTGTGATATGACCAAAGGTGAAGTTTAAGAAAACTGATTTGCCTGGAGCTGGGGCATCAGAGGATTTTCAGTAGTAAAATTGACATAGCCTAGATGTAGTTGGTCTCATGACAGGCCGGGTCAGGGATGGATCCCAGAAATTCAGGCAGGCAGCATCAAGGAGGTTCAGCTTTGGCCACAGATAAGCATCCTGGAGAGCAGAAGGAATATGATGTCGAGTTATAAGGAGCAGACTTGAGCAGAGGGCCAAGAGGGTGCCTGGCTTCCGCCAGCTCTGGCAACACAGTGCAGGGGCCCAGCCAGGAAGTGGGACTCAGGGGCAGGAGGCCGGTCCTTGACAGGGCTGGTGAGAGCAAAGCTTCTGGCAAAAAAAGAAAAGGAACCACACCCTTTACTCAGATCCTGTATGTGACAGCTTCTCTGCCAGGCACTTTTGCACACTGGTCCATCTGACTCCAAAGCCTGAAGTCTGAATGACACCACACTGCTCCCAATGTCTCTGAGGACAGGAAGCGAATTCTCCCTCCTCCTGAGACCTGGCACAGTGCTATACAGAGTAAGCCTAGATAAATATTTGTTGGATCGAACTGCAAAGAGATTATCATTCCTATCACCCCATGGATATTGCTGCCCGTTCGTCTATCTTGACTGGTGATTCTTGGTGTCCTGGGCCTTACACTGTTTAACTGAAAGAGCCTGAATACCAAAGCTCTGTGGCTGATTATACTGATACTCAGAATTCACTAACCTAAATGTATTTCTAGATGAAAGGCTTCAGGTGTGGCTTCAACGACTGACTATGTGTGAACAGCCAAGGGAGAAATGAGCGTTAGTGTCGTCTTTCATCCCAAAGGCTTTGCGGGGCAGCGAGAGCTCAGCTCTGCAGCAAAACATGAACTATAAATCATCACGAGATTTGTTTCCCCTCGTGCAGTGGGAGAAACCTGCACTATCATTATGCCTCTTTTCACGTGCCCTCTTCCAGATATATCTTGGTCTCCCCACCACCCAAGGTGCTCAGTAGATGTGTGGAGCCGTTCGAGGAGCAACAGGGTTGGGAGGAAGCTGAGCCTTGTGCTAGAGCTGCTGGGCTCTGTGTGGAGCTCACTGCAGCTCTGGCAGCCCTGGCGGGGGTGGTAGCAGCTGGCTGTGTCCCCTTGGGGGCAGTACATTCTCGGGGGCGAACAGGAGATATATGACTGCCAGGAAAAGGGTGTAGAACTGTTTCTCTTGGTAAACTCTCCATAATCATGTATTATTCAGACTCCCTGCCTCCTAGTTATTCAGTCAACACTTACTTACTAACAGCCCCTCTGTGAGCAAGAAAGCAGAGTGAAGGCAGGTCAATTCCATCTTTGAGGCTCCTAGTATATTTAAAAAATGAACAATGGCTAAATAAGATTTTAAAGTCATAGTAAGTTTTAATGTTTGTGCATTTAAAATTAAAATTATATGGTGAATACTGTCTTCTTTCCCTCCTGTAACTACAGCTTTGTGTCTGAACTCATAACCTCATTTGCAGGTAGTGCAGAAGTCCAAATTTGAGGCTCTTTATCAATATGGGAACTGGATCTCTTGCCCCTAAACCCCCAGGCCTCCTGCCTTGTTGCCTACCAGGTCCAGATGCACAGAGGACTGAACCACAGTTCATATGGCTTTGACTAACATCAGACCGTCCACTGCTTCCATTCAACCACAGAGGCTCCCTTTGACTTCAAGTCTGGAACTTTGAACTGCCCTGAGGGGCTACACCCAGATGCAAGACTCTGTCCTTGTCTGAAGCATGTCTCCTGGGTCGTGAGAGTCTTTACTGCCAACTCAGCCAATAAACCATGCTACTTGGCTTGAGTTCTATCTATGTTTTCCTCACATGCACTTAAGCTGTGAGGACGCCCTATTTCTAAATGCTTGGACACACTCACCTGTAGCAACAGGAGACGAAGGGATTCCCCAGAGAGGCTCTTATGCTTAGGCACATGACACACACCTCTAAACCCACTGAGCCAGGAATAGGAGGTACCCTGATGTCCAAACACAGAAGCACATGATTTGATGCCATTGTGATAATATGAAGAACCGCCAAGCATCCTCTTTTAAAAAACAGCCAAAGGGACCTAACCCAAAACATTAACACATCTACTCCGTAAGATTTTGGCTTTAGGGAACGATGGTCAGAGGGACCCATTTCTTTGGGATGGCTGAATCTGCCTCTTCTCCAGCTTTGCGAGGACCCACCCTGGGGGCTCCTACAAGGCCAACTGACCTCCGAGTCAAAACCACATTGGAATTTCCTCACTCAGACCTTTCCTCTAAGAATCTCAAATCTGTTTTGAGAGAATTAAGGAGTTAGCAACCAACCTGTAGAGTCCCCATAAAAAAAAACAGGGGTTCTGTCTCTTCAAGAAGTGGGAAATCTGAGGCCCTGGGGCCTGTTCTGTGTCCTGGGGTGGCAGACCTGATTCCTGCCCCAGAGTTCTCTGACAGTTGAAAATATAAAGAGGTGGTGAGGAACGGGGAGTGACGCAGTTAGAGAGAGCTGTCTAAATATCTCAGTAACCTGGAAACTACTGACATGTAAAAGTGTCTACCCTTCAGAAAAAGCAGATAAGCAGGTGAGAAAGAGCAGAAGGAATAACATAGATTCTACAGTATCATTAAAGGAATAAAAATATTTTTTCAAGCCTCATCTTAATTATAAGGAGGTACAAATATGATGACGTAGCTGCCAGAATTATGTTCTTTTGGCAAAAAGCTATGCAATTTTGGGGCTTCCCTGGTGGTGCAGTGGTTGAGAATCCGCCTGCCAATGCAGGGGACACGGGTTCGAGCCCTGGTCTGGGAAGATCCCACATGCCGCGGAGCAACTAAGCCCGTGCGCCACAACTACTGAGCCTGTGCTCTAGAGCCCGTGAACCACAACTACTGAGCTCACATGCCACAACTACTGAAGCCCACGCGCCTGGAGCCTGTGCTCCACAACTAGAGAAGCCACTGCAATGAGAAGCCCGCACACCACAACGAAGAGTAGCCCCCACTCGCCGCAAGTAGAGAAAGCCTGTGCACAGCAACGCAGACCCAACACAGCCAAAAATAAATAAATTAAATAAATAAATTTATTTTTTTAAAAAAGCTATGCAATTTTGTTTCCTCACAGGCTATGTCAAAGGGAAAACACTGAAAAAAAAAATTTTAATCCCAAAGGGAAAAAAAGACACAAGTGGAAGAAACACTTTTTTCCCAGACCTGATCACACTTATATTTGAAAAAATAGTGCACCTCTATTTACTTTAGAAAGTTTCCACCTATCAGAGAAATGCTAGAAGACAGAGCTGGTTACTCTATGTTTGTCTGGGTGTTATCTCTTGAAAGAAAAGTATAAAGGAAGTACCATGTCCATCATTAGTCACTGAGCTTTAGAAATCCTTAGTCACATGACTTTTAGTGTGTATTTCTAAAGGAAATATTGACTGTTGCCTTTCTTTCTTTGTCTTTAAGAGTGAAAATTCTGGTATAGCTTTTATATGAATTCTGGTGAATTTGATCATAACTGGACCACCAGTTTCTCTGCCCACACCTGCACTCTTTACCACCTTCTTTATCACCAGTTAAAAAAGATGGTCTCGGGACCTGGAGGAAGAGGCTTGTCCAGCAAGAATAGAATGGGTGAGGCGGCTGCGCAGTACAACCCAGAGCCCCCGCCCCCTCGCACCCATTACTCCAACATCGAGGCCAATGAGAGTGAGGAGGTCCGGCAGTTCCGGAGGCTCTTTGCCCAGCTGGCTGGGGATGACATGGAGGTCAGTGCCACAGAACTCATGAACATTCTCAACAAAGTCGTGACCCGACATCCTAATCTGAAGACTGATGGTTTTGGCATTGACACATGTCGCAGCATGGTGGCCGTTATGGATAGTGACACGACCGGCAAGCTGGACTTCGAGGAATTCACGAACTTGTGGAACAGAAAGTGGCAGGCCATATACAAACAGTTTGACATTGACTGTTCAGGGACCATTGGCAGCAGTGAACTCCCAGGGGCCTTTGAGGCAGCAGGATTCCGCCTGAATGAGCATCTCTACAACATGATCATCCGACGCTACTCAGATGAGGGAGGGAACACTGATTTTGACAACTTCATCAGCTGCCCGGTCAGACTGGATGCGACGTTCCGTGCCTTCAAATCTCTTGACAAAGATGGCACTGGACAAGTCCAGGTGAACACCCAGGAGTGGCTGCAGCTGACCATGTATTCCTGAACGGGAGTCCCAGACCTGCCCCCTCATCGCCTCGCTGTAGGAGTCGCCTTGGACTCTTCGGTCTCCCCCAGGCCTGATCCTGTTTGCAGGCACATCTTCACGGCTCCTGCTGACCCACAGGCCTTTCTGTTCTCCCAGCCCTTGGCACCCGGATCCTCAGTCAACAGCCAGGGCCCAACACGCTTCAACACACCCTGCCCCAGCACGCCCATCTCACATCTACTCCATAACCCCTCTCTTGCGTCTGTGCCAAGCCCAATGTTCGTGTTGCTTGCACACCCCAGGGGCCCTTCTCGCAGTTCTGGGAGGATCACTCCAGTCCCTACACACCCTGGCACACCCACTCAGTTACCACCCAGGCAGCTGAACTCCAGGCCATAAAAGGTCACATGCCCCAGTGCCTTTGTCTGTATTCTGCTCCCAGCCTGCCAGGCCCAGGAGGAAATAAACGCACCCTAGTTGCTGCTCTCTCTGAAAAAAAAAAAAGATTGTCTCCACCCCTTGCTATCAAGAACATTAGTCCTAGTGACTCCTTCCTTCATGTCTAAGAAAAGGGGATGCTATTTAACCATTTATTCACTTTATTCAACATGTATTCATTCAGTGCCTGGTGGTGTTTTTTTTTTAAAGACCATTTTTATTTATTTTTTAATTAATCTTATTTATTTTTGGCTGCTTTGGGTCTTTGTTGCTGTGTGCGGGCTTTCTCTAGTTGCAGCGAGCAGGGGCTACTCTTTGTTGCGGTGCAGGGGCTTCTCATTGCGGTGCCTTCTCTTGTTGTGGAGCACGGGCTCTAGGCACGCGGGCTTCAGTAGTTGTGGCGTGCGGGTTCAGTAGTGGTGGCTTGCAGGCTCTAGAGCACAGGCTCAGTAGTTGTGGCACACAGGCTTAGTTGCTCCACAGCATGTGGGATCTTCCCGGACCAGGGCTTGAACCCATGTCCCCTGCATTGGCAGGCGGATTCTTAACCACTGCGCCACCAGGGAAGTCCCAGTGCCTGATGTTTTCCTGGGCACTGGGGATAAAGTAATGACCGAAAAAAGACAGAGCCTTGGACTGGTGGTCAGAGTCACACCAATAGATGTAAATTACACTCTGTGATAAGTGCTTATCTTTCCAAGAGGAAATTCTCCCTGTTCTTAATTTGTCCCTTTTGCCGCCTTGTATCCCAGCTGCTTCCCCTCTCCAACGTCAATCTCATCCACCTTCTTCCCTGTCAGCAACGTGCTCTGGTTCTTCCCTTTTACCCTGCCTCCAAACATCTTGACAGAATAGTTTTATATTCCTCACCTTCTTTTCAGCCAGCAAACCATGTAAGTTGGTTTCCGTCCACCCCACACTACTGAAATGCTCTCTCAAGGTTGGCAACAAGGATCCCACCATTACGAATCCTCATCACCGCTTCATCGTGGCTCTCAACCTCTCCCAGGACCTAACACCCCAACAACTACCTCCATCTGCAAACGTTCTTCCCTACCAGATGGTGCTCTCTTCTTTCTCCTTACACTGCCAAGCCACTGGTGTTCCCAGGGTTCTGTCCTCAGCCCTCTCTGTCTTCTCTCCAATCTGGGAGATGCCATTCACTTTCCAAGCATCAGTGACACTCTCTCTAATCATAGCTCCAGTTTGGGTCTCTCCTGGGCTCAGATCCATATTTCCATCTCAGCCTTTACTCTTTTTTTTTTTTTTTTTTTTTTTTTTTTTTTTTTTTTTTAAATTTTATAGCTACTTTATTTATTTATTTATTTATTTTTGGCTGTGTTGGGTCTTCGGTTCGTGCGAGGGCTTTCTCTGGTTACGGCAAGTGGGGGCCACTCTTCATCGCGGTGCGGGGACCGCTCTTCATCGTGGTGCGGGGACCGCTCTTCATCGCGGTGCGCGGGCCTTTCACTATCGCGGCCCCTCCCGTTGCGGGGCACAGGCTCCAGACGCGCAGGCTCAGTAGTTGTGGCTCACGGGCCCAGCTGCTCCGTGGCATGTGGGATCTTCCCAGACCAGGGCTCGAACCCGTGTCCCCTGCATTAGCAGGCAGATTCTCAACCACTGCGCCACCAGGGAAGCCCTCAGCCTTTACTCTTGGATGCCCTGTTGAACTTCAGATCTAAGGATGTGCAAAACAAAATTCATGGTTTTCCCTCCCACCCTGCTTCTCCATTTCTATCACAATCAACAATATCACTTTCCATTCAGGCACCCAAGTCAGAAGCCTCCAAGTGATCTGTGATCACACATTCCTCTTCATTCAGGCATTCTATCTGCCATTGAGTTCTACACCCAGAATGTCTATCCCAACAAGGGATGGCAAGTAGATTTCACCTAATGCCCCGACTCTAACCAGTTTGTCGTGGCTGCCTAGAGCACTACTGTGTTGAGAAGGATGCTGAGGCAGCTTGCGGCCTCACTGTGATCAGCTATCAGTTCTGCTTTGGGTGGTGGTACACGTGCCAGGTATTTGCCATCCAGCTCTAAACCTTCCCTGGTGAACAAATGAGATCACCCTTTACCATTCCCATTGCCCCTGCTCTGGATACTCTCTGAAAACGTATTACAATAGTCTCTGGGGGTTGCCTCCTTTCAGTCTCTCTCTTCTCCACATCATCAATCATCCAGACCTTGGTTTAGCTCTCCGAAGCAAAGATCTATCTACTCATGCCTGTTTAGAAAGGCCCCCTCATACTAGAATAAAGCATACAGCATTAAAGTCCATTTAGACTCTGACTACAGCACACCTACCTACTGCCGTATGCCCTGTGCCTCCCAGATCAGGCAGTATAGCATCGTGGTTCACGGTACAGACTTGAGACCGCCCTGCCCGGTTTCAAACTTCAACTCTGCCACGTTGGTTGTGTGACCCTGAGCGAGTTATTTGACTCTCTGTGCCTCAGCGATCTCGTCGGCAAAATGAGAATAATCCTACCGAACTCATAGGGATTAAATGAGTTAAAGGATAGAAAACACTAGAAGAGTTCCTGGCATGTGATAAACCCAATATAAACATTGACTCCTATCATTGCTACTACGCCTGGCACACTTACCCCAGTGACTTTGGCCAAGCTGTTTCCACTGACCCTGCCCCACCTTTCCCCACTCCCAGGAAGAATACGTGTTCCTTGCTCTGTCCTCCCACAGAATGTGTCATACTCCTCAACTCCAGCAGTTATCACAGTGTACTGTACTTAGTTGTGCTTTTTGTTTTTTTGGCCGAGCACAGCATATGGGAATCTTAGCTCCCCAACCATGGATCGAACCTGCGCCCCCTGCAGTGGAAGGGCGGAGTCTTAACAACTGGACAGCCAGGGAAGTCCCTGTACTTAATTTTTTATGTGTGTGCCTGACCCAATAGTTGGGGGCTCCTTGAGGGCAGGGAAGGCTCACGAGAGAAAGTTTAGAGACGGATGGGAGGGTGTCTTATTTACTTCTATGTCCTCTACTTCTACCATGGTGTCTGGAAAATAGTAGATATGATTACGTCTGAATGACGACATGATGGATGAAGGAAGAAATGAGTTGGCAGAGGCAGAATGAACACTGGGTAGTGATAACGATTATAGCTGAAACTGTGGTTTATCTACAAGGGAGCTAATAACAGTCAATCTATTGGAATCCTATATCAGTAGCAGGTATATTTGTTCTTACTTTTATACCAGTACATCACCAGGAATCGATTACCCAGTTCTGACTTTTTCTTTGACCCCAGAAAGGGCTTTTATTCACTTAAATGTTATAGTGCCCATTCTCATCTCTATAAACACGAACTGCATTCTTCACGGCCCAATTCCGATGTCCCCTCCAATTCTACGCTAGATTTAGCACAAACAGAAGCTCCTTATTGGACTGTAAGACCCTTGAGGGTCCCATGATCCTGACTATCAGGAGCCTGTCAATCCTGCTCTAATCCTACAGTTAATGGTAAAAAGGGATTTGGAGAGATTTGATTTACCACTTGGATTAGAAAGAATTAGGCCTCTTCTGAAAAGTACTTATCACATCACTGCCTAACACTCTGGGTATGATTCAGAATGTACTTTTTTTTTTTTTCTTAACATTTTTATTGGAGTATAATTGCTTTACAATGGTGGGTTAGTTTCTGCTTTATAACAAAGTGAATCAGCTATACATATACATATATCCCCATATCTCTTCCCTCTTGGCCCCTCCCTCCCTCCCACCCTCCCTATCCCACCCCTCTAGCTGGTCACAAAGCACTGAGCTGATCTCCCTGTGCTACGCGACTGCTTTGCACTAGCTATCTATTTTACATTTGGTAGTGTATATATGTCCATGCCACTCTCTCACTTTGTCCCACCTTACCCTTCCCCCTCCCCGTGTCCTCAAGTCCATTCTCTAGTAGGTCTGCGTCTTTATTCCCGTCAGAATGTACTTTTGTAGGCAATAGATTTCCACAGTTTATAGTAAACAGCCAGGCATACTTATGTGCCTCTTAGCTTCTCTTCGAGATTTACAACCTTGGTTCTGCCCTTGTGGGTTCAGAGCACATGGCATGCCCTTCAAAAGTGCAGAGGGGGGAATCCTCCTCCATGTTCTCTTATTTTCTGCACAAACCAGATCTCCCAGTTCATTCCACAGAGATATTTGTTTGCTGACCAGCAGATGCATTGAAAATATGCACAGCACGTTGCCAGTGTGCAGATTGGAAGAATCTGTCAGCAGGAGCCTGTCAATCCTGTTCCACACCACCCTGCCACAGCCCCGGCAATGTCCAGAGTTCTGTTTGCTCCACAGACGAGATGCTTATCTATAGCGGCTGACGTGCTTTCCAGCTGGCCTTCTCCTCTTTGCTTCCCCTAACCTAACAGACAGGCAGGTTGGAGAAGACACACACAGAGAGTGTATTGACTGTTCCAGTTTTAGCAAAAGGCTGAGGGAAATTCATGTAAAGCAAGCCTATGTGATTCTGTGGTGGGGGGAGAGGAGGTTGCATAATTTGGGGGTGTGCGTGTATGATTTGGGGAGGGAGAAAAGAAGAGGATAGAATCTGCTGAGGGATAGGTGGGGAGAAAAATGACAGTCCTGGAGAACGCAGCGAGGTGGAGGCCAGCATCCGTGAGCATTTGTTGGGGACCAAGACCAGGAAATCGTGAATCTGAGCAAGCCTGGGCTGACAGTGGACAGGCCACCTTGTAGAGAAGGTGTAGCCCAATGCCAAGTTCCCAGAAAAGACCTCCCAAGAGCAGGGTGTCCCCCAGGCCCCTGAGTTGTGGATGGGCAGTGTGAGATTCAGTGGGGAAATCCTGGAACATGAGTAAAATAGCAGCAGCTATGGCAACAACACAGAAAGCCAGTTCTGGTTCAAGTCTTTCTTTCCTTTTCTTTTTCTTTCTTTCTTTCTTTCTTTCTTTCTTTTTTTTTTTTTTTTTTTTATTCATTTCACCTGCTCCTTTTTTTTTTTTAAATAAGCTGATTTTATGTTACTTTTATAGCTACTTTATTTATTTATTTATTTATTTTTGGCTGTGTTGGGTCTTCGGTTCGTGCGAGGGCTTTTCTCTAGTTGCGGCAAGTGGGGGCCACTCTTCATCGCGGTGTGGGGACCGCTCTTCATCGCGGTGCGCGGGCCTTTCACTATTGCGGCCCCTCCCGTTGCGGGGCACAGGCTCCAGACGCGCAGGCTCAGTAGTTGTGGCTCACGGGCCCAGCTGCTCCGTGGCATGTGGGATCTTCCCAGACCAGGGCTCGAACCCGTGTCCCCTGCATTAGCAGGCAGATTCTCAACCACTGCGCCACCAGGGAAGCCCCGCTTTTTTTTTTTTTTTGGCCACACTGTGTGGCTTGCAGGATCTCAGTTCCCCAACCAGCGATTGAACCCGGGCCCCAGCAGTGAAAGTCCGGAATCCTAACCACTAGGCCACCAGGGAACTCCTCCAATTTTTTTTTCTTTCTTTTTTTTTGGTGGGGGGAAGACCCAGCCGTCCACAAGTTACATGGACTTCAGTGAAGCCCCATGAGGGCCTGTGTTCTACATTAAGACTCCGTGATGGCAAATGACAGAAACCAGCTTCAGCAAGCCTAAGCAGAAAAAGGGGGGATGGGAGTGACAGCAAGAGTGACATAGAAAATCCACATGCAGAAATGAGACTTGGCCTCTGAAAAGGCCTGGAACCAGACATTTAAATACTACGTCAGAACTCTCTGTGTGTCTTGTCTCTTCTCCCCGTGCAGCTTCTTCTTTTTTTTTTTTTTTTTATAAATTTATTTATTTATTTATTTATTTATGGCTGTGTTGGGTCTTCGTTTCTGTGCGAGGGCTTTCTCCAGTTGGGGCGAGCGGGGGCCACTTTTCATCGCGGTGCGCGGGCCTCTCACTATCGCGGCCTCTCTTGTTGCAGAGCACAGGCTCCAGACGCGCAGGCTCAGCAGTTGTGGCTCACGGGCCCAGCTGCTCCGTGGCATGTGGGATCCTCCCAGACCAGGGCTCGAACCCGTGTCCCCTGCACTGGCGGGCAGACTCTCAACCACTGCGCCACCAGGGAAGCCCATGAGCAGCTTCTTGATTCAACTCTGCAGACCAGCTTGCTCTGCTCTTCATTCCATGCGGCAGAACATTCCATGTGGCTCCCAAGTTTACATGGTACAGATGCAGCCACACAGACCGACTGACTGATGGTCTCTCAGGGCCCCAGATCCAAGCTCCCAGGTGAGAGAATCCAAATGCTCAGCTTGTTTCAAGAGTTCGCTCCTGATCTTATCAACTCCAGCTGGGGCAAGAGGTCGTGCCAACAGGGCTGCTGGATGGCGGGAGGGAACTTCTGAGAGAAGTGGGCCGGAGAAGACGTCCAGTAGATGTCTACCCTGTCACTTGTCTCTGCTGCTGCTCTCAGTGTTGTTCTTGTTGGTCCCTCTTTCCCCAGGTCTTTACATGGCTGCTGCCTCCTCACGTTTACGTCTCAGCTCAATTATCATCTCCCTGGAGACGGGATCCTTGACCATGCCAATTAAAATAACACCCTCTCTCCACCCCTTCCCATTCTCTATCTGTTGTGTGCTGAATCGTGTCCCCCCAAAATCCATACGTTGAAGTCCTAACTCCCACTACCTCAGAATGTGACTATTTGGAGAGAAGGCCTTTAAAGAGGTAATTAAGTCATTAGGGTGGGCCCTAAGGCAATATGACTGATGTCCTTATAAGAAGAGGAAATTTGGATAAAGACATGTGTAAAGGAAAAACCATGTGAGGCCACAGTGAGAAGGTGGCCGTCTGCAAGCCACAGAGAGAGGCTGAGAAGAAACCAACCCTGCTGACACCTTGATCTCAGACGTCCAGCCTCCAGAACTGTGGGAAAATACATTTTTGTTGTTGAAGCCACCCAGCCTGTTGAACTTTGTCACAGCAGCCCTAGCAATGAATTCCTTGTTTGATGTTTCCTCAAAGAGGCAGTTTAGACAGTGGTTGATGCCCAGACTGTGGCTCTGGGCTCTCTCAACAGTAATGGCAGCAGCTGGTGTGGCAGGTATGGGGGTTTTGGTGGTAGCTGGGGAGAAGGCAGGCCTAGGTCAGGCTCCAGGGACAGGCAAGGCACGGCTCAGGTGGCCAGGCCAAGGCAAGGCTGGAGAATGGCCTTTCCACCTGCTTTGGTGCCAGGGAGACCTTTTTACTGGTGCTACTGTCTTCCCCATCCAAGAAGGGGCGGGGGGAGGGAGTGTCTCCCTGCTAAGCAGGCTGTGGCCTCCACTGTACTCCTGAGGGGCTCTAGTAAGAGTATGGCAGGGCACCTTGCAAACCAGCACTGAGCTTGTCACTGCCACTGACCCCATTTCACTTGTTGATCAGGCTTTGATGAACCCATCATCCGGTGACCTAGTGGGGGTAGATTTTGCAAAATGGTTGAGGCACATATTAGGCCCCCATTAAATACCTCTAAAATGAAGGGAGTATGTGCAAACAACCAGGAATAGAAATAGCACACAGGCACAATCACTTTGTCCTGGATTTGGAAATTTCTCTGCTTCACAGGGTATACCGTGTCCTCATAACACCCAGTATCTCCTTCAGTCATGCCAGCCACATGTTCCACATGTTTCCAAGCTCAGAATCCAGTTGTTGGCATCAGATAGACCAAACGTCCCAGTGCCTGACACAACTTCTCACTTGTCACCTGGACGTGTTGATACTCTGTGGACACAGACAGAATTGCCAAACTTGCCAGGGGTTCCAAGATCTGTTTGTTTTCCCTTATCTGGCTGTTCCTGTGTTCTGTTTTCTATAAGACTTACTATCAACATATTTTTGTTTATATCTCATATCTTATATCTCATAAGGGCTTCATCTTTTGTCAGACATTCTTTCCTTATTTGGCCCAGTGTCGTGCTAGTTTCTGGGTAGTTTTTCATCATCTCTTTTCTGGCTTGTTCCAGCTCACTCAGACTTTTTATACGTCCATAATTCTCCTATTGTCCTCTCTATATTCTTCCTCTCGAATTCTATTTTCCTATTAAAAATTTGGCTCTGCTTTCTCCCCCACTTTATTTTTTCTCTCTTTTCTTTACTCACCCTCTTTGCTCCCCTCTCTGTCTACTCTCTCCTGGCTCTAACAAAAGTTCCCCTCATCCAGATGCCCTCTGGATCTTCTGGCATGCCACCAGCTTCCCCAAAGTTCCTCTTCCCCATCCTGGTGAGATGCCTCTCCCAGGGTCCTTGCTCTCGTGGCAGGGTCCTAAAAATCTCTTTATCAGTAGAAATCAGCCAAACTATTGCTTGAGGGCTAATACTGGGCTTGTCCCTTATTTCAAATAGCATAGTGATTTGTACATAGTAGTCACTCAATGATATTTTTATTGACGGTATTAGATTGCTTTTCACACTTATCTTGAAAGAGTTTTATAGGCTTTGGGTAGGGTACTGTTGAGCCATTTACTGCATGTATACAAATTATAAATTCCCAGGCACACCCGGATCATAACAAAACCCTTTTGTTAGCTCTAAGGGGCATGGATTTGACACCAAAGAGTGGTGCATGGGGATGTGCAATTAAGGAAGTGAAGCGAAAAAGATGTTTGAGCACACGATGAGCCCACTAAGTAGCAAGGGCTTTATCTATCCCTGAAATGACCGAGGATTACTGGAAAGAAAGGCAAGAGGGTGACTCATCCCTTGTCTCCATAACAACTGGTTTGGCCATCCCTTTTCTTATTACCAGAGGCTAGCCCTCTAAGGACATCAGACAGCGATGCCACTCCTCGCCCTGTGGCCTCATGACTCAAAGTCTTAAGATTTACAGCATTTTCTGAAGAGGCAAAGGCCATTCCTGTCGGTAACTCCTTTTTAATACTCATAGGTTAGTCACTTACTATGGATGATTCTTTCAAGTCAGTTGGTTGCCAGGCACCCTCTTCAGAGAAGGGGTTATAGTTTCATAAACAATCCCCAGCATACAGTGACTTCTATGTATAAGCCCAGAGGGGACAGCAATGGAAAAACAGTACCAGCCACTAAGGCACTTTCAAATGTATCCTAAAGGATGCAAGACACCTTCCAATTCCATCAAGTGAGTCCTTCATGTGCACACTTCCCTCCTATGGTAGAAAACTGGATGAAAGAATTCATCTTTACACAATTAACTATTTGGTTATTTTAGAGAGGACAGGAATTATTTAGGAACCAGTTATACCTGGTTTCCTCCCTAGTTTACATAAGCCAGTCCCTGCGAGGATTCACTGCTCTGTGTTTGTCTAGATGAGTTGTAAAAGTCAGGACTTCTGTTTTGTTCCTCGACATGGATGAGCTTGGATAAGTGTCACTTTCCCTGACAGTAAAAATGAGATGATAATACTTATCTATGTCTTCCAACAAAAGGATAAGACAAAGTTAAAAGGAGAGTATACATAATTTGACTTTCCTGTGCAAAATGTACTAAGGAGTTGTCTGATAACTGCTTCAGAGTTGCTTATGCAGTTGTTTTTTTTTTTTTTTTAATAAATTTACTTTATTTATTTATTTATTTTTGGCTGCATTGGGTCTTCATTGCTGTGCACTGGCTTTCTCTAGTTGTGGTGAGCGGGGTACTCTTTGTTGCGGTGCGTCGGCTTCTCATTGCAGTGGCTTAGGCTCTAGGCACTTGGGCTTCAGTAGTTGTGGCATGCAGTCTTCAGTAGTTGTGGCTTGCGGGCTCCAGAGCGCAGGCTCAGTAGTTGTGGCGCATGGGCTTAGTTGCTCCAGGGCATGTGGGATCTTCCTGGACCAGGGCTCGAATCCGTGTCCCCTGCATTGGCAGGTGGATTCTTAACCACTGCACCACCAGGGAAGTCCCTGGAGTTGCTTTGAGACTAGGTCTATTCATTCGAAACAAGTGGTCAGCTTTTAGTTCCCCATTAAAAAGTGGTTTTTTTGTTTTTTATTGTTTTGTTTTGTTTGTATTTTACAAACATAGCAACCTATTAATTGAATTATTCATTATTAAAATTTTAATCATTTTTAAGAGGCATTAAATAGTTAACTTAGAGGGAAAAGCACTGAAAGTGATAAAATCAAACAGCCACAGGGTTTTTCTCCAGTGCCCACACTATGAATTTATTTACTTAGCAAATATTGAGTGCCTACTATGTGCCTCTTGGATTCGTCAGTGAATAATACAGCAAAGAACTCCGCGGTCACGGAGGGGAGTAGAAGAAAGTCAGGGGGAACCAACAATAAACAGTAGATATAAGAAATAAATCAATTCTATAGCATGCTGGAAATTGATAAGTACCATGAAGAAAAGAAAAATTAGAGCAGGGTAAAGGGGGATGAGCAGCATGAGGGACTGGGGAACGTTTGAGCTGCGATTTTGAATAGGGTACTAAAATATTGAATAGTAGACTCACGGAGAAGGGCCATTCGAGCAAAGACTTGAAGGAGGTGAGAGAGTTGGTAATGGGAGGAGAGAGTTTCACATATGGGGACAGCCGGGCAAGGATGCTAAGGGAGCGAATCTTGTGTGCAGGGAGGAACAGCTGGGGGCCCTGGTGGCCCCGGTGGGTAAGCAAGGGGAGGAGAATAGGAGGGAAGTCAGAGTTAAACTCCAGATATAAATGTTTGTTTCCTTCAACTTTCTTAGGGGCAATACAGCTTTATATATTACATATCCTTCATTCTCTGACATCATAGGGCCCACGCAAGCAACATTGTCAGGCTACCTGGGTCACCTTAATGTAGTGTCGGAGTTCATAGGAACGTTGCAGCCCATCGTGAATCACACATTTTAAAAACATTAATGTATCTTAGTTTTCAGAGTTATTTACGGATACATGGAGTGATAAATATTTATACATCTAAATATATTTTGGGGGCATAAAAGGTAATTTGGACTTTTCATAAATTTCTATCCTTCAATCCTATTGTATCAGAGATTACACCACGAGGCCACATTTCCATTTTCCACTTTGGTTTACTGAGTGAACTCATTGCCCAAAACACAGAACACATGTAACTATCACCAAGTTACATCACAACTCCCAGTTGGCCAGTTCTAGAGAGGCCTCCTTTGTCCCACTGTGGGACTATGGCTCCCATAGTCTGTTCTGGTATAGAGCAGAGCCCTTCCCAGCCCTTCCCCTGCTCAGTGCACCCCAAAGAAGTAACCTGTGTGGACCCCACTCATGCTAACCAACCAGTGTGCCGGCCACCCCACCTCACTCCCCTACCCCCCACCCCACCCCCCGGCAGATGCAGCATCTGCCCGCCCCTTGGGAAATATCCATTACCTACATGAGGGAACTCCCAGTGCCAGAGGTTCTCCCTGGGGAGATCGCTAACGTCGGTCCCGGGAGTCTGCTCTGGAAATCTGCAAAGAGCCAGAAAGTCCTGGGGTGTGTGCAGAAGGGGAAAGGACAGATGCCTCACACCCCAAAGCTGTATTTTGTCACTTGGGCCTTGATGCCACTTCTCAAAAAGCTTTCACAAAGACAGCCCCATCAGCTTCTGGCCCCATTCCTCTCTCCCTGGGGCTCCAGCCCAGCAAAAGTGGCTGGACTGGAATTGGTTTCGACATCCCCTCCCTAGTTCTTTGTCCCTACTCCATTGTCTAGCACCAAGTCCTTTCCTCCTCTAGCCAAAAACCCAAAAGCTCCCAGACACAGGTCAAGCAAATACGGAGGCTTTCTCACATATGCTATCAGCCAGACACAGAATCCCACTATAAGATAGAAAACTGTCCCTCAGAATTGAAACACTGGAATCAAAAGAGCAAGTCTGCTCCTCTGTTCTTTCAGAGATCATTTCACTGTGAGGTCAATTCTTCTTTCCTTTTCTGAATGATGCCCTCCAACTTCTAAATCTACCACTTTTTGGTGGCCTGCTGGCAGTGGCGTTTTCCCTCCCTCCCTCCTTTCCTTCCTTCGTTCATTGGTGTATTCTTTGTCTCAATCTGTGGAATAGCAAATCCCATTTCCAAAGGCTTATTTCTTAGACCCTGACATACTTTCAACTTGATCTGTGTTGTGATCTTGGTCATATCTAATTCTCTATGCCTCAGTATTTTCATATTTAAAATGGGGATAAAAATACCTACCCCCCCATATATGCATGTAAAGCACTAGGTATAATACAAAGCACATAAGAAGTGCTTGATGAATAGTAGCCATTAATATTATCTAAATTTCATTTACATATACATATAAAATGAGATATATTTGTATATAATGAATATATATATATATATATATATATATATATATATATATATATATATATATGAAATGATTACCACAATAGTTACCACATCCATCACTTCACATAATTACCTTTCTGTGTGTGTGTGATGAGAATATTTAAGATCTACTCTCTTAGCAACTTTCAAGTATTGTTAACTATAGTCATCTTGCTATACATGAGATCCCAGAACGTATTCATTCTGTAACTGGAAGTTTGTGCCCTTTGACCAACATCTCCCCATTTCTCTCATCCCCCAGCCTCTGGCAACCACCAAACTATGTTTCTGTTTCTATGAGTTCGACTTTTTTAGATTCCACATATGAGTGAGATCATTTCAGTATTTGTCTTTCTCTGACTTACTTCACTGAGCATAATGCCCTCAAGTTTCATCCATGTTGTCACAAATGGCAGGATTTCCTTCCTGCCATTTTTTATGACTGAATAATATTTCACTCTGTGTGTGTGTATGAATGTGTATAGATATAGATACAGTATATAGCTATAGATATATATCTCACATTTTCTTTATCCCATTCATTCATCCACGGACACTTAGGTTGTTTTCAGGCCTTGGCTATTATAAATAATTCTGCAATGAACATGGGGGAGCAGATATCTCTTCAAGATAGTCATCTGATTTCCTTTGGATATGTACCCAGAAGTGGAATTGCTGGATCATGTGGTAGTTCTAGTTTTAAGTTTTTGAGGAACTTCCATACTGTTTCAATTTACATTCCCACTAACAGTACACAAAGGTTCTCTTTTCTCCACATCGTCTCCAACACTTACCTCTTGTCTTTTTGGATAACAGCCATTCTAACAGGCATGAGGTGATATTTCATCGTGGTTTTGATTTGTCTTTCCCTGATGATTAGTGACGCTGAGAACCTTTTCATGTACCTGTTGGCCGTTTGTATATATATATATTTTTTAATTATTAGCACCTTTAATTATTATTTATTTATTTATTTGGCTGTGTTGGGTCTTCGTTTCTGTGCGAGGGCTTTCTCTAGTTGGGGCAAGCGGGGGCCACTCTTCATCGCTGTGCGCGGGCCTCTCACTGTCGCGGCCTCTCTTGTTGCGGAGCACAGGCTCCAGACGCGCAGGCTCAGCAGCTGCGGCTCACGGGCCCAGCTGCTCCGCGGCACGTGGGATCTTCCCAGACCAGGGCTTGAACCCGTGTCCCCCTGCATTAGCAGGCAGATTCTCAACCACTGAGCCACGAGGGAAGCCCCATTTGTATATCTTCTTCGGAAAAGTGTCTGTTTGGCTCCTCTGCCCATTTTTTAATCAGATTTTTTTTTTTTTTGTAATTGAGTTGTATGAATGAGTTCCTTATATATTTTGGATATTAACCTCTTCTTTGGATATACGATTTGCAAATATTTTCTCCAATTCTGTAGGTTGCCTTTTCACTTTGTTGATGGTTTCCTTTGCTGTGCAGAAGCTTTTTATTTATTTATATTTATTTATTTATTGGCTGCATTTGGTCTTCGTTGCTGCGCGTGGGCTTTCTCTAGTTGTGGCGAGAGGGAGCTACCCTTCGTTGCGGTGCACGGGTTTCTCATTGTGGTGGCTTCTCTTGTTGCGGAACACAGGCCCTAGAGCGCATGGGCTTCAGTAGTTGTGGCTCGCTGGCTTAGTTGCTCCGAGGCAGGTGGGATCATCCCGGACCAGGGATCGAACCTGTGTCCCCTGCACTGGCAAGCAGATTCTTAACCACTGCGCCACTAGTGAAGTCCCTGTGCAGAAGCTTTTTAGTCTGATGTACTTCCACTTGTTTACTCTGAGCTTTTATTGCTTGTGTTTTTGGTGTCATATCCAAAAAAATCATTGCTAAAATCAATGTCAAGGAGTTTTCCCGTTTTCCTCTAGGAGCTTTATAGTTTCAGGTCTTACATTTAGGTCTTTAATGCATTTTGAGTTAATCTTTTTTTTTGAAGTATAGTTGATTTACAATATTTCAGGTGTACAGCAAAGTGATTCAGTCATATATATATTATTTTTCAGCTTCTTTTCCATTATAGGTATTACAAGATATTGAATATAGTTCCCTGTGCTTTACAGTAGTTCCTTGTTGTTTATTTTATATATAGTAGTACGTATCTGTTAATCCCAAATTCCTATTTATCACCCCCCCCTCACTTTCCCCGTTGGTAACCATAAATTTGTTTTCGATGTCTGTGAGTCGAGTTAATTTTTGTGAGTCTAAACTTAAAAAAAAATTCATCTTTGACATCCTTAGCCATTTCACTCAGCTATTACCCAGCTAAATGCTACCAAACAAATACCATTTCTCTTGGAAGCATCATTACTTGTTGTAACAACCTTTTTGGAGCCATAGCTTTATTTTATTTTATTCCTGCCTTTTCCAAATATACACTTGTATTTAATTCTTCCCTCCTTTATCAGGACCCTTCCCAATAGGAAGTGATTCACTATTTCAATCATTCATTCATTAAACAAATATTTACCAAACACAAGGTAGATGCTAAGGAGGCAGTAGGGAGCAAACAGCAAAACAATTTAGGGCTCCTAGTCTGAGGTGTGTACCCACCTCACAGTTCATAATGGGAATGAAAGCAAGGCCAAGAACATGGAGCATCTCACCTAGCATCTCAGAAAACTGTGACCCAAGTCACTGTGCGAAGGCTTTGACGCTGAGAAGGGATTTAGGTAAAGTAAATGCAGAAGGGCTGAGAGTGCCTGAGATTCAGGCAGAAAAAGAGTACACACGGTTAAAGCAAGTAAGCAAGCAAAACTCCCCAAAGAAGCACACACAGAAAGCTTCGCCGACTCTCCCTATCTTGGTCTGAGGAGTTAGCAGGTGAATCTGGTGAGAGGGCGGTGAACCCTGATCTCCAGCGGCTGCGGAGGGGACCGACTGGACGCTGCGGGGATGGAGGCCTCGGGTCAGGGTCCCACCCGCCGCTGTCCAGAGTCAGGCGTCTTCTCCGCGCCCTGGAACCGCGGCGCCCGGGTGTCCAGCGGGGCCGGGGACTCGCCCCGCCTCGTCCGCAGAGAGAGGCCGGGGGTGGCGGCCCCGCCCCGGGAAAGGCGGGCCTGGCCCGGCGTATTTGAGGCGCAGAGCCGGCCGCCGCCCAGCCAAGAGGACATCACCTCTGCCGAAGCCACCCCTGCGACGCGCGAGCTAGTGCCGAGGCGTCGGGTGAGTGGCGCGGGGCGCCGGGACGGGGGCGCGCACGGGCTTGCCGGGGGCTGAGCCTGGCAGGGCGAGGGCGCCCGGGCGCTGCTCAGTGCGCGGCCGCCTTTGGAGGGCTGGGCCGGAAGCGTGGCAGGGGCTTGACTTCCCGGGGGCCCGCGGGAGGGCGTCGCCGAGAAGGGAGAGCGGAGTCTGAGACTCGGGGAAAGTTAGCAACGCCTTACAAGGACTCACCTGCATTTACTCGCGGCGGACGGGTGTGTTACCCTCTGCGGCGACTGGGAGGCTCAGCTGCGGTGACTGGGAGGCTCAGCCCCGGCGTCGCGCCCTCCCGTCCGCGGCCGCCCGGGGCCGCCGGCGGTGAGGGGTGGGCGCGCGCGCATCACCCCAGCCGCCGGCTCCAGCTGGGCGGGAGGAAGCAGGTCCTCCTGCCCCCAGTCCACAGAGGGTACTGCTCCCGGTCTCTGTCGGGCGGCTCCACGACCCCTGACTTGGCTGTCGACCCCTTGATCTTGCTGTGGTATGGGAATGAGCTCTGCTACCAGGCCAACAGGGTCAGGGTCTGCAGCCTCTCTCTGGATGCTGATCCCGCAGAAAACGGTGCTGCCCCAAGGCTGAGTGGACATGTGCCCGGCTTGACAAAGACCGTACACCCTCAGTTTTTGCAAATCAGTGACTCATCCCTGTCCAGATTTGGGCATTAACGATCTCACATCTGTGCCGGGGATATGTGGGGTGTGGCAGAATGTTGGTCCCAGGGTGCAGAGGCCTAGCTGAGGCGGGGGTCGGGAGACTTTTCAAACATGTTTGAGGATCTATTCTGGATTGTGAGTTGCTCTAATCAAAGCACTAAAATGCATGCACTTTGAGGAGTAGGAGCTCAGGGACGCAGGGCTTGAGGTCGTGCCTTAGGCTTCATGCCCTCCCCTTAGCGATTCCTATTCCAGATACTGGGGAATATTTGTAAAGTGACTCCTGGGAGTTGGGTTGCTGGGCAATGAGGACGGTTGGACCTCAGTGACCCAGTCTGTTTCTAGGATTCTGGAAAGGGAATGGAAGAAAGGCTCATTTAGTTCTGAAGAAAATGATAGCAATGAAAATTGACCTCTTGGCACGGAGCATGAGAGAAAATTTTCACCAGCTTCCAAAATTCTGACTCATTTGCCTCAAGTTTATAAAGTTTATCCTTCATACTAGGAAACTGTTTCCATAAAAGTTAAAGTTTAATGATAAAAATTTATTGTTCCACAATAGTCTCCTTTTCAGACATTGATGTTGAATCCCTAGAGGAGAGTCTTTCATTCCTTTGATGGCTGTGCCTCATCCTTGATCTATGGGAGATTGGAGCTCTTTCCTAAGTTAATAATGTGTGGGTGTTATACTTAGAATCAGCATTTACTTCATATCCTTGGGAGAAGTTTGATGATGGGTCTTGAATGTTTTGAGCTTAGAAATATTAGGTGGTGCCTCACTAGGTTACATAAGAAGCAGAAAAGGAGGAGCATTGCTTGATAGATTGACCTCAAAAGCTAGTTTTTTTTTTTTAAGACATGCTTTTCTTTTGTAAGTCACCAATGCTTTTTTATTTTTATTTATTTATTTAAATTTATTTAGTTTTGGCTGTGTTGGGTCTTCGTTGCTGTGCGTGGGCTTTCTCTAGTTACAGCGAGCGGGGGCTACTCTTCGTTGCGGTGCGTGGGCTTCTCACTGCGATGGCTTCTCGTGTTGCAGAGCACGGGCTCTAGGCGCGCAAGCTTCACTAGTTGTGGCTCGCGAACTCTAGAGCGCAGGCTCAGTAGTTGTGGTGCACGGGCTTAGTTGCTCCGTGGCATATGGGATCTTCCCGGACCAGGGCTCGAACCCGTGTCCCCTGCATTGGCAGGAGGATTCTTAACCACTGTGCCACCAGGGAAGGCCAAAAGCTAGTTTTTAAAAAAATGGAATAGCAAGTCTCACTCTGTTGAGGGGTCCTTAACCAATGACATTTTGCTATGCCACAAATATGCAGAAGTGCTTTATAAAGACTTTTTACTTACTGCTAGTGAGGTCAAAGGCCAATATTGGTCTCACCTATGATTTAGATACTGTTTGCCTAGAACCTTCATCAGCCAGACTCTAAATTTTAACTGTAATAGAGATATATATTCATATAGTAAAACTTGAGACTCTTATGTTACCTTAAGTACCAGTTGGCTTGTAAACTTCATGTACCTGAGACTCATAGTAACTGATCTAAAACTTAGCCTCTCTTTTTTTTTTTTTAAATTTTATTTATTTATTTATTTATTTATTTATGGCTGTGTTGGGTCTTCGTTTCTGTGCGAGGGCTTTCTCTAGTTGCGGCAAGTGGGGGCCACTCTTCATCGCGGTGCGCGGGCCTCTCTTGTTGTGGAGCACAGGCTCCAGAGCGCAGGCTCAGTAATTGTGGCTCACGGGCCTAGTTGCTCCACGGCATGTGGGATCTTCCCAGACCAGGGCTCGAACCCGTGTCCCCTGCATTGGCAGGCAGATTCTCAACCACTGCGCCACCAGGGAAGCCCAAACTTAGCCTCTCTTTCCTGTGATAGTTTGGGACACAGGCTTCTGCTGAGAACAGCTAGTTAACATTTTGTGTCTGGTGCCTGAATGGGTTCTTCTCATTAAATTCTGAGTGGTAAGCCTGCCAGGGCAGTAATTCCAATTTGCTGCTGACTAAGTATCATGTGTTCTCTCTTGACTGATGTTCAGCTTTTCCATAGGGAAAAAAAAATCAGTAACTGAGAGGCACAAAGTAACTTTACCTTCCTTGATGCTGAGGAACAATGATGAAAAAGAAATCCTAGTAAAGGACCAGTTTCCTTTATTCTAACCAGCATCATTGAATTTGGTTTTGGTGAGTGGGCGTTCCTCAAAGCCTGTTCCGTGTTTCAGTAAGGCCAGGATGTAGACTGCCTGTCCTGTGTTCTTTGGGGAGGAGCGTGGGCAGTGCTTGGGGTTCTGAGGAAATACGTTTGTGATTTACTTCCCTTACAGCTCGTGTAAAAGCTGGGGCCCTTTGTGGGCAGAAATTTCAGAAGTGCTCCTGGGAACCCTGGCAACTGAATTAATTGCTACATGGGCCTAGAATAGCATAGTACAGTGGATAGCCACTCTTTATTAAAGGGCAGAGCTGCAATTAACAGCCGATTAAAGTGGTCTGCGTTCTGACTCATGTCTAAATTCCTTATTCCAAAGCAATACTGAACTACTTCCTGTAGGTTTTTCCAAATGTGAAGACTCAGGTAGTAGTTTTTAAATGTTTTTGTCTTTGATGTAGTGTTTCTATCCTGACTTTTCAAAATTCTCTGATTCTGGGAATGCCAGAGTTCACAAACCTATAGTACCTGTGGAGTGGGAAGATTTTTTAAATTTTACATTTGATTGTCTCTATAAGCTACTCCTCTAAAAAAAAAAAAAGAAAAAGAAAGAAAATTTCCAGGCGAGTAGGGAAGATATTTATCCAAATAGATGTGATTTTTTAAAATTCTTTTTTGGTTCTTTTTTTCATTTTTCAGTTCTAAGGTTGCTAACCTTGATTTCAAAAGAACATTGGTTAGATAGAACCTGTTTCATCAGAGATCTGATGGTTGGGAGTTGACATAATCAAAACAATGCTTACCCAATTTTTGGAAAAGTAAGCTTTATCGGTTTAAATGTGGTTATAATTAGCAAAGTGACTGTGCAAAATGCCATCCTTGTATTCAATATCACTGCACACTGAGTCACCCAGCTAGTTTTCTGACAAAAACATGATCTATTTTTTAATTTGTTTACAATTTCAGCATGTTTATGCAGTTCTGAATGTTTAAGCCAGAGAATTAATTTCTAAATGAAGTAACTAACACTTTCGAAGGACTATACTTTAAAATTTCAAAGTGTGAGGTTTTATACTAGTGTAAAATCAGCCTGAATTAGGAGTCAGGATGCTTGGACCCTGGTCCTTGGCTTGCCAGTGACAGAATGACTTTGGGTCACCACGTTACCTCTCTGAGACTCAGTTTCCTCACCTTTAAAGTGAGGATATTAACTTTTCCCTGTCAATCTCATAAGATTATTATCAGAATCAAAATAGGTAAGGTATGTGAAAGTGCTTTGTAAACTGAAAAGCACCACAAAAATGCAGGGTGTCGTTATTCTAATGGGCTTGTCTAATGTGTCACAACACAATCCAAACTGTCATCCTTGGTGTTATGTGAAACACAGTAGAAATAAAGTGGAATCTGCTTTGTTTCTTAAATTGTTTTGGGCTAGTTGGAAAATAAACTGAATATGCTTGAACAGAAACTTTGAAAAGAATAAATGTTACATTTTTGAAATGTAAATGTAAATGTCTTTGTGTGAGTTTCTGGTTATGATCAGCCTTTAAACACATCTAAGTTTAATTGGATTTATGTTAATAAGACACTTTATGAGGCCAATAGAACAGACTTAGCTAGTTTTAACAATTGAAACTACCTTTCTGTTTTTTATTGACCTGCATAGGTACATTTATGTGAGGATACATATGCTAATTAGCCTACACGAGTGGTTCTCAAACCAGGCACAATTTTGCCCTCTTCCCGATTCCCCCAGGGTTATTTGGCAACGTCTTAAGACATTGTGCGTTATCACAATGGGGGGGAGGGGTGCTGCTGGCATCTTGTGTGTTGAAGCCAGGGACGCTGCTGCACATACTGCAGTGCACGGGACAGCCCCTCCCTACAGAGTATCCCACCTGAAATGTCAGTGGTGTGAGGTTGGGAATAAGCCCGAACACAATGGGGATATTTAAAAGAAGTCAAAACACTTACAGTGTTATTGCTGAGGCTTTGATACGTTGCCCAGGAGTGGAAGAAGAAGTTGTGTCATCAAAGGAACTAAGCTTTCTGCCCACTATGAACAACACAGCCAAAAATAAAAATTAATTAATTAATTAAAATTATTTTTTAAAAAAAAGAGATGGGCCAAAAGAAAAAAAAATTCAGTGAAAGATAATATTTGCGTGTTATAAATAACAGCAGAGTAGGATAAAATATCTGGTGTATAAATAAAACATACATTAAGTTCTAGGAGGAGGTCTGCCTGTTTGGTTTTTTTAACAATAAAATCTAATATTTTACATTTTTAGGACCTATCAAGAAGCCACCATTTACTCAATTATTATTATTATTTTTTAAAAATATTTATTTATTTATTTATTTATTTATTTATTTATTTGGCTGTGTTGGGTCTTCGTTTCTGTGCGAGGGCTTTCTCTAGTTGCGGCGAGCGGGGGCCACTCTTCATCGCGGTGCGCGGGCCTCTCACTATCGCGGCCTCTCTTGTTGTGGAGCACAGGCTCCAGACGCGCAGGCTCAATAGTTGTGGCACACGGGCTTAGTTGCTCTGCAGCATGTGGGATCTTCCCAGACCAGGGCTCGAAACCGTGTCCCCTGCATTGGCAGGCAGATTCTCAACCACTGGGCCACCAGGAAACCCCAATTATTTTAAGAATAATAATTGAATAACTATCACAAATAGGCGACTTAAGGAAAAAGAGATTCTGATTGTTAAAATCCAGGTAATTTTGGCCACAACACTAGTGATCCTGAGCTGAGAAAACTCACCCAGGCCTGAGGAGTCCAAAGCTACCCTCCTCCCCTCACCGCTAGAGAGCACCAGCGGCGGGAGCAGGTGTAAAGCATCCTGTTTGGATGGGGACTTGGCACAGGCGGAGGGGCAGGAGAAGCAAGAATGATGTCTCGGGGCCACCCTTTGAGGCAGCTTTGGGCAAGGCCAACCCTCTTTGGTAGCATCCTACCCAAAAATATTTTCCTCCACATTGTCTGACTCTTTTTTTTAACTTTAGTTGTTTGTTATACTGCCAGAGATTTCATTTGGAATAACAAGTATCTTTAAAAAAAAAAAAAAAAGGGAATCACCTTGTGCCCGCCTTTCTTCTTTATTGCTCCACATCCCAATCTCACCTTTCCTTCAAGGTTTAGCACAAGCAACACTGTCTCTTCCCGTTAGAAGTCACCTGTGACTTCCCACAGCATGCAGTCTGGCTCACAGCGTCCATCACTTGTGACCCCTTCTGGCCTCTGGACCCTTTGGCCATACATCTTGGTCGATTTCACCTTCAAACCCAGACAGGAGCCCCCCGGTGCCTGGCCCAGAGTAGGCATAAATGTGTACAAATGAAGGAATAAATCAACAGCAGCAACTAGGTCTTGGCGGGTGGGGCGGGGAAGGCAAGGATTGTCTTTCAAATCTCAGTAGAAAGAACCAACTGCTTCCTCCCAAAACCCAGAGGAGGGCGTGGGGCTGTTAGAGGGAACCGGAGGGGAGGTGGGTGAGATTAACGCACTGAACACTTTTTATGAGGTGGTAGAAAAAGAACACAGGAAGGAAGGTGAAGGAGGACCAAAAACCCAGGACTGTTTACATTTGTTACCTAGGAAAGGGGCAGAGCATTTTATTCCCCCCTCTCCCACCTGCGTTGGATCGCCTGGTACTCCCAGGTTTCAGGCCACAGGCTAGTGTGATTAGAGTTTAAAGGTATGAGTTAAATAGGGCGTGGTGATCCAGGTGGAGTGCATCTCCACCCTTTGATGAGACATTTTTGTGGTTCCCTGCTAACGATTTCAGCGTATTTGAGGAATAGACTGGCTTGTGTTAGGAGAATGCCTGTACATTGACTAGACCTGCACAATGAGCTGTTTGTGATGTTAAATTCATACGGAAACCAGTGAGGAAACCAGTGAAATCTTTTAGGATCAATAACCTGTGTTTGTTTGTTTGTTTTTTCTCTCCTTTCAGGAAAATGGCAGACAGTTTTTCGGTAAGTGTTTTATGTCTGTTTTCCTAACCTAATATGTATACAGTCATGCAGGTGGAAGGTTGTTTGTTTTTTTTTTAACCACTCAAGTTTCCCTAACTCTCCCACCACGTGGCTTCCTCTGGCCTCACCCGTCCAATGAGGGCTCGTTAGCTGGAGTCTTGTTTTTCCAGCAACAGATTTGGGAAGAAAGCCAGGCAGAGAGAGGCCTGGGCCTCACTAATAGTAACCCCTTTACCGAAGGCCTAGGACAGAAGTGGGTGGATTCCACTGGCAGGAGGTGAGAAACCAGCTGAACAAAGGGCAGTGTGGTACAGTCTGAGCATCCTGATTTTTTTTTTAAATCCTGCAGTGCTCTCTACTCCTCCTCCTTTCCCAAATGCTGGAGTAAGAAGCAGCCAAAATAAATTCCTATTAGCATGCTTATGTATTCTCAAATTCCTTAACAGAATGACTCACACCACCTACAGCCATGAGCTTGAGTTGTTTTCTAAATCCAGTTTACTTTCCATCATCATCCAGCCCTCTGTTTATCTCTCCCCCTCCCCCAGACCCCATGGGCTCCCTTCACAGCCTTACTCTGCTGCCCCGATACCAGGTCTGGGGTTGGGTTCCTGATGCACCAAAGGGTCAGACAATCCTGGCAGATCATATTCAATCAACATAGAAGTTTTTACTGAGTATCTTCACTTACCACCTAGCACTCTGCTAAATACTGTAGAAGTCAGAGAGGGAGAAGGCAGAGTCTCTTCCTGGAGAGAAAGGACACAAACCAACACTGGCACAGCGTCTTGCAGTCTATAAAGAGCCGTCCCAAATGCTGCCTCATCTGTTTGTCACAACAATCACATGAGATAGATCATTATCCCTGTTACACAGACAAAGACACTAAGTCCTATACAAGTGACATGATGGCTCCAAGAGTTTGGAGCTCTTGAAGGACGGTACTGGATTTCAAACCAAATCTTGTGATTCCACATCCCAGGCTCCTTCCTGTGTACAAGGCAGCTTCTCTGATACTAGCCTGGCTGCCACTAAGTGGTGACTAGCCTGGTGCACCCGAAGTGCAGTAGACATCCAGTAAAGGGAAGGCCAAGGCAACCAGCGCCAGCTTGGTGGAAGTTTTCCAGCCCAAATGCATCTTGATTTTTGTGATTGTTTTTCTCATGTCAGTTAGAAAATATGTGCTTTTACATAGAGGATGGCTAGCTCCTGACTTTAGCAAATTACGAAAAGGCAACCCTTAATGATCTGAGATGATGGGAAGCAAGAATCAAATGATAAGGCATGTATAATCCTAAAGTCTAATTTTAGGCTTAGGAACTCAAAACTAATAGGTGGGGAAAATTTTATTGATATGAATTTCATATCTTCACCATATCACTCTAATTCTTAGATCACATATTCCTGAAAATTCTGTTGTTGTGAATGTCTTTCATCCTGTAATTGTTTATGTCTTTCTTTCCAGCTTAACGATGCCTTACCTGGGTCTGGAAACCCAAACCCTCAAGGGTGGCCTGGTGCATGGGGAAACCAGCCTGCCGGGGCAGGAGGCTACCCGGGGGCATCCTATCCTGGGGCCTACCCCGGACAGGCACCACCCGGCCCCTACCCTGGCCAGGGACCTCCTGGGGGTTACCCAGGCCAGGCACCTCCAGGGGCCTACCCTGGCCCAACTGCACCTGGTTATCCTGGCCCAACTGCACCTGGTTATCCTGGCCCAGCTGCACCTGGTTATCCTGGCCCAACTGCACCAGGTGCCTACCCCGGGCCTGGGGTCTACCCACCTCCTGGACAGCCAAGTGCTCCTGGAGCCTACCCTGCTGCTGGCCCTTACGGCAGCCCTTCTGGACCCCTGGTAAGATGGTGTTAGTCATTTCGTATGCTTGAATGTGACCAGGACAAAGCTAATGAAGCACGTAGCAATTGTCTGGAGCGGTGGTACCATCACTTTGTAGTGCTCTGGCTGAGAGCTGGCCCTGGGTACTGACCTGCAAAGGGCTTCCGGGAGAACTGAAGCTTTAGACTCACTGCTTAGAGCCACTTTGCAAGGACCAGCCACAGTGTATGTTGGTCCAATAGAAAAAAATCGTTGCTCATGTTGAGTTTAGTATGTGTACTGTTAGAATAAGAGTAAAAAGAAGCTAATGCATCTTTTGAAGGCATCTGTAAAGCAGCTTTAATATAAATCAAGTTAAGAGCATAGCGATGGGGGAAGTTTTGGTTATTATTATTAATAAACACTGAGTATATAACGTGTGCCAGCTGTGTGCTTCTACACGGATGATCTCATTCAACCCCATAAGCACCCTCTAAGATACTGTTATTATCCCCACTTTACAAATGAGGAAATGGGGCAATAAAGAGTTATACAACCTTCCCATGGTCGTAGAGGGAACCTTTGGGGGAACCTCGGTAATCGGGTTTTTAAAAACCTTCTAAAGATAATTTTGTGATCTAAGGATTAAATTTTCACTTACATTAAAACCCATTTTAATAAATGAATTCTAAGCATAAAACTCTGTGGGGCTCCAGACACATCTCAGACACAGACCCTTCCCTTCCAAATAGTGTAGTTGGGAGAAAAGATCCAGATGTGAGGAAAGAGTTCAATAGCAGTGTGGGATCAGCCCCTTTCAGGACTATGATAGCACAGGGCGCATTTGCTCTGCTTGTGGGTCAGCTTAGAGGAGACCAGAGAGAGAGCGCTGGGGGCATGGGAGGCGTTGAACAGGACCTGGACCACAGGCAGGTAGACAGCTGAGACGGAGGATATGGAGGCTGTGGAAAGGAAGAGGCGGATGGGAGAGAGATCTCAGAGGAAGAGCCCCAGCATCTAGTGGTTAAGTCTTAGGAGTCAGAGACGACTCTGGCTTTTCAAGGCTGGGCAAGGAGAGCACCAGGAGCTCAGGGTCAGCCCAAACCAGGAACTCAGGAAGGGGATCGGATGGGGGAGGGGCAGGGGAGACAATTCCAGTTCACACCTGTTGGATTTGTGGCACCAGTAGCAACTCCAGACGGGAGGAAGCACAGGACTAGTACAGATCAGACAGATCAGGGCTAGAGAGAAAAGACTTGGGTGATGGTTGAACCCAGGGGGAAACAATTTTACAGGAAAAAGAGAAGAGGCCAAGGACAGAGCATTGGGAATATTTACAGCGTCTTGAACATAGAAGGTCAATAAATATGTGTAAAATGAACTGGGGAAGGTATTAATTGGAAAGTGTCCATTCTACAAATAGCAAGTACCTGCCACATTCAAAGCACTCCTCAGGGCCTTGTGTGAGTGGAACATAGGGGGCCTCAGAAGCCCAGAAGGTACCACAGTGCCTGCCCACAGGGAGCAGAACAACCCGACAAAGAATGTTATATGACAAGGATCTTTCCAAAAAATAGGCCAAGTGGATGAGTTATAGATTGGGATGGACCTTGTCATGAGAGATACAGTGCTCTGAAAGGGAACGTGTTCTGCCTTTGGCACCAATTAACTGATGGCCTTATTCTCGATTAGTAGCTGCAGTTGTGTAGGGAGCCTTCTCTCTTCAGGCCCTGGGCAAGGTGGCCTGAGAGTCTGAAAAGATGGCTAAGGTAGGGTTATGTGTTATTCACACATATTAAAAGTGGTTGAACTTTAGCGATATCTTTTTCTTTCTTCCCTCAAGAAAACATGGCTCTTTATTGATATATATATATATATATATATATATTTTTTTTATTCCCAGAATGTGCCTTATGACCTGCCTTTTTCTGGAGGAGTCATGCCTCACATGCTGATAACAATCCTGGGCACAGTAAAGCCCAATGCAAACAGGTAAAGAGCAAAGTCAGCAAGTCTAACATATTTATTGATTGCTTTTGGAATAAAGGGTGATCTGTATTGAATTTTGATAGAGTTTTTAAAATTGCACATTTAGAATCTTGGCTATACCATAGTTTGGGATTTTTCCATAAATCAATATGCATTCCCACCAAGAAGACAAGGTTTCCCTCACTAAATCTTGTGTTTCTCCCAGAACCAGAATAGAACAGAGTTCTACTTTGTGAGGACAAAGAGGAAGAGCAGGAAAACCCATTCTGTTGGTTCTTCTAGGCAGTGAAAGCCTTAGAATTAAAGGAAAGTAGAGCCTTTGTAAGGTAATGTTTGGCCATCCCTCCACCTCTGAGCCATAGATTGTCTAAAAAACAAAGCGCATCAAAAATTAGTGTCAGGGACTTCCATGGTGGTTCAGTGGCTAAGACTCCATGCTCCCAATGCAGGGGGCCGGGGTTTGATCCCTGGTCAGGGAACTAGATCCCACATGCCTCAACTAAGAGTTCTCAGGTTACAACTAAAAAGGATCCCACACGCCACAGCTAAAAGATCCTGCATGTCGCAACGAAGATCCTGCATGCCGCAACTAAGACCCGGTGCAGCCAAATAAATAAATAAATAAAAACTAGGGTCAAAGACAAAAAGATGCCTAGTTGATCTGAGAGCTTAAATATCATACCTCTCTGTCCTCATACTGGTACAAATCTCCCTGCAATTGTGCCGGTCTTGGTGCACTCTCAGATTTGTGAGCTTGGCCGCCATTTCTGTCTTCATAATGGGTGAAACAGCAGAGTCACAGATTCCCATGTTGTTGGCCTGGTCTACAGATGATAAGTGACAAGGTGGGGAACCCCAGTCTTCTGAGAAGACACTGTTTACTTAAAAGGTTTGAAAAGACTCTACAAGTTAAAGACTTTGTAAAAATAGATCAGCCTCTGCCATTGGTACTGGTTAGGTTGAGGTGAGCTCGGGGCGGGTAAGACTTTGAGCTCACTTAGGAAAATCCATGCTGATTTACAGGCTGCCCTGGGATGCCTGGCTCTGGTTATCACCACTGGTTATATTTATATATAATACAAGCAGGCTAGGGCTATCCTGAAGCTGTTCAGTATGTCTGTCCTTGAGGTTAGTAGTACTATTAAAGCTCCTAGATTAATTATTATCTGTTTCTGGGTCTTACAGACAGTACACAAAAGGTACAGATTCAAGCTGTGTACACAGGTTTATTTAAGAGTCTATAAACAGCCTCTGTGAGAGCCTGTCATCTCGATCCTCATGAATCAGCAGGAGCAACTTCCTGCGTTACCAGGAGGTGGACTCAAGATTCTGATCTGATCATTTCACATTCAGCTAACCAGTTCCCTCCACCTCCAGCCAGCCTTCTCTGGTTCTCCGTGGTAGTCACTACCCTAAGCCAGCTCTTCCTTCCACACAGCCTATACAGCTTCTCTCAGCACAATACTTCCCTACACAATAAAGCTTGTCTCACAGCAAGTTACACAATATATATATCCTCTGCCTGTGTCCTTATCCATCTTGCCTCCCAAAATAACATAGGACCCAGCACCCTGAGCCTCTGCAGACAGCACTCACGATTCAGTAATATCTGCTCTCCTCCTGCTGCAGCTGCTGTCACGCAGGACCACACTGGTATCTTTGCCTTATTTATGACTGTTGCACTAAAAAGGTTAGTTCCAATAACAATAGAGATGTCGACTAAGACTGTGGCAGGTCAAAACCAATTTTGGTTGAAATGATTAAGGTGGTAGTAAACTGAGAAATGTATTTTCTTTGATCTGCAAAATCTATGTGAGGAATTACATGAAAGAAAATCCTTACGGTGGTAGAGTTGACAATTATCTTCCTTTTCACTGCTGAGAAAATACAGGCATTGCATATTTAGTCAAATACAAATTCTATTGCCATTTGACCATATTGGTCCTTTCCCTGTGAATTTAATCATTGGTAGTTGTATGTGTCTGTTACTGGGTGAATGAAATACCCAAGGAATCATTGTTAGTAGGTCTAGAAAGCAGACCTTGCTTTTTTTTTTTTTTACTCAATTGAATTTTCTTTTTTTAAAAATTTATTTTTGGGCTTCCCTGGTGGCGCAGTGGTTGAGAGTCTGCCTGCTAGTGCAGGGGACACGGGTTCGGGCCCTGGTCTGGGAGGATCCCACATGCCGCGGAGCGGCTGGGCCCGTGAGCCACGATTGCTGAGCCTGCGCGTCTGGAGCCTGTGCCCCGCGACGGGAGGGGCCGCGATAGGGAAAGGCCCGCGCACCGCGATGAAGAGCGGTCCCCGCACCGCGATGAGGAGTAGCCCCCGCTTGCCGCAGCTGGAGAAAGCCCTCGCACGAACCGAAGACCCAACACAGCCAAAGATGATAAATAAATAAATAAATAAATAAATAAGAAAATCCTTTAAAAAAAAAAAAAATTTATTTTTATTTATTTTTGTCTGCATTGGGTCTTTGTTGCTGCGCACAGGCTTTCTCTAGTTGTGGTGAGCGGGGGTTACTCTTCGTTGCGGTGCACAAGCTTCTCATTGTGGTGGTTTCTCTCGTTGCGGAGCACAGGCTCCAGGCACGTAGGCTTCAGTAGTTGTGGCACATGGGCTTCAGTAGTTGTGGCTCACGGGCTCTAGAGCGCAGGCTCAGTAGTTGTGGTGCACGGGCTTAGTTGCTCCGCGGCATGTGGTATCTTCCCGGACCAGGGCTCGAAACTGTGTCCCCTGCATTGGCAGGTGGATTCTTAACCACTGCACCACGAGGGAAGCCCGCAGACCTTGCTTTAAAACAAGAGCACCAGCTGCTTCTGAGGTTAGCGCTCTGGGGAGCACACTTTGAGAAACTGTGGGGTAGGGGTAATACTTTAACAGCCAGATAACTTGTGTTTGTATTAACATCCAAGGAGAGGGAATAGGGTAGAAAGTTTATCCAGCACCTCCATTAATTCCACTTCACATCATGGAATGTTTAGTACATTTATTATTATGACTTTACAACTTAGCAATAGGATACTGAATATTAACTATGTTTTCTCATTCTAGCTATTTTAGGACTAGGTTTTTGGTTAACAGTGAGGAAGCCAGGTATTTGATAGCACTTTTTTATGTGACTGCCTTACTTTTAACAGGGATTAAAAGTAACCTGGCAGGGCAGGAAAAAGGTAGCCATCATTTCCACAATGTCAGGTATAAAGTGCCCTCAAAGTGGCCCCAAATCTCTACAAGGAAACCTTGACCCATTTTTTGTTTGTTTGTTTATTTTATTTTTGGCTGCACTGGGTATTCGTCGCTGCGTGCGGGCTTTCTCTAGTTGCGGCGAGCAGAGACCACTCTTCATTGCGGTGCGCGGGCTTCTCATTGCGGTGGTTTCTCTTGTTGCGGAGCACGGGCTCTAGGCACCCGTAGTTGTGGCTCGCGGGCTCCAGAGCGCAGGCTCAGTAGTTGTGGCGCACGGGCTTAGTTGCTCCGCGGCACGTGGGATCTTCCTGGACCAGGGCTCGAACCCGTGTCCCCTGCATTGGCAGGCGTATTCTTAACCACTGCACCACCAGGGAAAAAAAATGGAACGCTTCATGAATCTGCATGTCATCCTTGCGCAGCGGCCATGCTAATCTTCTCTGTATTGTTCCAATTTTAGTATATGTGCTGCCAAAGCGAGCACACCTTGACTGTTTTTATGTGTAGAGAGTAAAAAGGGAATTATAGCTGAATAGAAGGATATGACCAAAGACAACGAGGCCAAAAAACTGAACACATATCGTCTTGTTTACTTTGAGATACTGTGGTAGTACATCGAATGCAGTAGTCCCCCCTTATCTGAGGTTTCGCTTTCCACGATTTCAGTTACCCAGGGTCAATCGCGGTCTGAAAATGTTAAATGGAAAATCCCAGAAATAAGCAGTTCATAAGTTTTAAGTTGCCACTGTTGTGAGCAGCGTGGTGAAATCTCACGCTGTCCAGCCCCATCCTGCCTGCCCAGTATGTGAAATCATCCCTTTGTGCAGCATATCTGGCCTATTAGTCACTTAGTAGCTGTCTCAGTTATCAGATCCACTGTCATGGTACCCTGGTGTTTGTGTTCAAGTAACCCTTATTTTACTTAATAATGACCCCAAAAGCAAGAGTAGTGATGCTGGCAATTCATATATGCCAAAGGGAAGCTATAAAAGGCTCCTTTTAAGTGAAAAGGGGAAGGTTCTTGACTTAATGGAAAGAAAAAAAGTTGTATGCTGAGGTTGCTAAGATCTATATAGTAAGTACAAATCTTCTGTCCATGAAATTGAGAAAGGAAAAAGAAACTCATGCTAGTTTTTTTTTTTCCTGTCATACCTCAAACTGCAAAAGTTACAGCCCCAGTGCATAAGTGCTTAGTTCAGATGGAAAAGGCATTAAATGTGTACAATATTTTGAGACCACATTCACATGACTTTTACAACAGTATATCGCTGTAATTGTTCTATTTTATTATTATTCTCTTACTATACCTAATTTATAAATTAAACTTTCTCATAGGTATACATGTATAGGAAAAAAGTGTGCGTGGATAGCTAGCCAGCTAGCTAGCTAGCTAGCTAGCTAAATAGATATTTGATTCGGTACTATCCATGGTTTCAGGCATCCACTGGGGTCTTAGAACATACCCTCTGCACATGAAGTGGAACTACTATACTTGGCCCAGTATACTTTCCACTTTGAACCCATTCTCTGGTTTATTTGCTTTGTTTAGAAATTTTTCCTGTATTTTATAAATGATTTGCTCTTTAGAAAATTGTATGTTCTTCACTTGATACAAATGTACAACTTAAATAATTTTACTAACTCTGGTCCTTGGTTTAAAACAGACTTGCTTTAGATTTCAAGACAGGGAATGATGTCGCCTTCCACTTTAACCCACGCTTCAATGAGGACAACAGGAGAGTCATTGTTTGTAATTCGAAGCTGAATAATAACTGGGGGAAGGAAGAAAGACAGATGGTTTTCCCATTTGAAAGTGGTAAACCTTTCAAAGTAAGTTATTGCTACTGTTATATATTGATAATATATATTTCTCATGGGGAATCACTCCTAAACCACAATGCACTGGAAATGAATTTTCATCAGCTGTCCTGGGACACCTAACCAGTATATCTGCTCTGCATACCAGGGGACTGGTCTCGGAAATAGTGGCACTGTCCCCAACTCCATTCAGGCACCTTACCATCACCCGTTACCACCCTTCTGAGTTTAAGCTTTTCTGGAAGTGAGAAAAATAGCATCTTTAATTAAAAAAAGGCAGAAAGTCTTTATGGTACAGTTGGGCTGAGACTTAATTCCTCAAAACAACATAGTTAGCATGGCAATCAAAACGAAATTTTTATTGGATTTCCCTGGCGGTCCAGTGGTTAAGACTCCGTGCTTCCAATGCAGGGGGCATGGGTTCAATCCCTGGTTGGGGAACTAAGATCCCACATGCCGTGTGGCGTGGTCAAAAAAAAAAAAACCTAAAATTTTTAAATTCTAAAAGTAATACATACTTGTTTTATGAAAAGAAAAATTTATAGATTTTTAAAATTAACTAAAAAGTCCTCCATCCTTTACCGCTTCCCCCATCCTCACAAAGGTTGCAACTTGAGTACCTTTCCAGGGTTTTCTGTGACAAGCAACACACTTTTTATTTTTAAGCACTGCTTCAACAAATATTTATTAGGTCCACAGTATCGGGTAAGGGTTGACTATAGAGTGGGTTATAAAACAGCTAGATAGCCAGCTCCTCAGGGGCAGGGTCTAACAGGGACTATATTCTACATTTGGTGGACATCTTTCCTTGTGAGAACATTGCCACCTAATAGTACTTCATTGTTCAGATGTGTAATAATTCAGCCAGTACCCTACTGGTGAAAATTTGGAGTATGGAAATATTCCAAATAAATAAAACCGGGAAAGTTCTATTTATTTTACTAAAATACTGTGATAGCTATCCTTATAAATCTTTGCTTCCTAGAATAACTTCACTCAAAGAATATACACGTTTAAAATTTAGATAAGGATATTGCCAAAGTGCTGCTTCCAAAAGGATGTAAGGATTAACACATTCTCTAACTACTGGGAGAGTCTGTTTCCCCTACTCTTGCCAAAACTGGTTATCATCTATCTTCATAACATTTGCCACTCTAAGTAGAGGATTCCTATTTTAGCATTTATTTTTAGTTTTAGTTTTAGGTGTTTGAGGCCATACAAAAACTTTAAGTTTTTATGTAGATAAATTATTAATCTTTTCCTCTGTGGCTTCAACTATATATCCTTCTAACAATTTTATCATTTTGTTTTGCTTAAATCTTGAATAAGTTGGAGTTTATCTTTGCTGTAAAGTTACTTTTTCTGACTTTAATTAGTTCTACAATTGATCATAAAGGTGAAATGCCAGACATCCTGAGCTCAGGCCAGACTGGTTTTGAGATGAATGGGCATTCCTAACAGTTTTGTGTATGTGCCATTTCAGATACAAGTCCTGGTTGAAGCTGACCACTTCAAGGTTGCAGTCAATGACGCTCACTTGTTGCAGTACAGTCATCGGGTGAAAAATCTCAGGGAAATCAGCAAACTGGGAATTTCTGGTGACATAAATCTCACCAGTGCTTCGCACACCATGGTATAAAGGGGCAGATACTTTTTAAAGAAATGAAATTGAACGTAAACCTTACACATTTAAAAGTTTCATGTTCACTATGAGTGAAAAATTTTACCTTTATTCATCAGTGTCCTTCTTGCAAATCATCCATTTAATAAAGAGTTACCTGTCTTTATATGTCATTTAATTGGGGCAGTTTATTCTTGATAATGCGCAGTGGACTCAATAGAAAAGGACTCAATGGAAAAAGAAATATGTAGCAATGTTAATACTGCATTAGGGTCTCCCAAAGTTTTCAATATTTGCTAAACTATTTTTTAAAAAGGGGGGACTTCCCTGGCGGTGCAGTGGTTAAGACTTCGCCTTCCAATGCAGGAAGTGCAGGTTCGATCCCTGGTCAGGGAGCTAAGATCCCACATGCCTCATGGCCAAAAAACATAAAACAGAAGCAATATTGTAACAAATTCAATACAGACAAAAAAAAAAAAAGTAAATAGGAGTAAATACTACCCCCAAATTAACCTCTCCAACAGATGCTACAAAGAAATCGTTCTATTTTCTTACTTCAGGAAACATAATATATTCAGGAAATGAGAAAAGCAGAAAGAAAAAGTTTACATATAGAAGACCCATAGACAATTACTGTTAGCATTCTGGTATATTTCTCTGGACTCCTTTTAACTATTTCATCTCTCTAAACTATACTTCACTGCTTTCAAATCAGTAATTGATACCAGTATCAGACAATCTTCCCGTGGGTTCTTCTTTTGGTTTTATGAAATCTCCAGATTTGTAGAGGGAAAAAAAAGTAGGTTTTTAATTAGAAATGTATCAGCTTGAAAAAGTTAATAGCTCCCATTGTTAATACTCTCACCCATGCCTTTCTGCCCTTCCTCGTTACCAGCAAGGCCAAAGATTAATATAATTTCAAAACCAGGATGTGCTCACATCACCTCATTTTATAGGAGACCAAATATTATTTGATCTATTATTGTTTCTACAATACCATCTTCTCAAGTATTTTGTTGCCACAGGTTGGGTCCCCCAGGAGGCAAAGAGATTAGAATGCAAGAGGTTTATGAGGGAGTGTCCTTTCTCTCAACAGGCGTGGAGATGAGAAGGCGCACAATTAGGCAGAGTAAGAAGTTGAGCATCCATGCCTCAGCCTACACTATAGGGGTTATGAGCTGGGATGATGTTTTGGAGCTGTCAAGAGGGCGATGCCTTCATATTTTCACTTCAGTCAGTGGATACAGGCCACCTAGGAAGCAGTCTGATCTTGGGTGAAGTGGCTTTCTTCACCTGAGACAGTTCTCACACGGGATGATTCCCAAGGACTGTCTGCTAGCAGCACTGATAGCAACAAAAGAAATGAGTCCTTCAGTCCTAAAGTGGGATGTGAGCAGCACATCACGGCTCATTTCAAAAAGTATGTTAATTCCTTATTCTAACATTCTCATCTTGACTGTTCTACTCAAGTGATTAAACAGAAGAACACAGTAAGCTATGGAGAAAAAAGGAAATTTGGTTTATACAAAATTACTTAAATCCTCTGAGCCTTGGTTCCGTTGTCTGTAAAACGAACTGTATAATACATTTTATAACACACCTTTTGTCTATAAAATGGGTTACTATGACCATTGAATAAATATTGTTTGCAGAGAGGTTGTCGTATAGTAGGTCCTCAGTACATGGAAATTCCATTTTTTTTAATTTTTGGAAAGGCTCTTGTTCTACCCAGTTTTCTTTCATTTTGTCTTTAAAGATTTTCTTAATACCTCATAATTCTAGAGTCCAGTAGCCCAAGGACACTCTCTCTAGTTGTAGGAGACACTGATGGCTGCCTACCCAACTCATTCCCTGCTTCCTAACAGTCCTGGTTTTACCCAGGTATAATCCCAGATAAAATAGGGAAACCTGATTAGTTTAAGCAAACCCCAGCTGATCTGCAGATGGAGATGTGGCATTAGCTGGCCTAACCAGACTAAAGGGAAGGACACAGCTCTGATTACCACTAGCAGCCATCACGTGGCTCCAAAAGGACCCAGCTTTAGAGACACTGACACCAAGGATGCCAGAATGAACTATGAACAGATGTTGGACTTCGATGCCATCATTGAGCTGTTGATTGTAAAGTGCCTGAAATCACCCTGACAACTTGTGAAATAATAAATTTCCTTACTGTTAAGCCAATTCGAGTTCAATTCATTATCACTTAATAGCCAAAAGCTTTCTAAATGATTCAATAGTACATCTTATTAAACCTACAAAAAAAAATCATGTTTACTCACATTGTTTTATTCTCATCTACTTTATCCTTGGGGGCAAATGTTATTTTATTATTATGTTGCTTTTTTTTTTTTTTTTTTTTTTATTTGGTTGAGCCAGGTCTTAGTTGCGACAGGCAGGCTCCTTAGTTGTGGCTCCAGGGCTCCTGAGTTGCGGGGCTTGCCAGCTCCTTAGCTGCGGCACACGGGCTCCTTAGTTGTGGCATGCATGTGGGATCTAGTTCCCTGACCAGGGATCGAACCCGGACCCCCTGCATTGGGAGCTCGGAGTCTTATCCACGGCGCCACCAGGGAAGTCCCATTGTTGCATATTGCTTTATATAGATTCTAAGTCTTGGGTTGCTTTGTACCCATCTCTTTTACATGTTCATGGCCCAGGACCCTTAGAAAACCCTAACTTTTACATAAAATGTTTCTTTGTTCTGAATGTCTTGCTTGAATTATTCATTAATGGGCTGTTAAAGCTGCTTTTATATTTTGTTAAGACTAGGCATTCTGAGAATATGCTTCTAAGCCAGCACCTCACATAGTCTCCTAACTGCTCACGTGGCCTTGATAATAAATACTGTCTTTTCCACAAGCCTAACATACCTTCCTCTGACAACAAAAGTAGATGTGCTTTCCTTTCTTGTTTGGAAACTCCTCATCTTAAAGGACTAGCCAGAAAGTTGCTGCTTGCTTGGTGAATACCTCGAACACTCACCTCATTTGCAAACAGAAATAACTGGATCCAGGTCTGGTGACAAGCTTTAGCTACAATGAGTCATCTTGGTGCTCTGTTATTCTGATGACCTGTCTTCTACAAATCCTGTAGTTAAGAGTTTTATAAAAGAGAAAATATTTTGAACGCATTAAGTGATATAATTCTCTTTAAGGGAAGGCAGCATTTCCTTCAAAGGCTGTCAGTCACGTCAAGGGGAAAATGAAAAAAAAAAAAAATACAAGAATTTAATGGGGGGCTTCCCTGGTGGCGCAGTGGTTGAGAATCTGCCTGCCAAGGCAGGGGACACGGGTTCGAGCCCTGGTCTGGGAAGATCCCACATGCCGCGGAGCAACTGGGCCCGTGAGCCACAACTACTGAGCCTGCGCGTCTGGAGCCTGTGCTCCACAACAAGAGAGGCCGCGACAGTGAGAGGCCCGCGCACCGCGATGAAGAGTGGCCCTCGCTCGCCGCAACTAGAGAAAGCCCTCGCACAGAAACGAAGACCCAACACAGCCAAAAATAAATAAATAAATAAATAAAATTAAAAAAAAAAAAAAGAATTTAATGGGAACTGCTTATAATTTAACCATTTGAAACTGCAGCATGTAAACTGACTTCAGAATCCAGAAAGCTCATCTAAAGAAAGTCAACATACCCTGGAAAATGCAATATGCAAAGCTGTTCAACATCAACAAATTTAAGAGTTCAAATTAAGAATAAAGTATAAAAGAATGCAAATATTTCTGTCAAAGTTTAACATTGTATTTTGATTAAATGAAAGAATGTTCATAAGCTCTGAGTAGGTATACTTAACTTTTAAGCTTATACATTTTAAACAAGAGAGGCAAGGCACAGTACATTTTTATTCTGCATGGTTAATATACAAAATATCCCCACTTCCCTTGAGAAACAGTATCATATCTAAAACATACTTTGATGAACACTGAATATTGAAATAGTATACAGTTGTTCCTCAGAATCTTGGGGTGGGGGGTACTGGTTCCAGGACGCCCCCCTCCCCTCACACACACGCACGGATATCAAAATTCAAGGATGCTCAAGTCCCCAACAGTAGGCCCTCAGTATATGGAGGGCTGCTGTATGACACTATATAAATGGATTGAATAGAAGTGAACACAAATACATATTCTTCAACTTTTCAATATTCTAAGAGTATACCACAGCACTGATAACATGAAGAAAAATGTCTGGATTTCTTTTTAAATTCAAAATTCTTCTGGTTGATCTCCACTGAGGGGCCTTAGAGGTGAAAACGTAATCAGGTTACCACCAAAGGGAATGTGTCTGGTATGTTCTTGATGTCTTCTTTCCACCTGAGTGAATGTATTACTGCAGTTTAGGCCTGGCTAGAGAATAAATTTAGAGAAGTCACTAAAGTAACCATCAAGAGTTTCACCAATTAAATTTTCAACATTGCAAATTAGTAATGGATTAATTAATAATATAAATGATATTTCTTATACACAATAAAAAATTATTAATAACATGATTATGCTACTTTCCATGGATCTAATTTCAAATATATAGTTTTTAATTGAAAAGTATATTAGGAATATATGCCTTAAAAGGTGATTAGTAATATGTAAATGGACTTCAGCAACATATGCAGGATGAATAAAACTGAGGCCACTTATGCAGATTCCACAAATCCTAATCCATATAATTGTACTTAATAGGTCTTTTACTAGTGTGATCCTGCTGGGATCCTTTTCTTTGTTCCCTCTCAAACCCTACTTCAAGTTCAAATGATGCACAGAGCTAGTAATAATGTGGGTCTAAAATAGACAGGTGGACCTATTAAAAAAAAAAATTCTAAAATTTATGGAAGTGGAAAACAATTCACAGGGAGACTAAGTTATAAGATACTAAGATTTATCAACAAGATAATATATGATAACTGTGAAGCAATTTTAATCATATTACTAATATATCAAAAATAGAATATTATGATTAACATCCAGATTTACTTATAATAACACATATTATCAGAACCAATCATTCAGAATTCAGCTCTGAGAACAAGTTTAATCAGGTTTATATAAATTGGCCTTATGCTGAAATCCCTGTCCTTCTAGGTCTCAGCCTAGGATTAAAGAGGCTAAGACTGGGACTTCCCTGGTGGCACAGTGGTTAAGAATCCGCCTGCCAACGCAGGGGACGCAGGTTCGAGCCCTGGTCCGGAAAGATCCCACATGCCGCAGAGCAACTAAAGCCCGTGAGCCACAACTACTGAGCCTGTGCTGTAGAGGCCGTAAGCCACAACTACTGAGCCCGCGCGCCTAGAGCCCGTGCTCTGCAACTTACAACGAAGAGTAGCCCCTGCTCGCCACAACTAGAGAAAGCCCGCGGGCAGCAATGAAGACCCAATGCAGCCGAAATAAATAAATAAATAAATAAATTAATTAAAAAAAAAAAAAAAAAGAAGCCTTCGACTGGGACTTCCTAGTGGTGCAGTGGTTAAGAATCTGCCTGCCAGTGCAGGCGACACAGGTTCAAGCCCTGGTCCGGGAAGATCCCACACGCTGCGGAGCAACTAAGCCTGTAAGCCACAACTACTGAGCCTGCACGCCTAGAACCCATGGTCTCCAACAAGAGAAACCACCACAATGAGAAGCCTGCGCACTGTAACGAAGAGTAGCCCCCGCTCACCACAACTAGAGAAAGCCCGCGTGCAGCAACGAAGACCCAATGCAGCCAAAAATAAAATAAATAAATTTATTTTAAAAATAAATAAAGAAGGCCAAGACTAAGAACGAACAGTGTGGTCGCAGTAACACATTCCATTCAGCTCCTGAGATGCAGCCAGCCCAGAAGGCTGAATACAAAGAAGGCATCTTTGAAAGATAATAAAAGTCAACATATTCAGAGGTCCTTAAGGAATTAGTGGCTTAAGGAAGCCAAGCATTCGCCAGGCTTCATGAGGTTAACAAAAATTGTTTCTGTTTGATCCTACATTTGCCTTAATGAATTTTTTATATTCTGAGATCGAAGATGAGCAAACCAAAGCCACTCCCTGATTCATTTTAGCAATTGGTCCTGGAAAATTTCAAGGTAAGGTTATAAACCAGAGTTGTTGACCATGGCCACATGTTAGAATCGCCTGATGAACGACCTAATCCAGATCATTGAAATAAAAATATCTGGCAGTAGGGCTGAAAGCCAATGCAGTAAACACTTAGTAGGCAAGACAGCACTATTCCATTCATGCCCTACTATTCAGTACCAGCACCCATGAATGCGAATCAGACAGCTCTGCCTAAAGAGGAATTTATAGTTAATAAGGGAAGTAGATCCCTGAAAGTACAATATGTTTTAGGAATACAGTATCATTTATTCATATTATACTCTTTTTTAAAAAAATTTATTTATTTAATTTATTTATTTTGGCTGTGTTGGGTCTTCGTTGCTGCGCGCCGGCTTTCTCTAGTTGTGGCAAGTGGGGGCTACTCTTCATTGTAGTGCGCAGGCTTCTCATTGCGGTGGCTTCTCTTGCTGCAGAGCACGGGCTCTAGGCATGTGGGCTTCAGTAGCTGCAGCACGTGGGCTCAGTAGTTGTGGCTCACAGGCTCTAGAGCACAGGCTCAGTAGTTGTGGCGCATGGGCTTAGTTGCTCCGCGGCATGTGGGATCTTCCCAGACCAGGGATCGAACGCGTGTTCCCTGCACTGGCAGGCGGATTCTCAACCACTGCGCCACCACGGAAGCCCTATTCATATTATACTCTTAATAAGAGATTCAACGTGTGCACTGTATGCATTGTGCACCTGTGCCTATACAGAAATTAACATGCGAGAGATGAGAGCTATTACAGGAAGGCTTCACAGATGGGCAAATGTTTGAACTAGATTTAGAGGCAAGAGGTCACTAAAAGTAAAGGCTGGGGAGCTTCCAAATAAAATAGCAGGACATAAATATAGTAATCTAAAAGAACTAGAATGAAAATAAGCAATGACTGAAGGTAGGACAGACATTATCTACACAACTGTAAGCTTCAAAAAGGTAGAAACCTTGCATTATATTTTTCATACATCACTGGGAACTACCCAGCATAATCCAAGCTACATATTAGATATTCAAGTATTCAACCACTTTGTCACAAACAAATTTGATACATACACCATATAGAGAATTAAATCTTCAGAGTTTAATACTAAAGCACACTATATTTTAAAGTATTAATATCACTTAATACAATTTTTCCCATTTTGAGAAAAAATGAATAAAAGTGGATTTCAGAGTAAATAAAACAATGACAAGACGTAAACTTTGCACATAAACTGAAAAGTGAGTAATATTCATTTTATAAAACAAATCTGGAATATAAAGAACTTTTCAAATCAAGTTGGAAAACTTACTGAATCAAGAAGATGGCATTCAGTAGTGAGACTTTTATTATCAAATAGTACTGAAAAACAAAAAGGAATAATTTTTAACTTTTAAAGTAATATTCTCACAGTTAAGGGTTGTTAGAAATGGACAAAGCCTTGAAAGATGAAAAATTCCATACATCATATGCTAAGAAAAATATGGATCATCTTATGCTATAATATTTTTGAAATGTAGTTAAATTTCTTTGTAAAATTCTCATCCTTAATTTCAGTATAAAAAAAGTCTTCTATAAATAAATCTCATGCTTGTAATTTAAAGGTACCCAAAAGATGCTAGAAGAACATAGCTGGAGTGCCGTAAATGTCTGACCAAGGTTATAATGTTTATTTTGCCTTAGACCCCAGCCAGAAGAGCACCATGCAGTAGCAGATGAAAACAGTAGGTGAAACCATCACACATTATATTATAACAAAAATACAAGAGCCATTTCCTACAATCACAACACAGTAGGTAGGAAAAGGCATTAGGGCAGAAAAAGAGGGTGTTTTGAAGAAAGGTTTGAGGATGTTTGATGGAAAAGAAGAGAACTAAAAAAACTTCAGGGAATTCTTCTGAGTCTTCACAAACAACAAAGGTTCCCACATAGTTAGGTCTAATGTAAAGTGCTGCTGATATCCAATATGCATTAGTATCTGTTGTTGATTTTTAATGGGTCTACCTCAAAAGGTTTGGGTGGATAGTAGGGTACCACAACACAAACTAATTCTCACAAGATATTTACTGCAAGTGTCCAATTTCTCAACCTTCATTCTTGGAAACTGTATCCCGAAGTGTTTATAATAATCTATACTTCAGTCCAAGTTCATTTATTTAACAAAGCCTCATTTAAATACATTAAAAGACTTTACCTGACTGAGAAATTTTTGTTTCTTCTTCCTGTGAGATGTTATTTTGTGATGGTACATTTTTTTCAGGGCTAATCATCAAAACATCCTGTGCTGTAACTGAATTTAGTTCCATTCCATACACAACATCTGAAATTTCTTCCTTTTTGTTAGTATTAACATCATCTGCCACTTTGCCAGCAAGGAGAGCCAAATTCATTCTTTCACTAGGTAAACAATTTATTTCAAAGTTTATCTTATTTACATCCTGGAAGTAAAAATGTTATTACATTTAATTACCCAGAACTGAAATAAACAGAAAAAGTCTTATTGCTATTAAAAATAAGAAATAATAGAAGGATGACATTCTGAGCACAAGCTAAAGAACACTGTAAATCCTACTACCTTGCTTCTTGAACAATTAGATCATATAATATTACAGCAATAGTATAAATGAAGGAAAGTTTCTTAGCAAGTACCAACAGTTCAGCTCAGAGATTGGCAAACATTCCATGTGATGGGCCAGGTAGTACAGTTGACCCTTGAACAACATGGGTTTGAACTGCGAGGGTCCACTTATACACAGAATCTTTACAATGGTAAATACTACAGGATCCGTGGTTGGTTGAATCCGCGGAGGCGGACCCACAAATATGGAAGAACCAAGTATAAGGGGTGCACCAACTGCTAGTTATACGTGGATTTTTGACTGTGCAGAGGGATGGCACCCCCCTCATGCTGTTGTTCAAGAGCCAACTATAAATATTTTAGGCTTTGTGATCCAAAGAGTCTCTGCACAAACACGAACACTCTACCGTTGTATTTTGAAAGCAGCCAGATACAATACATAAACAAATGACTGTGATACCATAAAACTTTATTTACAAAAATAATCTTGATGTGAGCTGAAAACCAAATTGGCACTATGATCTCAAACAAGCCAAAGGTCTTTGAAATAAGAACTATCATTTTATATGACTGCTTTAGATTTCCAATGGAAATTCCAGAGGTTGTTTATGGAGTTACTATATATAATGATATAAACAGATAACATACTGGGCTATCTAATGCACTGGAATAGGACTTACATGGTTTACTTCAATTAAATCTTGTAATCCAGGACACTTAGCATCTTCTACTATGCTGTTCCTGAAAAGGAAAAAAGCAGCACTGTACTCCGATAATTAAACAGTTTGCTATCTTTTGTCTTGTGTTTTGAGACTCTCCTTATGGGTCAAAGGTGGAGCCTCATCCAAGATCAGGCCTGATCCAAATAGATTAGTTTCGGATGACAGCTACTGCAGGATGGCCTTACAAACCAAAGGCATTTTCCTCGGAAAGCTCACAAGCCTGTGACCATGCTGGTCAGTCTACTGGCAATCTTTTGAACCTCGGCCAAATCCAGAGCCACATACTAGAGAAAGTCAGGAAAAAGCTTACTTCTGGGGAATTAAAGCATCAACTCAATTATTGTATGGCTGGAGTTGCCTACATTTACTTGTTAGCTAGTTATAGCACAATATATTCTAATCCTGAAGTTCTTAACTTGCATTTTACTAGAAACATCTGTCTCAACCTCTTGGAGTCATTTCAAAATATGTATATATACTCTATTTTTCTGGTTTTCAGCTTCACTTTGCCTTCATTGTACGAAGTTGTTTATTTGTAAGATGCTCTTGCAGGACTATTATCGGAAATAAAGTAAAAAAAATTTTTAAAGAGTACTTGTAATATCACTTAAATACAATTTTGGATCTTCTTAGTACAAGATAATGAACTACAGGGTATACAAAGTAAAGTAACTTGCATTTAAGAAATGACCATAAATTGGTATTTTATAATCCACAGATTTCTAAAACATCTAAAATATTTTAATCCCTACAAAGGCTAAATATACTTTAGTTTATACTGAAAACTAGGAATTTTATAACTTGTTCCATGAAATATTTAAAAAGAAAAACTTTCATTTGTTTCCCCATTGAAATAGTCAATGCATAGGGTGTTCTTTATTTTTTGACAGCCTTGTTTGGTGTGACGGCAGAATATTCAATGCTGTCCCATCTCCAGATTAATAATAAATCCAACAGTCCTATCTTGGCTCCAGACTACAATTTTATTTCCTACTTAAAGTATCTTTTTCCTATCATATTTCTGGTACATTTATGTTCCACGAACAAGGACTATATAGGTAATTTTGATGCATCTGTGCAGAGGCAGTACTATGTAGCATAAAGAATGTAGGTAACATCCACTCCCACCAACTGTAAGCTGAATTTGGGTAAGTTACTAACTTTTCAAGTTTCCTCATTTTTAAAAAATGGAGATCTAGTACCTCACATGGTTGTTTTGAGGATTAAATGAGATAATATATGATAGGAACCTTGAACAATGTCCAGCCCATAATAATTGTTCAGTACATATTAGCTCCCCCTTCTCTCACTCTGCCATCTGTCAAGTCAGCAACCTCAAGGTACTTTCTATAATGGCTGGTACAAAAGTGCCTACCTCTCAACGACCCTGCAGGGAGGTATCAGCACTGTTTTGTGGATGATGAAACTGAAGCTTAGTGAGTTAATTAAACTTGTCCTGAAGTTTCATAGCTAGTATGTCATAGAGCTGGTTTTGAGCTCAGATCTGTCAAGCACCAAAGTTTCAGGCCGTTTATCAACAAAGAACACTATATTACTTCTTTTCTTCTTGGTTCTGCAGCATTTACTTTGCCCATCTAGATATGACCATTTACCAATCTGAAATCTGAGGCCCTAATTTCCTCATTTGTAAAACAGAAGTATTGCCTATATGTTACAGGGTCATTGTGAAATTTAATAAACAATACATATCTTGCATACTTAACCAGGTTAACAATCTGAAATGGAATTTAATGTCTGCATCTGTTAAACTCTTAATAACATATTAAAGAAATACCTGTTTCCAGGAATATCTGAAATCAAAGTCTTATCAGCATGTTCACTTTTGGTACCCTGAGGATCAGGATTCTCTGGTGATGTAGTTTGTCTTAGAACGCCCATCTCAGCCCTGCTCTCAGATGCAGCTTTGCTGACAGACTTAGGTATTCTAAGTCTTTGAGAAAGACATTCAGAAGAAAGTCCTAGAAGATGAGAGAAATCATCTTAATACCAAAATCCTCTTTCATTCATTTTTCATTATAACTAGGAAGACAGTGCAAATTCTTCCTATTCCCCTACCTTTCTCCTATAAAATAATGTTTGTTAAAGTCAATGCCTGGGACTTTCAGTTAAAGATAGTACTGAATACACACACTAAACTGCTTCCTCTTGACATCCCACTACTATAAATAGTAACAGATAATCTTGAAAGGTTGAATGCTACAAGGACAAAGCATCCTTTTTTTTAAGGTCAGTGGCTTTTAAAATTTGAAATATAATTTTCAAGGACAAAGGAAACTAAACCAGAAACAACAAAACTCAGAAAATTTTGGAAGCGTAATGCAGATAGATGAGTGGGATATTACTTAGTAGACTCAAGAAAATAAATCCTAAGCCACTAGTCAGGTTGATGTGAATCAACCCAGTTTATACCACAGCACCTCTCAAAAGAATTGGTGGCCTCAAGAATCTCTGCAAGCAGAGGTAAAAACAGGATTGGTTCAAAGTCAGTTTAAAGAACAATTAGAGTCAAGATTCCTTTCCTCATTATCCACAGCTGGGAAACTTTCACCAACCCCCTCCCACCACCAAGATAAAAAAAACTAGAGGCTTATCTCCCCAAAAAGGTGAAACAGGGCGTCTCTGGTTTAGGGGATAAGGTTGAGAGACGGGTACTATATGGAAAAGGGGGGATTAAATGAGTATTTTTTAAATTGTTGATACACTCAGTTTCCCTCCCCCCATGTGGCTCCTGAAAGACTGGAAGCCAGAATAATACCCTCCAGGCAACAGATCGGAAGGGTCTTCTCTGGGGAATCTAACTAGCCCATGAGAAAAGACTTAAATACAGTGATGATGTGCAGGTTCTCAGCGTAACGGTGCAGCTAAATCACCCCACAGTAAAGACCTTATTACCCACATGCTGTCGTGCAGAGTCCTGCTCTTAACCATGAGCAGGCAGTGGATGATCATCGGACACCCGATGGAAGCCTCTAATACGAGAGACAGAAACCAAAACCAAACAGATGAGAGTATCTTGGAACAAACTATCCAGGGGAAGAATACATAAAAGCTATCGTTAACATCTGTAGAAAAATAAGACAGTGCACTTATGAAACAAGTACAGAATGTTATAAAATGGAACATTCAAAGACTAAGAAAGAGTTCTTGGGAATTAAAAACATGATAGCTAACAGGAAAGTTGAAGAAAGTCAGGAAGTAGAAGAAAATGACAAGTACAGGAAAGAATGATAAAAATAGTCTATTTACCAGGAGAAAGATATGAGTTTCTGAAAGAAAGATCAGAGAAAACCAAGGAAAGTACATCAAAGGAATAATTCAAGAAAAAAATCTACACCTTGTTTAGAGAGGGCTGCAAACAACCCAAGACTCCTTTAAGCACTGGAAGTGGTTGCCTTTAGGAAGTAACAAACGGGATGAGTGGGGCTTCTTGGGGGACCTCTGTTTTGTAACAAACCTCATATAAACTATGAGTTCTACAATTAAAACTTTATTGAGTTCTATAATTAAAACTCAATTTCAGAAAGATCAATTTTGGTCAAAAACCTTGATCTCTCTAGTCATAAGTGCCAAGATGACTACCTGAAAGAACAGACAGCGGTGGGCCCATAGTCATGGAAACCACTAGGATCCTTGGGAAGTAAGTAACAAGGACACATGCCATTAGCAGTGAGGCAATTCCTGGAGTCCAGGGAGTGCAGCTGCTTGGAGTAAAGGAAATACACCAAAACCACACACTAGGTGTGATACCTAAATTGACAGGGAGGTAATAATATACTTGAGGTGATAAATTTACATTTTAATGTAAATATTAAATAGCAACTCAAGTTTATGGTCAGAAATCTTCCTAGTGGACACAGTTAAATAATAGGAAAAAAAAATCCCTTCTGCTGATTAGCACTTAAAGATGACTTAGCCCCTTTCTCCTTGAAAATAAACATCTAGCACTTAAAGCATTAATAGAAGTGTCTACCAAGATTGAAGGAACAGATTACTTCAACTATGACCTCTTATTATATGGCTTATATATAATTTTAATCTAGGTAAATAAATTCAATCTAATAAAGATAGCCTATGAAAAACAGCTATTGAAAAATACAACCAGAGTTAGAAAATCATAAGAAAGAATGGTTTTCTGAAGTAGTAAAAGCTGGTTACACTGCAATATTTTAAAATTAGGAAAATGGGGGACTTCCCTGGTGGTTCAGTGGCTAAGACTCCACGCTCCCAATGCAGGGGGCCCAGGTTCGATCACTGATCAGGGAACTAGATCCCACATGCCGCAACTAAGAGTTCGGATGCCGCAACTAAGACCTGGTGCAGCCAAATAAATAAATTTTTTAAAAAAATTTTTTAATAAAATAAAATAAGGAAATCGGTGCATTTACTGTATTTCAAAAAGATTGGAGGAAAATTTTTACTCCAAATGAAAATTAAACCAAACCCACCTTCCATAAGCTATTTCTCAGAAATCACAGAAAACACATAAATCTTCATGTGAAAACTATTTTTCATCTCTTACACAAGCTCCCATCCAACCCAAATATTTCCCTTTAGTAGTCTCAGCAGAAAAACTAACCTGAGAATGATTTAACGGGACTTTCAATTCTGAAAAATCCAGCATCAAACACTATTTTATCCACTTCGTTTGGCATTGCAGAGGCTGCAGCCTCAGCATGTTCTTTCTGCTTAATTCTCTCTCTCACTGCATTTTTTATGGCAGCTAGGCGATTTCTAGCTGCAATTCTTCCACCATCATCCTGTTTGGGTTTACTCGCTATACCTGAGACAACTTTTTTCTGTGAAGAGAAATTATGACTTACTAAAGGGATTCATTACCATCTTATAAGAAAAACAAATAAAGCATACATGAAATACTCAACACATTCATCATATACTTACCAAGCTCCTAGTACGTGCTAAAATGCTGGGGGGGGGTTGGACTTCCCTGGTGGTGCAGTGGTTAAGAATCCACTTGCCAATACAGGGGACACAGGTTCAATCCCTGGTCCGAGAAGATCCCACATGCCGCGGAGCAACTAAGCTCGTGCACCACAGCTACTGAGTCTGTGCTCTGAAGCCCATGGGCTACAACTACTGAGTCCGAGTGCTGCAACTACTGAAGCCCGTGTGCCTAGAGCCCGTGCTCCACAACAAGAGAAGCCACTGCAATGAGAAGCCTGCGCACTGCAACGAAGAGTGGCCCCGCTTGCTGCAACTAGAGAAAGCCTGCATGCAGCAATGAAGACCCAAAGCAGGCAAAAATTTAAAAATAATAAATTAAAATAAATAAATAAATAAATAAAATGCTGGGGGTCAAAAGGTAAAGGACAAAGTTCCTGCCCTCAAGGAGTTCTCAGCTTCACAGTGGAAGAGCTAGATAAGGACACTGAGAAGAATAAATGTCGTGTTAGAAATAAACTCAGAGGGCTGAATTTATCAATTAATCAACCTTCAGAGGCACCAAGAAAGGCTTATAGGAAATAGCACCTGAGCTGAAATCACAGCTAGGTGGGCTACAAGATGGGATGAGGAAAGGGCTAGGTAGAGAGAATAGCATGTTTGCAAAACCAGAAATGAAAGAAAGCACAGAGGAGTTGGCAAGAGGTAAGTAACAGCTAATTATAATCCCTCACATGTAACCATTTTGAGGAGCTACATTTACACAGAGGACAAAGTAATAGAGGTTACTGATGATTTTTAATCAGGAGGTTAACATTATCAAATTTGCATTCTGGAAAATCACTCTGTGTCCAACCTGGAGAATGGATTGGAGGGTTACAAGCCAGTTAGGAAGGAGATTACTTCAGTGATACTGGAAAAAGATGCTAGTAGATTATGGAGGGAAAAAATGGAAAAAAGTAAACAGATTCAGGAGATATTTAAGAGGAAGAATTGGGAGGACTTAGCAATCTTTTAGATAGGTGCAGGTGAAGGTGGTGAAATACAGAAAGGAAAGGACCACAGAAGATAGCCAGGTTTCTATCTTGGGCGCCTGGAGGGATGATAACACCATTCTCTGAGACAGGGAAACATCAATGTGTGTGGAGATGACTTCAGTTTGGGATATACAGATTTTAAAGTATTACTGTGTTAGCAGTAAGAGTGGTTTGAAATACAGATTCGGGAATCATCGCCGAGTGAGTAAGATTGCGCATGAAGAATATGGAAGGAGAGAAGAGAGTTGAGGTAGGAACTGGAGTATCACAAACACTTAAGGGATAAATGGAAAGGAACTTGCAAACATGACTGAAGAAAAGGTACAGAGGTAGGAGGAAAATCAGTATAATACAATTTCAAGAAAGAGGGAGTAGACTGTATTTAATACTGCAGAGGGACTAGATTTTATAATTAAGTACCTAATAACTGCAGCAATTAGTGGATCAATAACCTTGGTTATAACAGTTCTGGAAGCATAGAGGGGGTGAAGCTAAATTGCAGTGAGTTGGAAAGGTAAGTGGGAATCAAAATAGTAAAGACAGAGTATAGACAACTTTTTCAGGAAGCTTGTCTGTGAATGGGAAGAAAGAAATGGGAATAGGGAAGAGGAGGTACAGATAACTGGAAGAGATGTGGACCTCACAGGTTTAGTTGTTGTTTTGCTTTTTCCTAATGTAAACAGAGATAAGACCCTTAAACATATCTAAAAACTGATGGAAAAAAGAGGGAAAGATGAAAACAGGATAAGTGATGGAATGAGAGGCAATGAATAGGAGGTAGAAGGGAATGGTATCAAAGTATAAGTAAAAGATAAATTTTATTTTATTTGTTTGATATCTTAACAGCAGACTATAAATAAAGTAGGAGGAGAGAGACACCTGGTGATAAGGGGCAGAATTACAAGGCTCTGATATACTGCTGTACTGATACAGCCATTATCTGCATCACTGATGATATTAATGTTTCCAGGACTAAGTACTCAATAAGAAATATCCACAGTAGCTTCAAAATGTTCAAGCATCCTTCATTGTTTAGTAGATTTAAAACTCAATCAATTTTGTCAATGTCCTTTGAGTCTTTTTCATAACAATTAGTAAAATAATTTTATTAAAATGTTTCTTTAATACTCTAACAGCTTAGGGGCTTCCCTGGTGGCGCAGTGGTTGAGAACCTGCCTGCCAATGCAGGGGACACGGGTTCGAGCCCTGGTCTGGGAGGATCCCACATGCCGCGGAGCAACTAGGCCCGTGAGCCACAACTACTGAGCCTGCGCGTCTGGAGCCTGTGCTCCGCAACAAGAGAGGCCGCGATAATGAGAGGCCCACGCACCGCAGTGAAAGAGTGGCCCCCACTTGCCACAACTAGAGAAAGCCCTCGCACAGAAACGAAGACCCAACACAGCCATAAATAAATAAATTAATTAATTAAAAAAAAAAAAAAAGAAACCCACAAACTTACCCGAAAAACTTTTTTGCTTGTATTGTTATTGTTTTGCCACCCAGATTCCTCAAGTTTGGTCAGATTGTTGAATTTTTGATTTATGTCTTCTATCTATTAATAAATAAAGCACAAGTTTATCAGATTAATGCTAACCACATTAAAATTACAAACTAATAAACTGAAGCTTCAAAAAAATTGAGAATGGCAACATAAAATTAGACTAAATCATCCTGAATTTAGTATTCAAGTGAAAAACTCTTATAGTAAAATCGTTCATTGTTATTTTTGGTCTTACAAACCTTCAAAATCTACATAAAGAATGTCATATATGAATAACTCTCCTAAATTATTTTTGATCACTAAAATGGTAGGAGAGATATCCTAAATGTTTTTGTTTCCTAAATTACACAATATGAATACAATCTCTCTCTCTTTTTTTACAGTTTGTTTATCCATTCCCCTACTGGAGGACATCTTGGTTGCTTCCAAGTTTTGGCAATTATAAATAAAGATGCTATAAACATCTGTGTACACATATTTGTGTAGACATATGTTTTCAGTCATTTGGGAAAATACCAAGGACTGTGATTGCTGGATTGTATGATAAGAGCATGTTTAGTTTTGTTAAGAAACTGTCAAACTGTCTTCCAAAGTGGCTGTACCATTTTGCAATGTACCACCAGCAATGAATCAGAGTTCCTGCTGCTCTCCATATTCACCAGCATTTGGCGTTGTCAGTGGTTTGGATTTTTGCCATTCTAACAGGCATCCAGTGGTAGCTTATTGTAGTTTTAATTGGCAATTCCTTAATGATCTACGACGCTGAGCCTTATCTTGTCATCTGCTTACTTGCCATCTGTATGTCTCCTTTGGTGAAGGGTCTGATCAGGTCTTTTCTCCATTTAAAAATCAGGTTGTTTGAAGGGTTCTTTGTATATTTTGATACAGATGTTTGTATCAAATATCAGATGCATCTTTTGTAAATATTTGTCTCCCAGTCCGTGGCATGCCTTCTCATTCTCTTCACACAATCTCATTTTAAAAGATTCAAATAATATCCCCATCCTTCTGGTATTTCCAATCTCCTCCAAAGAGGTAACCACTGTCAAGAGTTTGGTAAACTTGCTTCAAGTCCCCTTACTATGCATTTATATTCATATGTACTCTCAATCTCTCTCTCAAAAAACAAAATTTAAATGTCAAAACGACTCAGGATTACATTTATGATCACTGATTTTCAACAAGGTGCCACTGTAATTCAATGAGGAAAAGACAATCTTTTCAAGAAACAGTACTGGGAAAATTGGATATCCTCAAGAAAAAAGATGAATTTAGACTCTTATCTACACCATACACAAAAACGAACTCCAAATGGATCAGACCTAACTGTAAGAGCTGAAACTATAACCCTTTTAGAAGAAAACATAAGAGAAAATCTTTGTGACCTGTGGTTAGGCAAAAAGAGTTCTTAGACATGAACACAACATAAAAGAAAAAAAACTGATAAATTGAACTTCATCAAAATCAAAAACATTTGGGACTTCCCTGGCGGTCCAGTGGTTAAGACTCTGTGCTCCCAATGCAAGGGGCACGGGTTCAGTCCCTGGTCAGGGAACCAAGATCCTGCATGCCATGCAGTGTGGCCAAAAAATACAAAAATCAAAAACATTTACACTGCAAAAGACATCATTAAGAAATTATAACAGAAGCCACAAATTGGGAGAAAATATTTGCAAATAATATTTCTGATAAAGGACTTGTATCCAGGATATATGAAAAACACCACTCAATAATAAAGGCAAACCAATTTAAAAATGGGCAAAAGATTTTACTAGACATTTTGCCAAAAAAGACATATGAACGGCTAATAAGCACATGAAAAGATGCTTAACATCATTATCAAAACTATAGAAACACTTCTCACCCACTAGGATGGCTATACTAAAAAAGACAGACAATAACAAGTATGGATGTGATGAAACAGGAGCACACATTGTTGGTGGAGACATAAAATGGTGTAATCACTTTGGAAAACAGTTTGGCAGTTTCTTAAAAAGTTAAACATAAATTTACTATACGATCCAGCAAAATCTAGGTATCTACCCGAGAGAAATGACAATATATATCCACACTAATATTTGTATATGAATATTCATAGAAGACTATTCATAATCACCAAAGAGTAGAAACAATATAAATGTCCATCAATTGATAAATACAGATACAAGCTACAACATGGATGAACCTCAAAAACATCATGCTAAGTGAAAGAAGTCACATACAAAAGACCAAATATTGTATTATTCTACTTAATGTGAAATGTCCAGAAAAGGCAAATCTACAAAGACAGCAAGAAGATTAGTGATGCCTGGGGCTAGGAGTGAGAATGGGGATTGACTTGTAAATAGGCAGGAAGGATCCTTTTGTGGTGCTAAAAATGTTCTAAATTTGGATTATGGTCATGGTGTACAACTCTGTAAATTTACTGACAATCACTGAATTGTACACTTAAAACAGGCAAATTTTTTTTAACGTCTTTATTGGAGTATAACTGCTTTACAATGTTGTGTTAGTTTCTGCTGTATAACAAAGTGAATCAGCTATACGTATACATATATCCCAATATCCCCTCCCTCTTGCGTCTCCCTCCCACCCTCCCTATCCCACCCCTCTAGGTGGACACAAAGCACCGAGCTGATCTCCCTGTGCTATGTGGCTGCTTCCCACTAGCTAGCTATTTTACATTCAGTAGTGTATATATGTCCATGCCACTCTCTCACTTCGTCCCAGATTACCCTCCCCCTCCCCCCTCCCCGTGTCCTCAAATCCATTCTCTATGTCTGCTTCTTTATTCCTGTCCTGCCCCTAGGTTCTTCAGAACCATTTTCTTTTTTTTTAGATTCCATATATATGTGTTAGCATACGGTATTTAAAACAGGCAAATTTTATGATACACAGATTATACTTCAGTACAACTCTTAAAAAAAAAAAAAGGCCCCAGCAGCCAGTTTGAAGAGGCTGTCACTGGCCAAAGCTGAGAAATGAGTATCAATAAAGATAGTAACTGTAAATAATGAAAATACATCAAATATCTTTAAATCCATAAATTAACAATGATATTAAGAAACACAGAATTAATTGATCACCATCAAAGGATACTACTTAACCGACTCATCAATATGAAAACTGGTAAATATATAAAAACTGCTCACAAAGTAATGCTTATATTATGACTACATAAACACTATTCACATCTGGGCCATAAAGTTATTGAGACTATTATGTTCCCTTACTCACTTTTCTCTAGACTTAATAACTGTTTTGCTTTTTGCTTGCTTAGTTGTTCATGTGTCTATCATCGATTCAGTCTAAACTCTGCACAGTAAGTATAAATCTCCTCTTAAGGACTTCCCTGGTGGCGCAGTGGTTAAGAATCCGCCTGCCAATGCAGGGGACACGGGTTCGATCCCTGGCCCGGGAAGATCCCACATGCCACGGAGCAACTAAGCCCGTGTGCCACAGCTACTGAGCCTGTGCTCTAGAGTCCTCGAGCCACAACCACTGAGCCCACGTGCCACAACTACTGAAGCCCATGCGCCTAGAGCCCGTGCTCTGCAACAAGAGAAGCCACAGCAATGAGAAGCCCGCACACCGCAACAAAGAGTAGCCCCTGCTCACCACAACTAGAGAAAGCCCACGCGTAGCAACGAAGACCCAACACAGTCAAAAATAAATAAATAAATAAAATGAATTTTAAAAAAAGAAAAGAAAAGAAAAAGAATGCATTAAATATCCTCTTAAGAAAAAACAAATCAGGCATTTTACTCAATTCAGCTTTCCAAGGACAGGTCTGGTAGAGCCCCTGGTCCCCCTGTGTTGATCAGGAAGTGCTGCTTCCTAAGCGTGCTTCACACATTCTTGTCTCCCCTCGGCCTCAGTTCTCTTGGCCCCTTGCTGGGGATCCAGCCCACCTCCTCCTCCATTCTTGGCTTACTCCCTCATTTTTGTGAGGTACTTTCTCACTTAGCTTGCTGAGAAAGAGTGCTTGGGAGGTAAAATCTGAGACTGTGTGTGTTTGGGAAATGCCCTTCTACCCTCATACTTGATTGGTTGACTACAGAGCTCCAGTTTGGAAGCTATTTCCCTCAGAAGTTTGAGGGCATTGTTCTCCCAGCTTTAAATGTTGCAGTTGAGAAATCCAAGGCTATTGTGATCCTTGACCCTTTGTATGAAACTTGTTTTCTCTCTGGAAGCTTCTACAGTTTTCTCTTCATCCCAAGAGTTGTACAGTTATGCTTAATGGCATACGTTGGTGTGGGTCTACTCTTGATTCACAGTGCTAGGCACTCAGTGGGCTCCTTCAATGTGGAACTCATGTCCTGCAGTACTGGGGAAAATTTTTAAACCATTTCATTGATGATTTTCTATTTTTTCAGTACTCTTTTTCTGGAATTCCTATTATTTGGATACTATACTTCCTAGATTGCTCTACTTCCTCCATCCAAATACCTTTCTTCTTATTTTTGCCTTGGCTTCTTTCTTTTAGGTTTAAGGCTTTCTTGAAATGTCTAATAGTTGTTGACTATAGGTTCTTGAAATAGTAATTTATATGCTTATTTCTAAAATATGCTCAAAAAGCTACAAAGTATCATCTCCTCCCATGCCTTTACTGATCTTCCTAGTGATCCCCTCTCTCATAGCACTTTTTTACATTAGATTGGAATTATATATTTTGTCTAACTCACTAATCAAACTACAAACTCCTTTGGGGCAGAGAATGTGCCTTATTTTATCAACTCCTAGTACAATGTCTGGCACACGGTAGGAACTCAGAAACTGCTGGATGAACGGAACTACTAAAGACTAGATTTATTCATCTTCTCACATATAGAATCATTACAGATTATTCAACAGTTGAATATAATCTCAGTTTCCAACCCAAATAGAAATCATACTGACAATATAGGGGGGGAGAAGATATCAGTCATCAAATTTAGACAGCACTTGGGACTTCCCTGGTGGTCCAGTGGCTAAGACTCTGCACTCCCAATGCAGGGGGCCCGGGTTTGATCCCTGGTCAGGGAACTAGATCCCACATGCTGCAACTAAGAGTTCATGTGCCGCAACTAAAGATCCCTCATGCCACAACTAAAAGATTCCCAAATGCCACAACTAAAAGACCCCGCATGCCACAACAGAGATCCCGTGTGCTGCAACGAAGACCCGACGTAGCCAAATAAACAAATCAATAAATAAAATAATAAAAAAAATTTAGACAGCACCTTACAGTTTATAAAGGTGCTAATATCTCATTTAATATTACAGGCACAAGGACTTCCCTGGTGGCACAGTGGTTAAGAATCCGCCTGCCAATGCAGGGGACACAAGTTCGAGCCCTGGTCCGGGAAGATCCCACATGCTACAGAACAAAACTAAGCCCGTGCGCCACAACTACTGAGCCTGTGCTCTAGAGCCCATGAGCCACAACTACTGAAGCCCACGTGCCACAACTACTGAAGCCCGCACGCCACAACTACTGAAGCCTGCACACCTAGAGCCCATGCTCCGCAACGAGAAGCCCCCCCCCCACCGCTCGCCACAACTAGAGAAAGCCCACACTCAGCAACGAAGACCCAACGCAGCCACAAATAAATAAAGAAATACATAAATAATATTACAGGCACATAAGTAGCTAATACTAACCCTTTTACACTACTGTTACCTCATTTTCAAAAAAACCAAAAAAACAAAAAACAAAAAAAACAGACTCAAAGTTAACATATTCAAAATACTTGACCACATACCTGAAAACTAAGCATATCCCAAAATCCATCCAGATCTGTACAGGTAGTTTCCTTTTCACCTCGTTTATATTCACAATTGTCCACCAGTCCTTCAAACTGTTTGAACCTTTCTCTCATAAGGAGTCTTGTTTGACCAACTGCTGTGCGAATAAGATCTTTAGCTAAAAGAAATATGAGGTTTTTAAAAGTTAAAGGACAAGACAGGACCTTTATTGCAAGCCAACCAGCTGATAAGACGACCTCATTCCAAATATCCTACAGTTACAGAATCAAATTCTTACTTTAAAGCAAAACAAAAAATATCTACTACAAAACTTTGTCATACAAATATTGAGCATTTACTATCTGCTTCAATTCCTGCTAAAAATTAGCAATATACATTCTCATACATATTGCTACACAGTAAAGAGCATTCTACCTCTCCTTGTATTTTATAAGAATTCAACATCGAACAACTCATTGCGCATCAGTATCTAAGGACTGATGTGGCAGCACACAAATGACTTTTTTCTAAATAGCTTTCCTGAATAGGTAAGGTTGGAACTTTTCAGAAAACTTGATTGATTTTGATTTGATTTCATATTGATGTAAGTAATTTTTGTTCAGAAAATATTTTTGTATAATTAAGCAATACTAGCTATAGCTGTCATTCATAAAGTCACAGTAAAGAAAAATCTAATAATAAAATAGGCAAATGTCTAACTCTCAGGAATCATAGTCAATATTCTAACTACTTATATCTTTTAAGTCAGGTACCATTTTAGCACAGATATTAGTGAACATATGTGAGATATGAAAAATTCTTGCTATTTTGAATAACAATGAAATTATAAAGTTGGACAACACTGGATTTTTGTGTTTCAAATAAATGTAACCATATTAAAATAAATAAAGGTAAGACATAAATAAATACAAATGTTCCCTCACCGTCATCTGGAATGTCCAATTCAAGCTTCCTGTCCCACTCAAGGCAGTGTGAAGTTAACTTCTCAGTTTCTGACTGGAGAATATTTCTAAAATGATGACATACATTAGCACTATGACAATTATACAACGTTAACTTCCCAGAGCTGATGCTTAATTATTTTATGAAATGTGATATGTTAAAATCCATAAATACAATTTGATATTCTATGTATGTCCATCCTTCCACACCTAAAACTTAACTGGATGGTTAATGCCAAGAGCCCATTTTTCAAGCTAATATTTCTAGTCTTTTCTGTTCTTATTTTTCAGTGGCTAAGCAGAAAGAATCAGTCATTCCTTAGTTCTGTTATTTTCCATGGAACTAAGATGAATTCAATTGCCAAGAGTAAGATGAAGCTAAAAACATTTAAGTCTCAAATTACTGTTAAGTCTCAAATTACAGAGATAGGGCCTTACAGATTCTATTAGGCTTCGCTTGTCCAAAGGCAGTGGTTTTCAACTGGGTGAATTTTTCCTACCAGGTAGTATTTGGCAATATCTAGAAGCATTTTTGATTGTCACGAACTGGAGGAGTGCTACTGGCCAGGGATGCTACAAAACATCCTGCAATGCAGGGGACAGACCCCACAACAAGAATTATCCAGTCTAAAATGTCAGTAGTGCCAAGGTTAAGAAACCCTGGCTCAGGCTTCCCTGGTGGCGCAGTGGTTAAGAATCTGCCTGCCAATGCAGGGCACACAGGTTTGAGCCCTGGTCCGGGAAGATCCCACTGCCACGGAGCAACTAAGCCCACGCCCCACAACTACTGAGCCTGTGCTCTAGAGCCCGTGAGCCACAACTACTGAGCCTGCACGCCCAGAGCCCGTGCTCTGCAACAAGAGAAGCCACCGCAATGAGGAGCCCACACACCGCAACAAAGAGTAGCCCCTGCTCGCCACAGCTAGAGAAAGCCCGCGCACAGCAACGAAGACCCAACCCAGCCAAAAATACATTTGAAAAATAAAATAAAATAAATAAATTTGGGCTTCCCTGGTGGCGCAGTGGTTGAGGGTCTGCCTGCTAATGCAGGGGACACGGGTTCGAGCCCTGGTCTGGGAAGATCCCACATGCCGCAGAGCGGCTGGGCCCGTGAGCCACAATTGCTGAGCCTGCGCGTCTGGAGCCTGTGCTCCGCAACAAGAGAGGCCGTGACAGTGAGAGGCCCGCGCACCGTGATGAAGAGTGGCCCCCGCTTGCCACAACTAGAGAAAGCCCTAGCACAGAAACAAAGACCCAACATAGCAATCAATCAATCAATCAATTAATCAATAAAAAAAAATAAATCTTTAAAAATAAATAAATAAATAAATAAATAAATAAATAAATTTATTAAAAAAAAAAGAAACCCTGGCTTAAGGTAAATTTAATGTTTCTTTACAAAAACATCCGAGCAGGAAAACTGAGGACAGTTTTTCTTAGAAGAATAATTTAGCTGCCTGTGTCCAGTGGCAACAGAGAACAGCTTAATTAATGAGAAAGAGACCTGGCTTAGATCTCACATTATTTAGTTGGATAAATTGTTTATCATCTCAATGTCTCAGTTGAACAACACAGTGGATTAGCTAATCTCTGAAAGACTTTATAATTCTAAAACGTAATGCTCTAAAAACAATTGAAGTGGTTCCCAAAAATATAAAAAGATACTCATTCATAATAGAAAGAATGGATATTAGAACTTGAGTAAGGGGAATTCCCTGGTGGTCTAGTGGTTAGGACTCTGAGCTTTCACTGTAGGGGGCACAGGTTCGATCCCCGGTCGGGGAACTAAGATCTCATATGCCATGCAGTGCAGCCAAAAAAAAAAATAGAAATAAAAAATAAATAAATAAAATAAACTAGAGAAAGATAATATTTTTATCTGTTTTGATTGGTAAAGCTCAAAAATTGTTAACATTGTATTGGAAAACGTATGGGAATTTTCTTGCTATATTCACTCAAAGATAACAGAATGTAATCATTTTCTGTGTGATGTGGAATGTTAAGGCCTTTCTCGAAATGCAGGCCTCTGATATGCTTCCAAGGCGTTTAGGTGACATGTTGAAGTTCCCCAAACAGGATGTTAATTTTCAATTCACAGTTAGAGGAACATAATCCTATCTCATAATTTGGTGGGCCAAAGAGCCTCCTACCATCTCCCATTATCCTTCTTTTATAAAATAAACTTTAATTTAGTTCTTTGTGGGGGAAAAAAAAAAGGTATGAGAAAATAGGAACTCCCATACCTTGCTGGGGGGAATGTAAATTGAGGTCCTTATATATTTGTACATGAGAGAATTGAAACATATACAAGTTTGTTGTTGGCAGCCTTGATTGTAATAGTAAGAGACTGAACCCAATGTAAATAACCACCAACAGAGACCTATTAAGTAAATTATGGTACATCCATATTATTGGATACTATGTGGCCATTAAAGAACACACACACACACACACACAAAGCTCTTTAAGTACTAAAATGGAATGTCTACTACATTTAACATTAAATGAAACAAAGTAGTATGCTATTGTTTATATTTAAAAAATATATATATATGTTTATGTTAGTTTACATATGCATTATCTACCTCTGGAAATATTCACAAGAAATGAGTAACACTTGCCTCCGTGGAAGGTTCGAACTATCCCCTGGGAGGCAGAGTTGGGAAAAAGACTTCTCACTTGTACCTTTTTCTACCTTTTTAACTAGGAACCACATGAATGTACTAGTTATTGAAAAAAAATCATTAAAATTTAAAAGATAAATGAAAATCACCAAAATTCAATTTCCCCCAACTCATCTATTATATTCAGGTTAAAAATAGTATAATTTTGGTTTTCAATGTCTAGACATTGATACAAAATTCTTACACTAGGAACAAATGGACAAACCTGAAATACGGCACATCATGTTGTGGCTGAGATACCTGATCTGCATGTACTTCAAGTGATGGGACTTCTTCTTTTATTGAAAGGCCATCTGAATTTTTATTAGTAGTTTCATTTTTATTTAAAACATGGTCTATAGATTAAAGAAAATATTACATATAAATTTCAAAGCAGCAACTCATAAAATGACATCCCCCACAAGACAAATTTTTTTTAAATCCTTTAATTTTTTTCAATGTTGAATTTTAAAATTTTATTTCTGACTCAATTTCATTCACCACAAATCCTCTAAAGTGTCTCCTTATATTCATCTCCTCAAATTTACATTTATTTCCCCCCATCTTCTCAGTCTGTATTCCTTATTCCAACTCTTTCTCTCTCCAGATATCTTTCCCCATGTTTTCCCATCTCTCCTGACCCTGAGATCACATCCCTGAACTATATGTTGAAAAGGGCTCTAAACAAATGTCTGAGAAATCACAATCCACAAAATCAAGTAAAAAATTAACTAAAATACAATACCTTTATTCCAAACTGTTAGAGAACCCAAAGGACATTGTAATTTACTTGAATCTTGATGTACTGTCTTGGCAGACAAAGTTTTACATTTTTGTGCCAAGATTTCTTTTGTTGCTTCAGTCTTATCACTAAAAACAATAGCAAAAAAATACTTTATGAAACATGAGCCTCATATATCCAATTGAAGGATTTCAAAATGATGTTACTTTTTAAAAACCTGGGATTAAATAGAAATATGTTTCTATTTTTTTTTAATGTGTCTTTCTGAAGGGGAAAAAATTTAAACACCTATAGTGGGAATGTCCATCTTTACTAATTATAATGAGATCCAAAGACTGTGAAGATCTCTTCATGGAACATAAGCACTCATAGCCTTGGATGCTGCTGAGCAGTTTCTAGTAAATTTGCCGCCAGCCAGTCTTTGCAAAACAACCTTGCTGTTTCTCTTAAAGATTCCAACTGATCTTTCCCCCACTTTGCAAGTTAATTATCTTTGGCTTTAGAAGTAGTTTTTCTAAAGTAATACTCGGCAAAAAAACAAACAAAAAAACCCCAAACCATGTCTGAACTACAGTATTATAGAAATTTCTTCCTTCTAAACATTTATTTCTAAGTATTATAAAAGCAAAAAAACACAAAGTGTACCATGAAAATAATGATAAAAACAATGTATAGGAAATATCAAAACTGTCAAACACATTACTGTAGGCTTCTGAAGAATTTTTTAAAAGACCAAATTTTCATGATTTATAATTAATATAATTTACTAACTAAATAATAACTTTTAAAAAGCACAGGACAAATCTAAGAAAGGCATTTGTTAACCATCTTAGCAAGGAATTCATTATTAACATTAAATTCTTACACTTCTGTGTTTAAAGGGGTCCAGGTATAACTGGGTGTCAAGAAAGCACTGGCACTTCTGGGAGTCATAGGTGTTACTTGATAGGTCTTCAGACCATCTAGTGGCTGAAACATAAAATCTTTAGGTGCAAAGGAATTCTTCCCCTTCATTTTTGCACTATTTGTCTTAGATAAATTTTCCATTTTTGATAAGACTCCATCTGGATCCATTCCAATTGTTGTACTGGTTTGTGAATCCAAAGTACTTTCTTCACTATCAACTTTAAAAGAAATGGCCTAGATGGGAGGAAACAGAATGGAGTAAGAATTTCTCTTCTGGGGATATATTCAAACCAATTTTTACAGGCCTGAAAATATGAAAGCTGAGATATGTGTCCCTTGTGCATAATTTAAGAGAAAAAAATAAATACAATTAAATGTAAATATGGACTCAGTAGCCAGCTAACTAAACCACTGTCATGATCCAGAGAGAGACAGAACCAATCCTCATTAAAAGGACTAAATAATAGGTTTTAAGTATTAAAATTAAATATATGTAAACTAAGTTGGAAAAATTACCCACTAACAAATACCTACCTTTTTATTTAAATTATGTTGATAATTACAATGGTTGAGAATCAGAAATCCAATGTTTATTGGATGACTACTATTGTCAAGGACCAAATCCTCTTTTAAAATAACCTTGATTATAAATAAATTTATCATATGAGAAAAATATTTTTCAGTGTGACACAGTGAGATTAACCATATAAAATGTGAAGCTTATTTTCTCTGTCAATTTAATTATTTGGTTTTTTTTAAAACTGAGATATAACTGACATATAACATTATATTAGTTTCAGGTGTGCAACATAATGATTTGATATTTGTATATAGTGCAAAATGATCTAGATGATGAGTCTAATGAACATCTGTCACTACACAAAGTTACAATTGTTTTTTCTTGTGATGAGAACTTTTATGACCTACCCTCTTAGCAACTTTCAAATATACAACACAGTATTATTAACCATAGTCACTATGTTTTATATTACATCCCCAGGACTTACTTTGTAATTGGAAGTTTGTAACTTTTGACCACCTTCAGCGATTTCACCCACCCATATAAACATAATTTTTAGAGGTTTTTACATTTCTGATTTTTAATTTTTAGTTAAGAATCTAGCCACATTTCTTATACTTTGGCATAACTCTTTTTTTTTTTAAATTAATTTATTTATTTATTTTTGGCTGCGTTGGGTGCTCATTGCTGCACACAGTCTTTCTCTAGTTGCAGCGAGCAGGGGATACTCTTCGTTGCAGTGCGTGGGCTTCTCATTGCAGTGGCTTCTCTTGTTGCGAAGCATGGGCTCTAGGCACATGGGCTTCAGTAGTTGTGGCACACAGGCTTAGTTGCTCCGCGGCATGTGGGATCTTCCCGGACCAGGGCTCGAACCCATGTCCCCCTGCAGTGGCAGGCAGATTCTTAACCACTGTGCCACCAGGGAAGTCCCTAACTTTTTTTTAAGGTTAAGGAACTGTAGCATGGGTTATAAAACAAGGCATTGGGGCCTCAAAATTGTGGCTCTTTTTTGAAGACTCTACCATGTACTATGGTAGACGCTATCAGAAATGTTAGGTTATTTAATTCTTAAAACTACGCTATGTAGGTATTAGAGGTTGGAGATGGGAAAACAAATCCCTAAGTTGTCCAAGGTCATATAGCTAATTGGAAGCAGAGACAATATTCAAACTCAGGCCTAACTGAATCCAAAGTCAATGCATTTCACCCTACTCCATCCTATCTCTTAGCTAGTTCCCACATGAAGGTTTCTGTCAGCTGTGTTTTTATCACTTTCCTCTATTTCCTGTTAATCAAATTATGCTTTCTCTACCTATGAAACTCTGAGGATAAGACACCTGAAAAACAACAGTAAATCCTCCTGATGTTTCTTTATGGTTCAAGAGATTTTAACACATGTGTAAGTTAACTTCTTGAAGCAGTTCTATATGCTTAATTTCAATTTATGAAAGTAGCAGTGAGATTTTCAAAGTACCTAGAAATAAACAGATGTTTATACTCTACCTTGTCAGGTTTTGTTTCTATCTTTTTGGCAGGTCTTCCTTGATTTGGTGCCTCTGTTTCTGCTTCACTATCTAAAATAAAAGTGAAATAAGCCATCCATTTAGACTAGATAAAAAATGCTGCATTAAGGATACAAAATTAATGCACAGAAATCTCTTGCATTCTTATACACTAATGATGAAAAATCTGAAAGAGAAATTATGGAAACACTCCCATTTACCATTGCAACAAAAAGAATAAAATACCTAGGAATAAACCTACCTAGGGAGACAAAAGACCTGTATGCAGAAAACTATAAGACACTGCTGAAAGAAATTAAAGATGATACCAACAGATGGAGATGGATGTTCTTGGATTGGAAGAATCAATATTGTGAAAATGACTATACTACCCAAAGCAATCTACAGATTCAATGCAATCCCTATCAAATTACCAATGGCATTTTTTACGGAACTAGAACAAATCATCTTAAAATTTGTATGGAGACACAAAAGACCCCGAATAGCCAAAGCAGTCTTGAGGCAAAAAAATGGAGCTGGAGGAATCAGACTCCCTGACTTCAGACTATACTACAAAGCTACAGTAATCAAGACAATATGGTACTGTCACAAAAACAGAAACATAGATCAATGGAACAAGATAGAAAGCCCAGAGATAAACCCACGCACCTATGGTCAACTAATCTATGACAAAGGAGGCAAAGATATACAGTGGAGAAAAGACAGTCTCCTCAATAAGTGGTGCTGGGAAAACTGGACAGCTACATGTAAAAGAATGAAATTAGAACACTCCCTAACACCATACACAAAAATAAACTCAAAATGGATTCGAGACCTAAATGTTAAGACCGGACACTATAAAACTCTTAGAGGAAAACATAGGAAGAACACTCTTTGACATAAATCACAGCAAGATCTTTTTTGATCCACCTCCTAGAGTAATGGAAATAAAGACAAAAATAAACAAACGGGACCTAATGAAACTTCAAAGCTTTTGCACAGCAAAGGAAACCATAAACAAGACGAAAAGACAACCCTCAGAATGGGAGAAAATACTTGCAAATGAATCAACGGACAAAGGATTAATCTCCAAAATATATAAACAGCTCATTCAGCTCAATGTTAAAGAAACAAACAACCCAATCCAAAAATGGGCAGAAGACCTAAATAGACATTTCTCCAAAGAAGACATACAGACGGCCACGAAGCACATGAAAAGATGCTCAACATCACTAATTATTAGAGAAATGCAAATCAAAACTACAATGAGGTATCACCTCACACCACTTAGAATGGGCATCATCAGAAAATCTACAAACAACAGATGCTGGAGAGGGTGCGGAGAAAAGTGAACCCTCTTGCACTGTTGGTGGGAATGTAAATTGATACAGCCACTATGGAGAACAATATGGAGGTTCCTTAAAAAACTAAAAATAGATTTACCATATGATCCAGCAATCCCACTACTGGGCGTATACCCAGAGAAAACGATAATTCAAAAAGACACATGCACCCCAATGTTCATTGCAGCACTATTTACAATAGCCAGGTCATGGAAGCAACCTAAATGCCCATCAACAGACGAATGGATAAAGAAGTTGTGGTACATATATACAATGGAATATTACTCAGCCATGAAAAGGAACGAAATTGAGTCATTTGTTGAGACGTGGATGGATCTAGAGACTGTCATACAGAGTGAAGTAAGTCAGAAAGAGAAAAACAAATATCGTATATTAACGCATGTATGTGGAACGGTACAGATGAGCCGGTTTGCAGGGCAGAAGTTGAGACACAGATGTAGAGAACAGACATATGGACACCAAGGGGGGAAAACTGCGGTGGGGTGGGGATGGTGGTGTGCTGAATTGGGCGATTGGGATTGACATGTATACACTGATGTGTATAAAACTGATGACTAATAAGAACCTGAAGTATAAAAAAACAAACAAAACAACTAATACTAAACTTTCATTGGGTTATTTGTATGGAAATATGTTAATATAAATGTTTCAGACATTACATGAAATTTCTAAAAATCTTATATGTTCTGCTATAATGTTATAAGTCATAATTCTAGTTATTACTTTAAAATGTGTATCTCAGAAATAACTAAAAAAAAAAAAATTTATTACAAAAGAATGGCTATATTTCCCTGTGCTGTACAATAGATCCTTGCTGCTTATCTATTTGAAGTTCTTAAAATACACCCAATGTGAAACATGCTAATCCTAAAAAACAAAACAAACAAACAAACAAAAAAGATGGGCATGATATTCTGCTGAGTTTAATCTCTCTCTCATCTCCCTGTCTCTCTCTCTCCCTCTCTCCCTCTCCACCTGCTTACCATCCTCTGTCCTTGGGAAAAATAATCCAAAGGGAAAAAGTCATTAGGTGCTTTCTTACACACAACACACACACACACACACACACACACACACACACACACACACACAGTCCCTCTCTCTCTTACTCTCTTTATTTCTCTCTCTCTAAAGTAGTTGATATTGAGGTTTTGTTTTGTTTTGTTATAGTAGAGAATGTAAGATTTTCAATTCACTTACTATGTAAAATAAAGTCAGGACCAGAATGCTTATTTCATAAATTAAGTCAGTATTTTAAATATAGAAAAAAAAAATGCTGCATTAAAAGTACTAGGTAATTTGGGAAGGGAAAAAAGGCAATAGGAATGTATGCCTTAAAGAATTTTATGATTAAAAGTCACATTATAAAATAGGAAAAAAATAGATGAAATTTCCTGCCAAGTTTAGGCCATCTGTTTTCAAAACAAAACAAAAGTGTTAAGGTATTTTACCTTTTGCCTCTGAATATCAAATATGTATTTATTATAGAAAATTAGAAAAAATTTTAAAAAGCACAAAAACAACAACAATCAAATATTTTACTCAAGCTTACACTACTCAGTGGTAATCACTATTGACACTTCAGAATACGTTTTCCCAGTTTTTTCCTATGTTCACATTCACATACATATTTTAGAATTTCAATCATACTCTTCAGAGTTTGAGTTTGATTTTCTTTGCCCACTTAATATGATTAACCATGTCATTAAGTGTTCTTTCATACATTGTTCTTAAATGGTTACATTGTATTCCAGCAAACGTATGGACTGTAACTTATTGGGGCCATTAATTTTTCACTTTGAAGCACTGCTTACACCAATTCAGTACTTCAACATTTGAGCACCCACTGTGTGCTAACGGGATATCGGGGCACAAAACCTATCTTCGGGAATTAGAATCTCCATTTCCTCCTCTCCTACCCAAAGAAGTACATGATGATTTAAAAAATTGAACACAGGGGCTTGCCTGGTGGTGCAGTAGTTAAGAATCCACCTGCCAATGCAGGGGACACGGGTTTGACCCCTGATCCGGGAAGATCCCACATGCCACGGAGCAACTAAGCCCATGCGCCACAACTACTGAGCCTCTGCTCTAGAGCCCAAGAGCCACAACTACTGAGCCTGCGTGTCACAACTACTGAAGCCCGTGCGCCTAGAGCCCATGCTCCACAACAAGAGAAGCCAATGCAATGAGAAGCCTGTGCACCACAGCGAAGAGTAGCCCCTGCTGGCCACAACTAGAGAAAGCCCGCGCGCAGCAACGAAGACTCAATGCAGCCAAATATTAATTAATTAATTAATTAATTTTAAAAAATTGAACACAAAGAACCTCAAGTACCAAAACATCCTAGCTCAGTCACTGATCAAGAAATGTTCTTACCATTAGTAGCCCTTGTCACTGGCTTTCTTGCTGTAGTAGGCAGGACTGTTCTGGCAATCTGCTTTGCTGCTTGAGTAGCCGATCGAGTCATTCTCACTGGCGGCATTACAGGTTGTATAGCTGTGGGAACAAATAATAAAATCAAATGTTTGTGGTAATTTTAAATTATTGTTGTGGCAACATCAGGACTTACCTTTTTTCTCTTTGTCCAACACTTTCTTTTCAGAAGCTTGTCTTTGACTAGGTCGGATTGTTCGAACATCACTCCCATTATCAATCTATTCAAAAGATTAGGTACTATGTGATTTAATTGCATAATGAATCAAACCACCATATTTTTTTTTAACCACCATATTTTTAATGTGTAAATTGACCCCTCATCTGAAACCTGATATTGTAAATGACTCAGCAAAAAACCCACTACCCCAGATAAAATGAGATGAAGAAACAATTTTTCCATTATATACATTTCCTTACAAGCTTTTTCAGAATCCTAGAATTTAGAAAATGCTAATAACCTAAGCTATTAAAAAATAACTGACTATAATCTTCTGAGACTCCTTAAACATACCAGGCATGTTTTCAATTCAAGACCTTTGAATTTTGTCTAGAAAATTCTTCTCCTGGAAGAAAGCTCTTTCCCACAGTTCACTCTTCTACTTCCTTAAAGACTTCATTTAAAATGCCACCATCTGGGGACTTCCCTGGTGGCGCAGTGGTTAAGAATCTGCCTGCCAATGCAGGGGACACGGGTTTGAGCCTTGGTCTGGGAAGATCCCACATGCCACGGAGCAACTAAGCCCGTGCACCACAACTACTGAGCCCACGCACTGCAACTACTGAAGCCCACATGCCTAGAGCCCGTGCTCTGCAACAAGAGAAGCCACCACAACAAGAAGCCTGCGCACTGCAACAAAGAGTAGCCCCTGCTTGCCGCAACTAGAGAAAAGCCCGCACACAGCAATGAAGACCCAATGCAGTCAAAAATAAATAAACAAATAAATTTATAAAAAATAAAATAAAATAAAATGCCATCATCTCAGTGAGGCCTGATCAAAATTCCACCCTACACCTACTTCAAAACTCCCCACCTCCCTTATTTTTTTTTTTAATCTCCCCCAAAATACTTAATACTTTTGACCATCTGACACACTATATAGTTCTTTTTTTAGTACTATCTCTCATGTAAGCTCCTTGAAAACAGGGAATTTTGTTTGTTTTGCTCACTGTTATATTCTAGAACCTAGAGGAACATGGTAGTGACTCAAATTCATTGAATACATGAAACTTAGCTTCCTCACCTGACAAAGAGGCATACTATTTCCCTCTTGGCCCACTTGACTTTATTTTAGCAATCCTCCTAATAAGTTTATCCATAACCATGTTTTGAAGGCCCATAAGTTTATAACACTCACCCTGTATGCTTTTTATTTCTATCTGCACTTCATGGTGACATGGGATGCATAATAGAAGCCCGGTAAACAAACAAACATAAAAAGAGTGTGGCACAGAGTTTAGTATAGATCTCATAAGGGATGTCTGGGCAAAGAATATTTTAAGTGATTATTTCCTTAGCATCTAGCCAAATCTGCTCTGTCACCATACCAAAACAGTGATTTTGGTAGTACTATTGACTCTAGTAAAATAATCACTATGCTTGAAGATGGTATTAGATTAAAAATAAATTTACTTACTCTGAGGAAAAAAAGTACAATTTGTCATTTTAGTAACAATGACCTACTAACTATCAACTATACCTTTGTCAGCTCCATTTGGTCTTTGGCCTTTGACCTTGTAATCCGTACAGAAGATGGAACAGCCTTAAAACAGTCAAAAGAAGATAAAGTTAAAAAAATAAATAAATAAACTGGCAAAATTTACTTCCATGTCTCATTATGAAATAAAGTTCCCACTTTAAAGTTAAATTTTATCCTTAATCATTTATGGCAAAAAGATACTTGCTAACTTAAATTAATTGTTTTTTCTTTTTTCTTTTTTAATTTAAATTTTAATTGTTTTGGCCGTGCCGTGCAGCTTGCGGGATCTTAGTTCCCCAACCAGGGATTGAACTCGGGCCTCTGGCAGTGAAAGCACTAAGTCCTAACCCCTGGACTGCCAGAGAATTTCCTAAATTATTGTTTTTTCTGGTTCTGGCTTGATTTAAATTACGTTTAAGTTAAAACTTCAGAACTTACCCATATTTCTCAATGAGGAGAGAGAAGAAATTTCAAAGCATATTTTCCAAGTATTAGGATCCTCATTAATATGATTAGCTAGACATATTTGAAAGGGGGTAGATGGACAAACTAGAGTATTAGGATCTTTTTTTTCTGTTTATGAAAAGATACTGTACAGCTTACTTCCCTAGTTTTGACAACTTGCCTTCAAATCTCATGATTATACACCTGTCCATTGTCAGTAAGAAAATGGAGACCTAATCACAAAATGTGAAAAAAATTTACCATGAGAAAGACCAATTAAAAAATTATAAGGTATTTATCAACTCTGTAAAATTTCTTAAGAAACATAACCAGGGACTTCCCCAGTGGTCCAATGGTTAAGAATCCACCTTCCAATGCAGGGGACATGGATTTGATCCATGGTCGGGGAACTAAGATCCCACACGCCACGGCGCAACTACGCCCATGCGCCACAACTAGAGAAGCCCACATGCAGCAACGAAGACCCAACGCAGCCAAAATTAAACAAATAAAAAAAACCCCATAACGATGTGTCTTTTGTTCCTCCTACATATATTTTTAAGATATTTTAAAATAGTTGTTTACAGTGTAGACCAATGATTGGTATCTACATATTCCTAAAAAGACAGCTTAAATCTAATCCCTTCCAAGAGGTCTTCTTTGATGTTCCTCCAAATATAAACGATCTATCCTTCCTCTAATATACAGAACATATTTATCTGTATCTTTCCACCTTGAACTACAGTTTATTAATTATGGTCTCTTCTACAGTGTCCTAAGATCATACAGAGTAAATAAATCAAAGATCTGTCAAATTAATCACTGAGATTCATGAAGCCTAGAAAAACAAGCAATATCTTGGGCCTTTATATTATTCAATTCTTATTTAAATCAGGAATGAGTATACAGTCAATGAGATCTTTTATACATATCTTTAAATAGCAAATCAGGGACTTCCCTGGTGGCGCAGTGGTTAAGAATCCGCCTGCCGGGGGCTTCCCTGGTGGCGCAGTGGTTGAGAATCTGCCTGCTAATGCAGGGGACACAGGTTCGAGCCCTGGTCTGGGAGGATCCCACGTGCCGTGGAGCAACTGGGCCCGTGAACCACAACTGCTGAGCCTGCACGTCTGGAGCCTGTGCTCCGCAACAAGAGAGGCCGCGATAGTGAGAGGCCCGTGCACCGCGATGAAGAGTGGCCCCCACTTGCCGCAGCTAGAGAAAACCCTAGCACAGAAACGAAGACCCAACATAGCAATCAATCAATCAATCAATCAATCAATAAATCTTTAAAAAAAAAAAAAAGAATCCGCCTGCCAATGCAGGGGACACGGGTTCAAGCCCTGGTCCAGGAAGATCCCACATGCCGCGGAGCAACTAAGCCTGTGTGCCACAACTACTAAGCCTGAGCTCTAGGGCCCGCGAGCCACAACAACTGAGCCTGCGTGCCACAACTACTGAAGCTCGTGCGCCTAGAGCCCGTGCTCTGCAACAAGAGAAGCCACCTCAGTGAGAAGCCTGCGCACCACAACGAAGAGTAGCCCCGGCTCGCTGCAACTAGAGAAAGCCCACGCACAGCAACGAAGACCCAACACAGCCAAAAATAAATAAATAAATAATAATAAAATAAATAAATAGCAAATCACCAGTGACTAGCAAGTTAACAAATCCAACTGATCTGTTCAAACTTCATCCTTCCTGATTCACTAACCATTCTCTTTAGATCACCCCTCCTTTAGCTTCTATCCTCCATTTTAGCTCTGCTGCCACTCTGACCAGTCCTTTTCAGCCTATCACTGCCCACCTGAAGGTGTTCTCTAGACCTCACTCTTTCATAATTTTATATATCCTAATTGGAATGGTCTCATTTAGTCCTACAGCTTAAGTGTCCATTCATACTCCCAATATCATATCCAAAATCCACATCTTAGCATGGATCCTCATCCTGATTTCCTAACTTTTATTCCCAACTGCCTGATGTCTAGATGGTCCAAATAGGATTTTTTTTAAAAAGGGTATTAATATTCACCCACTTAAGCTTTTCTTGCCTTCCTCATCTCTTTTAGCCACAGCAAAATTTGTATTATTGATCAAACTATTATCTTCAGAATCATCATCTTATCTCTAACTCTTCAACTTCCTCCACCCCTCACCATCTACTTGGTCACCAGTCCTATCAAATTTATCTCTTAAGATGTCTTACATGACACCTGTTAGAATGGCTATTATCAAAAAGACAAGAAATAATAAGTGTTGGTGGGGATATGGAGAAAAGGGAACCCCTGAGCACTGTTGGTAGGAATGTAAATTGGTGCAGGCACTATGGAAAACAGTATGGAAGATCCTCAAACAATTAAATTTAGAACTACCATATGATCCAGCATTTCCAATTCTGAGTATTTATCCAAAGGAAATGAAAACACTAACTCAAAAAGATATATGTATCCCCATGTACATTGCAGCATTATTTACAATAGCCAAGACTTATAAACAACTCAAGTGTCCATCACTTGAGTGAGGTGCAGGGTAGGTGAAATGGGTGAAGGTGGTCAAAAAGTACAAACTTCCAGGTTTAAAATAAGTAAGTCCTGGGAATGTAATATACAGTATGGTGACTACAGTTAATAATACTGTATTGTATATTTGAAAGTTGCTAAGAGAGTATATCTGAAATGTTCTCATCACAAGAAAAAAAGTTTTGTAACTATGTGTGGTGATGGATGGTAACTAGACTAATTGTGGTGATCATCTTGTAATGTATACAAATAATGAATCATTATGTTGTACACCTGAAACTAATATGTCAATTACATCTCCAGAAAAATGATGTCTTAAACCTATTTCTTCTTTTTAAACCAATGGCTCAGTCCACTTATCTCATCTCACCTATTCTATAGAGAATATTCACAATATAGACTCACAACTGGTCTTCCTATCTATAAATGCTTCCCTTTCTAGACTATAATCCTCAAGTCCAGGCTAATCTTCCCTGAGTATTACTTTGATAATGGTACAACCTCGTTTATAAACCTCCCTTGACTCTCCATATCCTAGAGGATAAATGCCAAATACTTTGGTATAGCATTCACTGTTCAGCCTGGCTCTACCAGCTTTCCTAGTTTTATCCAATCTCAACCTAAATATAGCTACATCAAGAGACCCTGTTTTCATCTTCTGAGTTACTATTATGTCATTCCCACCTCCTACCAACTAATTAAATGAATAAAGGGACTCAGGGGAAATGGTTATTTTAGTCATCTAATCTCCTAAAGAAAATTCCAGTTAAAAGGAACTATTCCTCTATATCAAGTTAGGATACTAAACTTACCTTTTTTGGCTCAGCTTTCATAGTACTCTGGTTTGAGAAAAGAAAACAAGGAATATCAGGTCTATAAAGACCCACTTTAAATACTCCTCGTTTAGCTTTCTCTCTCTGCTCTTTCAATTTTTGAAGCTGCTTTTCTTCTTTGTATTTTTGGAGCATTTGTTTTCGTTGATCACCTAGAATAGTTTTCACTGACTCTAAGTAGGAAAAAGAAAAAAAGAAAAAAACAATATATAAAACATTTCAGATAAAAAGGCAAACATCTTAACTTCTAACTTCAACTGTTGCTAAGAAATGCTTTTAGTAACTTCTTGTTAATTCCTTAGCACTTCAAGTTATTTCCACCCCTATTTTAAAATTCCTATTTCTTTCACCTTCATTTGTTCAAATATATAACTGTTTACTATGTACTAGGCATGTATTACTTCACTTTTAAATTAATTAGCTTCTATGATAGTCTCCAAGCTGACCTCCAGCAATTCTCACCTCCTGGTAGACATGCCTTGTGTCATCCCCTCCCATACTGAATAGGGCTGACCTGTGTAACCAGGAAAGTACTGTGGAAATGATACAGAATGACTCCCACAACTAGGTCATTAAAGACATCGCAGCTTTTGCCCTGCTCTCTCTTGGATCACTTGCTCTAGGGGGAAGCCAGTGGCCACGTGGAACCTTAAGGAGACTCAAGCGGCCCCATGGAGATGTCCACATGACAAAGAACTAAGGCCTCCTGCCAAAAGCCAGCATCATCTTGCTGGTAATGTGAATGAGTCACCTTAGAAGCAGATCCTTTACAATAACCAAAACAGGGACTTCTCCGGTGGTCCAGTGGTTAAGACTCCCAATGCAGGGGGCCCGGGTTCAATCCCTGGTCGTGGAACTAAGATCCCACATACCGCAACTCAGCCTGTGCACCACAACTAGAGAAGCCCATGTGCCGCAACTAAGAAGCCCGTGTGCCGCAACTAAATAAACCGCGTGCCGCGACTAAGACCCGGCGCAGACAAAAAAAATCCAGTGTCCTTATAATGATGGCCCTCAGGGCTCTATGGGAGCTAACCTATTTGCCTTCTCTAGCCATGCTTACCTACTTGCTTTCTCTGGAACACACCAGACCCACTCCCACCTCCAGGCCTTCGCAAATGAGGAATAAAAGATATTCTAATAGCTTACTGACAAGGTTAAATTTTGTTTGAAAGATTTTGGTCGAGGAAAGAAGCATTTGAGAGGGTACGAGTAGAGGCAAGGAGACAACTCAGAAGGTAATGTCATCTCTTCTCAGACAGAAAATGTCTAGTTCTTCCTTCAAAGGCCATCCTATATAATCCTACGACCCAGTGTTCATTTTCTCTGAACTCCTAAGAGATGTTATTCTTTACTCTATCCCCCTCAACCACCAACCCACTTCCTTTGACCTTCAAACATAAACTGATCACTTCATCTCAAAAACAAAAAAGTACCCTATGACACTTTAATCCAATTCCTTTCTCTCACTTTTCTTTAGAATCACAAAAATGACAAATCTGGAAGAAATAGTTTAGCCCAACCTCCCCTTTTACAGAAGCAATTAAGCTGAATATGTTGAGTGTCTTGTACGCGTCACACATTACACTGGTTCTGGAAAAATGATAAAACTGAAGTAGTGAACATGTAAAACAACTTGACATCTCATTTCTTTCTCTATAAAACTTCTAAGACTTCATCTTTCTGCCATTTCTTCACAATTTATCCTTGCTTTATTTCACTGCAATCTAGCTCCTAGTGCCTGCTATATAAACACAACTAAATAGGAGTCCAATAAGTCCTTCTGATTAAATGCACGTCATTTCCCTGTTCTCTTCCTTCTTTTCTATAGCATCCCTTGCCTTCTAAGACATTCATTTTTATTATTTTTATCTCTTGCTGAGATCATTCTCCTTTCTGGTTGGTTCTTTCCCTACTAATTACCCCAAATCCTTTTGGGCAAACTACAGGGATGAATCCTTCGCTCTTCCCTCTAAGAAGTGTTCCCATTGGCAAAGTATCCTTACTTCATGGATACTTCAATCAATTCTATTTTTATGTCCCTTATTAATTTATCTTGTCAATATTTATCTTATCCAAGCTCCAGAAGTAAGAACTTTAGGATTCCTGTAAGGCCATATAGGTAAAAAGTGTTATAATACTCCATAGGTGAATGGCTTTAGCCTAGCTAGGACGTTCACAGCCTTTACTTGAGTGCTTTTTTTTGGGGTGGGGGGAGAGGGGGGCATGCCAGGCAGCCTGCAGGATCTTAGTTCCCCGACCAGGGATCAAACCTGGGCCCCTGGCAGTGGAAGTGTGGAGTCCTAACTACTGGACCATCAGGGAATTCCCAACACAGCCTTTACCTGAAATAGACAGTATTTAGTTGTAGAAAACACCAAGTTATTTAGAATGGCATTTCAAAACTCCATTATTCCGGTCAGGGTTTTTTTTAACCTCAGGTATTAAACCAACTTTTATTCACTCTTCAAACACTTGAAATTACAATAGACTTTTACTTACTTGTCTTGACATTGGCCTTTTCTGGAACAAGCTCATGAGATGTCTCATCTAATTCAAGAAGAAATCTACCTTCCAAGGTTGGAACGTTGACATCTTTCAAACCAAAGTGTCTATTTCGTTCATATTCCTTATGTCTGTTTTCTTTCTGAGACAGTGATTTCCTATGAGCAATTTTAGTTCTAATCATGTCGGTACTTAATTCCTTTCTGTGTCGATTGGCAAAATGTGATGAAGCCATCCTATCAGGAAAAAGAGAGAAAGACCAACTTACATGAAATTTCATTTGATTATTTAAAAAGTTAGGATTCCAGTTCACCTCCTACCCCAGAGTCTTCTGAAATAAAAATATTAAAATACAGCTCTCTGGGCTCAGACCTAGGTTGTGGCAACATGGCTAAACGCACCAAGAAGGTCAGAATCGTGGGTAAATACGGAACCCATTATGGTGCCTCCCTCAGGAAAATGGTGAAGAAAATTGAAATCAGCCAGCACGCCTAGCACACTTGCTCCTGTGACAAAACCAAGATGAAGAGACAAGCTGTGGGCATTTGGCATTTCCTACATGAAAGCGGTGGCTGATGGTGCCTGGACCTACAACACCACTTCTGCCGTCACAGTAAAGTCACCAGAAGACTGAAGGAACTGAAGGACCAGTAGCAGGCCACCATTTGAAACATTGCTAGCCTATAATAAATGGGTTAATTTACGTAACAAAAAAAAATACAAAATAGAATAAATATGTGACTGAAGAGTGGGAAGGAGGTTATCAAAAGATAAAACACTACAACCTATTTTGGGGTTCTGAACAGGAACTTGCTTGACAGATGAAGTGAAGCCCAGGAAGCTAAAGTCCAGAATATAAATAAGAGGGTCTAGGCTTACCATAGAGAACACTGCAAAATAGAATAGGAAGTAAAGGTGAAAATAGGGATATAGTATACAGACTAGTTTCCTTAACTTTCCCCTGGTGATGAATGCAAGCAGGCTGGCATTTTTTCTCAAGCCAAAAAACAAAACAAACAAAACACGCAAGATGCCTATTAGGAAGGTAGGAATGATAAATAGGCAGTTAGATATACGAGACTGAGAAAAAGAAGGGTTTTCAGAAGTACCATGGTGATGCAAAAGGATAATCATATCAGTTTGCCCTGGTGAGGGCAGAATAAAATTCTTTTCGGCCATGTAAGAAGTCATACAGTGTACTTGGCATATACTCTTTTCTTAGAAAGATCCTTGGGAGAACAAGAAAGACAATGTCATGAGTTCCAAGAAACCATGGATCCAACTGAGGAAAAGAATAAAGGAAAGTGGAAAGTCTAAAGGCATCTCCTATTCAGCTGGTATGGAGAACAACCAAGCCAAACTGGAGAAAGAGGACTGATTCTCCAGGGAAAAGTCTTGCCAGCTTAAAAGAGAAGGGGGAAAAAAAAAAAAGGACGGAGGTCTGCCATTAGGAAGTTAGGGCAGGAATAAAGAGGTAGACATAGAGAATGGACTTGAGGACATGGGGTGGGAGGGGGAAGCTGGGGCGAAGTGAGAGTAGCATCGACATATATACACCACCAAATGCAAAATAGATAGCTAGTGGAAAGCAGCAGCATAGCACAGGGAGATCAGCTCAGTGCTTTGTGACCACCTAGAGGAGTGGGATAGGGAGGGTGGGAGGGAGGCTCAAGAGGGAGGGGATATGGGGATATATGTATGCATGTGGCTGATTCGCTTTGCTGTGCAACAGAAACTAACACAGTATTGTTAAGCAATTATACTCCGATAAAGATCTATTTAAAAAAAAAAGATATAAGCACACTATACCTTCAACAACAAGAAGAGAGTCCACTAGAAAAATGCAGATAAAAAAACTGCACAAGAAATGTAACAAATTAAAATGTTATATGATTTTAGGCAATCAACAGCGTATAAAAACATGAGAATTGGGGAGCTTCCCTGGTGGCGCAGTGGTTGAGAGTCTGCCTGCCAGTGCAGGGGACACGGGTTCGAGCCCTGGTCTGGGAGGATCCCACATGCCGCGGAGCAACTGGGCCCGTGAGCCGTAACTACTGAGCCTGCGCGTCTGGAGCCCCTGCTCCGCAACAAGAGAGGCCGCGACAGTGAGAGGCCCGCGCACCGCGATGAAGAGTGGCCCCCGCTCTCCGCAACTAGAGAAAGCCCTCGCACAGAAACGAAGACCCAACACAGCCAAAAATAAATAAATTAATTAATTTAAAAAAAAATTCTATGAGAACAAAGTTTAAAAAAAAAAACAACATGAGAATTCATCTGACCTGGATGCTAATAACATTCTCCTTTAAGGGCCCAGGGGAAGTGACAAAGGACTGTGCTCTTTTTTATCAAGAACTCTCCCCTACTATTTGATTTGCCACTTCTCGCAAACATTAAAGAAAAATTAAAATTACGTATTAGGTATTTAAAAATACAGCACAGAACTATACACGGCAAAGAGAAGAGAGAGAGAGAGAGAGAGAGAGAACGAACACCGAAGGCATATTTAATTATCACCTAAACCCTAAAAGGTATTTAGTATAACTGCCGTTATACAGATGAGGTAAATTAACTGCCCACATTTGCACAGCTAAAAGGTAGTGGAGCTGGAATCCCAAGCCAGGCAGCCTGGCTCTTCACACACATCTAAGTTCTCTTCTTTGGCTGACTGTAGTTTCTTCCAGCTTGAAAGTCTAGAATGCCTTAGTTTTGCTTGCCAAGGTTGTCAACCCAGGCGTTTTTAGTTGTCATAGAACCTGGAAAGAGCCACTGGAATAATGTTGGGGCCAAAAGCCAATAACGCCCCGGTGGTGAAATGATGCTGCTACACAGATCATGGCAACAAATATTTACTCTTCCGAAGGACTGCGTCATTAGCTTCGGGAAGGACAGGACGCTCCCCTGAGCGGCGTACAGCTCGCAGCCGCCGGTCCTCAGACCCCTCTAGACCTTCTAGAAGGAAGCGGACCAGCGCCCTCCCCCAGCTCCCCAGCATCCACATACCTGAGGCAGCTTCTAGCGTGAAACCTCAACCAAACTAAAAGTAAAGGAACCCGCTGGGCCTGGAAGACCACCGCCGCCTCCGAAGAAGGAACGCCTACGAGACTCGGCAAAATTCAAACTTCCCTCACCGAACTTCTGATTGGAGGTATTTTAAGCAACACTTCCGGTAAAGGTACCCGCCTCTTCCCTTCTACGAGGCTTGCGATTGGTTCGCTCCTTGCCCTATTTGAATTGATTGAAAGGCGAACCCTGTTCAAAGGGTGGCTGTGAGCGGAATCAATGGGCGGGTCTGCGATGCGATATTGATGAGGGGCGGAGCGGTGGGAGCGCTGTGGCTGGCGAGGAGCTACAGTGGCCGGCGGTTGACAGCGGGCTACGCCTGAAACCGCCCTGGAGTTCCCGGGGCCTCGCGGGTATTCGAGAAAAGACAGAGGAACTCGGATGGAGAAGAGGGGACTCAGAGTCTGCAGGGCTTTTTTTTTTTTTTAATTAATTTATTTATTTATTTATGGCTGTGCTGGGTCTTCGTTTCTGCGTGAGGGCCCTCTCTAGTTGTGGCAAGTGGGGACCACTCTTCATCGCGGCGCGCAGGCCTCTCATTATCGCAGCCTCTCCCGTTGCGGAGCACAGGCTCCAGACGCGCAGGCTCAGCAATTGTGGCTCACGGGCCCAGTCGCTCCGCGGCATGTGGGATCCTCCCAGACCAGGGTTCGAACCCGTGTCCCCTGCATTGGCAGGCAGACTCTCAACCACTGCGCCACCAGGGAAGCCCCTGCGGGGCTTTTTAATGTCATTATTTAATTACATAAATCCAGCAGAGCTTATTGGAATATTTTCTTCACTTAACGTTTTAAAGAAAGGGCTTATTACCACATGAAATTTCTCCTTACATCTTTTACCTTTACATTTCAGCGTTACCAGTCTTTTTTTTTTCTCGTCCTTTTTTTTTTTCTTTTTAAATAGAGGTAAAATTATCAAATACAGTGAAAAGCATAGTATTTTTAGTATATGATTTGATGAGTTTTGCTAAGTGTAAACAGCTGTGTAACCACCACCCAATCAGGATATAGAGCATTTCCATCACCCGGTTCTCTCAAGCCCCCTTCCAAATCTCCCACAGCTTAGACAATCACTCTTCTGATTTCTATCAATCACCTTAAAAATAGGAGTGGTAGGTACTCTTTCTTGTCTGCCTTCTTTCTCCCACTGTAATGTTTTCGAGATCCATCCCTACTGTTACATGAATCAGCCGTTGTTTTTATTGATGAAAAGTGTTCCATTGAATACTTTGCTTATCCATTCTCCTGTTGATGGATATTGGATTGTTCCGATTTTTAGCTATTATGAATAAAGTTGCTATAAACATTCTTGTACAAATCTTTTTGTGGTCATGTTTTATTTCACTTGGGGAAATGTAGGTGTGGAATTTTTTTTTTTTTAAACTGAGTTATAATTAACATACAGTATTAGTTTCAGGTGAACAACATAGTGATTCAATATTTTTATACATTATGAAATGATCACCACAATAAATCCAGTTACCATCGGTCACCATACAAAGTTGTTACAATATTATTTACGATATTCTGTGACATTTGTTTTATAGCTGAAAATTTTTACCTCTTAATCCCCTTCACCTATTTGGTCCTTTCCTTGACACTCCCTCCCTGGGCAATGAACAGTTTGTTTTCTGTATCTATGAGTCTGTTTCTGTTTTGTTTGTTTGTTTGGTTTGGTTTTTATATATAAATGAAATCATATGGTATTTGTTTTTCTCTCTCTGACTTATTTCATTTAGCATATTACCCTCCAGTTCCATCTATGTTGCCACAAATGGCAAGATTTCATTCTTTTTTAATGGTTGAGTAACATTCCTGTGTGTGTGTGTCTGTGTGTGTCTGTGTGTCTGTGTATACTACATCTTATTACACCACCAACTCATCCATTGATGGACATTTAGGTTGCTTCCATATTTTGGCTATTGTACATAGTGCTGCAATGAACATAGGGGTATATATTTTTTTGAATTATGTTTTCGTTTTCTACAGATAAATACCCAGAAGTGGAATCGCTGGATCATATGGTAGTTCTATTTTTATTTTTTTACAGAACCTCCATACTGTTTTCCATAGTGCCTGCACCAATGTACATTTCCACTAACAGTGCAAAAGTGTTCCCTTTTCTCTACATCCTTGCCAACACTTGTTGTTTCTTGTCTTTTTGATAATAGCCATTCTGACAGGTGTGAGGTGCTAGCTCATTGTGGTTTTGATTTGTATCAATATTTCCCTGATGATAAGGGATGCTGAGCACATTTTCATGTGTCTATTGGCCATCTATATGTCTTCTTTGGAAAAATGTCTATTCAGGTCCTCTTTTTTAATCGGGTTGTTTGTCTTTTTGATATTGAGCGGTATGAGTTCTTTATATATTTGGATACCAACCCCTTTTTGGATATATCTTTTGCAAATATCTTCTCCCATTCAATAGGTTGCCTTTCCATTTTGTTGGTGGTTTCCTTCACTGTGCAAAAGCTTTTTAGTTTGCTTTTGTTGCCCTTGCCTGAGGAGACATATCCAAAAAAAAATTGCTAAGACCAATGTCAAAGAGGATACTGCCTATGTTTTCTTCTAGGAGTTTTGTAGTTTCAGGTCTTACATTGAAGTCTTTAATCCTTTCTGAGTTTATTTTTGTATATGGTGTATACAAAAATAAAAAAGTAGCCCAATTATATGCTTTTGTATGTAGTTGTCCAATTTTCCAGCACCATTTATTGAGGAGACTATCTTTTCCCCTTTGTTGTTCCTCATTCCCCATTCTTGCCTCCTTTGTCATAGATTAATTGACCATATAAGCATGGGTTTATTTCTGACCTCTCTATTCTGTTCCAGTGATCTATATGTGTCTTTTTGTGCCAGTACCATACTATTTTGATTATTGTAACTTTGTAGTATAGTTTCAAGCCAGGGAGTGTGATACCTCCAGCTTTGTTCTTCTTTTTCAAGATTGCTTTGGCTATCTTTTGGCTATGAATAAAGTTGCTATAAACATTCTTGTACAAGCATGTTTGTGGGCATGTTTTATTTCTCTTGGGGAAATATAGATGTGGAATTTCTAGGTCATTCTGGGTATGCTTAACTTTATAAAAAATTGCCAAGCAGTTTTCCAAAGTGGTTGTACCATTTTACATTCTCACTAGTGATGTTTAAGAGCTCATGTTGTTCCACATGCTTGCCAACGCTTGGAGTTCTCTTTAATTTTAACCCCTCTAGTGGTGTAAAATGGTATCTCATTTTAATTTTATAGTTCCCCAATGACTAATGATGACGAGCATCTTTTCATGTGCTTATTAACTATTTTTTTAATTAATTAATTTGTTTATTTATTTTGGCTGCTTTGGGTCTTCATTGCTGCACGTGGGCTTTCTCTACTTGTGGTGAGCAGGGGCTACTCTTCGTTGCAGTGCACAGACTTCTTATTGTGGTGGCTTTTCTTGCTGTGGAGCACGGGCTCTAGGTGAGCGCGGGCTTCAGTAGTTGTGGCACATGGGCTCAGTAGTTGTGGTTTGAGGGCTCTAGAGCACAGGCTCAGTAGTTGTGGTGCACAGGCTTAGTTGTTCTGTGGCATGTGGGATCTTCCTGGACCAGGACTTGAACTCGTGTCCCCTGCATGGCAGGTGGATTCTTAACCACTGCACCACCAGGGAAGTCCCTTAACTATTTTTATATCTTGTTTTGTGAAATTCCTGCTCAAGTCTTTTGCCTATTTTTTTTTAATTAATTAATTTATTTATTTACTTTTGACTGCTTTGGGTCTTCATTGCTGCGCATGAGTTTTCTCTGGTTGCGGTGAGTGGGAGCTACTCTTTGTTGCGGTGTGGGGGCTACTCATTGTGGTGGCTTCTCTTGTTGCGGAACACAGGCTCTAGGCACGCGGGCTTCAGTAGTTGTGGCTCACGGGCTCTAGAGTGCAGGCTCAGTCGTTGTGGCACATGGGCTTAGTTGCTCCATGGCATGTGGGATCTTCCCCAATCAGGGATCGAACCCGTGTCCCCTGCATTGGCAGGCAGATTCTTAACCACTGCGCCACCAAGGAAGTCCTGCCTATGTTTTTAAAATTGAGGGTTATCTTTTAAAATTTGTTTGTCTTTTTAGTATTCAGTTGTAGCAGTTCTATCTATTCTAGGTGCAAGTCCTTTTTCAGATATATGTATTTTGAGTATATTTTCCCGGTCTGTGGGTTGACTTTTTAAAATAATAAACCTTTAATTTTAGAATAGCTTTAGATTTACAGAAAAATTACAAAGATAGTAAAGTGAGTTCCGATATGCCCCACATCCATTTCCCCCTGTTACATTAGTATGGTACATTTGTTACAATTAATGAACTGATACAGATACATTATTATTAACTAAAGTCCATACTTTATTTAGATTTCTTTAATTTTTACCCAGTGATCTTTTTCTGTTCCAAGATACCACATTATATTTAGTCATCATATTGCCTTAGGCTCCTTAGACTATGACAGTTTCTTAGACCTTTCCGTATTTTTGGTAACCTTGACAGTTTTGTGGAGTACTAGTCAGGTATTTTGTAGAATGCCCCTCAATAGGAATTTGTCTGATGTTTTCCTGTAATTAGACTGGGATTATGGGCTTTCGGGAGAAACACCGTAGAGGTGAAGTGCCATTCTCATATCACATCAAGAGTATATCTTATCAACATGATTTATTACTGTTAATGTTAACCTTGATTTTTTTGGTTGCAGGAGTGTTTGCCAGATTTCTCCAGTGTAAAATTACTCTCTTTCCCCCTTTCCATACTGTACTCTTTGGAAGGAAGGAAGTATGGGCAGAACACACTTAAGGACTGAGAAGTTATACTCCATCTTCTTGAGCACAAAATATGAACATAAAAACTACTTGTAATTATTCTGCATGGGAAATTTGTCTCTTCTCTCCCATTATTTGTTTATGCAATCATTTACATTAGAACTTGTGGATATTTATTTTCTACTTTGGGTTATATGCTAATACTACTTTATTTTGTTGCTCACATTGTTCTAATTTCAGCCATTGGTAGCTCTTTCAATTTGTTCCTCCATCACTTGGACATGTCCCCATTCTTGTGGGTGTTTTGTTTGTTGTTTGTCTCTTTTTGTTTATTTGTTTTAGTATTACTTTACTTTCTGGCTCTACAAGATGCTCCAGGTTCATCTTATATTTTCCTTGCCTCAATACTAGAATGAGCCATTTCTCTAAGGAGCACTGGTTCCTCTTATTGGAGAATGGTACTAGAAACCAAGATCTGGACAGTAGGTGTGCTCCTTGCTACTGGGGAGTTTCTCAGCTGATAGGGTGAGAAACTAGACTAACATATGTATATACAGATCTATAAATATTTCTATATGTAAACATCTGTACCTACATTAAGCTAATCATGAGTTCATGCTGATGTCTCCAACTCTAATCCATTACCACATGGATCATTCTAGCCTCCTCCCCTTGCTTATCTGTAACCTCCCACCCTAACAGTAGAAAACCTGGCTCTGTTGGTTGCCTTTGCATTTTCTTAGCATCACTGGTGAGCAGAGGGTTTAAGTTTGATGAAGTCTAATTTAATTTTTTTTCGTTTTATCTTTAGTGCTTTGTTTCCTCTCTAAGAACTATTTGCCTACCGCAAGATCATAACGTTATTCTCCTACGTTTTTTTCTAGAAACTTGGTAGTTTTAGCTCTTATGTTTAGGTCTGTGATCCATCTTGCATTAATTTGTGTGTGGTATCGTCAATCTTTTCTCACTTTTTTAATACATTGTCCAGCATCACATGTAAATAAAACCTGTGTGTATAGCTGTTTGTGGGAAAAGTTCCCCCTGCAAAGCCTCAGATGATTTTTTCGAGTTAACTAAAACTAAAGCACTTTAGTGCGTTAAGAAATAATAAAGCAAAGCATAACATATGGAAGGACACAGCATTGCATGTTCAATCCGTTTAACAGCAAGAGTGTGATTGGCAGCTTTGGTGAGAATTATTTCAGCTGAAGGATGGTGGCAGAAACCATACTGCAATGTTTTAAAACTTCATTAGGAATTACTGAAACACAGGCAGAGAGTATAACTGAGGAATTAGCAGCTTTAGTGATGGAAAGGACTTTGAAGATCAGTGACTTGTATAAGATCCCACAGCTAACTAAGTAGCAGAATCAGGACTCAAACTGAGGTATTTTCATTTTCCTGGCTGGAAACATAGCTTGTTTCCATGTTGATTTGAGAATGGAAAAAGGCATAGGCTTTGGGGTCAAATGGATGGCATTTAAAATTGCCACTTCAGGGCTTCCCTGGTGGTGCAGTGGTTGAGAATCCGCCTGCCAATGCAGGGGACACGGGTTCAAGCCCTGGTCTGGGAAGATCCCACATGCCGCGGAGCAACTGGGCCCGTGAGCCACAACTACTGAACCTGTGTGTCTGGAGCCTGTGCTCCGCAACAAGAGAGGCCACGATAGTGAGAGGCCCGCGCACCGCGATGAAGAGTGGCCCCCGCTTGCCGCAACTAGAGAAAGCCCTCGCACAGAAACGAAGACCCAACACAGCCAAAAATAAATAAATAAATAAATAAATTTAAAATTGCCACTTCACATTGGCAAGTTTTCTGCACTTCTCTGAATCTCCATTTCCTTATCTACCTCTTAGGAATGTTAGGAAAATTAAACGAAATAATTAGTTCCTGTTCAGCTTCCTACAAGATGCTGACAAAGTAAAGTTACTAGCTCCTTCCCCCAAGATCAATCTCAGAGGAGCTACAGAGAGAAAAAAAACAAAAAACAGCCAAGTTACCTGGTAAACACCCAAATACCAAGGAAATAGAAAATTCTGGGGCAATATGGCTGTCCTGAACTGGTGTTTATGGGATAATACATATGGCATGGGGCATAAGGCAATGGAGGATAAAATATGAAAGAAATTGTTTGGCTTTTGTGTCAAACCTGCTATTCTCTTGGGACAAACTTCACCTGCTTCTATATAGCAGCAGGTACAGAGAGACAAACATATTTTAAGATGAGCAAATACCTTTGTAATATTTGTTGTTGTTTAAAAACTGCTACGAGCAAAGGAAAAGGAGAGCATATATTTAAACTAACCTAGAATGAAACACTCTAGATAATAACAAGATATGGAAGGTGGAAATGAAGGAAAAACAAGGGATATGAAGATGTCATAAAATTCTTGTCTACTATATCATTTTTTAAAGTAGAAAACATAAAAAAGTAAGATAAATTGAAATTACAAATTAAGATGATAGAAAAAGTTACAAATATATCAATAATTATAGTAAGTATAAATGAAGTAATCTCACCAGTCAGAAGACAGATGGGATTTTAGAAATCCAGATATATTCTGTTTAAAAGACATATGCCCAAAGAACATGGATATAAAGAGTGAAAAATAAAAGGATAGTATATACTATGTCAGGCAAAAACTAACCAGAAGAAAGCTGGTACATTGTTAGGGGTGGAGAAGGTCATGGTGGAATGATAAAAGATTCAATTCACCAAGCTAGAGCAGTCTGAGACATGTATGCATCTAACAAAATAGCTTCACAGTAGATGAAGCAAATATTTATAGAGCTACAGAAAAAAATTGATAAATCCACCATTATTGTGAGCAATTCTATACACCTCTCTCATTATTAATAGGCCAAACAGACAAAATTTTAGCAAGGACATATGGAAGATGTCAACAAAACAATTAACAACTAGGCCAAATAAACATCCAACAATCAGAGAATACATATTTTTCTCAAGTATACATGGAACAGTTACAAATAATCATATATTAAGCCATGAAGAAAGCTTCAACAAATTTCAAAGCATAGATGTACAATAAAGTTAGTCATTGAGGGACTTCCCCGGTGGCGCAGTGGTTAAGAATCTGCCTGCCAATGCAGGGGACACAGGTTCAAGCCCTGGTCTGGGAAGATCCCACATGCCGCAGAGCAACTAAGCCCATGCACCACAACTACTGAGCCTGCGCTCTAGAGCCCGCAAGCCACAACTACTGAAGCCTGCTCACCCTAGAGCCCACGTGCTGCAACAAGAGCAGCAACCACAATGAGAAGCCCACACACCACAAGGAACAGTAGCCCCCACTCGCCGCAATTAGAGAAAGCCCACACGCAGCAACAAAAACCCAATGCAGCCATAAATAAATAAATAAATAAATAAATAAATCTAAATAAAAAAATAATTAAAAAAATAAAGTTAGTCATTGAAAACAAAAAGATAAATTAAAAATCCCAGTTCAATATTTCTTGGCTGAAGAAGAACTTATGATGGAAAATTTTAAATGTCTAAAACTAAATGACAATGAAAAGAATACAAATCAGAATTTGTGAGATAATGCAAAATAGACGTTTAAGGGAAATTTCAAGCCTTAAATGCTTATGTTAGAAAAGCAGAAAATCTCAGAATTAATAAGTTATGTGTCCCCCTTAAGAAGTTAGAAAAATAACAACAGAGTAATGTCAAAAAAATAGAAAGAAACATAATAAAGGAAAGAAAAGAAAGCAGTGAAATAGCAAGATACAATAAGAAAATCAACCAAGTTAAAACTTAATCCTTTGAAAAAATTAAAATAGATAAAACTCTGGCAAGACCAATTCAAAAAACAAGACACAGATATCATCATGAATGAGGATACACAAAGGGGACTATACAAGTTATCTATTGCTGCGTAACAAATTATCCTAAAATTTGTAGCATACAATGACAACTGTATTATTTGATCTTGATTCAATGGGTCAGGAATTCCGGCAGATATCAATGGAACAGTTCATCTCTGCTTCACGTCTGTAGTCGCAGCTGGGATGGCTTGGTTAGGTGCTGGCGGGGATGGATAGGGCTCTCTCCTCTCATTCTCTCATCTCTTTGTCCCAATAGAGCAGGAGGATTCAAGATGGTCTCACCCACCTGTGTGGGGCCTTGTTACTGACCATCAACTGGGGCCACTCTTTCTACACGGTTAGTCTTATTCTCCAGCAGGTTCTCCATTTGGCCTCTTTCTTCAGCAGACTATTTTGGACTTCTGTACATGGCAGCTGAGTTCCTTCTCAGCATATGTGGAAGACCTCTTAAGACCTGGGTTTGGAAGTCCAAGAATGTCACTTCTACCTCATTCTATTGGTCAAAGAAAGTCACAAGGCCAGCCCAGATTCAAGGAGGTTCAATCTTATGGGAAGGGTAGCAGAGTCAAGTTCAAAGAGGATTGGGCACAGGAAGGAATGATTCATTGGGAGCCATTTTTAGCAATCCACAGGAAAGGCATAATTACAGATAAAGTACTAAAAAGACAAGAAGAGAATACCATTAAGACCAATATGCCAGGACTACCCTGGTGGCACAGTGGTTAAGAATCTGCCTGCCAATGCAGGGGACATGGGTTCGAGCCCTGTCCGGGAAGATCCCACACGCTGCAGAGCAGCTAAGCCTGTGAGCCACAACTACTGAGCCTGTGCTCCACAAAAAGAGAAGCCACCGTGCACTGCAACGAAGAGTAGCTCCTGCTTGCCACAACTAGAGAAAGCCAGCACGCAGCAACGAAGACCCAACGCAGCCAAAAATAAATAAATAAATAAATAAATAGACCAATATGCCAATTTTGAGAACTTAGATTAATGAATAAATTCAATAGAAAGCTTAAGTTGTCCTATAACCAATTGAAGAAGTTAAAACTATGGTTACATATGTTTCCATAAAGAAAGCAGCAGGCCCAAATGGTTTTACAGATAGGTTCTAAGAGATTCCTCCTCCAACTCAGTTCATGGTAAATTCAATAAAAGGAAGAAAGTTGGTATAAAGAATGCCATCTTCCTTACTAAAAATAAAATCAAGAACCTCTAAGTTTCCCACTGTAAGTGGTGGCAGCTCGTCTTTGCAACACCAACTTAATCTCCCTGAAATATACCATCCTTTAGGGATCTTTAGCCCACATGGTCAGTCCATTGATTACTTGTAACTGAAACAAGGCTGGTTTATTTCAAACAGGGCTTTAGTTTAAATGCTAGGGTATTATGAAAGGACAATGTCTATCATGCTGTATTTCTTAGACATTTTCCATTGCATAGATCTAAGGGTAGAAGGGAGTTCATAGTGTCTCCAGTGGTCTGAAGAAGCAGCCCAAAGTGGTCCATCTCATTCTAAAACTGCCAAACTCTCCCATTTTTCCTTAAAAATCACCTTGATGCATTTTTCTTCATGAAACGTGAACTCTATATGGAATTTATTTAGTATTTTATTCCCAAAATCTTCAGCAAAGGTAGATGCTCCAGGAAGCCCCATAATTTTCCTGTGATTAGGTATTTTTCAGTGTGCAAAGCACTGGAGATAATCTGATTTGGTACAGACCTGGTACAAACCCAAGGGAACCCAGAAATAAAGAGATCTTGCATAATTTTTCCCTCTTTGCCTTCTTGTCTCCCTTCATATTTGGGGCATATCTTTTAAGTCCACCACCCAGAGTTGTTCCTACAGTTCTAGACAAGACCTGTCTACTTTTCTAGAGTTGGCCTGCACAGTTCTAGTTTCCTGGTAGAAGAGCCACTTCTTCCTGGGGAAGATCTCATGAGTAGCCCCCTCTCGCTGCAGCTAGAGAAAGCCCGCACAGCAGCAAAGACCCAACACAGCCAAAAATAAAATAAATAAATAAATAATTTTTAAAAAGAAGCAGGGGGAGGGCTTCCCTGGTGGCGCAGTGGTTGAGAGTCCGCCTGCCAATGCAGGGGACACGGGTTCAAGCCCTGGTCTGGGAGGATCCCACATGCCGCGGACCAACTGGGCCCGTGAGCCACAATTACTGAGCCTGCACGTCTGGAGCCTGTGCTCTGCAACAAGAGAGGCCGCGATAGTGAGAGGCCCGCGCATCGCGATGAAGAGTGGCCCCTGCTTGCCGCAACTAGAGAAAGCCCTCGCACAGAAACGAAGACCCAACACAGCCAAAAATAAATAAATAAATAAATAAATATTTTAAAAATGTATTTATTTATTTCCGGGAAGAGCTGTACTGCTTCCATGATGGATGCCCAGGATGGCTGCCACAGCCTGGGTGAGGTCCTTGAGCCTCGCTTCCCTCTGGTCCAGGTCCAAGGACCTGGCAGTCTCATTGCTAAAACTCAGAACAGCTGCCAAATTGGTCACTCCAGGCCTGGGGCACAGTCCTAGGGGTTGGCTGCAGCTGGGGGGTGGGGCCCATCAGGCTGGGCCAGGCCCCACCTCCCGGCCTCTGAAGTTCTCTCTGCTCAAGCCCAGGGGCGTCTTGTTGGCTTAAAGGATGGCTCCAGGGTTTCCCTGTGGGACAGCTGGGGGCTGCTGAGTGGGAATATCCCATCTGCTCCCCAAAAAAGCCAAACTGTGTGATGAGCTGGAGGGGGCTGGCCTGAGATTCTGCCCCCCTTCCCGGAGCCCCAGAGCAGGCTAGTCCTGGCACTCCCACTCTACAGGGAGCCCACTGGTAACACTGCCTGAGGGGCCCTTCAGTGGGTCTCTTTCTGCACGGCCAGAAAGAGACATCTTCATCTACATCTCCAACCTTATTGAAAAGTAAATTATCCCTACCTTCCCCCCACCACAAATTCACAAAATGATAATACACTGAACACGGATTGGAGAAATGATTCTGGCAGCAGCCTTGCTGCCTAGTGTCCACCTCCTGCATGCTGGGCCCGCTGGGCACGGCCAGTGGCTTCCTGGTCCTCTGGCTTCGAGGACACAGGCTGAGAGTGAGGCTGAGAGCTGGTGTCTGAGGCTGGCCTCTGAGCAGACATAGCTTTGGCTGCCCCATGAAGGCCTCGCCACTCACCTGTTTCTTTTTAATGTGGCTATTAGAAAAACTTTAATTGCGTGTGTGGCTTACATTACATTTCTACTGGAAAATGCCGTTGTAGTTTATGAGAAACTTCGCTGTCTGAAATATCGAGGAAAATGGAATGTCTCACCCCCTGTGGGTTACTTTGACACAGGGAAGCAGCCTCAATTTCCAACCCAGGGATTCAGAAAAGAGGTTTTTAAACGGTAGTTTCCAAGGAAACAGGTAATCAGACCAGAATATTTCTAACAGAAGTTTAAAAAATGTTTCCAACAGGAGGAGGCCAAGGCCACGTAAACAATGTTTCTCCTCAGGCTGTACAATTCCTCTCCTTTGGAGTGATCACTGCTTTTTCACCAGTGACATCACCTGCTCTGCTTTTGCTTCCAGAACAAAGATGACAGAGAAACCTCAATGGCTAAAGTGCCCGTGTTCGTGACAGCACCAGTCCACAGTGGGTCCCCGCTTCTTCTGCTTCCCCCTCAGTATCACTCAGCACTGGCCCAGGCCCTGAGGTAAGCCCCTCCCAAGTCTCTCTTGCCCAGACATCCCAGGATCCCCGGGAGAGGCTGCATGCTCTCTTGCAGCAGCAAGTTAATAAACCAAACTTAAACCACAAGTGTGTTCCTGGTGGTCTTCGTCTGATGGGCTTTATCTGTGGACCTCTTGAAGTGGAGTCTTGAAATCTTGAAACTGGATTACCAAAAAGGAATGAATCATTCATTGATGCAAGAAACACTTATGATGTAAAGGGTGGAGTTTTAGAGTCCAACCAACCTGGGCTGAGTCCTGGGTTGCTCAGTGTCTGTTCTCAAACTTCATTGATGCAGGTTCTATCAATACCTACTTGGTAAGTTTGTCGTGAGGATTAAATGAAATACCCTATCTGAAGAACTCAGCAGAGCAGCTAGCATACAGCGAACACTTAGAAAATGGTAGTTACGGTTAGTTGACCACAAAGGGGAAAAGTTAGGATGAGAACCAAATCCTGTGGACATTCCTGTGTTCTCTGGACCAGCCCTGTTTCTGACAAGGCAGGGAGAGGGGGTTGGGTGGCAAATGGAATTTAATTAATTAATTAATCAATTTGCCTGTAAGAGTTAAAGTTGAAAGGAGGGTGAAAGGGCCTCTAATCTCCACTGGAATTAAAGGGTGAAGGAATTACACACAAAGGACTCTCCTTTTCTGTTTTCCCAGGTTTTAAAGATGCTCTTACTTTATATGCTTAATAAACTTTTTTTTAACATCTTTATTGGAGTATAATTGCTTTACAATGGTGTGTTAGTTTCTGCTTTATAACAAAGTGAATCAGCTATACAAACACTTATATCCCCATATCCCCTCTCTCTTGCGTCTCCCTCCCACCCTCCCTATCCCACTCCTCTAGGTGGTCACAAAGCACCGAACTGATCTCCCTGTGCTATGCGGCTGCTTCCCACTAGCTATCTATTTTACATTTGGTAGTATATATATGTCCATGCCACTCTCTCACTTTGTCCCAGCTTACCCTTCCCCCTCCATGTGTGCTCAAGTCCATTCTCTACGTCCGCATCTTTATTCCTGTCCTACCCCTAGGTTCTTCAGAACCATTTTTTTTTTAAGATTCCATATATATGCGTTAGCATACGGTATTTGTTTTTCTCTTTCTGACTTACTTCACTCTGTAACTCAATAAATTTTAATTCCTAGTGGCTCCAGGGTCCATGTAAACCAAGCCTTGGATTAGCAGGCTACCAAGATGAGTACAGCATACTGTGGAAAGAGTGTGGGCTTTGGCTCCATAGATTTGGGTTTAAATCCCAACACTGCCACTTTTTCAATCCATAGGTTAAAGGCCACACAAGGCCTTGGACAAGAGACTCAATCCTTCCAGAGCCTCTGTTTGATAACACCTTCCTCATGGAATTTTAAGATAAAGATACATTATATAAAATACTTGGCGGAGATTAACCAAGATGGCGGAGTAGAAGGACGTGCTCTCACTCCCTCTTGCGAGAGCACCAGAATCACAACTGGCTGCTGGACAATCATTGACAGGAAGACCCAGGACTTCACCAAGGAGGACACCCCACGTCCAAGGACAGAGGAGAAGCCACAGTGAGACGGTAGGAGGGGCGCAATCAGAGTAAAATCAAATCCCATAACTGCTGGGTGGGTGACTCACAGACTGGCGAACACTTATACCACAGAAGTCCACCCACTGGAGTGAAGGTTCTGAGCCCCACCTCAGGCTTCCCAACCTGGGGGTCCGGCAAAGGGAGGAGGAATTCCTAGAGAATCAGACTTTGAAGTCTAGTGGGAATTGATTGCAGGACTGTGACAGGACTGGGGGAAACAGAGACCCCACTCTTGGAGGGCACACACAAAGTAATGTGTGCATCGGGACCCAGGGGAAGGAGCAGTGACCCTGGGGGAGACTGAACCAGACGTACCTGCTGGTGTTGGGGGGTCTCCTGCAGAGGCGAGTGGTGGCTCTGTTTCACCGTGGGGATAAGGACACTGGCAGCAGAGGTCCTGGGAAGTTCTCATTGGCGTGAGCCCTCCCAGAGTCTGCCATTAACCCCACCAAAGAGCACGGGTAGGCTCCAGTGTTGGGTTGCCTCAGGCAAAACAACCAACAGGGAGGGAACCCAGCCCCACCCATCAACAGTCAAGTGGATTAAGGTTTTACTGGGCTCTGATCGCCACAGCAACAGGGAGGGAACCCAGCCCCACCCATCAACAGTCAAGTGGATTAAGGTTTTACTGAGCTCTGACCGCCACAGCAACAGTCAGCTCTACCCACCACCAGAGCCTCCCATCAAGCCTCTTAGATAGCCTCAACCACCAGAGGGCAGACAACAGAAGCAAGAAAAACTACAATCCTGCAGCCTGTGGACCAAAAACCACAGTTACAGAAAGACAGAGAAGATGAAAAGGCAGAGGGCTATGTACCAGATGAAGGAACAAGAAAAAACCCCAGAAAAACAACTAAATGAAGTGGAGATAGGCAACCTTCCAGAAAAAGAATTCAGAATAATGATAGTGAAGATGATCCAGGACCTCGGAATAAGAATGGAGGCAAAGATTGAGAAGATGCAAGAAATGATTAACAAAGACCTAGAAGAATTAAAGAACAAACAAACAGAGATGACCAATACAATAACTGAAATGAAAACTACACTAGAAGGAATCAATAGCAGAATAACTGAGGCAGAAGAACGGATAAGTGACCTGGAAGACAGAATGGTGGAATTCACTGCTGCGGAACAGACTAAAGAAAAAAGAATAAAAAGAAATGAAGACAGCCTAAGAGACCTCTGGGACAACATTAAACGCAACAACATTCGCATTATAGGGGTCCCAGAAGGAGAAGAGAGAGAGAAAGGACCAGAGAAAATATTTGAAGAGATTATAATCGAAAACTTCCCTAACATGGGAAAGGAAATAGCCACCCAAGTCCAGGAAGCGCAGAGAGTCCCATACAGAATAAACCCAAGGAGAAACACGCCGAGACACATAGTAATCAAAGTGGCAAAAATTAAAGACAAAGAAAAATTATTGAAAGCAGCAAGGGAAAAACGACAAATAACATACAAGGGAACCCCCATAAGGTTAACAGCTGATTTCTCAGCAGAAACTCTGCAAGCCAGAAGGGAGTGGCATGAAATACTTAAAGTGATGAAAGGGAAGAACCTACAACCAAGATTACTCTACCCAGCAAGGATCTCATTTAGATTTGATGGAGAAATCAAAAGCTTTACAGACAAGCAAAAGCTAAGAGAATTCAGCACCACCAAACCAGCTCTACAACAAATGCTAAAGGAACTTCTCTAAGTGGGAAACACAAGAGAAGAAAAGGACCTACAAAAACAAACCCAAAACAATTAAGAAAATGGTCATAGGAACATACATATCGATAATTACCTTAAACGTGAATGGATTAAATGCCCCAACCAAAAGACATAGACTGGCTGAATGGATACAAAAACAAGACCCATATATATGCTGTCTACAAGAGACCCACTTCAGACCTAGGGACACATACAGACTGAAAGTGAGGGGATGGAAAAAGATATTCCATGCAAATGGAAATCAAAAGAAAGCTGGAGTAGCTATACTCATATCAGATAAAATAGACTTTAAAATAAAGAATGTTACAAGAGACAAGGAAGGACACTACATAATGATCCAGGGATCAATCCAAGAAGAAGATATAACAATTATAAATATATATGCACCCAACATAGGAGCACCTCAATACATAAGGCAACTGCTAACAGCTATAAAAGAGGAAATCGACAGTAACACAATAATAGTGGGGGACTTTAACACCTCACTTACACCAATGGACAGATCATCCAAAATGAAAATAAATAAGGAAACAGAAGCTTTAAATGACACAATAGACCAGATAGATTTAATTGATATATATAGGACATTCCATCCAAAAACGGCAGATTACACGTTCTTCTCAAGTGCACACGGAACATTCTCCAGGATAGATCACATCTTGGGTCACAAATCAAGCCTCAGTAAATTTAAGAAAATTGAAATCATATCAAGCATCTTTTCTGACCACAACGCTATGAGATTAGAAATGAATTACAGGGAAAAAAACGTAAAAAAGACAAACACATGGAGGCTAAACAATACGTTACTAAATAACCAAGAGATCACTGAAGAAATCAAACAGGAAATAAAAAAATACCTAGAGACAAATGACAATGAAAACACGACGACCCAAAACCTATGGGATGCAGCAAAAGCGGTTCTAAGAGGGAAGTTTATAGCTATACAAGCCTACCTAAAGAAACAAGAAAAATCTCAAGTAAACAATCTAACCTTACACCTAAAGAAACTAGAGAAAGAAGAACAAACAAAACCCAAAGTTAGCAGAAGGAAAGAAATCATAAAGATCAGAGCAGAAATAAATGAAATAGAAACAAAGAAAACAATAGCAAAGATCAATAAAACTAAAAGTTGGTTCTTTGAGAAGATAAACAAAATTGATAAGCCATTAGCCAGACTCATCAAGAAAAAGAGGGAGAGGACTCAAATCAATAAAATCAGAAATGAAAAAGGAGAAGTTACAACAGACACCGCAGAAATACAAAACATCCTAAGAGACTACTACAAGCAACTTTATGCCAATAAAATGGACAACCTGGAAGAAATGGACGAATTCTTAGAAAGGTATAACCTTCCAAGACTGAACCAGGAAGAAACAGAAAATATCAACAGACCAATCACAAGTAATGAAATTGAAACTGTGATTAAAAATCTTCCAACAAACAAAAGTCCAGGACCAGATGGCTTCACAGGTGAATTCTATCAAACATTTAGAGAAGAGCTAACACCCATCCTTCTCAAACTCTTCCAAAAAATTGCAGAGGAAGGAACTCTCCCAAACTCATTCTATGAGGCCACCATCACCCTGATACCAAAACCAGACAAAGACACTACAAAAAAAGAAAATTACAGACCAATATCACTGATGAATATAGATGCAAAAATCCTCAACAAAATACTAGCAAACAGAATCCAACAACACATTAAAAGGATCATACACCACGATCAAGTGGGATTTATCCCAGGGATGCAAGGATTCTTCAATATACGCAAATCAATCAATGTGATACACCATATTAACAAATTGAAGAATAAAAACCATATGATCATCTCAATAGATGCAGAAAAAGCTTTTGACAAAATTCAACACCCATTTATGATAAAAACTCTCCAGAAAGTGGGCATAGAGGGAACCTACCTCAACATAATAAAGGCCATATATGACAAACCCACAGCAAACATCATTCTCAATGGTGAAAAACTGAAAGCATTTCCTCTAAGATCAGGAACGAGACAAGGATGTCCACTCTCACCACTATTATTCAACATAGTTCTGGAAGTCCTAGCCACGGCAATCAGAGAAGAAAAAGAAATAAAAGGAATACAAATTGGAAAAGAAGAAGTAAAACTGTCACTGTTTGCGGATGACATGATACTATACATAGAGAATCCTAAAACTGCCACCAGAAAACTGCTAGAGCTAATTAATGAATATGGTAAAGTTGCAGGTTACAAAATTAATGCACAGAAATCTCTTGCATTCCTATACACTAATGATGAAAAATCTGAAAGAGAAATTATGGAAACACTCCCATTTACCATTGCAACAAAAAGAATAAAATACCTAGGAATAAACCTACCTAGGGAGACAAAAGACCTGTATGCAGAAAACTATAAGACACTGATGAAAGAAATTAAAGATGATACCAACAGATGGAGAGATATACCATGTTCTTGGATTGGAAGAATCAACATTGTGAAAATGAGTATACTACCCAAAGCAATCTACAGATTCAATGCAATCCCTATCAAATTACCAATGGCATTTTTTACGGAGCTAGAACAAATCATCTTAAAATTTGTATGGAGACACAAAAGACCCCGAATAGCCAAAGCAGTCTTGAGGCAAAAAAATGGAGCTGGAGGAATCAGACTCCCTGACTTCAGACTATACTACAAAGCTACAGTAATCAAGACAATATGGTACTGGCACAAAAACAGAAACATAGATCAATGGAACAAGATAGAAAGCCCAGAGATTAACCCACGCACCTATGGTCAACTAATCTATGACAAAGGAGGCAAAGATATACAATGGAGAAAAGACAGTCTCTTCAATAAGTGGTGCTGGGAAAACTGGACAGCCACATGTAAAAGAATGAAATTAGAATACTCCCTAACACCATACACAAAAATAAACTCAAAATGGATTAGAGACCTAAATATAAGACTGGACACTATAAAACTCTTAGAGGAAAACATAGGAAGAACACTCTTTGACATAAATCACAGCAAGATCTTTTTCGATCCACCTCCTAGAGTAATGGAAATAAAAACAAAAATAAACAAGTGGGACCTAATGAAACTTCAAAGCTTTTGCACAGCAAAGGAAACCATAAACAAGACGAAAAGACAACCCTCAGAATGGGAGAAAATATTTGCAAATGAATCAACGGACAAAGGATTAATCTCCAAAATATATAAACAGCTCATTCAGCTCAATATCAAAGAAACAAACACCCCAATCCAAAAATGGGCAGAAGACCTAAATAGACATTTCTCCAAAGAAGACATACAGACGGCCACGAAGCACATGAAAAGATGCTCAACATCACTAATTATTAGAGAAATGCAAATCAAAACTACAATGAGGTATCACCTCACTCCTGTTAGAATGGGCATCATCAGAAAATCTACAAACAACAAATGCTGGAGAGGGTGTGGAGAAAAGGGAACCCTCTTGCACTGTTGGTGGGAATGTAAATTGATACAGCCACTATGGAGAACAATATGGAGGTTCCTTAAAAAACTAAAAATAGAATTACCATATGACCCAGCAATCCCACTACTGGGCATATACCCAGAGAAAACCGTAATTCAAAAAGACACGTGCACCCGAATGTTCATTGCAGCACTATTTACAATAGCCAGGTCATGGAAGCAACCTAAATGCCCATCAACAGACGAATGGATAAAGAAGTTGTGGTACATATATACGATGGAATATTATTCAGCCATAAAAAGGGACGAAATTGAGTCATTTGTTGAGAAGTGGATGGATCTAGAGACTGTCATACAGAGTGAAGTAAGTCAGAAAGAGAAAAACAAATATCGTATGTTAATGCATGTATGTGGAACGTAGAAAAATGGTACAGATGAGCCAGTTTGCAGGGCAGAAGTTGAGACACAGATGTAGAGAATGGACATATGGACACCAAGGGGGGAAAACTGCGATGAGGTGGGGATGGTGATGTGCTGAATTGGGCGATTGGGATTGACATGTATACACTGATGTGTATAAAACTGATGCCTAATAAGAACCTGCAGTATAAAAAAACAAACAAAACAACTAATACTAAACTTTCATTGGGTTATTTGTATGGAAATATGTTAATATAAATGTTTCAGACATTACATGAAATTTCTAAAAATCTTATATTTGTATTTGTATGGAAATATGTATGGAAATATGTTAATATAAATGTTTCAGACAGTACATGAAATTTCTAAAAATCTTATATTTGTATTTGTATGGAAATATGTATGGAAATATGTTAATATAAATGTTTCAGACATTACATGAAATTTCTAAAAATCTTATATTTGTATTTGTATGGAAATATGTATGGAAATATGTTAATATAAAAGTTTCAGACATTACATGAAATTTCTAAAAATCTTATATTTGTATTTGTATGGAAATATGTATGGAAATATGTTAATATAAATGTTTCAGACATTACATGAAATTTCTAAAAATCTTATATTTGTATTTGTATGGAAATATGTATGGAAATATGTTAATATAAATGTTTCAGACATTACAGGAAACGTCTAAAAATCTTATATGTTCTGGTATAATGTTATAAGTAATAATCCTAGTTATTACTTTAAAATGTATATCTCAGAAATAACTAATTTTCTTGTCAACTGCATTATTATGAACTTTCATCAAATCTTTAACCATGGTCATTTTTAAGTCTTTTGTCATTTACAGACAGTTCTGGGTGTACTCTGATGATTTTGCAAATATGTTCCTATAAAAGAGTTTCATCTTCAAGAAATTCATGGAAAAGACTCTGACAAGTACAGGTTTCTGATAACTGACTGTACTGCTGAACTGAATGAATAAGCATTTTCAGAACTCTAATGAAAAACTGATGAACTCATAAAAGTGCTAACAAAAGATCAAGATAAAAAAAAGAAATTAATTACATGGGACTGAGTGAACTGATGAGGATGAGTATAATTTTTGTGACTTTCTGTCTGAATTAAAAAAAAAAAATCCCACAAGGACTCAGAGGAAAAGAATATACAAATCAATTTTCACTGCAAAGTAAAGGAGCTGTTACAGTGGAGGATTACTGGACTGAATGTCAATGTTATGACATAGTATAAGTGTGTTTCATGTTTGGTAATTGCAATCATTGTTGCTTTTGTTGTGGTCATCCATGTACAATGCTTGGTGTCAGTCTATCTATCTCTTGTAAAAATAAAATACAGTGTGTGTGTGTGGAAAAAAAATAAAAAAAAAAAAATAAAATAAAATAAAATACTTGGCAAATAGTAGATTTTCAGCGAATGGTACTTTAAAATAATAACAGTGACAAAAATAAGAATAATAACTGTATCCTTGAATCTACCAATAGAAACTATGCACACTTCTAATTAAAATATTGAGAAATAAAGTGCAAGACGTATTGCTATCAAAAATTAGTAGAAATGACAAAGTTAACGTTAGTTGGTCAAAACTATAAACTGGTAAAGTCTTTCCAGAAAACAAGCATAAGAGGGCTTCCCTGGTGGCACAGTGGTTAAGAATCCGCATGCCAATGCAGGGGACATGGGTTTGATCCCTAGTCCGGGAAGATCCCACATGCCGTGGAGCAGCTAAGCCTGAGTGCCACAACTACTGAGCCTGTGCTCTAGAGCCCATGAGCCACAACTGCTGAGCCCACATGCTGCAACTACTGAAGCCCATGCACCTAGAGCCCATGCTCCGCAACAAGAAAAGCCACTGCAATGAGAAGCCGGCGCACCGCAACGAAGATAAGAATAAAACACAGCCAAAAATAAAAATAAATAAAATAAATTAATTTAAAAAAAAAAGAAAACAAGCATAAGAGATGTTTCCCAATCAGTCTTACTTGTTTAAAGGGTGGGTAAGATTTCACTTAATTCATAACACTGTAAGCCATTGCTTTGGATCAGCATTTTCACCCCTAGATGCCATTTTGAAATTTAAAAAAAGAACTCATTCACTTATTGCTGCTTTGTTTCCACTTATTGCTGCTTTGTTTCCACCAATCATTAAAAGCTATTGATGATTCTTCCCTCAGAAACTGAGAAAACATAGCAGAAATGCAATAAATAGGTTGATTGACATTTTTGTATGTAGATGTTTTATATAAAGTGACAAATATTTCATTTTTTATGGTGCTGTGAACCCATAAAATATGATTGAAAACACTTTTTAAAAAAGCTCTGGGGGGCTTCCCTGGTGGCGCAGTGGTTGAGAATCTGCCTGCTAATGCAGGAGACACGGGTTCGAGCCCTGGTCTGGGAAGATCCCACATGCCACGGAGCAGCTGGGCCCGTGAGCCACAGCTGCTGAGCCTGCGCGTCTGGAGCCTGTGCCCCGCAACGGGAGGGGCCGCGATAGTGAAAGGCCCGCGCACCGCGATAAAGAGCGGTCCCCGCACCGCGATGAAGAGTGGCCCCCACTTGCCGCAACTAGAGAAAGCCCTCGCACGAACCGAAGACCCAGCACAGCCAAAAATAAATAAATAAATAAATAAATAAATAAAAATTTAAAAAAAAAAAAAAAAAAAAAAAGCTCTGGGGCTTCCCTGGTGGCGCAGTGGTTGAGAGTCTGCCTGCCAATGCAGGGGACGCGGGTTCGAGCCCTGGTCTGGGAGGATCCCACGTGCCGCGGAGCGGCTGGGCCCGTGAGCCACAATTGCTGAGCCTGCGCGTCTGGAGCCCCTGCTCCGCAACAAGAGAGGCCGCGATGGTGAGAGGCCCGCGCACCGCGATGAGGAGTGGTCCCCACTTGCCGCAGCTGGAGAAAGCCCTCGCACAGAAACGAAGACTCAACACAGTCATAAATAAATAAATAAAAGAACGTGAATTTCTTTAAAAAAAAAAAAAAAAAAAAAGAGGCATCAGGGAAAAAAGCCCTGCCTTGGTGAAGCAATTATTTAAAAAAAAAAAAAAAAAAAAAAAGCTCTGTAAAATTTAAGCACACACCTCCAAAATCATCTCTGAAAATGTGTAAATACAGAGTTGGCAGATTGCAATGATTTAAAAGTTATGCATACACACTGACAAAGCCTGGAAGGAACTGTGTGATGTGGCAAGACTGTGTGAACCTTTCTTGTATTTTAATTTTTAACAGTGTTGTAATAATTTTTGTACAATAAATAATAGCTTAAAAATTCGTGCAGGGCTTCCCTGGTGGCGCAGTGGTTGAGAGTCTGCCTGCCAATGCAGGGGATGCGGGTTCAAGCCCTGGTCTGGGATGATCCCACATGCCATGGAGCAACTGGGCCCGTGAGCCCCAGTTACTGAGCCCGCGCGTCTGGAGCCCATGCTCCGCAGCAAGAGAGGCCACCGCAATGAGAGGCCCACACACTGCAACAAAGAGTGGCCCCCGCTCACCGCAACTAGAGAAAAGCCCGCGCACAACAACGAAGACCCAATGCAGCCAAAAATAAATAAATAAATATATATATATTTAAAAAAAAAAAAAAAGAGAGACATGTACCACAATGTTCATTGCAGCACTATTTACAACAGCCAGGACATGGAGCCAACCTAAATGTCCATCGACAGATGAATGGATAAAGAAGATGTGGCACATATATACAATGGAATATTACTCAGCCATAAAAAGAAATGAAATTGAGTTGTTTGTAGTGAGGTGGATGGACCTAGAGTCTGTCATACAGAGTGAAATAAGTCAGAAAGAGAAAAACAAATACAGTATTCTAATGCATATATATGGAATCTAAAAAAAAAAAGTGGTACTGATGAACCTATTTGCAGGGCAGGAATAAAGATGTAGACACAGAGAATGGACTTGAGGACATGGGGTGGGAGGGGGAAACTGGGGTGAAGTGAGAGTAGCATAGACATATATACACTACCGAATGTAAAATAGTTAGCTAGTGGGAAGCAGCAGCATAGCACAGGGAGATCAGCTCGGTGCTTTGCAATGACCTATAGGGGTTAGATAGGGAGGATGGGAGGGAGGCTCAAGAGGGAAGGGATATGGGGACATATGTATGCATATAGCTGATTCACTTTGGTGTACAACAGAGACTAACACAGTACTGTGAAGCAATTATACTCCAATAAAGATCTATTGGGGCTTCCCTGGTGGCGCACTGATTAAGAATCTGCCTGCCAATGCAGGGGACATGGGTTCGAGCCCTGACCCAGGAAGATCCCACATGCCGCGGAGCAACTAAGACCATGCGCCACAACTACTGAGCCTGAGCTCTAGAGCCCACAAGCCACAACTACTGAGTCCGCGTGCCACAACTACTGAAGCCTGTGCACCTAGAGCCCGTGCTCTGCAACAAGAGAAGCCACAACAATTAGAAGCCCATGCACCTCAACGAAGAGTAGCCCCTGCTCAGCACAACTAGAGAAAGCCCGTGCACAGCAATGAAGACCCAACACAGCCAAAAATAAATGAATGAATTAATTAATTAATTTTTAAAAAAGATCTATTTAAAAAAATTAAGATAAAAAAGTTAAAATGAAAATAAAGAAGTCTCCCTCCTGTTCCCAGCTACCACCTCTCCTCCTCATCCCCTAATTCACTTCCCAGAAATCACCCCTGTTAACAGTTTCTGCTTCATATTTCCTCAAGTTCTATCAAATTTAACAGAATCTATTGATATTCTATTATGAAAGGTTAGGAATTTATCACAATCTAGCTACCTTTCCATCTCTGGATTTTATTGCTTATTTGTTATATTTTTATTTTCTAGTGGTTGCCTTATTTACTTTTTTTTTTTAAGTTTTAGTTTTATTTATTTATTTATTTTTATTTGGTTGCACCACGTCTTAGTTGCGGCAGGTGGGCTCCTTAGTTGCGGCTCACAGGCTCCTTAGTTGTGGCTTGAGGGCTCCTTAGTTGTGGCATGCAAACTCTTAGTTGTGGCATGCATGTGGGATCTAGTTCCCTGAGCACGGATCGAACCTAGGCCCCCTGCATTGGGAGCACAGAGTCTTACCCACTGTGCCACCAGGGAAATCCTGCCTTATTTACTTTAAATAACATGTTTAAATGTTTAGGTCTTGATTTATCAAATTTAGTATGGGTTGAGTACCCCCAATGAAAAATGAGAATAATACCTTCCTTTCTATTTCTCTCTATCTACCTCCCAGTTTCTCTTAGTTGTATTCATATGTGTTTGAATTATATTGTATTTTCCCTTTTCCATTTCTCCATTCAAGCAAGTAACAGGCTCTGAATTCTAGCACTTCAGGGGAAGTATAGGACAGGGAGGAAAGCAGAATTAGCCTGTAAAATTTGTTATGGCTTTTGTTTTCCATAAGCCTAAGGTCATTGAGGAGCTCAGGATTTGAGGGAGAAAGCTTGATGACCTGGAGAAGCAGGAGGTGGGGATAGGCTTCTCCCCTAGAGATTCCATGAGCGCTGGGTTGTGGTGATGATTTGTGTGCGACTCAAACACTGCTCCATGATGGAACTCTGAGGAGAAGGCAAGCCTCGGAAGAGGTAGCGATGTCAGGTATCTGGAGAAGGCAGGACCCTAGCACAGGGTTCCCAACCTCTGCTAAGACTCCCATGCCACACATGGGGCCTCAAAGGAGCAGAGACCTGCTGCATTGGAAACAATCATTCACTGAGGCTCTCAGTTACCTGGGTGTACAGATTACTAATGTCTGGACAGTGCCCGTTCTCTCTGATGCTTTGGCAACTGTATACCTTGACAGGACCCAGGGAGAGCAGAGAAACCCCAAGAATATCTGTGCTCACATTTCCCATCAATCAGGGCTTATGGGGGAGGTTGGAAGAGAAAGGGAATACTTTCCAGAGGCAAAAATTAAATTGAAGTGTAGAGAATAAAGTGATATTTCTTAAATACCTGAATATGTTGCCTGAGATTTATACCCTGCCACATAATTTTTTTTTATTTTTATTTATTATTTATTTATTATGTTTATTTTTGGCTGTGTTGGGTCTTCGTTTTTGTGTGAGGGCTTTCTCCAGTTGCGGCGAGTGGGGGCCACTCTTCATCGCGGTGCGCGGGCCTGTCACTATCGCAGCCTCTCTTGTTGCGGAGCAGAGGCTCCAGACGCTCAGGCTCAGTAGTTGTGGCTCACGGGCCCAGTCGCTCCGCGGCATGTGGGATCTTCCCAGACCAGGGCTCGAACCCGTGTCCCCTGCATTGGCAGGCAGATTCTCAACCACTGTGCCACCAGGGAAGCCCCCACATAATTTTTAAATTGTCATGGTTTATGACATTTATATGCACATCTGTAATATAATTATTAAATCTCCTGTGCTTTGGGCATTGTTTGATACCCAAAAGTGAAAATGAATAGCTAGCACATATGCTGTTATGATTACGTAAGTATTATTCACTGTGAACCAAATATTGTGCTTGGACTAATTTAGAAGGAAACTGAATCCTACGACATTAAAAGTTTGCTGCTGGGCTTCCCTGGTGGTGCAGTGGTTGAGAATCTGCCTCTCAATGCAGGGGATACGGGTTCGAGCCCTAGTCTGGGAAGATCCCACATGCCGCGGAGCAACTAGGCCCGTGAGCCACAACTACTGAGCCTGCGCGTCTGGAGCCTGTGCTCCGCAACAAGAGAGGCCACGACAGTGAGAGGCCCGCGCACCGCGATGAAGAGTGGCCCCCGCTCGCCGCAACTGGAGAAAGCCCTCGCACAGCAACGAAGACCCAACACAGCCAAAAATTAATTAATTCATTCATTAATTTTTTTTTCCACACACACACACTGTATTTTATTTTTACAAGAGATAAATAGACTGACACCAAGCATTGTACATGGATGACCACAACAAAAGCAACAATGATTGCAATTACCAAACATGAAACACACTCATACTATGTCATAATATTGACATTCAGTCCAGTAATCCTCCACTGTAACAGCTCCTTTACTTTGCAGTGAAAATTGATTTGTATATTCTTTGCCTCTGAGTCCTTGTGGGATTTTTTTTTTTTTAATTCAGACAGAAAGTCACAAAAATTATACTCATCCTCATCAGTTCACTCAGTCCCATGTAATTAATTTTTTTTTTTCATCTTGATCTTTTGTTAGCACTTTTATGAGTTCATCAGTTTTTCATTAGAGTTCTGAAAATGCTTATTCATTCAGTTCAGCAGTACAGTCAGTTACCAGAAACCTGTACTTGTCAGAGTCTTTTCCATGAATTTCTTGAAGACGAAACCCTTTTATAGGAACATATTTGCAAAATCATCAGAGTACACCCAGAACTGTCTGTAAATGACAAAAGACTTAAAAATGACCATGGTTAAAGATTTGATGAAAGTTCATAATAATGCAGTTGACAAGAAAATTAGTTATTTCTGAGATATACATTTTAAAGTAATAACTAGGATTATTACTTATAACATTATACCAGAACATATAAGATTTTTAGAAGTTTCCTGTAATGTCTGAAACATTTATATTAACATATTTCCATACATATTTCCATACAAATACAAATATAAGATTTTTAGAAATTTCATGTAATGTCTGAAACATTTATATTAACATATTTCCATACAAATAACCCAATGAAAGTTTAGTATTAGTTGTTTTGTTTGTTTTTTTATACTGCAGGTTCTTATTAGGCATCAGTTTTATACACATCACTGTATACATGTCAATCCCAATCGCCCAATTCAGCACACCACCATCCCCACCTCACCGCAGTTTTCCCCCCTTGGTGTCCATATGTCCATTCTCTACATCTGTGTCTCAACTTCTGCCCTGCAAACTGGCTCATCTGTACCATTTTTCTAGGTTCCACATACATGCATTAATATACGATATTTGGTTTTTTTTAAAAAAAAGGTTTGCTGCTTAAATCCTTCCTTAATTTTTTCTGCTTCTGCTTAGTTGCCACCATTGTTGTATAACCTGATGTCTTGGATTCTTATTTTTGTGCTGAAGCACTTCCTCAAGTAATTTTTTTCATGTATGGAGCATGAGTGGTAAATTTTTAATTCCCAGATATATTTATTTTGTCCTCATGCTTATTTAATAATAAGGCTAAGTTAAAAAAAATCTTCCCTTAGATCTTTGAAGACATTACTGCACTTTCTTCTTCTTTTTTTTTTTTTTTGGCTGCGCTGCCTGTGGAATCTTAGTTCCCCGACCAGGGATTGAACCGCGGCCTTTGGCAGTGAGAGGGTGGAGTCCTATCCACTGGACCGCCAGGGAATTCCCTGCACTTTCTTCTATAGTCTTACTTTTTCTCCACTTGCTAGAGATTAAGAAAAGTGAATTGGAGCCTCTATTTCTTGTGTGTTTCTATTTCTCCTTGTATCGCCTATAGTTTTGCTTTATGAATATTAATGCTATGTTCTTCAGTGGATAGATTTTATATCTCCATTGTGAATTTCCCCTTCAGTATTATAAAGTATCTTGTTTAATGCTTTTTTGGCCCAAATTCTGAAGTTACTACGAGTCTGGCTTTGATTTTTCTCTGAGGCGCCAATACTCTTACCAGAAAGCATCCTTCATGAACTGCACTGATGGTCGCTCCACAGACAGCTGCTCTCTTAGAATTTGCTGTTGCTGAGCCTCTTAGAAGGAACCTGGCTTGCCTTTGTCCTGAGATGCAATTTCTTCTCTTTTGATTTTTTTCATGAAATTCAAACCCATTTGCTTTCTATTTTCCAGGTAGTCCTCAAATTTTCTGGTACACTGATGATACTCTAATCATTGTCTACTGATATGGCTTTGTGCTTTAAAAGATATGTCTTATTCCAGTGGGAGGGTGTGGGGTTTGTCATGTGTCACAGTCTACACCTGGACCTGGAATTTTTCCTAGAGATTTTTTTTTTTTTTTCCACACCGCACAGCTTGTGGGATCTTAGTTCCTGGACCAGGGATCGGACCCAGGTACTTGGCAGTGAGAGCACAGAGCCCTAACCACTGGACCGCCAGGGAAATCCACCCTTAGAGCGTCTTAATAAACACCAAATTTATAGGAATAAAACACTGTTTAGCGTCTATCCATTTTCTTCTTCCTTCCTTTATTCTTCAACATGCATTGCATATACACACAAAATCATTTAATTTATCATCTGTACGCTTTTCCTTAATATTCATTAAAATTCTCAGTGCCGGGCTTCCCTGGTGGTGCAGTGGTTGAGAGTCTGCCTGCCAGTGCAGGGGACACGGGTTCGAGCCCTGGTCTGGGAAGATCCCACATGCCGCGGAGCAACTAGGCCCGTGAGCCACAATTGCTGAGCGTGCGCGTCTGGAGCCTGTGCTCCGCAACAAGAGAGGCCGCGATAATGAGAGGCCCGCGCACCGCGATGAAGAGTGGACCCCACTTGCCGCAACTGGAGAAAGCCCTCGCACAGAAACGAAGACCCAACACAGCCATAAATAAATAAACTAATAAATTTAAAAAAAAAAAAAGAATGTTTAAAAAAAAAAAATTCTCAGTGCCTTAGTTCTCTTTTCTCCCCATAAATGTAAAAACTGGAAAATGTAAAATACTGGAAAGACCTATTTGAATGATGTATCTCTAGTGAGCTTTCAAAAATTTCAGCATACATTTTAAGACATATTACTATACTATTATGTGACCATTGTAGTAGAATGGCATAACTCCAAAGGGGATTACAGCAATCTATAGTCAGAATACAGTACAATAATTTTTAAAAATGAATAAGTTCAAAGGTTTGAATAAATTACTTGCATGTAATTTTATTCTTATACTTTCCATACATTACCAGCTTCAAGGCATTTTACAGCTAGCAGTTGATATTATTTGCAATGTCATTTTTTTCTTTATATGCTAAATATACAAGCAGAAAGTTATATATTCAATTTAACTATAAATATATGTGATGTCATTATCTACCTGATCTTAAATCCTCATTTTGGAAGATACATCTTTTTTCTTTTTTAATAGAAACGTTAATTCACCTACTTTGTTAGCTGCATCAGAATCTGTGTTATCACTTTTCATTTTGGAAATCTAATTGAGTCCTTCTTTAAAGGAACCAAGTTGCAGTATATCAGACTTACCACGTGGTGGCACACGAAAGTCCAGAAACCAGCATCATACAGACCTGTATCAGGCCTGTATTTAAAAATTTAGGCAGACAGCTATCTTGTAGGTAGCAACAGGAAACAAACAGAGCTGTGAAACAGTCGTATTAGAAGATGCTAGGGACTTCCCTGCTGGCGCGGTGGTTAAGACTCCATGCCCCCAATGCAGGGGGCCAGGGTTCAATCCCTGGTCAAGGAATTAAATCCCACATGCATGCCGCAGCTAAGAGTTCACATGCCACAACTAAAGAGCCCTCGAGTTGCAACTAAGACCCAACACAAACAAATAAATAAATAAATAAATATTTATTTTAAAAAATAAATAAAAATGCTAAAAATGTTCTATAGCTTGATCAGGGTTGTGGTTACATAGGTGTATACATATATAAAAATTCAATCAAGCTATATATCTAAGATTTGTGCATTTTACTATATGTATATTATACCTCAATAAAAAATTTTTGTGATTATAAATGAAAAACATTTTATATAAGCCACCTTAAACTTTTCCCTATTATTGAACACAACAACAAAAAATTTCAGAGGGAGGATTTCCTCGGTGGTCCAGTGGGTAAGACTCCATGCTCCCAATGCAGGGGACCCGGGTTCGATCCCTGGTCGGGGAATTAGATCCTGCATGCATGCTGCAACTAAGAAGTCAGCATGCCGCAACTAAGAAGTCTGCATGCTGCAAATAAAAGATCCCACGTGCTGCAACTGAGATCAGGCGCAGCCAAAATAAATAAATAAATAAATATTTTTTAAAAATTTCAGAGGAGTACTATATATTAACAGTTTCCCTAAACATTATGAAACTATTTAATAATAGTTATTTTAACTTAGTGCAATAAATTTAAAACATTCTGAAACTGTCAACGTTAAAATTGTCAATTGCAGTTAAAACTGGACCATCAACAGCACAACAATACAGTGGATGGATAAATCATGGGTATAATCACATATTGGAACATTATCCGGTAATGAGAATTAGGGAAGCACAGCTACATGCATCATCATGGATAACTCTCACAACACAAATTAGGTGAATGAAACAAGTCACAAATGTCACATATATAAACTTTTATATAAAGTTCAGAAATAGTCAGAATAAACAATATTGTTTATGGATGCATGCATAGGTGGTAAACCTAAAGAAACACCAGAATGATTATAAAAGGCAGAATAGTGGTTACCCCTTGAGGGGAGGGAGGAAGATGCCATCTGCAGAGGAGAACACAGATGGCTTCTAAGGTCCTGGCATCATTCTGCTATATTTCTTCACCTGGGTGGTGGTTACACAGGGGTTTGCTTTATAATTTCTCTTGAAGAGTAAAAGAGGCAGGCTTAAAGGTAAAAATCCAATAATCAGGTTTTTTACAGTCCAGAAAGCCCAGGGGTTTGTCTTCTGGCAAACTGAAAGTAGTCACAGGCATCTGGCATTATATGTAGGGTTGCCAGATTTAGCTAATAAAATAAGAAACTACAGCAAATAACAATCAGGAAGCTCAGTTAAATGTGAATTTCTAGTAAACAACGACTAATTTTTTAGGATAAGTATATCCCCATTCAATATCTGATCCCATGCAATATCTGGGATACTTACTTAGCCTGGCAACACCAGTTATGTGGTGGCAACACTAATTATGTGGCAAGTTGCACAAGCAGAACCAGTTCTCAGTGGGCCATTGAGTGGAGTAACCAGAGGAGGATCAAGGAAAGGAAAGAGGAGGAAGAAAAGTCCTTTTTTTTTTTTTGAATTTTAGAATTTTATATATTTTTTTATACAGCGGGTTCTTATTAGTTATCCATTTTATACATATTAGTGTATATATGTCATTCCCAATCTCCCAATTCATCACACACACACACACACACACACACCCGCCACTTTCCCCCCTTGGTGTCCATACGTTTATTCTCTACATCTGTGTCTCTATTTCTGCCCCTCTGGTAACAAAAGTCTTAAAATAAATTAGCCTGATCCTAAACCCCTATTTGAACAACAGAGTAATGGATTTGCTGAGTTTAACCATTATTGCAATAGTTCAAGAGCAATGAATCGACATAAGCTATTGAATAATTTCTGCCAACAAAAAGCAATATCAGCAACTATTTAATAGAGCCACCAGTGTTTTTGCTAAATATTGCATCTCTCTCACTGCATCAGCATCTCTTCTGATGATTTTGGATGAAGATATTGTGGAAGATAGCCCTGATGATGTTCATTCTGTGACTAAAGTTTTTCTAATTCATAGGCAATGATTAGTAGGAGTGTGAAGTTGCAAGTGAGGTTGTTTTGTTTTTATTCTACAAATATTCTCTGACAGCCAGAACCCAACTTAGACCCAAAGGACAGGATAATGAATGACACAGACATAGTCGTTTCCTGTGGAACTCAGTGTCTAGGCCCTAAGGGACTGTAAGATGATGACAGACAGGAAGACAGACATAGATAGATAGATAGATAATTATGTGCACTAGGGAAAATATTATCTAGCAATATTGGATATCTGCTGTTTGCTGGCCAGCGTTCCTCTTTCTTTTGGGAAATCACCAGACCCAGTTCTATGTTATTTGGTTTGGGTGGAACTGACCCCAAGCCCATGACCACAGTTGATGATGACTGACTCAAGGATAGGCAAATAATTCAATTATAACTGATGAACTCCTGAGAGACATTAAGTAGAGGCTTCTGGAAAAGTGAAGCATTCACTCTTGCCTTTGGTTATGGTCACTATGTTGCTAATTTGAGGGAAGCCATCCAGACAATCAGGACTGTCAGATACACACGGGCAGAGGGCATCAATTACAGGTGTAAAAGATAAAGTCAGCCCCCAGAAAAAGCATCCTGGTGACACTGTTTAGCCCTGATTCAAGATGAACTGAAACTCTTCACAGACTTTTCAGTTAAATTGAGCCAATAAATTCATTCATTTTTAAGGGCAGTTTGAGTTTCAGTTTTCTATCATTTGCAGCAATAGAGTCCTAACTGATACAATAAAAGTCTAAGAGGAAATAAAAGATTTCTTTCCTATTCCCCAACATCCAGTTTCATCCCCTGAAGATAATCACTGTTACATTTCTTTCAGACATTTGTTTGCCTTTTCATGCGAATAAGATTGTATTCCACCACTTGCGTTTTTTAATCTTACGTTGTATCGTGGACATCTTCATTTGTTGATGCAAAGTAGTCTGTAAATGTGTCATCATCAATTTAATGTCTTCCACTGATAGAAATTAATTTTCCCTCAGTTTTTACCTTAATAAACAATACCTTGATACATGTCTTTGTGAATTTATGCAATTATTAAAAAACTCTAGAAACGGAATTGCTCTTTCAAAGGGAATGTATGTTAACAATTTTGCCCTCCAGAATAATTAAACCAATTCACACTCTTCTCAGAAACAGAAAATGTTTCTCCTCACCATTGCGAACACTGCATTTTGTGAAATTTAAGAAATTTTGCCAATATGAAAATGAAAAGCAGTATTGTTCTCTTGATATGCATTTCTTTAATGAATGTATAACACACAAAACACAAATGGAGAGACCCATACATACTTAGGCTATTTTATAAATTAACTATTTTCCTATAAATTCCCCATTCATATCCTTTGCCAATTTTCTTTTGGGTCATCTGTCTTTTCCCTATTGATTTGTCTTTATAAATTAAGAAAATAAACCCTTTGAAACCTCTCTGGCAGTCCAGTGGTTAAGACTCCACGCTTCCACTGCAGGGGGCATGGGTTCCATCCCTGGTCGGGGAACTAAGATCCCACATCCCACATGCAGTGGGGCATGGCCAAAAAAGAAAGAAAGAAAATAGAACCTTTTCTCGCATATGGTTTGAATATATTTTTCCAAGTTTGTTGTTTGTCCTTCAACATTTCTTTATTTCTCTCCCTCCCCCCCTCCCTCCCTCTCTCTCTCTCTCTCTTTCTTTCTTTCTAGTATAACATTTCAAGCATACAGAAAACAGGAGAGAATTATGTAATGAGCACCTGTATGCCCACCATTCAGCTTTAAAATGTCATCCTTTGCAATTTTGCTTCACTTTTTAAAAATGAAAGAATAAAATGTTACAGATACAATCAAAGCTTCTTTTATATTCTCACTGATCCTATTCCTCTCCACCTCTCCCCAGAGGTAATCACCACCTTGAAGGTGATGTGCATCTGTTTTTGGAGACCCTTTATATACTTGAAAACCACCTCTTATGCACCAAAGGTTTAAATATTTTCCTACATCATTAAAAAAAAAAAAAAGACAGCAATAACAAATTGACTGTTAACAGTTGTTCTCAAGTAAGTCTCATCAGGATCTGCAAGCATCTTTCTAAGATTAATTCACATTATTCCAATAGTAGGGTTTGCAAAGCTCCCGTGAGAAGCTCTTCACAAAGTGTGCCAGCCTTCTGATTAAGGTTGCTAATAAAGATCAAAGAGGAATCTACCCATCAAACTTGACTCAAATGAGGTTATGATTGGATATATTATATATTATACTATAATTTATTTTAACTCCAGGAGAATTTATTTTTTAAAGGGTCATAGTACCACATTTTGCCCACTTTGAAACATACGTTAATTTGGGTCAAAGCCCTGTATATAAGCAGTGATGGTCATGGGGCAGGGGTGTTCAGATTCACTTGAACATATGAAAAGAAGAAATTTCTTAAATAGAGTGATGAAACCATTGTGGTCATGTCTGAACACTTTGGCAGAAAGAATTAAAAGAGTTTTTAAAAGATCTTTGAATAATCTCTAGTCTTTTGAAAATATTCTGAAACTTCTACCTCATTGTTTATTTTTTAAAACTATTTTATTAAATAAATAGTTTTAAAATATTTATTTGGTTGTGCTGGGTCTTAGTTGTGGGCAGGCAGGCTCCTTAGTTGTGGCTTGAAGGCTCCTTAATTGTGGCATGCAAACTCTTAGTTGCAGCATGCATGTGGGATCTAGTTCCCTGACTAGGGATCGAACCTGGGCCTCCTGCATTGGGAGCGCAGAGTCTTAACCAGGGAAGTCCCATCATTGCTTATTTTTAAAAGATCCCAAATTAGGCTTAGCCTAAACGAGGGAGTCACCTGTGATTTTGACAAGCGTCTGAAACAGTATACTTCTATGGCTTTATACTTTTTTCACAGATCTCTTTTAAAATATATATAACATAATTTTGTAAAATTGTAAAGTTTGTAATAATTACTTCTTACTGTGCATATTCTTCTGCAGCTCATCGTGGTTATTCAGCATGACTTCAAAATTTATCCGTGTCGATACATGTATTGAATAGCTTGAGTTGATTCATTTTATCTATTCAATAGTATTCCCCCTGTGAATTTGATTTTCAATTTTTTAATTAATAAACATTTAGATTCTTCTTTTCTCTTCTGGTAAAAACAGTGCTGCCTTGAACAAATCTCCTTGTGCACATGTCTGAGAATTTCACTAGTTTGTCTGACTACAAGTGAAACTGCTGCTTTGTGAGACCCACATCTCTGTACTGGATATTGTCAAATTGCTCTTCCAAAAGGTTGTATCATACACTTTCTATTTTCCCTGGCAGTAAATGAAGGTTCCTGTTTACCCATATCCTTTCTGTTTCTGGTATTTTTGTTTTGGAGTTGTATAATTTTAATAGAAGTACTTTTAATCAAATTATTGCCTTGTGACTTCTAGCCTCTGTGTGTGTATATGTGTGTTGTCATGTTTGGAGGGTGGGTTTTGTTTTTTGTTTTTTGTGTTTTTTTGATCATGTTTAGTTTAGGTAGCTATTGCAGCTAACTTTCAAATATAGCTTTGTTGTTGTTTGTTTTGTTTCACAATGAAACAAAGAATAGTGCTATTTGTTCAGAAATCTGGTAACCCTGCATTATGATGCTTTCCAGATTGTACAACTCTTTGCCTGCCAAATATTAAGAGGGGCTAACAGTAAAATTAAATTAAATTCAGAAAACTGTGATTTGAAAACTGTCCTAACCACTATGTATAATAGCCAAACATTTTTCATTGAAAGGTTTTTGCTCACTGCACAGAACCGGGTTATCTGATAAAGCATTAATAACTGTATGAGGTCCAGGGTGAACAGTTAATCTGGAGGGTTCCAGTACTGATGTTTCTTTCCCCCTATCTTCCTTGTCCTACTTCTTTTGAACAGTGTTCACTTTCTCTTCCTTTTCAGGTCAGTCTTAAAGTTTCAGTAAAGTCTTAGATGTAACAAAGTTCAGGTTAAAATTTTTTGCAGTGTAAGCTCATTCAAGGCACTGAACTTTCTCATGCCATCCCAGCTAAAAAAAAGCTAAAACTCCAAACCTGTAGGATAACCAGATGTGACATTTGCTGAACTGTCTGGTATAAATAAGCAATAAATTACAGAGTGAACAAGGACTGTAGCAGGTGTGGTAAATTAGGAATGGCTTTTTGACATAAACTGATGATATTTTTACTTCTTCTGGAACAATCAGAAGTATTTTTTTATTTTACATGCTTAATCTTTTTTGTGAAACATTCTTTCATAACAGTATAAAATCTAGCAACACTTTATCACAGCATCCCTGGGTGGGAGGTGTTGCTTTCTTTCACCATCTAAATGTCCCTAAATGAAGAATTTTTGCCTCAAGATGTGCATTCCTCCAAATTATTTGTGAAATTTCCTTTGAAGAGAGTCCAGCTACTGTAGAAAAGTTTAAATCCCGCATAAGGATAGTCATTTTGTTTTCCAATATTTCACAATTTTTAGAAAGTGGCAAAGTCTTTAAGCTTTTTTGTCCAGACCTCGGCTTTTTTAAATAAGAATTTGAAGAAAACCAGTCTTCACTCAAGACACATGGAAAGACATCCCTAGTTTACAAAGTCTTCTCAGACCCTTATGGTAAGGTATCCATAATCCTATTCTCTCCACAGAAAACTGCAAGGCACTTTTGGTTACAATTTGTGTTGCAACTTCTCTTACTTATGTATTACCTTTTGGTTATTTAATTATTGGAACTCACTGTTCCATAAATCTGTGCCTGTCATTTACCTTCTGTTCGACTCCCTGATTCTTGACTCCTACCTTCCTTCAACTTCAGCTCTCAGGTGAAATGCGTAAACTCAGACTTGAAGATATATTTAATGTCTTAAATTGCTTTTATTATCGTCTTCGATGGTATATATAGAAAAACGTTAATAGATCCTTTCTTTCACATCGGGAAATTATAAGTCAATCCTGTTTAGTAGTATGTGTCTCTCCATGCTCACTAATAAACTCATAGCAGCTGATGGTTGGTATTAATCTCTTTCTAATTAGGGAAGCACATGCTCTCATATCATTCTGAATAAGAGCAATGGTGTTTAATTTCTCTGACCCTTCTCACTTTATTGTCCATTAAGCAATACATGATGATTGTACAGCTTGTCAGAGAGAGTATGGGATGGTAGAATAACATGGGATTTGGAATATATTGCTTGGATTTGAGTTGTACACCATAACCAAGAAATTTATCCCAGAAATGCAAAGTTGGTTTAATACCCAAAGTGAATTAATGTAATATACTTTATCAATAGAATAAAGGACAAAACCATAGATGTAAGAAAAAGCATTTGATAAAATTCAATGCCCTTTCATGATAAAAGCAATCAATAAACCAGGAATCGAAGGGAACTTTCTCAACCTAGTAAAGGACGTTTACAAAAATCTTTCTCCTGGGAGCCCACACCTTCCTTTGTTCTTCCATTCCAAAAACTACTTTTACCTGATTTTATGTAGAGAGGTCTGGGATAGTCCAATGTCTGGGCCTGGGTGAGATTGTCTTCTAAGTGTGGGACTCAGTTTTAAGAAGTCTACTTGCCCACAGGTATATGCCATATTATCCACTCTAGTCTTTATTAATAATAAAGGTGATATTTTTGGTTCATCTCAGCCCCAAATGCCTTAGACTTTATATTATTCCTCAACTGTCTCAGAATTGAGGCAGGGAAGAGGGGTGATAGTGTTGGGTCCCTTTAAAGACCCCAGCATGGGGCAATAGAAGGAACAATTTACAGACAAGTTTTAGACATGCACAATAGTAATCGCCAGAGTAATGACTAGAATCTTAGACTGTTTTTTAAAAGTTGGAAAGGATCCCAGAGGTCATCTAGCAGCTAGATTCTAACCAACAGGGGTTAAGTAATGTGTACAAGACTACCCGGCCATCTAGTGACATATCACAACTAGAATCCAAATTTTCTTTCAGCCCACTGCACTTTCCACCACACCCTGCTACTTCCTTAATATACTGAGATAAAAAATAGCACTTTATGCTATTTGTTATCATCTTATCTGCTTCCATGAAGGTCAGAATTTTGTCATTGCTATAGATGAAGAAAGAAATGCACTTAAGTTAAATAACTTTCCCTCGGTAATAGTGCTTATCAGAGGTAGCACTGGAAATGAAAAATAGTACTCTAATTTTAGTTCAAGGCTGTACTTATGAGATCATTTTTTCTGTCAAAATGCCAAACTGAAATAAATAGGAGAGTGGGGCAGCATGGAAATACAGTCATTGCAGCCGAATCTCTGGTTATGTTAATTCAGCTGACAATCTTTGGTTCCTTTTCTAGCATGATGTCAGAGTATGTTGTGGTATTAAAATTTCCTCCTATAAGAATAGAAGGAAATAAGTAGAATGGGGTGTCACTGCCTAACTCCAAAGCCTGTGATCTTAATTAACTATGATGTTTACTGCCTCCCCAGATGCATAAGGCGCAAAGGCAAATGTTTAGACAATAAAATGAAAGTTATTCATAAAAGGAATAGAACTTAGCACTTGGCTATTACAGCTTTCTTTAAATAATCGTTCCTGTAAATTTATTGGTGGAAACACAATAATGTGAAAGGAACACATAAGGCCACTGAGATGACAGCAGATCTGTTAATCAGGCCACTACTCTTTGCTTTTCTACAAAATCTACAAATGAATTTGGTTCTCTACAAAAAAAAGATCTTTAATCCTATCTGCTTGCCGTGTTGAGAAGTCATTCATTCATTCATACGTAGTTTTTGAGCACATACTGTGTATCAGGCACAGCTGTAGGCACTGGAACTGGGGTTATAAATAGAACTAAGTCCCTGATCTCATTGAGAAGAGGGTATTATGAAACATGATAAAATCCCTTATTTGCTGATGTTAGAGATAGGCATTACTCTATTTAATAAACTTGTAATATTTGTGTCCTTAGAAAAGAAAAAAAACCGTGGTCAAATAAGTTTGGGAAATAATGCAACTATAGTCTCTTCTTAATGCTTCAAATTACACAGTGGTATATTAAAGCCCCTAAGATATTAGCCAATAAAAGAAACTCTTTAACTCCATTTCCCTGACTTATTTGACCATTTAGGGTTTTTTTTCCCTCATTTTTGGGATAGCATTTAACCTCCTGTGGAATGAATGTTCCAAAGAAGCCAGTTTTAGAAAATACTGGACTGTAAGAGCTCTTCGTATTGCTGTTTTTCTGTTTATATATGTTCTATGATTCTTTTTTTAAAATTATAGTTGATTTACAAATATTGTGTTAGTTTCAGATGTACAGCAAAATGATTCAGTTATATATATATTTTTCCAGATTATTTTCCACTATAGGTTATTACAAGATGTTGAATATAGTTCCCTGTGCTATACAGTAAATTCTTGTTGCTTATCTATTTTATGTATAATAGTTTTTATATTCTATGATTCTATATCAGTTTTAGTTTTATTTTATATGGTTAAGTTTTGGAAGACAAAAATGGACCTGCACTTGCCCAAATACATAATAATAATCAACTATATTATATAAGGGTCTATTCGGGCTTCCCTGGTGATGCAGTGGTTAGCAATCCGCCTGCCAATGCAGGAGACACGGGTTCCAGCCCTGGTTCGGGACGATCCCACATGCTGCGGAGCAACTAAGCCTGTGAGCCACAACTACTGAGCCTGTGCACCTAGAGCCCATGCTCCCAACAAGAGAAGCCATCACAATGAGAAGCCTGTGCACCACAACGAAGAGCAGCCCCTGCTCACAGCATCCAGAGAAAAGCCTGCATGCAGCAACGAAGACCCAATGCAGCCAAAAATAAAATAAATTAAATAAATAAATAAATAATAAGGGTCTATTGGACATACTTTTTTTCTTACCTTTTCCAGATTGATTTATCTCTGTAAACCACTGTAACTTTTTAAAAAGTAGAGGGACTTCTCTGGTGGTCCAGTGGTAAAGAATCTACCTTACAATGCAGGGGACGCAGGTTCAATCCCTGGTCGGGGAACTAAGATCCCACATGCCGGGGCAACTAAGCTCGTGTTCCACAACTACTGAGCCTGCATGCAGCAACTACTGAAGTCCGAACACCCAGAGCCCGTGCCCCACAACAAGAGAAGTCACTGCAATGAGAAGCCCACTCACCGCAAAGAAGAGTAGCCCCCGCTTGCCACAACTAGAGAAAGCCTGCGTGCAGCAATGAAGACCCAACGCAGCCAAAAAGAAAAAAAGAAAAGAAAGAAAAAGAAAAAAACCCATCTTGTTATGTCTTTTAAATCTCTTTTAATCTACAAGTTCTCCCTCTGTCCTTTCTTTTCCTTATATTTTATCTGTTATAAACTCAGTCTGTTTGGCACATAGACTGTTCTACCAACTGGATTTTGCTGATTACACACTCATGATATAGTTCAGCACGTTCCTGTGCACTCTGCATTTCCTAGAAGCTGGCAACTGGATCCAGAGGCATCATCAGGCTCAGGTTCGATTCCTTTGTGTTCTTTTTTCAAGAAGTCTAGTTTTTCACTCTTTTTTCCTTTTAGCATTAGCAGCCATTGATACTCAATATTTAGATTCATTAATTCATTGAGAGTTGCAAAAAGATGATATTCTATTTCTACCATTTTGCTTTTATGTATGACTTTAGATACATGATATTGTATAATGAGGTGCTATCCTTCATCTACTATTTGGTTATCCAATGGAACAGTTTTTACAAAAAAGGCAGGAAAAATGTTTGAGTTTTCCCATTTACTTCCCTAGTTTTTGGTACAATGAATTGATTCCCTATCATGTTTTAAAATTTTCAGTGAGATTTTTAAAATATTATAATGAACTTAAACATATTTAAGGGACTTCCCTGGTGGCACAATGGATAAGACTCCGCACTCCCAATGCAGGGGACCGGGATTTGATCCCTGGTCAGTGAACTAGATCCCACATGCATGCTGCAACTTAGGAACCAACGAGCCGCAACTAAAGAGCCCACCTGCTGCAACTAAGACCTGGCGCAACCAAATAAATAAATAAATAAATAAACATGTTTAAGAGATTTCAGCTTATTGCAACTCTAATCCATTTTTTTTTAGGCCACACTGTTTGACATGAAGGATCTTCATTCCCCGACCAGGGATGGAACCTACGCCCCCTGCAATGGAAGCTCAGAGTCCTATACACTGGACCGCCAGGGAATTCCCCAACTCTTATCTTTTTTGAAGTTTCAATTTTCCCTTATTTGACTGTGGGGACTCTTCAAATTGACTCCTTGGACATGATCATAATAGTTTTCAATAGCATTCTTGCCAGCTGGTATGTCAAGATGCTCCATTTTCTGCCACGGACTTTGAACCCTAGAATCAACTATTTTCCCGAGGACTCCTGGTTTCTTTGAATGGGAAATGTTTCAAGACCACAACATAGTTGCTATTTCTAAGCATCTTTAGTAGAATATATATTACCTTACAAGTTCATATTCATATTTCTGTTTTAAATTCAGGACGACATAGTTTTTACTTAACCTCTTCTAATATATTACATCTGTATCTTCTGTCTTCCACACCAAGAACCCTGGTTCTCAAGGTAACAGGGGATGATAGAGTCAGCATATTCCATAGTTTTCATTTACTTTTTCCCACATGATACCAACAACAGTCCCAGAATAACAATACTAGTTGTCTCAGAATAACAATACTGGGACTTCCCTGGTGGTCCAGTGGTTAAGACTCCGTGCTTCCACTACAGAGGGCACAGGTTCCATCTCTAGTCCCTCATGCCACACGGTGCAGCCAAAAAAACAAACAAAATAAAAACCAAAAAAAAAAAACACCTAATACTACTACTGATATTAATATTACTAATATTATCACCAATTACTAAGAAAATAGAAAAGTTATCTAACCTGACTGTGGTGCTTCTTCTTGTTTTTATGTAATGTTTAAAAAATATGACTGCTTTCTGAGATTTCCTGACCATGTTCCCCTCAACTACTTTTTATCTGGATCTCCTCTTTACTTCATCAGTGTTGTCCCTATCCTTATCAGTTTTTATTCCAAGGCCAGTAGCTTCTCCTCAGAGGTATGTCCTGGAAGGGAGGTTTGGTTGGTCAGCATTGAGAATTCATATGGGTGAGACTGTTTCCACCCTTTCAGGTCTTATGAAGACTCCATTGCACTCATCTGCTATTGGAATGGACAAAACCCCGCCCAGTTTCATTTGCTATTCTCAGATTGGCTTTCCAGCAAATACCTGTTTCTCTTTGGGATTCTCCAGTTTTCTGGTTCATTGAATATCTAATTGATTGATTCCTCTCCTCTCTTGCATAGACTCTAATATCATGGTCCTGTGGTTGTTGGTGATTTGTCCCCACCTGCTTATATTTTGTGGGGATAACTTATCATCTTGTTTTGTTGTAAGTGTTATCCATGGGTTTTAATTTTGCTTTTCAATTTCTCTGTTGGTATGTAGGGTTTTGAGAAGATCCAAAAACTATGCTGTTACTTCCTAGAAGCCCAATATAACTTTCCATGGACTGAAATTTAATTATTTTTATATTACACATTATGCTTTTTCAAAATAACTATTATAAAATCATTTCACCCTTACAGAAAATTGTAAGAACAGTATGAAGGATTTTAGTTTGCCCTTTACGCAGATTCTCTAATCAGTTGTTAACATTTTACCCTATTTATCTTATTCTCTCTCTCTCTATCTCTTTCTCACTCAATTATTTTGTATGTATAGTAAAATCCAGTAAAATCATTAAAATCGAGAAATTAAAATTGACACAAAACTACCATCCAACCCATAGCCTGCATTAGAATTTCACTAGTTATGTACCATTAAATCACCCGTTCCCTTCTAATCCCGGATCCAATAGAGGATCATGTGTTGTACCTAATTTTATGTGTCTTTAGTCTCCTTCTTGGAGCAGTTCCTCAGTTTTCCATGTCTTTCATGATGTTGACTATTTATTTATTTTTTGGCCACAGCACGCAGCTTACAGGACATCTTAGTTCTCTGACCAGGGATCAAACCCCAGGCCCACAGCAGTAAAAGCACCAAGTCCTAACCACTGGACTGCCAGAGATTTCCTGATATTGACTTTTTAAAAGAGAATAGGCCAGTTACTTTGTAGAACGTCCATCAGTTTGAGTTTGCCTTATACTTATTATGATTGGATTCAGGTTATTCATCTTTTTGGAGAAGTACCAGAGACATGATGCTATGTTCTTCTCAGTGCATTATCAGGAGGCAAATTAACAAGTGTAAATTTGTCCCATTTCTATCAGTGTTGACTATTATCATTTCATTAAAATGATATCTGCCAAACTTCTTCATTGTAAAATTAATAAGTATCTTGTACTTATTAATTAATACATTGTTAATAAGTATTTTATGGAGAGCTACTTTGATATTATGTAAATGTCCTGTTCCTCATCACATTTTCACTCCCAGTTTTCATGTCCATCGTTGGTCCTTTGCTGAACCAATTATTACTATAATGGTTGGCAAATGGTGATATTCTAATTCCATCATTCTTTCTACATTTATTAGTTGGCATTGTCATACTCTAAAATAAAGCTTCTATTCTTGCCCCATTTATTTATTTACATATATTTACATCAGGATAGACCCATGGATTCCTATTTTATCAAAAGAATCATAATCTGTTGCTTTCATTATTCGTTTTAAGTTTAAATTGCCCCAGGGGCTTCCCTGGAGGTCCAGTGGTTAAGACTCCGTGCTTCCACTGCAGGGGGCCCGGGTTCAATCCCTGGCTGGGGAACTAAGATCCTGCAGGTCACATGGTGTGGCCAAAAAAAAAAAAAAAAGTTTAAATTGTCCCAGATTTAGCTAACAGAAACTCTTCAGTCTGGCTCTTGTCCTCATAAGCCTCATCATTTTTCACCACATGTCCTCATCATTTTTCGGGTACTTCTTTACTTTTATGCTCAACAAGATGTTCCAGGAACATATTGTACTTTCCCTGTCCCAGCCCTGAATTCAACCACTTTTTCAAGGAGTTCTGGATCATTTTAGTGGAGAACAATATTCAGAAGCCACCCTCTGGGTGCTAGGAGTGCTCATTACTACTAGGGGATCACTTCTTCCAGGCCAAGTTTTCTTCCTTTCCACATTGAGAAGTCTAGCTCCCATTGTCTCAATATACTTACTTAATCTTCCTGTATGTCATCAATCTCCAGACCTAATGGCAGACTGAGACATCACCCCCCACTGAGGCCAACGTGTAGTGGAAATGAGGCCTCTCCCAGTCAGCCAGCTCCATTTCTCTTCCCATTATAACGTGTGAATTGCATTATGCCAATACAAAGCACATGAGATACTTTTTTTCAACTCATTCCTATTCTTCATGCAAAAGAGAGTATATCTGAAACTTGGGATTCCATTAATATAATTTATCATAACTTAAAAGATTCATTTTACTGTAGAAATTAATGTCATAAATATTATAACTCAAATTTTCTTATCTGAAATTTCTGGTTTTGTGTTTATGTGTTTGTTATGACACAGTGAGAATATTTGCTCAACTGCTTTCTCGGTATACATCAAACAGTCTGATAGATGAGACATGACCAGTAGGAAAAAAATATAGTGAGAATTAAAAAAAATTCAATTAGCCACAAAAATCACTTCTTGTACTGAAAGACTGATCTTAAAAAACTAACACAGAGCACAATGATGTGAATGTGTTTATTAATACCACTGAACTATACACTTAAAAATGGCTAAGATGGTAAATTTTATATTATGTATATTTCACCATAATAAAAAAAAAATGGGAAAAAAAAAAAAGCTAACACAGGGACTTCCCTGGTGGTCCGGTGGGTAAGACTCCACACTCCCCATGCAGGGGGCGCAGGTTTGATCCCTGGTTGGGGAACTAGATCCCACATGCATGCCACAACTAAGAAGTCCACATGCCATAACTAGGAGGCTGCATGCCACAACTGTGAGCCTGCGTGCTGCACTAAAAGATCCCACATGCGGCAAGTAAGACCTGGCACAGCCAAAATAAATTTAAAAAAGGAAGAAAAGCTAACACAAATTTAACTCAATAAATGTGTCTCTAAAATATTAACAACGTTATTGTAAGCTTTGCCGTAATCGACAGCTACTGTTTGCAGATAATAACTTTTATCTATATGAGCATTACTGCTTATAAAGCACTTAACAACTGTTGATATTATCTCAATTAATCTTTTTCCAGCTCTGTGGAGTAGATGATATTATCTCCATTTTACAGGTAAAATCACAGGCTTATAGAGGTTATGCAATTTGTTAAGGACTGCCCAACTATTAGGTGGCAAAAATAGGATGTAAACATAGTTCTTTTAACACATAACTTATTGTTTCCTTTTCACTATATCATTCCTCTGAATTGGGATTTTTCTCTCATCTCACTCCTGTCCTGTTGGCCAGATTACAAATGGATAACTACTTTCCCAAGTAATTTACTAATTAGCCTGAGATTATTCAATCAACTCAGATCTCATTTCTCCAGCACAGCAGAGAGTGCTTGTCCCCCAATATTAATTTTCCCCTCATTCTGCAGTAATAGAATGGTTAGCCGGGAAAATGGCCACCCAGAGTAAAGTTCATTCCCTAGCCTAGCTGGCAGGTAAGTATGATCATGTGGTAAGGTAGCCATGTGTGACAGCTTCTAGGAACCTTCCTTCAAATGTGCCCCTTTGCCCTTTTTTTGTTTGTCACTTCCTCCATCCTGCTGCCTGCAGGAGCGATCTTCCCTTGGACAATGAGAATTAGGGCTACACCCTAGGAATGTCATTAGGATGGTAAGCTGGAGCGAGACTTCTGGGTCCCAAGGACGTTATGGAGCAGAGCTGCTGGACCAATCCTGTGCTACAAAGTTCCAGACTCTTAATGGAGAGAGAGAGATTGAAAACTTCTACTTTGTTTAAGCTAATGATACTTTGACTTGTCCAGTCACATCCTAATTCAGTATCCATTTGTGGAATCCTAGTTGTCTTCCCAACATTTGTTTAAGCCTTCTGCCATTAGGAACCGGCCTGGTGGTTGAGTGAGATTGACCATAAACCCCACAACTAGAGGTCACATGACTGATTACCAGCCAATCTGGGTTATTGCCATGTGAGGTGGTAAGAGTGATTGGTTCAATGATGAGCACCTAAGGATATCAGCTTATGGCTTTCCCCTGGCCCTAGCAGCTGGTTCAGGTGTGATACAAACAGTGTGATGTTTGGGAGAAGGATGTAACCCTAGATGTAAACACTGAAGCAGGTAGCTTTAGAGAAACTGGGGTGAGGATATAGCTGGCTTGTGGAGGAAGGTGAAGAGAAACCAAGAGAAATGTGGATAAATGGTGTTTTCCCTAAGTTTGGACCAACCCTAAAGCCTGCCCATTTAGTGGTCTTTTCAGGAAAGTGAGCCAGCAAACTTTCAGTTACATTGGTTAAGATAATTTGAATTGGTTTTTATGTTATCTGCATCTAAAGACATCTTAACTAATATACCTTCCAATGGCTTCAGGATTATATCAGTATCCAATAATGCAAATCAACATTTCCAGGGAAGTATTTTTGACAGGAGGTCCTAGTTTAACACAACTTGTTCATACTGGTGACCCTGTTGCTTTATACTCTAATTTTATTTTCAAAATCTTGAAGGATCCTTTTGCAAAGGCTGAGGTGTCTGTGTTAAAGTCCAAATGTTGGGACCCCCCCCCCCGGCAGTGCAGCGGTTAAGACTCCACGCTTCCACTGCAGTGGGTGCAGTTTCCATCCCTGGTTGGGGAACTAAGATCCCACATGCCCTGCAGTGCGGCCAGAAAAAAAAAAAAAAATCAAATATAGAGTTCATCCTTTCTGGAAACATTCCTTGGTTTTCTTATGCTGTCTCATTTCTCACCTTTTTCTCTGCCCATTTTTCACATTGTTTCTGTACTGACCCCTTTGTTTTATTTTCTCTGTTTTCTCTTCTAACTCCCTAAAGGTGGGCATGTCCTAATGTTTAGTCCTGGACCCCCTGATTTAATACGAAGTCTTTCTCAGAGGTGCTGCTCACTCTTATGACTTCAAGTCATGTCTTCGGCCCTCTCCTTTTGTTTCACGCCTCCATTTCCACCTCCACTAGGAAGTACGGGAGCCACCTAAATGCAATGTACCTAAAACCTAAAAAATTTTTCATCTAAAACTAGCTCTCTCTAGGAAGTTCTCTATTTTTGCCTCTGCACCATCATTCTCTCAGTTTCTCAATTCCAAAACTTGTCATCCTTATGTTCTACTTTCCCTTTTCTACCACACGTACCCTGTAACCAAAGTGTAGTTTCTTCCTTTGTGATGTTTTCAAGGACCACTACCCTGGCACAGACCTTCACACCCTCACATCTGGATAACTGCATTTATTTTCTAACTTGTCATCCTCTCTCTACACCTCCAATCTATTTTATATGTGAATTCTGAAAAACTGTCTTGCTAAAAAGCTGGGACGAAGTGAGAGAGTATCATGGACATATATACACTACCAAATGTAAAATAGATAGCTAGTGGGAAGCAGCCGCATAACACAGGGAGATCAGCTCACTGCTTTGTGACCACCTGGAGGGGTGGGATAAGGAGGGAGGGAGGGAGACGCAAGAGGGAGGAGATATGGGGATATATGTATATGTATAGCTGATTCACTTTGTTATAAAGCAGAAACTAACACACCATTGTAAAGCAATTATACTCCAATAAAGATGTTAAAAAAATAAAATAAAATAAATAAAAAGCTTTAAAGACTCTTTAAAGCCTTTATCCTGGCATTTAAGGCCTCCCAAATTGGTACTTGCTTACATCAACCAGCACAGTGGTGTACTCATTTCTTCCCAACTGCTGCATTTATATCTTCTTTGCTCACATCCTTCTCCACTTTCCAAAATGCCCTCTTCTTTATCCATTGTCTAATGTTTCTCCTTTAAGCTAAGCTCAAGTTCTGCTTCCTCAAGAAGTAGTTTTTAGGGTGGTAGGATAGAGGTCCCCTCTCCAATTCCTCCCTTTCTCTCCCAGAGTTAGATACATGTCAGGCCAGCCTAGTAGAAGACATCCAGCCTTTTAGTAAACCTTCTAGCAAGTGCAGGAAACACCTACAGGATTTTAAACCATATCTATGGATGATCTGATTATTTTACAGATACCACAACCTGAGTGCAGACCACTAAGTTCTCTTTTTTCTCTTTCCATCTTGAGCCTCCAAGGTTGGAAACCCCAAGGGACTTGGTCAAAAGACTGACAATTGGCACAAGAAGAAATGGGTCCCTGAAGCCAGAGAAAGGGAGATTAAAAAACAAAAAACTCTGTAGCTATAGGGGAGGAGGCTTCTCTGATAAGGAGGTGGGGGAGGGACAGGTTGAGGTCTGGCTCCAGTGAAGGAATTTGGGGAGTAGAAACTGATATAAGAAAACAGAGGAGTCACTCCTGTATCTCCCGTGCTAGATGTTAAAGGCTGTTTTGCACATTCCTACAGTCTGTGTGAACTAGACCTGTCTCCAAGTGGTAAGACTACTTGGGGACAAGTACAGTACAATCCCCTCCTTTCTAGAATATCAATATAATGTATCGGTCAGCGTGCTGGCCGGACATAAATGGCACACTCAATGGGGTTAACTGAAGAGTTTAAACAAGGACTATTGTCAGAGGTGTGGGCAGGGTTAAGGGTCCCGACACAGTGCTGGTAAAGTACCCAGGGATTAGCAACAGCTGAGAGCTGTTACCACCATAGATCTGAAAAGGCAAGGGAAGTGAGCAGTGTCAATAGAGACTCGGGGAGCTGGAACCATGGAAGAGAGACTCCCTGGCAGTAGGTGCGGCCATAGAGTAACATGACCTCTGCCAGACCACGCAGGGTTGTAGGCAATGAGTTCCCATATCTCTCCTTCCCTCCCTCCCATTATCAGGAACAGTGCTTCTCTTTGGCTATTCCCAAGGGAGTACAGGGCATGCAGTCCTCGGAGGTCATCCTTCTAAGGCACAGAAAGCAGGGCAGAGAAGAGCAGATAATGAATTTGTGGTGAGCGGACCAACCCAGAGCACCTCACACACTGGAGTTAGAACAACGATTGTTCCCTATTCTGAATCCCACAGCACTTACGGCTTACATCCTCGTTTCAGTTTTCATCAAACATCTCCTGAGCACTTTCCATAAATATTAGATGCTTTGGGATGAAATTAACCAGACGTGGGTCCCTTAGGAACTCAAATCTAATGGGCAACCCCTGGACATTTGGAATTTGCTTGGCTTTGGGGTGTGCAGAGGATTGCACATTTCAGATTGCAGGAGCAGAGATGTGTTCAGAGATGTCTTCTCTTGGGATGTGAGTTTTATGTCAGGCTCCATTTAGAACTAGAACGTTAGTCCGGATATTGTGGCAAATCTGGCAATACCACAATGGCTTTTGCAAGAATCACCTCTGAATCAGGTGGTGTGGCTCTCTGTTCCCTGCTCTTGTCTCTCTCCCTTCTTTAAAAAAAATTTTTTTTTGGCTGCATCGTGTCTTAGTTTCAGCATGTGTGATCTTTCATTTCGGCATGCAGGCTCTTCGTTGTGGCACGCAGGTTTCTCTAGTTGTGGCACTCAGGCTCAGTAGTTACAGCATGCGGGCTTAGTTGCCCCTCAGCACGTGGGATCTTAGTTCCCTGACCAGGGATCAAACCTGTGTCCCCTGTGTTGGGAGGCAGATTCTTAACCACTGGATCACCAGGGAAGTCCCTTGTCTCTCTCCATTCTTGTAACCCTACTTTTCTCTGTTTGCTAACTGCTCATCTCTTTGTATGTCTCACTCAGATTCCCTGAGACAGGGTTATACTGTGTCACTTTGACCCTTTATGTCCCTATTAGAGTTCTTCTATAAGCCACTTCAAGGGCAAATATTTTCCTTATGTTTAATCTATAGATGAACCATTATGTCCTGTGTAGCCAGGTCACATGATCCAAGTATGGCAACTGTAATGAGCATCTGTCATTCATGGTTGCCCCAAATCTTCTGATCATTCTCTCTCCATAATCATACTTCCTCACAGTAGAAATCCTGCCTTCTCAGTGTGGAACCATTTCCCTTTCCCAGCTTTCCTTCTTGTTAGGGTGCAGACATGTGATATAAATTCTGCTAACGAGATTCAAGACTTTGTTTCAGAATGGAGTTCTATGCACAAAGAGAGAGAGTTCAGGGTATGCATTTTGCAGCTGCAGATCCTAGCAAATGTGGTGTGATTCTGGAGCTGGTGAAGTGAACCATAGAAACAAAAGAAGAGATGGGCATCAACAGCTGCTCTTACTCTGTATCCCAGTTCCAAAAAGCCTTTAGTCTCCCAGAGGGTGAGGACTATGGAAAGAAAAGAAAAGGCCATCAAAACAGTTGACATCTCACAGCCAGAGGAAACTTCTTAAAATGCAAAGACTCCCTTCTGCCTCTGCCGTTGCCAAGGGAATGTGTGACTGGGCTTTTCCGCTGTTCTAGGAGGAAGATATGGAACAGGTAGGGCAGAGCTCAGTGCACAGCAGGGTCCAATCTACATCAGCTGATTCCCATCTGACCCAGAGATACACTGAGCTAGTCTAGCCCCGCCTACCCTACATCCACTCACCCCAAGACACATGAGGAAATCTAGCCAAGATCAGCAGCACGGCCCAGATCAGCCCAGATCAGCTCACCCCCAGGTAACCTTGAGACATGTAAGCAAGGCCAGCTAGGGGCCATCAGACCTACTCATCCCTGACTAGTTAAAACCAGCCAATGCCCAGATGACCCACAGTTTTATTGTCAACAAGACTGAGCTACTCATTGAGCTGGACCAGACCTGGGTACCCCATGATTCAAGGACCAGGCTCTGCATTGAGGTGATGCTCACATGGCCCAATACTCCCGCCGCAGAGAGGAGCATCCATCCAGCACACAACAGCCCCTAAGATTCTCACTCTGAACAACAGCACCTGAAGGCCTTCTGGGTCATCAATCATTTTACCACTATATACAGGCGTAGTTTGAAAATCATGCTTTCTTTGATCCCAGTTGGACTGCACATTCTTGAAACGTGAAGACTTTGAAAATACCACTTGCTTCTCCCTTAGTTTTTTTTTTTTTTAATTTATTTATTTAATTTATTTTTGGCTGCGTTGGGTGCTCATTGCTGCCCATGGGCTTTCTCCAGTTGCAGCGAGCGGGAGCTACTCTTCGTTGAGGTGCATGGGCTTCTCATTACGGTGGCTTCTCTTGTTGCGGAGCATGGGCTCTAGGTGCACGGGCTTCAGTAGTTGTGGTATGTGGGCTCAGTAGTTGTAGCTCGCGGGCTCTAGAGCACAGGCTCAGTAGTTGTGGCACACGGCTTAGTTGCTCCGCAGCATGTGGGATCTTCCCAGACCAGGGCTCGAACCTGTGTCCCCTGCATTGGCAGGCAGATTCTTAACCACTGCGCCACCAGGGAAGCCCTCTCCCTTAGTTTTAAACGTAAAATTAGTGAAGTTGAAACTCTGTAACCCCTTCAGCACTTCTCCTCACTCACATTCAAAGGCCAGCCAGACACAAACCAAGGAAGGGAGCTGAGAATAGGGAGTTTTCTGTGAGCTTTGTGGGCAGGATAGGCCTCCAAGGCCTCAGAATAAAATGTTTACTCAAAAAAGGGAGAGCCATTGGCCAATGTTTTACTGGCTCTTCTTCCCCACTTCCATTGAGGTCTATGCCTATTGCCAGCCACTGGTTTGGCTCTGGGCCAAATGATCTGGTGTGTTCTCTGCAGTCTGAGGTAGCTGGCAGGGTCCTGGGAACATGAAGTGTTCCAAGAGATTCTCTGTGTCATACAGGTCCCAGAGACACTGTGCCAGGTGGTGGCAGCACAGACAGGGGAATGCAGACCTGGCCCAGATCCTCATGGATTCCTGGAAATGATGTACTTATATTCATAGTCATAGTTTTAATTATTAAATGCTACTTTATGCAAGTAGACAGAAAGAACTGGCTACTGGAGTCTGTGCCCTTCTGGAGACAGACATCTAGTTTTTGACAAGCTTAGCCTCATTCAAAAAGAATTTAGAAAAGGCTACATGCTGTATGATTCCAACCACATGACATTCTAGAAAAGGCAAAACTGCAGACACAATAAAAAGATCAGTGGTTGCCAGGGGTTGTGGAGCTAAAAGGAATGAGTAGGTGGAGCACAGAAGAATTTTAGACCTGTGAAACTATTCTGTATGAAACTATAATGAGGGATACCATTTGTCAAAGCCCAAAGAATGTACAACATTAAGAATGAAGCCTAATGTAAACTATGGACTCTTGGTGATAATGATGTGTCAGAGTAGGTTCATCAGTTGTAGCAAATGGACCACTTCGGTGGGGGATGTTGATAATGGAGGGGTGTGTGTGTGGGTGTGAGAGAGAACAGGGGGTGTATGGTAACTTTCTGTCCCTTATGCTCAATTTTACTGTGACCCTAAAAGTGTTCTAAAAAATAAAGTTTATTAATTAAAAAAAGCAATCTGAAACTTACAGAAAAGTTGCAAGTACAATACAGATAACATTTTATCTTAAACCATTCGGGAGTAAGTTACCAACCTGATGCCCCCATCATCCCCCAATAGTTTAGGGGTCTGTATAAAACATTCTCCTTCATAGTTACAATACAACCATCAAAATCAGGAAATTAACACTGATAATACAAACCAATCCTGAGAGCCCATTAAATTTTATCAAATGTCCCAGTAGTATCCTTTAATGCAAAATAAAGGATCCAATTCAGGAAAAAAAAAAAAATTAGAAGCCTCAAATCAACTTTAATGGATGCCACATTTGAGGACAAATGATCAGAAATATTAAAAACTGGAAATCATTAATAAAGAGTTGGAAATTTCCAATGCTTTTTTGGGGCTTAAAGAAATTGAGAAAAGAAACGAAAGAAGAGAAACGTAAACACTTAAAACAAGTTGAGCTGATGATTGATATTATAAGAAAGATTCAGTCTTTAGAATGTTACCAAGTTCTAGCTCACTCTGCTCCCCGCAGGACAGGCCAATAAATCAGGAGGCAAGGTGTTGAGGCAAGGAAGAGCAACTTTATTCGGAAAGCCAGCAGAAGGAGAAGATGGCAGACTAATGTCTCAAAATAACCATCTTATGGGGTCTGGATGCCAGTTTCTTTTATAGAACAGAGAGAGGGAGGAGGTGAGGAAGTAAAGTAAAAATGCCATTAGTTTTGCCTGGTTGGCCAGCATCGGGGATAGGATGTGTTACTTTCTTCTTTTCCGTAGCCATTCACAGGTGGGCAGGGTCAGATCATCTCCCTGTGAGCTGAACAAAGGCACTTTAGTTTTAAATTCAGGCAGAGGGGCAGGGTTCCCTGAGGCAGGCCATTATGTATGATTATAATAACAGAAGCAACAAAAAGCAAAGTTAAATTCAAAGAAACAGATCCAACATGGAGTCAAAATTGGCTCTTCCCTGTTACAAGAAGAGGCATCAAAACACAAAATTTCAAATAACTGCAACCAAAACAGCCTTCAATATACATGACAAGAGTGAGAAACAATTTCAGGAGCACTAAAAGATGCTTTGAATGAAAATTCTGATTTTCAGGGAAACATAAATCTCTACTCACAAGAAAAGGAAGAATAGAAAGGAAGAATGACCAAACTAATCCAAAAGAAAAAAAAAAGTTAGAATATGCTAAAATGCCCATGGAACAAGTTCTGGATGATAAAGTCAGAGCAAGGCTCTGGTGAGCATGTGCTAACAATGAGCCATCAGGCTGCCATCCTTAAGACTACACACACGGTGGGCACTTGGAATTGGATATAACAAATGCTTTAGAAAATGTTCACCTCCTAGAAGATGAATGAAAGGGATTTTGAAGAAGTGGATTGATACATGTGAGTTAAATATTTATTTAAAACTTTTTAAAGAAAAAAGAAACCAAATGTACACTGAATTAATGGAAGAAGGTAAGTTACTTGATGCACTTAAGATCACATTAAAAGTCTGTTAATGTAAGTGCCTTTAAGTGAGACAAAAAAAAAAAAAAAACAGGGCAAGGGAGGGGCCAACGGTCTGGCTGAAACTCCAAGTTCTTTCTGAACTGCATCAAGAAAAAAAAATGAATTTTTACCAAATAACCATTTTACCCTCGGAAGATAGAGGAAAACCTTTTCAAAGCAGATGTGAAGATCAGCTACGCATGTGAAGAGCTGAAGTCCTACGAAATAGAAACCAAAATTCTTTCAGAAAAATTCAAAAGAACTGCTGGCTATTATCAATGCTAGTTTATTTTCCATGAGAGAAAGGCTCATGTAATGGGTTGAGAGCTGTTGGCTGAGAGAAACTTTGATAATTTAAGAAGAGAAAAGCATGCTTTAAGACGTTTGGAAAAAGATCCTTATGTTCCTGGTCTTCCAAATAGGATATTTGGCAGCGATCCATGAGGGCCAGGGTCCTATACGGACCAAATACCACCCCCAAGGGGTTGTTACCACATGCAAGTTCCTGTGCCCGATGCACAGTGAGGCCAAACAATCCTAAACATCGGAGTTTGGAGCAGAGAAATGTTTATTGCAGGGCCAAGCAAGGAGAGTGGGTGGCTCATGCTCAAAACTCCCCCCTGAACTCCTCAGTGGTTTTGGGGGAGTTTCTATAGGTAAAATTTAGGGTGAGGGCTGCAGGGCGTGTGACCTTCTCCTGACTGGTTGGTGGTGAGGTAAAAGGGCCGTGTTCCAGGAACCCTGTGCTCAGCCTGAAGTTACCATCCTCCTCCTGGGTGGGGGCCTTAGCTCCTGCAGAAGAACTCAAAGATATTATTATGTATATTCCTTGAGAAGGAACCAGGTCTCTGCCCCAAGACTGTATTATTGTTTCCTGACTGCTCCTCCCTTGTTTCTGCGTTCCCTCCCTTCCCTGATTAGCAACAGTTTGAATCTGCCCTTTGGAACGCAGGGAAAGTCCAAGAGGCTGAATGAATCCTATTTCCTACAAACAAGAAAGGGGTGGGAGGGGAGGGGTAGACCGAGAAAGGATTTGTGCCCGGAAGGGCCCCACAGGGTTCTGCTCCGTTTCAGGGTCTGGATCCCAGAAAAAGGATCCACCCATAAGGCCAACTTCATCTTTTTTTTTTTTTTTTGGCCACGCTGCTCGGCTTGTGGGATTCTATTTTAGTTCCCAGACCAGGGATTGAACCTGGGCCCTCGGCAGTGAGAACATGGAGTCCTAACCACTACACAGCCAGGGAATTCCCAGGCCAACTTCATCTTGATATGGATCCTCTACCAGGAGCAAGACAGAGTTTTCCTGGTGCTCCTTACACTGACAGATGCTTAGGATCTTTTTCTTTTTTTTTTTTTTTTTGGTTCAACTTCCCACTGAACTGGGAGCCTCTGACCCAGGCAGTTCCTCTCTCATCCTCCTGTCAGGAGTTAGATGTTGCAGGGGGGACACACGGCAATTTCTAAGAAGTAGGTCCCCCTATTCTTCCCTTATTCTGGAAAGTAAGGACAAAGCTCCCCAGGAATTCTTTCCACACTCCCCTGGGCAAATTCCTGACCCAGCACATCCCACTGGCAACAAAAAAGGTCTGTACACCAAGGCTCAGTCTCTATCCACACAGCCTGAAAACAAAGTGTATCACCTTCCAAGTTGATCTGCAGTCAATGAGTCTACTTTTGAAGATCCGAGACCACAGCTGGTTACTTTTTTTCTCTCTTCTAAAGTAAATTACATTTTTTTCTTTTAGTTTTATTGCTACTAAGTGATTATACAGTGGCTCAAATGGAAGCTTGATAGTATTATAAATTCTTAGGATAATGTTTTACAATGGTAGATCTTTAAAATGTGAATCTCAAAAATCAATTGCTGGACTTCCCTGGTGGTTCAGTTGTTAAGAATCCGCCTTCCGGGACTTCCCTGGTGGTGCAGTGGTTAAGAATCCGCCTGCCAATGCAGGGGACACGGGTTCGAGCCCTGGTCCGGGAAGATCCCACATGCCGCGGAGCAAGTAAGCCCGTGTGCCACAACTACTGAGCCTGCGCTCTGGAGCTGGAGAGCCACAACTACTGAGCCTGCGCGCCTAGAGCCTGTGCTCCACAACAAGAGAAGCCACCGCAATGAGAAGCCCGCGCACCGCAACAAAGAGTAGCCCCCGCTCGCCGCAACTAGAGAAAGCCGGCGCGCAGCAACGAAGACCCAACACAGCCAAAATAAATAAATAAATAAATAAATAAATAAATAAATAAATTTATTAAAAAAAAAAAAAAGAATCCGCCTTCCAATGCAGGGGATGTGTGTTCCATCCCTGGTCTGGGAACTAAGATCCCATATGCCATGGGGCAACTAAGCCTGCATGCTGCAACTACTGAGCCCGAGTGCCACAACTAGAGAAGCCCGCATGCCACAACGAAGAGCCCGCAGGCTGCAACAAAGATCCTGTGTGACGCAACTAAGACCTGACACAGCCAAATAAATTTTTTAAAAAATCAATTGCTTTCATTTTACAATATTTGTAGATAGAATAATTACAATATTTTCATCTTTGTTAATAGATTCATTAAAATAATTCAAAACACATGAGTTTTTGCTTCTAAAATAATATTTGATTTTTTATTTTGTTTAAATGATTATACAATAGCTCAAATAGAAACTTAATAGGAGTATAATTCTTTTTACACTACATAGATGTGAATCTTATTAATAGATTGTTTCCATCTTATTTGATTTCTAGCTAGTGTATGGTATTTTTGTATTGTTGTTTAACAAGTCTCTTCTATTGATCCAGAAACAGCATTTTTTTTTTTTTTTGGTCTCTCTTACAGTGTGATTTTGAATTTTCTCAGTTTCTCTGCTATAGTTAAATAGTTATACACTTGCTCAGAGATAAGCTTGATAGGATTATAATTCACAGGATAGTGTTTAAAAATGTAATTATTTAAAAATGACTTTCACAAGTGAATGGTTTCCTTTTCTTCTATTTCTGGATGGTATGAGGACAACATTTCTGTTGTTTCTGTTTAACAAGTCTTCCATAACATGAATTGTTGTAACAATTTTATATGAGATGTCTCACAACCAGAGACATTTGAAACTCGTAGTTTATTTCTATACACCAAAGACTAAATTTACTCTAGTTATGAGACTGATAAGTCTAAATAAATTATTATTGCAAAAATGACCTACTTTCAAATATTAATTATTAGTAAAGTGGAAAAAGATATAATTCTATTTATAAGAGTGATATTTAAAAAATAAATTTTGGTTTAAAGAATAGAGTGGAAAAACAACAAAAAAATAATTTTAAAAAATTTAAGAAAAAAAAAAAAGAAAAACAGTAAAGAATAGAGTGGAACTGAAACCGTGCACCTCAGATTGGGACTTGAACCCACGTGCCAGGACTCAAACCCAGCCAAAACCCAGATTGGGACTTGAACCCACATGGCTGGGACCCGAACCCAGCCAAAACAGACAGTCTTCCAACTGAGATCACACACCTGGTTTCAGGATTTAATGAAGCTCAGGTTCTTGAAGTCTCACCGCAGAAAGAATTCAGTGAGAGACAAAGTGATAGATAAGAAGTGGATTTATTTAGAGAGACGCACACTCTGCAGACAGAGTGTGAGCCATCTCAGAAGGTGAGAAATGCACCAGGGTATGGGGTTATAGGGGTGGGTAATTTCATAGGCTAATGAGTGGGAGGAGTATTTCAGCTATTTTGGGAAAGGGCAGGGATTTCCAGGAATTGGTCCACTGCCCACTTTTTGATCCTTATGGTTGGCCTTGGAACTGTCTTGGTGCCTGTGGGTGTGTCATTTAGCTTGCCGATATGTTACAGTGAGCGTATACTGAGGCTCAAGGTCTAGTTGAAGTCGACTTGTCTGCCATCTTGGACCCATTTGGTTCTAATCAGTTTATGTCATGTCCTCAGGCTATGTCATTCTTTCAAAGGTTGTGCCTTGCCCCCTTCCCTCCTGTTTCAGAACAAGGAAAAACTGATGAAATTGTAGATAAGTCATGGTTTAATATAATGTTAGTTTTCCCTCATAGTCTCATGAGGAAATGATCTTTGACTTAAGGCTCTATGGTATGTAAAAAAGCCCCAGGATGTAATTTATTGCTTTCTCACCCCTGACTGTAACTTCATCATCAAAAGCTCCTAAAGGTGGTTGCTGGAGCTGGCACTCAGGAGCTTGTGGGGGCCGATTATGCACATCTCTTTCCAATTCCACATTGTCTCTTCACATTAGTAACTTGAAATTGGCCAGGGTGGGAGTATTTACACCAAGAAACAGGCACATGCTGTATGAATCAGAATCCCTGGAATAACCCTCCCCCACCCTCAAGAAACACTTTACCAGCAGATCCCTGGCCCTATAGCAGCAATTCTTAATCTTATTGTGCGCCAGAATCACAAATGCCTGGGCTCCTCCTCCCAGAGATTCTGATTCAGTTGGTCTGGGTGGTGCCTTGGCATCCTACTCTTCAAAAACTCCCTGGGTGATTCTAATGATAGCCAAGGTTCAGAACTACTGCCTATAAATAATTTCAACCAGCCTTTGATCTATTTATTGTGCAAGAGACCTTTGGATGTTTCCTTAACACTTCTTTATGGAAAAATAAATCTACCTTATCAAGTTCTGAGTTCTCATTTCCTGGGACCTCTCTTTCCTGAGGCAAGTAAACACAGTACGTGAGAAGACTGTAGAATGCCTTGCACAGAGCCAAGGGCTTTTCTCAGCTGGAAATCCCTCCTGAGGATGCTTGGGTGTTATCAGTTCTCCTTCCCATCAGCTCTCTAACATTATCACTGCATGGTTTCTTTATGCTGCACCATTGCTTTTGACTGTAAGTCCCTGGCACGAACTCATTTAAATAAGTAGGGCCTTTGCTCTTTGCTTTTTTTTTTCATAAGACTTTTAAATCTTTCAGGCAAAAGTAAAAGGTTTTAATGATTAATCAGCTTTTTGTTTAGAGCTTACTGAGACTTCATTAGCCCTAACAATATGTTTGAAATTTATTTTGCATGAAGCATAGGTGTCAAGGGTTTGGGCATTTGGTGGGGTGACCATAGACAGTGCCTTTGCCACAGCTCCGTAAAGACACATGATGGAATCGTGTGGGTGTCTCCTTACATGTGTCTTAGCTTCCTGTGCCCTCCAGAGTGCTTAGTCATTGAATGATGCTTTGTCATAGGTGAGACATATATTTCTGTGCTTTGTTTGTGTACAGCTCTAGAGGGCATGGAACTAACCAAAGAAGCTGATAGGGACTTCCCTGGTGGTGCAGCGGTTAAGAATCCGCCTGCCAACGCAGGGGACACAGGTTCGAGCCCTGGTCTGGGAAGATCCCACATGCCGTAGAGCAACAAAGCCCATGCGCCACAACTACTGAACCTGCGCTCTAGAGCCCCCGAGCCACAACTACTGAGCCCGTGTGCCGCAACTACTGAAGCCCACAGGCCTAGAGCCCATGCTCCACACAAAGGGAAGCCACTGCAATGAAAAGCCCACACACTGCGAAGTGTAGCCCCTCTTCACCGCAACTAGAGAAAGCCCATGTGCAGCAACAAAGACCCAACACAGCCAAAAATAAATAAATAAATAAATAAATTTTTAAAAAGTAAAAAAAAAAAAAAAAGAAGCTGATAGGAGGATGATTTAGGGATGAGAAGAGAACTTTGATACTCTGTCTCACTGCCAATTCTGTGTGTGCTTTTAAACCTCTTTATGGAAGCATTTGCCCCTAGAGTTCACATTCCAGGTGGCTTATAAATGCCTGAGATTTGTTATTGCCTTCTCACTGGAAAAATGGAGCAGTAATGCCAGGGTAAGTAAAGACAGAAATCTTAACTTCACTTCCTCCACTTAACAAAGAAGTATCATTTTTGTACAGTAAGACTTTTACATGTTTCACTAATAGTGTCATAAATACTTTGGGGGAAGAGGGGAAAAAAGAGGAATGAACTGAAGGATTTTGCTTTGCATCAATATTACCTATAGGTAATAAGTAAGTTAATTGGTTTTCTTCCCAAGGGTATTCTTCACATCACAACCTCTTCTAAAATTTTCAAGTGAAAATTTTTCATTTACTTGTTAACATTTATGAAATACGTCTAAGATGCAAAAGAAAAATTCAGAATAATTTTACAAATATCTATGTATTCACCATTTTGATTTTTGCAAATATTAACAGTGAACCACTCATATTTGATTCAGATATTTTCTTTCTTAAATAGATAAAATGTTCTGATATGATCAAAGTCCCTCTTTGTGCCTCTTTCTAATAGTTTCTTCTCCCTTTCTTCTCAGAAGTAACTATTATTCTGAAGTTGTTTTGGACCCTTCTCACCCATGTCTTTATACTTTTATTGCGATTGTAGCTGTCCATAAGCAATACTTAGCATTGTTGTGTGTGTGTCTTATTTGCATGTTTTTAAGATTTGTGTAAATGGTAACGTATAGTGTGTATCCATCTGCAACTTGCTTTTTTTTTTTTGCAACTTGCTTTTATCACTGAACCAAATGTTTTCTGAGAATTACCATGTTGATACATATAGATCTAAATGATTTAATTCTAATACTGTTTCTTATTCCATTGTATGACTATATTCCCACATAGTCATCTATCCCCTGTTTGTCCAGATCTCCTTTTCTTCTTTTTTTACACCTATAAATAAGGACAAATTATATATACATGAGAATAATTTTCTTAAGTATTTGAAAACAGCTTTCTTCTTCTTCATCCTCGTCTTCTTCCTCCTCCTCCTCTTCCTTTTTCATTAGGTGCTAGTCATTCCTGCTCTGGATTTAAACTTGACTGACAGTTTTATAAAAATGACAAGGGAAAAAGAGAAGGGGGAGCCCGACTGGAATAAAATTTAAAGTTGGCAGGCTCAGTTACTGCCTAAATGAATATTAAATTGTGCTTTTAAAACAAATAAGAAAACAACACTTGCCACAAATTCATTAAATTGTAATTTAATAATTTTTAAAAAGATCCAAATAATTCATCTTTGACAACAATGCACAAATTATAGTCCAATACAGGATAAAACCCAATGTTAATTTATAGCATCAGTGTCTCTGGAGAGAACATGTAAGTCATTTTACCTTTGAGAAGTCACTGAGGAAAAATGTGAGCCTTTGGAAGGCCAACAAGCAGCACTTCAGGCATGAAGACAAGTAACCACTTGGGGAAGAATAACAAAGCTATGACCATTGGAGAGGGTCATGTTCTTTAATTTGGTTCCATTTAGGTAAAATTGACAAGTTTGGCAATTTAAATAGCATTGCACTTAATGAAAGGATATTTTTACCGCTGAATATTTTGATATAGTCAATAAAAGTGTTCTCGTAGCTCATTCATTCACTGATTCATCAAATCAGTTTATGTCTTTAAAGAGTTCACAGGGGAGAAGGCAAGCTCTATATACATAATATAGTACACTGAAATGTTTTAAGTGAAGTAGCAAAAGTGGAACAAGTTACCATGAAACATAGATTGGGAGGATGACAAATTTTGCTTAGGGATTCAGGGAATGAATCATCGGAGTCGTGATATTGTAGTAGGTAAATAACATGTTTGTATGAACCACAGCACTTGTGTCTTCTCTGGGCAGCTGGATAGCCACCCTAATGTAAGAGCGATGGCAAAAAGGTAAAAGATGAAGAATACCCGTTTTATTCATTTTATGCCTCTTAAATGAAGAGTGGCTTAACCAATAATTTTGGAGCTTGAAAAACAATTTTTTTTTCCTGTGATGTTCCAACAAGGCTTTTATCATCAGAGTACAACTTCCTCTGCAAAGCAGGAAATTAAGAATCAGATGTGCCAACATACAGAATAACACATATGTGGAAATATATTTAGGGCATTTCAGAGAAGTGTTTAATGAACTTAAGAATGAGATTCTTACCACACATATTAACCGCACATTGATTTTATTCAGAGAGTGGAGCTCTAGAGCTTTAGCCAATACTGGAAATGTGAAAAAAATAATGCATGCAGCCATGCAAAAGTAGCCCCTGAGTAGCAGGGAATGAAGGAAATCACTGAGAAAGAGAGAGGATTCAAACCTACACTCAGTATGTAGAGACTTGCATGGTATCATGTATGGACCAACAGGAGTCTTCTTCTCGACTAGCAATGATTATAGAAGTCAAGTCATTTGGTAAGAAAGTCGAGAAATATGGGAGGTATAGTAAGGGCAGAGGCAGAAGAGAGAAGGACAACATACAGAAAGCTGGAGAAGTGCAGCAGTAGTCAAAGGAACAGATGGCAAAGCCACAGGAGCAATGAATGGGGCCTTAAGGAGCATATAATCTGAGAGTGAAAATGGGGGCTCCGAGATAAGAAAGCCAGAGTGGCTCTGAATGAGAGGGTTCAGTCAGATGCTCCCACTCTTTTATAAGGTCATTATGCCACTTTGAAGGCACGCTTTGGCTTTGTTGAGAGGAGGGGCACTTAAGAAAGGACAAAACAGGCTCAATTTGCTTTAACAATACATGTATGTATTGTTGATCACATATGTCTTGCTGAAGGCACACCAAAACATTACATATAACCCAGCAGTCTTAAGAAGGGGTAAGAAGTGAGGTGTGAAAAATTGGTGGGATTCTCTTAGAGTAACGGTAAACTCTAATACAGTAGTGTGATGGGGTCCATGTGGTGGTGCATTCAAAAGAAGCCAACCACTGTATACTTTTCCAAGGAAAATATCTAGTTGATTACTTTAATATTAGTACATTACTCATTGATAAAACAAATGATTTAGCAAGGAAATGCTGGTAACTGAGCTCTGTACTTTTTGCAAAGTATCTTTGGTATTTCAAAGTAAGACTTGGCACTAAGAGCATAGTTACGCCTGGTAGAAAATGTCAGCAAATTCTAAAATTGCAGAATATGTTGGTGGCTTTTTTTTTTTAAAGAACTCACTTTTGAGCAAAATCTATGCCCTGGACCATTTTCGCAAGCTGATGTAACTACGTTACTTTAACCAGGCAGCCTTTCCTTTGCTATAGCAGGTGCCTGTGAATTAGGTGTGCTAGAGCTGAGGAAGAATTAGGACAGGCTGGCTAGTCTTGTGCTAATGCCACAGGCTCCCCCAGATTAAATTTCAATGATTCAAAAATATCATTTTCTTAAAGATTTCAAAGTGTCACGAGTTCCTACTCATTTATTTAAAGAACACAAACAGGGCTTCCCTGGTGGCGCAGTGGTTAAGAATCCACCTGCCAATGCAGGGGACACAGGTTCGATCCCTGGTTCGGGAAGATCCTACATGCCATGGAGCAACTAAGCTGGTGTGCCACAGCTACTGAGCCCGTGTGCCACAGCTACTGAGCCCATGTGCCACAACTAGTGAAGCCCACGTGCCTGGAGCCCGTGCAATGAGAAGCCCATGAACTGCAAACAAAGAGTTAACCCTGCTCTCCACAACTAGAGAAAGCCCGCACTCAGCAACGAAGACCCAATGCAACCAAAATAAATAAATAAAATTAATTAATTAAAAAAATAAAGAACACAAACATGCATTGACAGACAGAGATTCTTTTCCCACTGGTTTTATCAACTTCTAGTATCATTAGTTTAAGATTCTTCCAGAAGCATAGCAAAACAAAATTATTTTATTATTAGGTTATGGTAGCACTTGTACCCAAAGATATAGGTTAGTGTCTCTCCCCACTGATTTATTTTCTATATGACAAACTCCCGCCCACAAATATATATTATATGTATCAGGATGTTTTCAGCTACTTTCAAATTTTTTAGGAAGTCCTATAAATGCCTTAAATAGTAATATAATTTATTATTTCATATAAAAAGAAGTCTCAAGGACTGTTTTAATCAGAAGTTCAACGATGTCATCAAGGATGCAAGTTACTTCCATGTTTCTGCTTTGCCATTCTCTCATGTTCTCTGCAGCTAACAACTCTCATGGTCCCAAGATGGCAGTCACAGTACCAGGCACCACATGCAGACACAATGACATCTAGCAGCAGATGAGGGACTTTTTCTTCTTGTGTGTTTCTCTCTGTCTTATTGTCCCTAAATATAATTTTATTTAGGAAAGTAATGCATTTCAACCAAAAATGAACGTTTGTTAATCAAGGGTAAGAAAAACAATTTCCAGAAGTATCTCAGTAAACTACCCATTGCATTTTATTAGCTAGATTTGCATCACACACCTGTGCCTGAACCAAACCCTGACAAAGAGTTCGGGACCACACCGATTACTTTAGTGCAGTGTGTCTCAAGCTTAGCACCTTCGGCCTTTGGGGAGGGATAATTCTTTGTGGCGGCAGTGCCGAACCGTACATTGTAGGCTGTTGAACAGCATCCCTGGCCTCTCCTACTAGATGCCAATAGTACTTCCCCCCGAGTTGTGACAATCAGAAATATCTCCAGGCATTGCTGAATGTCCCTTGGAGGACAAAATCAATCACCCCACTGAGAACCACTGGCTTAGGTCAATCATTATTCATCCCATGGATCTGGGCCCACCTCCCCTCAAGCACACAGAAGGTGCCCAAAACCAGGATCCTGTTAGCAAGGAAGAAAAAGGAAATTGCTATTTTATAGACAGCCAATGGACAGTGACTCCTCCCTGCCCCCACCATTTTCTTTCTTGTCATTTTTCAACAAACGGATCAGAGCCTTATTAAAAATATGAAAGATATAAGAATGAGTTACCTGGTATTACCCAACGAACACTAGTTCCCGTCTAAATGCCAAGTAGGTAGTATAAATATACTTACAATCAATTGGTGAACCAGAAAATTTGATCAAGCGTAATTTGTGTTGAAGCACTAAAATCATGACTGGTTGGTCGGGTTCTGCAGGGTTCAGATGTTCCTACTTTTGGTCATTTTCTTGTACCAATACCTTAGATTCCGACTTTATTCAGGTTCTATTTCTAATGTACAAGACCTTCTACTCTTGTTGCTTTTATTAGTCATCCATTGGTGATGAACATATGCATCCTGGATTAAGTTGTTTGGTGTGAAAAAGTATGAACATTTAAAATAATTCAACAGATATTTACTGGGCGCCCATTATGTGTCAGGCATGAATACTGTGAAGGAAAGTGACAAGGCTGAAATACTCCATAGGAGAGTTAGAGAAAGCTCTCTGAGGAGGTAACATTTCAGCCAAGACAAGGGGCAGAATGGAGAGAGACTGAGGAAGGGGACATGTCTAATTATAATGTGCTGTAGTAAAGAGTTCCAATTTTATGCTAAGAGCAGGAAGAAGGATTGATGGGTTTGGGGATGGTGTGTGTGTGTGTGTGTGTTTGATGAACTGCTTTCCTTTTGCCTGTTGTATGTTTGATAGAATGCAGCATGATTCTTGAGTGGGTTTAATTTCCTTTGTGCTGTAATAATTAGCAGGATATGCAAACCTGCTTTCTCCTTTTTAAAAAAAAATATCTATCTATCTATTCATTTTTGGCTGCGCTGGGTCTTAGTTGTGTCACGTGGGAACTTTATTTGCAGCATTTGGGCTTCTTAGTTGCGGCATACGAACGCTTAGTTGCAGCATGCATGTGGGATCTAGTTCCCTGACCAGGGATCGAACCTGGGCCCCCTGCATTGGGAGAGCAGAGTCTTACCCACTTGACCACCAGGGAAGTCCCTGTATTCTCCTTTTGTGATTTTCTTTTCCTTCTGTTTCTTTAGACAGCATTGCAGCTTGGTTTCTAGTCTCTTCCCCACCCACCACCCACCATGTGGCATGCAGAACTTCCCCGACTAGGGATCGAACCCATACCCATTGCATTGGAAGCACAGAGTCTTAACCATGGGGCCACCAGGGAAGTCCAGGCTTCTAGTCTCTTAAGCACAGCTGTTCTCCTGGTTCTGTAAGAAGCCCCACCATCTAGCTTCAGACTTGGTGTTCTCACATCAGTGGCTACAGGCTACTGAGTCTATGGTCTTATCTGGACCATCACTTTTGATCTTATTCCACTAGCTGTGGAGAGAATATCTCCTGGGGAAAATCCCACTAGGAAGATTCTTCTAGGAGCAGGAAGATCCTTCTATTTTTTCTACCTCCCTTCAAAAATTTCTACCTCTCATAACTGCAGGAGTTAAGCCATTCTGAATATAGACCACTGCTGTCCTTGCAGAAAAATCTTTCTAGCATTTAAAAAGAAGTCACTCAAACATTACTCACTGAGTACCTTCTAAGTCTCAGACACTGGACTTGGCATTGAGATAGAGCAATGAATAAAACTCAGTCCCTCTACAGGGAGTTACAATAAATAAAAAAGTAGTGTAATTAGTATTATGAAGTTTTGTGAAACAATTTTGTGAAAGAGGGTAATTTGGGAGATGTTGCTGAACTCAAGTTCAGTTCCTCACCACTGGAAAGCCAATATTTGAGAGACAAGTGCTGGTAGGAAGAGAGAGGTTACTTTATTCAGGAGGCCGGCAAGGTGGAGAAGGTAGACTCATGTCCCAAAACCAACTCTGAAGATTCTGCTCAACTTTGAAAGTTTTTAAAGGGAGAACCAAAAAAAAAAAAAAAGGGAGAACCATTTGGGGAGAAGTTAAGGGTCTTTGTTATTTTCCTTATCTTCCATTGTGTGCAGACTTTCTTCTGATTGGTTGGTGGTGAGGTAATAGGGTGGTGCTCCAAGAATCTTGTGCTCAGCCTGAAGTTACCATCCTCCACCTGGGTGGGGTCTTAGCTCCTACAGAAGAACTCAAAGGTATTGTTATGTACATTCCTTGAAGAGGAACCAGGACCCTGCCCCTTGGCTGCCCTATTGTTTCTTTGTTTTTTTTTTTTTTTGGTCATGGGATCTTAGTTCCCAGGGATCTAACCTGTGCCCCCTGCAGTGGAAGCATGGGGTCTTAACCACTGGACTGCCAGGGAAGTCCTGCACTATTGTTTCTTGACTGCTCCTCCTTGTTTCTGCATTCCCTCCCTTCCCTGATAAGCAATTGTTTGAACTTGCACTTTGGAACTCAGGGTAGGTCAAGGAGGCTGAATGAAGCCTATTTCCTACAAACAAGAAAGGGGGTGGGGGGATGGGGGGAGACACAGAAAGGATTTGTACCTGGGAGGGCCCCACAGGGTACTGCTCTCCTTCAGAGAGACTAGATAGGATGGCTAGGGAAGTCATGGCTTGAAGAGGCTTTAGCTACCTCCCCATGTGACCCCAAATCAAAATAAAACCTAGGGGAAGGAAGGACTGGGAGATTGGGATTAGCAGATGCAAACTATTATATATAGGATGGATAAACAACAAGGTCCTGCTGTATAGCACAGGGAACTATATTCAATACCCTGTGATAAGCCATAATGGAAAAGAATATGAAAAAGAATATATACATGTATAACTGAATCACTTTGCTATACAGCAGAAAGTTTTGTACAGCACAACATTGTAAATCAACTCTACATCAATAAAGTTTAAAAAATATATAAAATCTAAGTAAAAACTGGATTTGCTAGGCAAATGTACTTTAAGCCAAGTTCGCCAGCTCACCTTCCTCTCCCTCCAAGGTCCCTCTTAAATATATTGTGGCACTTCCAATGCTCTGAAGAGCTTTTAAGCCAACATGTAAAGTAGTGTCGGAGCTAACCAGGTGCTGAGAGGGGAAAAGGGGCCCTCCAGGCTGAGGGATGTGTAGGCTCAAAGGCCTTGAGATGGAGCAGAGATTGCCTGATTTGATAAACGACCTAACAAAATGTTTCTTGCTGAACTACTCTTAGATTTCATTGACAATACAGAGATTTAGAATATAGGAACATCAGGAATGCAGATTGTTGCTTATGCCTTTATTTCTGGTAAAAAGTCAGACATTAGGGAGGGAGACCATTGTGGCAGGGTATCAAATCTACCCAAGTGTTAATTATGATGATAAGAATGTGAAGATTTCTGGAGGGATTCCCTTTTTTTTATGTTATCAAGAAGTGGGATACATATGGAAATTGCTGTGGTGTTGCAATTTGTGTTGCAATTTGTGTTGGTGTTGTAGAAGCCATCATCTGAATGTTGCTGAAAGGTCAAAGGGCACTGACAACAATGGGATCTGTTTTTTAAAAATTTGTTTATTTAATTTATTTATTTTTGGCTGCTTTGGGTCTTTGTTGCTGTGCAGGCTTTCTCTAGTTGTGGTGAGTGGGGGCTACTCTTTGTTGCAGTGCGCAGGCTTCTCATTGTAGTGGCTTCTCTTGTTGCGGACCACGGGCTCTAGGCACGCGGGCTTCAGTAGTTGTGGCACGTGGGCTCAGTAGTTGTGGCTCGCGGGCTCTAGAGCACAGGTTCAGTAGTTGTGGTGCATGGGCTTAGTTGCTCCGCGGCATGTGGGATCTTCCTGGGCCAGGGCTCGAACCCGTGTCCCCTGCATTGGCAGGTGGATTCTTAACCACTGTGCCACCAGGGAAGCCCAACAATGGGATCTTTTAAGGGCAATACCTTGGAGAGAGGAAGTCCTGAGACCTTGATTTGGTTTTGCCTTGGCACTTCCCTGGAGGAGGCTGTTGTCTTTTACTTCCCTTTATAAGTGTGCAGGTCACCAAAAAGCAAGTTGATCTAAGGGACTTTTTAAAAAAAATTTCTTAATTCAATTTTGGCTGTGTTGGGTCTTTGTTGATGTGCACGGGCTTTCTCTCTAGTTGTGGTGAGCGGGGGCTACTCTTCATTGTGGTTCGTGGGCATCTCATTGCAGTGGCTTCTCTTGTCACGGAGCACAGGCTCTAGGCAAGGGCTTCAGTAGTTGTGGCGCAGGGCTCAGTTTCTCCGTGGCATGTGCGATCTTCCCGGACCAGGGCTTGAACCCATGTCCCCTACATTGGCAGGCAGATTCTTAACCACTGCACCACCAGGGAAGTCCCCTAAGGAACTTAGTTTTTGAATAAATTAAAATTATTTTCAAAATGATTTGTGCATATATCAGTTTTTGTTTTTGTTTTCTCCTGAGAAGACTCCTGGTTGTTAACTTTTATCAGATTTTCACAGGGGCACAAGATCCAAAAAGAAAGATAAGAACTATGATTTTCTGGTGTTTTTCTGGTTTCAATACTTATTCAGCTTTCTATCCCTCACAATCCACATCTTAGTTACGAGATATACTCTTCTCTCTTGGCAGTTTGCTGCCTGGTTCTTCTATTTCTCTTCAGTTGCTCTTTTATTTACTGTGAATGAAGTTCTTTCTCGTGGCTGCGTAGCCTCTACCGTCTCCATTCACCACCACCACGTTTCATCCATGCACAGGCCGGGCATAAGCTCAGCGCTTCACACATGCTCCAACGACTTCATTCCAGGCGAAGTTAAGTGCGTGCCTTTGTAAACTTTAAATTTTGGAAAGCACGTTCACTTTTCTCATTTATTTGAGCTTCATGGTAATACAGTTAGTAGGTAGGGAAAGGCACCCAGGGCTGTAGTTCTGTAGTAAAGAGACCTAGAGGCAAAGTCCAGTGGAGCCTGCCTCTTGGTTTCCTCTGTCCTGCAGTGGAGGGAGTAGGTTGGGTTAAGGATGAAGAGTTTGGGGGTGGGGAGGAAGATGAGATGGTGTTTTTCCTTTGGAGGTAGGAGTGAGCTATTGAGGAGCAAGTGGTAGGTTCTTAGTTTTTTTCTGAGCTGAGAGTCCCGGTCTATACAAATAAGCCCATTGCACTGGGTTTTAATGTAATGTGATGTTTGCTGGTTTGAGATGACTAAGTTCCAATCATTGATGAAATAACCAAAGTTATATACTACGTATATTTAGAACTTCTCTGTGGCTGTGCCATCTCAGGCCACCTTAATCTGTTCTTCCGTCAGCACCTTATCAGTCCCATGACCTCACCACGCCAGCCACACTGATGCCTAACCCCACCCAAGAGCTTCCTCCCAGGCCTGAGGCACTGCACTGGCTCTACTGGCTTGTTTCAAGGATTATTCCCATTGTACAAATGGAGAAATAGAATCAAAGGAAGGACTTGCCTCAAGTGGTTTGTGGTTTCACTGCCTCCTAGTCTGATCCTTCTCCTAGACCAGTGCTATTCGAAGTGTGGCCCACTGGCCAGCTTTAGAGCCAGCCTGTGATAAGAGCAGAAATGAGAGGAAGAGTTTCAGAAACCTTACTAGCAATTTGACTAACTTTCTGTGTGCTGAGTTTAATAATCAAGAATTTGAGCTTTTATTTTTTTTAAACAATTTCATATTTCTAGTAGTTTCAGTTTTACTATATTTTACAAAATAATCAGTTCGCAGTGTATTAAATATTAAAAAAAAAACCCACAACTGGTCCTTAACCAGAGACAGTTTGAGAAACACTGCATTAGACCACACAGACTTTTTTTTTTTTAATTTATTTTTAATTTATTTTTGGCTGTGTTCGGTCTACGTTGCTGCACACGGGTTTTCTCTAGCTGTGGTGTGTGGGCTTCTCATTGCGGTGGCTTCTCTTGTTGTGGAGCATGGGCTCTAGGCGCGTGGGCTTCAGTAGTTGCAGCATGAGGGCTCAGTAGTTGTGGCTCATGGGCTCTAGAGCACAGGCCCAGTAGTTGCGGAACACGTGCATATTTGCTCTGGGGCATGTGGGATCTTCCCAGACCAGGGCTCAAACCCGTGTCCCCTGCATTGGCAAGCAGATTCTTAACCACTGTGCCACCAGGGAAACCCCATAGACCACACAGACTCTAATGGAACTCTTACAATGAAGATGCGCTGGCCACGTGGAAACCATTGTCATTTCATTTTGATGATATTTGTGTTGTGTTTTGTAGTTTCAGTGTCTTTCACCCCTCTGAAATTCCCAGTAACAATACAGTGAGTGATATGGTAAGAATTCTGGGGTCTTTGCTAACTTTGGCTCTAATAATACCTGTTTAATCTTGGTCAAATGGTTTAACTCTTCAAGCCTGGGTTTCCTCATCTGTATGAAAATTTTATATTCCATACATATATACATATTTTATATTCCATACACATATATATATTCCATACATTCATACTGTGTGGAATTTTATATGGAAAATTTAATATTATATTTTGCTTAAACTGCAGAATATTCATAAGCTCTCAGTAGGTATACTTAGCTTTAAGGTTATACATTTGAAACGAGAGGCAAGGCACAGTACATTTTTTATTCTGCATTGGTTAATGTACAGAATATCCCCACTTCACTTGAGAAACAGCATCATTTCTAAAACACACTTTGATGAACACTGAATATTGAAACATTATATAGTTGTCCCATGAATTCTGAGGGTGATTGGTCCTAGGACCCCTGGTGGATATCAAAATTCGTGGATGCTCAAGTACCTTATATAAAATGGTATGGATATGAAGGACCAACTGTACTTATATCATAGAGGTGTTTTCTGATTAAATGAGATAATGTATACAAAACAGTTAACATAGAGTCTGGATTATACGTTGTAAACGCAATAAATGGTGGCTATTAACCAACTTCAGAAAACACTGAAAATGGAGATCATATTCATCTATTGTCATGAGAAAAGTGCAGATGATTAACATGGATTTAATTATTAAATGTTTAAGCAATATCAACTGCAAGATCCTTTGGTGGATACTAGGGTATAATCCTTATTCTCCAGCAGTTTAGAATCTAGTAGGGTGTATTAAATACACATATGCAAGATGTGCATGGAGTAAAATAAGGGCCATAAGGGAAGAGGAATCAATTATTGATTCATTGAAATAATCAAGAGGTTTTGAGGACAGTGTTTGAGATGAACCTGAGAGGATGGATTGAACTTTGAGTCAAATATTGACATAAAGAAGGTTCAAGTGATCATGATACATTGAGCTAATATTGATCAGATATTAAATAAGCCATATGGTTTAATTCCAGTATGTACAATATGACCCCCTCCAACTTTGATTAAAATTATCTATACAGATAAAAGTCTAGGTGGAGGTGTTACGTGGTTATTTCTTGGTGGTGAGATCATAGGAAATATTTATTTTATTTAATTTTTTGATATTAAAGTTTTATAATATATATATATATTTTTTAATTTTTTTAATTTATTTATGGCTGTGTTGGGTCTTTGTTTCTGTGCGAGGGCTTTCTCTAGTTGCGGCAAGCGGGGGCCACTCTTCATCACAGTGCGCGGGCCTCTCACTGTCGCGGCCTCTCTTCTTGCGGAGCTCAGGCTCCAGACGCGCAGGCTCAGTAATTGTGGCTCACGGGCCCAGTTGCTCCGCGGCATGTGGGATCTTCCCAGACCAGGGCTCGAACCCGTGTCCCCTGCATTGGCAGGCAGCTTCTCAACCACTGCGCCACCAGGGAAGCCCTATAATATATATTTTAAGAGTAGTTATAGGGCTTCCCTGGTGGCGCAGTGGTTACGAATCCGCCTGCCTATGCAGGGGACATGGGTTTGAGCCCTGGTCCGGGAAGATCCCATATGCCACGGAGCAGCTAAGCCTGTGCGCCACAACTACTGAGCCTGTGCTCTAGAGCCCGTGGGCCACAACTACTGAGCCCACGCACCTAGAGCCAGTGCTCTGCAACAAGAGAAGCCACTGCAATGAGAAGCCTGCACACGCAACGAAGAGTAGCCCCTGCTCACTGCATATAGAGAAGGCCCGCGCACAGCAATGAAGACCCAATGCAGCCAAAAATAAATAAGTAAATTAAAAAAAAAAAAAGAGTAGTTTTATAACTGGACCAAACTACTTTTTTAAAGGGCTGGCTAAAATCAAAGCTGCAGATTTAAATGAAACTTGGTACAACCTTTTAAAATGCATTTTGGCAGTTTGTATTAGTAACTATAAAAGTGGTGATACTCTTTCAAACAGAAATTTCATTTCTTGGTATTTATCTTTAAAAATTTACATTCATGAGAATGTCTTATGGTTTCTTTATAACGGCATAAAGGGAAGGAAATAAGTAAGTCCAAGAATAAAGAATTTGGTAAATTTTGTATGTCCGCTTAATATAATTTTATGCAGCTGTTAAAGTGTTTATGAAGCTTATGTAGAAATAGGAGAAATAGTTATGGAAGAAAAAAACCCCCCCAAAAACCAAAAAAACCCAAAACCCACCAGGATCCAAAATTTTGTGTACACTATGATCACAACATTGTAAAATAAATATGCATGAGACAAAAGGTCTAAAAGAAAATAAGCTGAATGCTGAGTGGCTGTGTTAGGGTGAAGGATTTTTTTTTCTTTATTGTTCTCATGTTTTATGATGTGGTTAAAATTATTTTTACAGTGAAAGCAATTAGCATTTTAAAGGCTGAGTGTAAAAGGGTCCTCACTGGCACTCTGATTTGAAAGTATTAAGTAAAATACTAAAAACTTCTTATAGTCATCATTTACAATCTCTTAAACTTCTAAAGATCAGATTTTGAGACTGTCAACCTCAAAGTTTATCAGCTTGCTGGTAGATATTCCTGCCATGATTTGCATAGAAAAGAATAACATAAAGGACTCTTTCAACCCCTTCATTTTACAAATGAGAACTCTGAAGCCCAGCCTCCCCAGACAGTAGCAGAAGCAAAATTTGAACTCAAGTCTACTAGGTTATCTAACAGTAATCTAACACCATTTATAGCTCCACATCCACCCATGAGTATTAGTAGACTTGTCATGTCTATTGGCTGTTGAACACTGGCGTTACTACCATTCTGGCTAGCCTGAGGGGTTGATTCCTTTCTCTGCAGGTCTTGCGCGAGCTTTCACTCTTCACCACTTGGGGGCCCGAAGTTGCCTCACCCGGTTCTCCCTTTTTAAGTCCCCTACTCTTCGCACCCCCAGCGTCCGAAGTGCCGCAGAATCCCGGCAGGGGCGCTGCGACTCCCTGGCTCCGCGGCCCCTCCCCTGGCCAACCGTCGATTGGGCCGGCGCGTGACGTCACGCCGTTTTAGCCAAACAAATGGGTTTCGGGGCGAGCGTTGGGCTCCGCCGCGCCGCGCTGGGCGCTCGGTCCGCCTCAGCGGTGGGGAGCAAGCCAGGCCAACCGCCGCCGCCGCTGTATCGCGGTGTGCAGCCCCGGGCCAGGCCCCGGCCGGGGCAGGAGCGCAGGTGGGTCTGGGCCGGGGTGGGGCGTGGCGCGAGAGCGGCGCGGTCGGGGTCTGGCGGCGGCCACCGTGGCCGCTCCCCGCCCCCTCCCGCCGGCCGCCTGTGCTCTCGGGGCGCCGGGCGGGTGGGGGCGGGGGCGCCGCCCGCCGGTCCGGGGCTCGGTCTGGGGCAGGGACCCGGCGGCCCGCACCTCGTCCGGGGGCGTCCTCTGCCCGCACACGGGCCGGGCGCTGAGCGCCCCCGCGGGGCACGGAGGGTCGGGCGGGCCGGCGGGCGGGAGTGGGGTCCCGGGTCAGGGCTGAAGCGGAGGAGATCCGGGATAGGCCGTGGGGAGGCTCCAGGTCGGCTCTCCCACCCCCGGGACCGGCGGCCGGTGAGGAAGTCGGGCCCTGGGTGGGGGTAGCCTCGCCCGGTCGCACCCGCCGGGGCTCGACCGCTCGGTCCTTCCCCGTCCCAGCGCAGGTGAGCTGGCGCCTGTCCTTAACCTTCTTCGGCGACCTGGCAGGACCGAGGCTCGGAAGCTTCTCTAGCCTCCGGGCTGGCGCAAGTCGACTGCGGTTCCGCCCCAGTCCCGATGAAGTCATAGTGCTGTGGTTCAGTGTGTCTGTGACGTCAGGGGTTTCCAAGAGATGGGCTGTGATGTCACTGCAGACCCCGGCGGGGAGCTTGACACGCGGAAGGGCCGGGAGGACCCGGAGGGGAGAAAAAGGAAGTTAAAGCTTCTGTCAACGCCTAGCATAGCAGAGATTTTGAATCGAAAGTTGTTCGATATCAGCATTTTACAATTTTAATGTAATAGTTAAGTTCTTTAACTTCCATTTCGAACATTGTTAGTACAGTTCAATAAGACCCATTTGATTTAGGAAAATCTCAATCAGGAGGGATTTTTTTTTTGTGGGGGGTGGATGGGTGGGTGTTTAATGTAAATGCATTTCAGAAAGCTAAACTCATAGTTTGATGGCTTGTGATTGGAATTGCTGGAAAAAATAGAACCAATTCGAGTGCTGATAATTATTTGCCTTACTCTTTTTTGCTAGACAATTTTGAAATCATTTATCTGCCTATTTGCTTTTTTTGTTAGTGGTCTGGAAGAGAGAGAGGGGATTTTAAGTCAACTTTTTCTTTTTGTAAAGAGGGGAGGAGGAGTTCTGAATTAATCCAACATTCTTCTTAAATAATAATTACCTGGGGATTTAATTTATCCAGGTTGTCCCTGTCCATGGATAATTGAGGGTTTCCTACGGTTATAGCTCAACAACAAGGATTTTCCTTGTTTTCTTACTAAGACTGGGTTGTAACAGTATAATAACATATACCAGGACTGCTTGCCTGGACAAGTAACTAATATTTCGTCTGTAATGCTTTCAAATATGAAACTACAGAATTTTTAAAAATGCCCTGCCTATGAATATTGCTTTTCTTCCAAAAGAGATCAGGCCAGAAGAGAAGCTAGTCACCTGCCATTAATGACTCTCTTCAGGTATTGCAGCATATCAGTACTTTTGCTCATCATTTCTTCCTCTGTATAAAATCATTTAAATAGGATCTAGTTTGAGAGGTAGATGGCTTAAAATTGAAGCATAATTACAATTTAGTGTCTTCAGCAGGAAGCTTGGAAAGGAGTCCTCAGCCTGTCCCCACTGACCTTGACTTGTAATGTTAGGGGTTTTTTTGTTGTTAGTACTGCTTTCTCTCATTTGCTCTTTAAAGGTTATTGATAAGGTATTGTCTGTCTAGATTCTGCATCAACATGCTGGTGGAAGTCATGCTCTGTTACTACATTTTTTGTAGAAAATGAAAGCAAAAATTTACCCTTGTTAATTACCATTAGATTTGACTGGAAGTTTACAAAACAAGGTGTTCCTGTGAATCTCTTTTTAATGCTCACTGTACTTTGGAAATTCTGTAGCATTGTGTGCAGTACTTGAAAATTATTTTATATATATATTTATTTTAAGAAATTAGGAATCATGTGGTGACAGTGTTAAGGCTCTAAAGACAAAATTTGGGTTTTTGGATCCTCAAGACTGATAAGTACCAAATTAACATGAAATTGCTGATTTTGAGGGTGTTAATCAACCTACTCTTTAAAGTGAAAGGATCATGACAAGATATTATGTAATGAAGTTGAAGGAGGTACAGAAAGGACACTTGCATGTGTCTTTTCCAGGGAGCCTTTCTGGGGGAGGCTACGTGGGATCTGTGTAAATTAAATGTACTAGGGTATATGGTGAAAGTCAAACTACATGTGAGTTGAAAGACATACAAATGCTGATAATAAAATAGCTTCTCCTTGGCAGTACATTTTTTCCTCCTCTGTGGTGTTTAGCAGTTATGATTTTTTGGTATGAAAAATGAGTTGATAGGGGCTTCGCTAGTGGCACAGTGGTTGAGAATCCACCTGCCAATGTAGGGGACACGGGTTTGATCTCTGGTCTGGGAAGATCCCATATGCCGTGGAGCGACTAAGCCCGTGCACCACAACTGCTGAGCCCGTGTGCCACAACTACTGAAGCCCACGTGCCTAGAACCCGTGCTCCACAACGAGAGAAGAGAGAAGCCACCGCAGTGAGAAGCCCTCGCACTGCATCGAAGAGTAGCTCCCGCTTGCCGCAACTAGAGAAAGCCCACGCGCAGCAACGAAGACCCAACTCAGCCAAAAAATAAATAAATAAATAAATTTATTTTAAAAAAATGAGTTGATAGCTGGAGAATAAATGTCTTCATGTATTCTGATATGACCTAGGAACAATGACAAGGGTAAAAAAACCAGCTTCTTTGTTTAGTTGTATAACCGTTTAACCAGCCGTAACACATAACACTCTGAAACATTTTTACAGTTTGTTTCTACTTTTGGCAGGTTATTTTTCACCCAGGCCTAGCAGTTTTGGGTCTAGGAAGCAGCTTTTACTTCTTATAAATGGAAATTTATTTGAGATCGGTATTATTTTGAAATATTTTGTCATTTTATCCAGTTACAGCATTTAAGGGACTATATCAGCCAGTCATTAGTGATACAGCATCTTTCTGACAGATAAAAGCAAATGTGAACAATGAAAGTGCTGTATTTTAGAAATTCTTTAGGATATGTTTATTGGATCAATTCTATTAACATAACATCTAGAATTTAAATTCTTGTACAAATTTTCTACTTTATTTTCTAATAAATTTATGCTCAGCCAGTTTAATTTGCACAGTTTTGATACTCTAGTAAACCTTAATCTTGTTTTCATATTTGTTGGGGAGAGAACGTACTAATGGTTAGAAACATCATTCAGTGTTATCTTCCAAAATTTGCAGCTGTTTAGAACCAGATACTTGAGAGAAGCTACTATGGTAGAATGAATGCCTTCCTTGTTAGGTCATGTGTGACAAAGGCAAAATTCAGCAAGTGCATAATCTGCAGTCCTTTGGAAGCTACAGTAACAAAAAGCAAATTAACTCCCAAGTGCATTTAGGTCATTGGAAATTGAATTCATATCAATTCTTACTGTTGCATAATTTATCTTTCCCCCTGTAGTTCATGTTTATGGCACTTTGAAGCTGATGAACGTACTGTATTATCTGGGAAAAGCATTAATAATTTAAATGTAGGTGTTTCTTAACGTCAGTTGAAAGAGTTTATCAACCTTCCGTTTCCAGCTCTGTCTTCTGGTTTGCTCTCCACAGAAGAGGCTCCAGATCTTCCCTTTTTAAATGTTCAACTCCAGAAACTTAGCATACACGTTTTCAACCCTCAGCACAATGTAGATTTAAATGTGAAACTAAGCTCTATTTATGTGTGTATTATATTATTATCAGGCATGGGTTTTATTCATCTAACAAACATGTTTTGAGTACCTCTCTGCCTGGTCCTCAGCCAGGGACTGTGTGACCGTTGTTTTAACATTCCCTTGCTGTGGGGGCCATGGGTCTGAAGGGCAAGAATTGGACCAAGAGGATGAACCATTTATGTTATGCAGATTGGCCAGAGGTTTTGTCTAAAGGTCAGTTAAGGAGGTATTAGAAGCTCAGGTAAAAAGAATAGGGAACAGATTATCATAGCCCAAGACAGACAAAGGGGTCAGGCTCCACAGGTTTGGATTGTGCTAGAATGAAGGGAGCTTAGTGAGTGAGCATTTTCTTTCAGGCAAGAGCAAGCACTCAAGGCCAGAACTAGTCTGTATAGGCAGTCTAAGACTAGAGGTAGAGAGAAGAGGAACAATCCAGACATCCCTCTCTCAGAGGCATGTATATATACCTTCCTTTTCTTCTCTAAGGTCAATCCTTTAATTGACAAACTTCTGAAATAATGTGAGCCTCACATTATTTCCACTCTGCTTTTTTCCCCTAACATTTTATCATGAAAATTTCAATCACAGAAAAGTTGCAAGAACTGTTTATACATTGAATATGAATATCTAAATATCCACAATGTAGATTCTGTAATTCTTATTTTGCTCTATTTGCTTATCTATTTATCCATTCATTCTACCCTCTATGTATTTATCAATGCATCTTATATTTTGGTTGTATTTCAAAGTAAGTATACTTTACCAGTAAATACTTTTGCATGCCTATCATGAACTATTTGTTTACTTATTAAATAAGTAAACAAATAGTTTAACTTGTCCCTTAGTTTGGACAAGTTCATACGTCTATTTAACCCATAACTCTGTCAAGATACAGAACATTACCATTTCTACGGAAGGTTTCTTTGTTCACCTTCCAAGTCAATTTAATTAAATTTTTAATCTCCTGCAATCTTACTTCCACCCTTTTGAAACTACCTGTTGAAAGGGCCTAGCTGTTAGCAGTGCATTTGAGTGGCATTATGCTGGGTGTTCAGAATATAAAGAAATGAAGAACATAGCCCCTGCTCTCTTTAAGCTTATAATTTAGTTTGGATTTTAATTAGGTGTCTGATAAATAAATGTTACATGAATTCAGAGGAGGCAACTGGGACTGCCAGACAAAGTTTCCTAGGTGTGGGCCTTGGATTGGACGTTTATTTTGGGATCTGGAGAAGAGGTTTTGTTTATTTATTTATTTAAAAAAGACTGATTAAAAGTATGGTATTAAAAAAAACAAAGAAAAAGAAAAAGTTATGGTATGAAGCTGCAGCAGCAGACAAGGGACCCAATTATGGAGGGAGTTTGAGCATTATTTTTTACCCAGGACAATCTTTGAGAAAGGAATTAATGTGAAAAACGGATCTTTTAGTTAAATTCTTAGCCTATTTGTCATCTTTGGTATTTAGTTGTACAGAAGACACCTTCATTTTTTGAATTCTCTCCTCTCGGTTCTTTGCCTATCTCTGATTTCTTCTGATTTATCAGCTTGGCTGGCAATTCTTTCTCTTCCAGATCCAAACTATCTAAAGCTCTGTTCTCTTTTTTTTTTTTTTTTAATTATAGTTGCTGTACAATATTATATGTTAACAGGTGTACAATATAGTAATTCACAATTTTTAAAGGTTATAGTCCATTTATAGTTATTATAAAATATTGGCTATATTCCCCACATTGTACAATATATCCTTGTAGCTCATTTTATACCTAATAGTTTACACCTCTTACTCCCCCACCCCCAGTTGGTAGCCACTAGTTTGTTCTCTATATCTTGAGTCTGTCTAAGCTCTGTTCTTGACTCTTTGTTGTGCTCCTTGTAATCTGGCCCTTAGCTCTTAGGGCTTCTCAATTATAATGCTTTCCAGGTCAAGCCTATATCTGTATCCATAAGCTGTTAACTCTTGTTAGGTTTCTAACTGCCAATAGGATACTACTTTTTTTTTTTGAATTTTTGAAATTTATTTATTATACAGCAGGTTCTTAATTAGTTATCCATTTTATACATATTAGTGTATATATGTCAATCCCAATCTCCAAGTTCATCACACGGATGCTGCTTTTTTTTACATCCATGTTTACTTTGTATTTATTTTTCAAGAATCTGTAGCAAGAGCATTTGCTCTAAGTGGTTGTAGCAAATGGGATTTATTAAGAAAGAGATAGGTAAATGTTGAGTAGGCTGAATGAACAGATTAGACTGAACTTCTAGAACAAACACCACAGAGACACTGTAGAACTTGCCTGATAAGGGAGCTACTGCCATTACGGACCACCGTATGGGGCAGAAATTTTAACTTCCTTGGGCAGTAACATCATTGCATGTTACTTTCTGCTCTCTATATCTTAAGTGGTCTGCTTGGACACACTTAGGTCTTAGGTGAAACCTTTGCTTCAAAGGCATCTGGAAAATGTAGTTTTTAGCTATGCAGCTTCTGTAAAATAGGAAGTCCATGTGAGAGTAGATTGGAGTGAGTATTGAGTGAGACTTCAGCACACTTAGTTTGTGAAAAACTAAACTCATTTTCCCCAGATTCCCTAATGGTGGTAAAGTGAATCCTTTTGTAATTTTGCTGTTGCTATGCCAAGAAATGGGTATTGCTCTGGTTTCCTGAGATAGAAACTATTGCAATCAGCTGTACCATTTAGATGTTGAGTGTAGTGAGTATAACAGAGAACCGAATCGAATTTACTGGCTTGTAGTACTAAAAAGACCAAAGATGAAGCTTGATCCACTTGTACTTAGGTGGTCAGAATCTCATCTTCTTCTTATTTCCTTTATTTAATAAGCTCTGCTTCCATGGTGTTGTCCCTTTGTGGTTACAGTGTGTTTGTCAGCACCTCAAGCTCTACATCCTTGTGCCATCAAATCCAGAGGTGGGGAAGGAGAGTGCTTCTATAGAAGCTGTAGGGCAGGGCTCTTGACAGTTTTTCCTCCATAGACACCTTTGGCAATCTGAAGCCTATAGGACCCGTTTTCTGAGTAGTATTTTTAAATTACATAGGATTACAAAGAAAACCAGTTACATTAAAATACAGTTATCAAAATATTTTTTTAAATTATGAGATAGTAACATGTGCTTCTGTATTAAATAATAAGATTTAGTGTGGGTCTAATAATTTCCAAGTAATGATGAACATTATCACTGTTTGGAGGTGTCTGCAACTTATGATTGTGTGATAGGAAAATATCTATGATTTCTATTACTGACAGTGGCAGATACTGTTAATATTATTGTGGTCTGACTGAATTCCCAATAGAAGGAAATGCTAAATTTCAGTTGGAGGTTACTGAAAGTAAAGATAATTTCCCCCCTCATCTGAGTTTATAGACATCCCAAATTGAGTACTTAGCCACTTAGCACTTTAACACTTCATTGTATACCATTATTTATTACTCTTTGTTTCATGTGTATTAGTCTTCTCTACTAAATTCTAAGCTTTCATATCTTATATCCCAAAATTGTAGACACATAATTGAAGGCTTAGCTTTTTCCCCTTATCTTTAAGGACATACCTGGGCTATTTAAAGTTGTACCTTTAAATTAAAAAAAAAATTTTTTTTTCTATTTTTCTGTTTAACTTAGCCACCTTCTAGCAGATTCAGTTATAGGACTTTGTGTATTAAAGTGTTCATTTGCTTCTTGAAAATTAAAAAATTTAAAAGTAATGTATTTTAAATAATTAATCATATAAAAATAGTCTATCTGAAGCTCTGAAGTCACTCTTGGAACTACTGTAGGGAATTATTGATTAAGCTGGAGTTTCTGAAGATGAAATTTGAGTTTGGTAAGGAAGTCTCAAAGGACACATTTGGTCTATTGTCCAGGAACCAGGAGAGGCAAGCTTGTTTCCAAAGTAGGGCAAGAGATTTGATTTCAAGTTCAGTCATCAGAATTGTTCTCTGGAGGTTCTAGGTACTTTCTACACACCACTTCAGCCTTTGGGGATAGGTTTCTCTGGTTCAGGCTGTATTCTAGTTGAAGAGCTATACCATCATCACAGTAGTGAAGCTTATTTGGGATACTGCAAGGACTATGAAAAGGGATCCTGAAAAGTCCATAGAAGGTCTATAGCTTTATGCTTTAGGAATCCTGTCTTTCATTTGACATTTTCTTTGCCTATGTTTTATTTAACATGCTATGTAGTTAGCTTGATAAAATGGTTATATACCACCATTTTTAACTTGTGGAATTTCAAGGCCTGTGTATTTATTCACCTACTGAAAAAAAGGGTAGCATGTTTTATACTCCAGGCATTATGCTCAGTGCACTAGTTAACTTCTGTCACTTTTTCTCTTAGCACTGTTTACAGATCTATGTATTCTTTGGCAAGTACCAGTCTTAAATTTAAGAATTTATTCTTTTGTCTTTTTATTGTTTATCTTAACACCTTGTGGGTTCCCCTGCCGTATGGCAGATATCATTAATAGAATTGATTATTAAAGTCCAGATAAATACTAACTTTTCTGGAAAATCCACATTTTTGTTTGTATTAGTAGGAGGTTGTATATTAAAACATAATTTTACATTCTAGTTGCATATATTTTAAGACTATATAGTATAACATATTTTTGCACTTAAAAATGACTGTAGGGCTTCCCTGGTGGCGCAGTGGTTGAGAGTCTGCCTGCTAATGCAGGGGACACGGGTTCGAGCCCTGGTCTGGGAGGATCCCACATGCCGCGGAGCAACTACGCCCGTGAGCCACAACTACTGAGCTTGCGCATCTGGAGCCTGTGCTCCGCAACAAGAGAGGCCGCGATAGTGAGAGGCCCGCGCACCGCGATGAAGAGTGGCCCCCACTTGCCGCAACTGGAGAAAGCCCTCGCACAGAAACGAAGACCCAACACAGCCAAAAATAAAATAAAAAATAATTAAAAAAAAAAAAAATCTTCAAAAAAAAAAAAAAATGACTGTATAACACATTTTTAAACTACTGATGTTTAAAAATTTCATGGCCTTGGAATTTAAGTGAAAACTTTAGCCATGTTAGTTATTGTTTTGTTTCTGAATCTACCAAATGAATTATTTCCTCTCTTCTTTATTTGATCTAGGGGCTTAGCCTCTGTATTAAAAATGTTCTCAGTTACCTAATATTTTTGTGTATATTACCAAAAAGTTACTTGATTTTTACTGTAGTTGTTACCTTGTTTTATTTTGTGAATCAACCTTGACTATCTTGTCTATACTGCTTGAATTTTTTTTTTTTTTTTTTTGGCTGTGCCATGCAGCTTGAAGGATCTTAGTTCCCTGACCAGGGATGGAACCCATGCCCCCTGCAGTGGAAACGCGGAGTTCTAATCACTGGATGGCCAGGGAATTCCCTATTCTGCTTGAATTTTAATTGTTCTATTTTAGTAGAGAATGAGGAGTTGTAAAGCCTTTTTAAAGAATTGTTCCTTTATTAAAATGTCATGGATTTTCCCTTTTTAGGGGACATGGAAAGAAGGGGACTATGCCTCTTTAAAAGATATGATTAATTTTGGAGATTAAAATTTGCTTGCCAACTCATTTGTTGGGTTACTTAAATATTATGGTTTCATTTTATTAAAGGTCTTTTCATGTGTTCCCAGTGTTTCCAGGCATTTCTTTTACCAAACACCTGTTGAGTCTTTCTCTTGTTAAATGGCTCTGATTTAGATACATGTTACCTCTTGACCACAGTTGATAGTCCAATGGAATTCTTAAGATTTTGGCTTTTTGAGTAAGTCCCTTAAGGACTGGTCTGACAATTACTGATCATTGTTTCCTATAGAATCAAGTAATAATTTGTTAGAATTGAATCTGAGTAACCCCTATCCTTGTGTTTATGCTGTTTATTTCGTATTCTTTGAGAATATTATATGAAATTAATTTGATTGGTCCATTTTTCTTTCCTCCAAATTGATAGTTCAGGAGAAGTTAGGAGGAAATTAATCTTTACCTTTTCCCTTTCCAATTTTTCAAAAACAATGAGCATAACTTCTCACCTTTCTACTTGTAAAGGATATTAGTGTTACTGCTTTACTAAGGTAATAGCAGTACCACTTTTGAAGATTTCAATTTAATGTTCTTGGCAGATAGCAGATCTGTTTTTTCCCCCTTTGGAAAAAGTCAAGCCTTCATTAATGAACCTCAGTATAATTACTCAGTTTTTAAGAAATTTGTCATTTGTATGCTTTTAGTGTAGATATCTTATTCAAAGAAGTAAAGCTTAATTTCATTTCCATGTGCATTGTCTTTGTTTCTAAACTGTTAGTGTTCTGTTCACCAAATGTTAATTCTGTGCCTACTTTGAGCCTTCTACATTTGAATGTTCATTTAGTCTATGTTGCTGAAATCTTTATAGGATAATACACAGTACTGTATTGGAAAATATAGTCTTTGCCTTCAGAAGGATTTACTTTGAAGGGCTTAATGATTATTGTCTATGCCTACTTGTGTTCCAGAGGCCCCAAGAAATTTCCATAGTAGCTACTAGGAATTTCTAAAGGGTTAGAGATTTTGTTTGTGACCATCCAACCCTGTTAGAAACAATTTAATGTTTTTACTATTATCAACAAGAGCATGTAAATGATGCCTCCTTTTTCTGGGTTTATTTGTATGTATTTGTCACTTAAGAGGTTGTTGGTAATTGGGATCATCAGTAAATGGTTGGTGGCCTCTGACTTAGGATCTGAATAATCCTCTTCCGGAATTAGAGCAAGAGATAGGACTTTCTTACTGAGTTACCTTTTAAAAATAAAAATCCAAAATTATGGATTTATAAAGTGAATATTTTTTATTTCATTCAACTTAATTATCATTACATAGAAATAAGTATGTGAAAATGGTATATAAAATATATATACTAATCATACACAAAAATACATGAATGTATAGGCCAAGGCTTGGGCAACTGACAAAATTAAATGGTCTATTTAAGAGTAGTAGATTTTAAGTAACTTTTTTTTTTTAAATAAATTTATTTATTTATTTAATTTATTTTTGGCTGCGTTGGGTGTTTGCGGCTGCGCACAGACTTTCTGTAGTTGCGGAGAGCGGGGGTTACTCTTGGTTGCGGTGCGTGGGCTTCTCATTGCGGTGGCTTCTCTTGTTGCGGAGCACGGGCTCTAGGCGCATGGGCTTCAGTAGTTGTGGCTCACGGGCTCTAGAGCGCAGGCTCAGTAGTTGTGGCGCACGGGCTTAGTTGCTGTGCGGCATGTGGGATCTTCCCGGACCAGGGCTCGAACCTGTGTTCCCTGCATTGGCAGGCGGATTCTTAACCACTGCGCCCCCAGGGAAGTCCGAGTAACTCTTTTGTTATTCTGTTTACACCATAAAAGCTTAACAGGGTTTATATATACACGTTACAAAATAGTGTTGAGAACGGAAAACCACCTGTGGTCAATTTGATAAATTTCTCAGAAATCCTCATTTTATTTCAGTTTCTAATCTGATACGGAGACTTTCACATTACTATTTGTAACTCTTCAGAATCTATACTCCTAACAAGAAAGAACCTTTTGTTTGATTCCTTCAGCTAATCAGAGAAAAGCCTTGTTGGCCTTTTTGATTTAGCTAGCTGCTTTTGTTTGTTTTTCATTAAAAGCAGATAATGAGAAATTAAAAGATATATAGTATATATTTCCAGCAGTAGAATGATCCCAGTGTTTCTCTTTTTGGTTAAAATGTTTTCTTGCCGTTTTCCTCAAAAGAAGAGTTCTCAGCACTCTCCTTCCCTTACCCCTTCCAACACTTTTTATTCTTTTGTCATTTTTGTATCTAGGAGTCTCAGTAATTAAGTTCAGTGTGGGATCATCTTGAAACTAAAGTCAATGTAAGTCTTCAAATCATTAAAATCTGCATATACCAAAATTTCAAAAAAATTAAACGAAGGATTAAAGAACATTTATTTTTTAAATAGGTAATGTGTTTGCATGGTTCAAAATGTGAAAGGTGCAAAAAGTGAGATATTTTCTATTCTGTGCCTTGGGCATACTTTTCCCTCACTAGGGCAACCACTGTTACTAGTTTCTTACATAGTCTTCTGGTGTATAGTCTATTTTCCCTACCTTTAAAAACATAAATGGTAGCATAGGGCTTCCCTGGTGGTGCAGTGGTTAAGAACCCGCCTGCCAATGCAGGGGACAAGGGCTTGAGCCCTGGTCCGGGAAGATCCCACATGCCGCGGATCAACTAAGCCCGTGCGCCACAACTACTGAACCTGCGCTCTAGAGACCGTGAGCCGCAGCTACTGAAGCCCACCTGCCTAGAGCCCGTGCTCCGCAACAAGAGAAGCCACCGCAATGAGAAGCGTGCGCACTGCAATGAAGAGTAGCCCCCGCTCGCTACTAGAGAAAGCCCGTGCGCAGCAACAAAGACCCAACGCAGCCAAAAATAATAAATAAATAAAAAATAAAAAAATTTATTAAAAAAAAATAATAAATGGTAGCATATTCTACGTAACGTTATCTTGCCTTTTTCACTTGATTTTTTCATTCTTTACATATTGGCATATGAAGAGTGTATTAGTGATACAAAAGCTAAACTAACAGTGGGTTAAACAATGAAGTATTTCTTTTTCTTATAAAAGTTTAGGTAAGTGTTCTAGGGGTGGTATAGCACTCATGGCATTGCTCTTTTCTCTTTCTCTCTTTTTGAGGCATAATAATTACAGTAAAATTCACAGAAACATGGATAGTTCGACAAGTTTTGACATTTGGATGTACCTATGTAAGCAAACGCTGCAGTCAAGATAGCCCTTTAGTCTACCCTCCCCTTGTCCCCTGCCCGTCAGCCGCCCCCCCCCCCCCCCCGCCCCGCAGTGATTGCCTGGATTCTTTCTGTGCTCTTACTGCTCTGCTGCATGTTGCCCTTGTCCTCATTGACCTAGCTGGATCTCCAACTACTGCAGCCCATTCTGAGCAGCAGGATGCAAGAAGGGGCAAAGGTTTACATGCCAGCCTTTTTACAGGGAGGTTTCTAGAAGCTGCTACTTCAGGACACTTCCAGTCATGTTTTGTTAGCCAGAACTTAGTTCACAGCCACATCTGAATGCAAGGGAGGTTGAGAAATGGAGTCTTGCTATCTTTTCCTATTAGAAACAATGTTGTAGCGAATAATTTTCTTCATGGGTTGTCTTTTGGGATAAATTCCCAGAAGTGGAACTGCTGGGTCAAAGAGTATTTGCAGTTTGAGAGTACACCTATTTTTTCATATCCTTGCTGACAGTTTTCATATTTGCTAATCTCATTGGTAAAACATGATGACAGGGTAGCTCTAATATGCCTGATAGGCCATTTAAGTAGAAAGAGACAAAGTACTTCTGCTCTATGTACGATACCTTGAAAACATGGACTACACAGCCAGCTAATGTAATGCTAAGTTGGGTGAAGCATATAACAGCATGTTACCATTTTATTTAGGCCAGTCCTAAGAGGAGACTGATGGTTGAGGTTAGAAGAGAAACGCTCTTCAGGAGTGTTTTTCAGGATTTGTGCACTTAATTAAAAAGTAGATTAGGGCATGAGGTTAAAGTGTGCTATTCTTTTTTCTTTTGGTCCTCTGTTTTCTCTTGCATACATGCCTTAATATGTAGAAACGTGTTTTCAACTGATCTTAAAATATCTGTTAACGTAATTGGGGAAAAATAAAGTAATCAATAAATATATTCCATTTGGTTCCTTTTATATGATATTTCTTGTTGTGGGTCTCTTAACTTTCTAAGCTTTTACTCTCTAGTTGCTAAGTGGGATCAGATAAATGATATAAAATATATTCTGCTAAGATTGTAATTTTTTATAGTGTAAGGGTTTGTAAAATGTGTTTTCAACTCTATAAATATAACCTTTTGGTTGGGATTTGAGGGAAAAAAATTCATAGTATTTTTCTTTGCAACTAAGTGGTATTATGAGCTATACTTACTTTTTTTTTTTTTTTAAATTTTTTTTTTATACTTACTTTTGAAGTAGTAAATAGCATAAAAGATATATAATGCATATGTTTTTCCATACCACATGATGAGGTCTTGGAGAGCAGAGACCTCTTACTTAGCTACCATGGTGCATGGCATATAGCACCTTGTACTTGGTAGATCACATTTTTTCTATAGTTGAAGTGGATCTTGGAAAAGTGTTAGAAAAATTATTAGACTCCCAGTAGCAATGTTTTGGCCTGTTGGAGGCAGGGGGAGAAGATGTTAATATAATATCATTGTTAGTACTTTTGAAATTATCAACTCTTTAGGTGAAGAAACTTAAGGGACCAATATCTGTGCTTTAAAGAATAGAGACTTGGAGATACTTTCAGTGTAGGTAGTATCATCCCACCTTATCTGGAGGACAGATGTCTGTAAATCTGCCTTTTTTTCTTTTTTTGAAAAGCAGTGAAGTGAAGGCCCAATAAGCTAAATAACAGAAAAAAAACATATTTCTTACACTTCAGAACTTTGTAGTCAACCTCAGTCCCCTTGCTGAGGTCTTTATAGTTTAGAATAGAAAGTGGTGCATATCATGTTCTCTTCTGTGTCCTTAGCTAAACATTTGTTGAATGAATTAATATAATTTTTTTTTTTTTGGTTTTGCTAGCACAGGTTTTTCTTGGGAGAAGGTGATATTATTAAGAGACAACATTTTTGCTTATTTGTTAGATCGTGGTGATGGTGCTTGCCTTAGGCTGTTACCTGTGCCTAGATAAATCTTCATGCCTAACTTCCTTACCTCTTCCAAATCTCTTCTTAAGTAGCACCTTCTCAAGGAAGCCTACGCTGACCTCCCTGTTTAAAATGGCAACCGCCACTCTCCTCCTGCACTTCCAAGTTCCCTTACCCTAGTCTGTTTTTCCCCCATAATAGTTACCTCCTTGAAACATATACTATAAAATTTACTTATTATGATTATTTATTGTCTTTCTCACCACCAAATGTTAGTTTCTTGAGGGCTTTGATCGTTTGTTCACTGTATTCCAAGAGACTCATAGATGCTCAACAAACGTTTGTTGAATGAATGAAGGTCAGAAAGAAAGTAATGTGAGAAAGCTAGCTATAAAATAATTTACATTAAAAATTTATATTTAAAAGTACTTCCATTGTTTAAAAAGTTTTGCTTTTGCCTACCACTGTGTTCCATAATGATACCAAGGTAAACAAACCTGTGCAAAGTTTAAGGACTCTGTCCTCTTGGTAGAAAAGTGACTGAGTTTGGCTTGCTGAAATGCATCATCTGCTTCATGCTTCCAGCATCTTTGTAGTGAAGTTCCTTTCCATAGCCTTCAGTGGTGGTTTAATTAATAAGAAAGAGTCTCTGTGTTCCACGGTGTGCAGATGGAACATCTCTTTCCTACTGGAGGTGGCTTTCCATGAAGTAAGTAGTGACAATATTAATAGCTGTCTTCTTCCCTTTCTTTTTTTTTTAGAGGTTTCCCAAAGTAGACTGTAGATAGCTGAATTTTTGGTACATCTTTTATTTATTTATTTATTTTTGGCTGTGTTGGGTCTTCATTTCTGTGCTTGGGCTTCCTCTAGTTGTGGCAAGCGGGGGCCACTCTTCATTGCGGTGCGTGGGCCTCTCACTATAGCGGCCTCTCTTGTTGCGGAGCACAGGCTCCAGACGCGCAGGCTCAGTAGTTGTGGCTCACGGGCCCAGTTGCTCCGTGGCATGTGGGATCTTCCCAGACCAGGGCTTGAACCCGTGTCCCCTGCATTGGCAGGTGGATTTTTAACCACTGCGCCACCAGGGAAGCCCTCTTTATTTCTTTTGACTAGGTCTTATGCCAAACATTTTATGTGTATTTTTATTTATTTATTTATTTATTATTTTTTTTAATGTGTATTTTTTAAAAAATCTTGGTAACAACTGTATGAGGAAAGTATTTGTGTCCCTTTATTCTTGCAGAAAACTGAGTCTTAACCTGCTGTATAAAAAAATAAATAAAATAAAATTCAAAAATTCCAAAAAAGAAAACTGAGGCTTAGAGGTTAAGCAGCTTGCCTAGGCAGTGTGTTGGAGCTGGATTTCAAACCCACGCAGTCTGACTATAGAGGAATTTCACTACACAAAAAGCCTTCCTAGTGAAGAGCACCTAGGAGTGAAAAAGAAATTAGCAACACCTTAGTGAAACTCTAACTTCACAGAGATCTTTTATTTGCTCCAGCTTCTCAAGAGTTAAGTAGATTGACTGAGACCACTGTGATTGAAGCAGTAATGTTAGGTTAAAGTTAACCAATGCTAATTTAAATAAAGTGTATTTTAAATAAAAACAGAGATAGCTCCTAACCAGATCCTATTTTACTTAGACTTATAGTTTAGCGCAAGAACACTTTAGCTTATCTGTGGGGCAGAATTTGTATGCTCTTCCTTCATTTCCCCTAAAAATTAGATTCAGCAGGAGGGCAAAAGTTATAATGTGGCTGTATAGGAAGTATAATTTAGTGGAGGAGTAGAGGGGTAGACAGTGGGTAGGCTTTGCTGTTCTGGATTTTTAAGAAAAAACTTCCCTGTAATTTGTATAAAATTATACTAAATGGAAATAGTCATGCACTACCTACCATACAAAATAATTTGTAATTTCAAATTTTGATTAGAAAATTCTGATTCTTTAATGTGAATTACTTTTTGAACCTTAATTAACTGTTTGTCTATCTTTTTTTTCTTGTAAGATGGCATATTTTATTCCCTTTGCCATAAGAATATTTCTTCTTTGTTCCCATAAATTAATTTTAATTTCACTTTTAAAACACTAGTGATTTAAGGGTAACCTAGAATCTGTAATTGCAGGAAATTATGCTTAAGGGTACATATTTATATGCTGAAGCCAATAATGTGCTTTCCATAGAAGTTGTAGGACACTATTGTGTACATAGCTAGTAGAATCATTTTATTGAACAAAACCTCTCCAAAGCAAGACGTGACATACTTTTTTGGAGATACATTAAGACTGTTTTCTGGCTTGAGATGATCACTGGTGAGAGAGTTTCCCTTTTAGGTTTCCAGAACTATGATGAGAGCATTATACTTAATTAGGTACTTTTCTTGATGCTACCATTCAATTTTAGTGGGATGAAAGTACTGAAAAGATTTTTTTCTTGTACACTTCTTTTTTTCCCCTTTAAAGGAGCCAAGAAAGGCTTCTTTCTCAAATGCATGATGGTGGGGGGAAAATGTAATGGTTCAGAAGAGTTTATGGTGAAAACAGTAATCCTCTTGTCCTATGCCTCCCCAGTTCCTTTCCTGAAGGAACTACTTCAATTGTTTCTCTATTTGATTCTTTTAGTGATAATCCCCCATATTAATGTGCTTTTACTTCCATTTCTTTTTTAAAATTAATTAATTAATTAATTAATTTTGGCTGCGTTGGGTCTTCGTTGCTGCTCATGGGCTTTCTCTAGTTGTGGTGAGCAGGGGCTACTCTTCATTGTGGTGCGCAGGCTTCTCATTGCGGTGGCTTCTCTTGTTGCGGAGCACGGGCTCTAGGCGCATGGGCTTCAGTAGTTGTGGCACGCAGGCTTCAGTAGTTGTAGCGCACGGGCTTAGTTGCTCTGCGGCATGTGGGATCTTCCCGGCCCAGGGCTCGAACCCGTGTCCCCTGCATTGGCAGGCGGATTCTTAACCACTGCGCCACCATGGAAGCCCTACTTCCATTTCTTGATTTGTCAATTTTAAGCATTATCTATTGACTTTCTGGAGTGATAGTTAAGATTTAGCTCCCATTTACCACCTGTCAAGAATTACAAAGGGAACTTCCCGGGTGGCGCAGTGGTTAAGAATCTGCCTGCCAGTGCAGGAGACATGGGTTCGAGCCCTGGTCCGGGAAGATCCCACATGCTGCGGAGCAGCTAAGCCCGTGTGTCACAACTACTGAACCTGTACTATAGAGCCCGCATGCCACAACTACTGAAGCCTGTGCAGCTAGAGCCTGTGCTCCCAACAAGAGAAGCCAGCACAATGAGAATCCTGTGCACCACAATGAAGAGTAGCCCCCACTCGCCGCAACCAGGGAAAAGCCCGTGTGCAGCAACGAAGACCCAATGCAGACAAAAAAAAAAATTAAATAAAAAAAAAAAAATAAAATAAATAAATTAAAAAAAAAAAAGAATCCACCCGCCAATGCAGGGGACATGGGTTCGATTCCTGGTCCAGGAAGATCCCACATGCTGCAGAACAACTAAGCCCTGTGCCACAACTACTGAGCTCATGCGCCACAACTACTCAGCCTGTGCTCTAGGGCACAGCTACTGAGCCTGTGTGCTGCAACTACTGAAGCCCGCGCCTGGAGCCCGTGCTCCACAAAAAGAGAAGCCACTGTGATGAGAAGCCTGCGCACCGCAGCGAAGAGTAGCTCCTACTCGCCACAACTAGAGAAAGCCAGCACGCAGCAACAAAGACCAAACGCAGCCAAAAAAAAAAGGAATTAGAAAGGATCTGAGAGTTTACTCTACTTGAAGCTAACAAATTAGCCTGCCACAGCTTCATGGATGCTGGTGGAAGGTAAAGACTCCTATTCTGGTAGGAGGCAGAGTCAGAGATGAAGTAGAGTTTATTACTCACAGCGATAGCCATAGCTAGGGTATCAACATTCATTTGTGCCAGTGTCCTGAGCCACAGTTCCCACAGGGCACTGAGGGGAGGGCCAGATAACACCTGTTCACATAATGAGTTTTGTTACTGGAGAAAAACTCTGAGTTTAGGGATTGCAAATATTTTATAATGGGCAGTAAGCATGCCTGCTCTTTGCTCCAGAGGGAGACAGTAGTATGCTGGCTCTTTGCTCTGGAGGAAGAGTTTCTGTCTTCTAAGGTGGTTTGATATATGAACATCCTTGAGATTATATTCCAGAGCAAAGAGCAGTCAGCGCCTCGCTTGCAAGACATAGAGACCCATGAAGAATTATATCCCAACACCACTACCCCATTCCCTACCTTCTTTTTGAAATAGTTATATATCATCATTTTTAGCTCTGGTCACCTTAGTAAATACTATATGTTTATTTTTATATCATTAACAATAGGTGGTGTCTTTTGACTTCTGGCTTTGAAAGAGGAGTGTTTTGGTTAGGGATCCTTATAAGTGTTAGAAAACCAGTTCAATTAGAACTTAAGTGAGAAAGGAAATTGGTTTCCAGAACTGAGAGTCCAGGGGGATAGAATAGGATTGGATCCATGTACTCAAATGTTACTTTGAAGAACTGGTCTCTCACTGTATCTGTGTGCTTTCCTCCTTTGGCTTTATTTTCAGTAACCTCCTACTTCACCTCTCTCCCCCACCAGTACTGATTCTCGGCTCTGTGCTTATTTCTGAACAAGTTGCTATGGCAAGGTGGAGAGAATAGATTAGTTAGAGCCTGGTCACATGCCCAGATGGAGATGGGTGTGGAGTCCGCCCCATTTAAAGCACATGTGTTGGGGTGGGGAGAAGGTAGTTCTACAAAGATAAAACAGGGTGCCACGACCTCTCCACATCAGAGTTCTCTGTTGTATATTTTTGGAGGGGGGTGTTGTTAGCTTTTATAACTGACCTTAATTTTTTCATTTTCTATAAGATAGAATGAAATTTCTGGTATCTCCCTTTTTCATAGTTACCCCTCTCTTGATGTCCTGTATCTTCTGCTCCAATCTGTTTTATTTAGAACTGCTGCTCAGTGAACATCCTGTGACTTGCCTTCATTGTGCTCATTTCGCATAGAGTCGTCTTTCTTGGTTTATTGCCTTGTTTTGCTGGGGTACATACTAAGGTAAGACATGTGGGAGGTAAATATTGAGTAATTCCTTGTCTGAAAATGTTTTTATTTTATTCTTAAAATGGAATGTTAGTGTGGCTGGGAGTAGAATTCTAGGTTGAACATAATTTTCTGTCAGAACTTCAAAGGCATTGCTTCATTATTCACTAGTATTCTTCAATATTGATAAGTCTTAGGCCAGTTTGATTCTTTTTTTAAAAATTTATTTTATTGAAATATGGTTGATTTACAGTGTTGTGTTAATTTCTGCTGTACAGCAAAGTGATTCAGTTATACCTATCTGTACATTCTTTTTCATATTCTTTTCCATTATGGTTTATCCAAGGGTATTGAATATAGTTCCCTGTGCTATACAGTAGGACCTTGTTGTCTATCCATTCTATATATAATAGTTTGCATCGGCTAATCACAAATTCCCAACCTCTCCCCCATCCTTGGCAACCACAAGTCTGTTCTCTATGTCTGCGAGTTGGTTTCTGTTTCGTAGATAAGTTCATTTGTGTCATAATTTAGATTCCACATATAAGTGATATCATATGGTATTCGTCTTTCTCTTTCTTTTTTTAAATTTAATTTTTATTTTATATTGGAGTATAGTTTATTTACAATGCTGTGTTAGTTTCAGGTGTACAGCAAAGTGATTCAGTTTTACATATACATATATCCATTCTTTTTCAGATTCTTTTCCCATTTAGGTTATCACAGAATATTGAGTAGAGTTCCCTGTGCTATACAGTAGGTCCTTGTTGATTATTTTATATATAGTAGTGTGTATATGTTCATCCCAAACTCCTAATTTATCCCTCCCCCCCACCTTTCCCCTTTGGTAACCATAGGTTTCTTTTCTATGTCTGTGAGTCTGTTTCTGTTATGTAAATAATTTCATTTGTATCATTTTTTTTTAGATTCCACATCAAACTGATACCATATGGTATTTGTCTTTCTCTGTCTGACTTACTTCACTTATTATGATAATCTCTAGGTCCATCCTTTTTTTTTTTGCCCACGCCATGCAGCATGCGGGATCTTAGTTCCCCGACCAGGGATCAAACCCACACCCCCGGAAGTGGGAGTGCAGAGTCTTAACCACTGGACTGCCAGGGAAGTCCCTAGGTCCATCCATGTTGCTGCAAATGGCATTGTTTCATATTTCATTCTTTTTAATGGCTGAGTAATATTTCATTTGTGTGTGTGTGTGTGTGTGTGTGTGTGTCTAGACACACACACACCCTACATCTTCTTTATCCATTCCTCTGTTGATGGACATTTAGGTTGTTTCCATGTCTTGGCTATTCTAAATAGTGCTGCTGTTAACATTGGGGTGCATGTATCTTTTCAAATTATAGTTTTGTCTGGATATCTGCCCAGGAGTGGAATTGCTGGATCATATGGCAACTCTATTTTTAGTTTTTTGAGGAACCTCCATACTATTTTCCATAGTGGCTGCACCAATTTACATTCTCACCAACAGTGCAAGGCGTGTTCCCTTTTCTCCAGACCCTCTCCAGCATTTGTTATTTGTAGACTTTTTAGTGATGGCCTTTCTAACCGGTGTGAGGTGGAACCTCATTGTAGTTTCGATTTGCATTTCTCTAATACTTAGCGATCATGAGCATCTTTTCATGTGCTTGTTGGCCATTTGTAAGTCTTTTTTGGAGAAATGTCTATTTAGGTCTTCTGTCCATTTTTCTTTTTTTTTTTAAATTAATTTATTTTATTTTATTTATTTTTGGCTGTGTTGGGTCTTTGATGCTGTGCATGGGCTTTCTCTAGTTGCGGCGAGGGGGGGCTACTCTTCGTTGCGGTGCACGGGCTTCTCGTTGCAGTGGCTTCTTGTTGCAGAGAACAGGCTGTAGGTGTGCAGGCTTCAGTAGTTATGGCTCACAGGCTCAGTAGTTGTGGCTCGCGGGCTCCAGAGTGCAGGCTCAGTAGTTGTGGTGCACGGGGTTAGTTGCTCCGCGGCATGTGGGATCTTCCTGGACCAGGGCTCGAACCCGTGTCCCCTGCGTTGGCAGGTGGATTCTTAACCACTGCACCACCAGGGAAGTCCTTCTGCCCATTTTTCGATTGGGTTGTTTGTTTGTTATTGAGTTGTGTGAGCTGTTTGTATTTTTGGAAATTAAGCCCTTGTCAGTTGCATCATTTGCAAGTATTTTCTCCAGTCCGTAGGTTGTCTTTTTGTTTTATTTATGGTTTCCTTTGCTGTATAAAAACTTGTAAGTTTGATTAGGTGCCATTTGTTTATTTTTGGTTTTATTTCTATTGCCGTGGGAGAAGGCCAGTTTGATTCTTGTTTCTCTGCAGATGAGCTGCCTTTTCTCTGGAGGCTTTTTTGTCTTTGTCTGAAATTTCCCAGTGATATAACTTGGTGTGGGTCTCTATTCATTTGAGCACTGAGTGCCCCCTATTAATTGGAAGACTCTATAAATCTATTAGTTTATTAAATCTTTTAGTTGTGGAAAATTTATATTTCTCTGAAAATTTCCTCTCCAAGTTTTTTTTCTTTTCATTCTGGAATTTTTGTTAGTTAAGTACTGACCTCCTGGACTGATGCTGTGTGTCATTCGGTTAATTTCTTGTCTCTGTTTCCTGTTTCTACTTTCTAGGTTTTGTCTCCACCATATAAAACCTTATACTGCCTTTTTTTTTTTTTTTAAATTGTATTTATTTATTTTTTGGCTGTGTTGGGTCTTCGTTTCTGTGCGAGGGCTTTCTCTAGTTGCAGCAAGCAGGGGCCACTCTTCATCGCGATGCGCGGGCCTCTCACTATCGCGGCCTCTCTTGTTGCAGAGCACAGGCTCCAGACGCGCAGGCTCAGTAATTGTGGCTCACGGGCCCAGTTGGTCCGCGGCATGTGGGATCCTCCCAGACCAGGGCTCGAACCCGTGTCCCCTGCATTGGCAGGCAGACTCTCAACCACTGCGCCACCAGGGAAGTCCCTACTGCCTTTTTAAAAATTTGTTTTTCAAGAGTCTTTTCTTGTACTCTTTTGCCTTTTCACAGCTTCCTGTCTTGCTTTATGAATGCAACGTCTTGCCTTTCTGAGGATCTCAGAGAGCTTTTCACAAGTTCTGTTTTATGAATTGTTTATTCCTTTGTCGCATTTCTTTAACTTTTTGTTTCCTTGTCTCTTTCATGTTACAGATGTTTGATTCTGATTTAACCAATCAAATGGAAGAATGAAGCAATATGAAACTGATTGGGATCTCTGTATCTAGACAGGGTTCGTCAGCTGGTGAGCTTTGCATTAGGGTGGGCAGTTAGGGGACCCTATTAGCCTTGGTCAGTGGTTCTAATGTAATAGCTGCCGTTAATTCTCTCCAGACTATTTAATTTCATTAAAGAAGGACCTGCCAGAGTTTTTTTGGTTTTGTTAGTTTCCTTTGTTTATTTTGTTTTTTTTTAATAATGTAAAATCTCAAAGGTAACCAGGAATGTGAAGAGGGTCAATGATCAAGGGTCTAGAAATGTTCAAGTGGTCATCTTTCCTGCGCTTCAGGGTGAAAAGTTAGGGTACAGAGTAGTATAGCAGAGAGTAGCCAAGATGTTGGAGCCGGACTGTTTGGGTTCAAGTCTGGTTCTGCCACTTAGTTATAGGAAGCTACTTAACAAGTTACTTAACCTTTCAGTGCCCCACTTTTCTCATTTGTAATTTTTGGACAATAATAGTACCTACCTATTAGGTTGTTAAGAGGACTTAATTAAAAATGCATATTAAATAGTGGCATTTAGTAAAATCTCAGAAAGTGTTAATTTCTTTTTCTCCCTTCCAGTAATAACAATTATGGTGGTGATTGCCCACAGCAGAAATTTTGGCGGGATTAAGTAATTTTAGATTGTGTTTTTCTCTTTAGAACCTCAAAGTGGTATCATTGGTATCATTACTTGAAGTGCTGAGATGTATATGGGCAAATGTTTTCATAAAAGTCTTTCAAAGGTCCCCATCTTCCCTCCAAAAACGAATCTCACTCAAGATAACTTGATAAAAGTAGTTTTGGAGCCAGAAAACTAGCAATGAAAAAATACCATTTTCACGCCCAGAAACTCTATGTACAATCAGAATCATATGTGCTCAGGGTGTTAGGAAGCTTTGTCTCCATACAAAACACTCACTGACAATCCTACTTCTTGAACTTGAGAAACATTGAAAGTTTCTTTATAAATGGATATCTAGGGCAAGACTGGCAGGAGGAAATAATTCTTGAAAAAAAAATTTTTTTTTTTTTGCTTCGAGTGTTGCCCCAATTATGGTGGAATACTGTGAGATTTTCCTCACCATACCCTCTGCTATTTGTAAAATTCAGGTGAGTTGAAGGAGTAAAACTTCTTTTTTTTTTTTGGCTGCGTTGGGTCTTCATTGCTGTGTGCGGCCTTTCTCTAGCTGCGGAGAGCGGGGGCTACTGTTTGTTGTGGTACGCAGGCTTCTCATCACGATGGCTTCTCTTGTTTCGGAACACCAGCTCTAGGCACGCAGGCTTCAGTAGTTGTGGCACGTGGGCTCAGTTGTGGGCTCACGTGGGCTCTAGAGCTCAGGCTCAGTAGTTGTGGTGCATGGGCTTAGCTGCTCTGCGGCATGTGGGATCTTTCCGGCCCACAGGTTCCCGAACCCGTGTCCATGGCATTGGCAGATTCTTAACCACTGTGCCACCAGGGAAGCCCGGCAGGTGGATTCTTAACCACTGCGCCACCAGGGAAGTCCCAGTAAAACTCTTGTGTAGTGGTTCTTGCCCTCCTCCCCCCAAACTTGACCCTTATCTGAACTAAGATGTTTTAGTTCGGGTTATTTATCTTGTTTTTTTCCTTCTCCCACACAGTGGAGGAAGTTCTTAGAATCTATTATTGTTACTGTTATTATAATCATATTATTTATGTTTTTTTTTTTTTTTTAATAGCTACTTTATTTATTTATTTTTGGCTGTGTTGGGTCTTCGGTTCGTGCGAGGGCTTTCTCTAGTTGCGGCAAGTGGGGGCCACTCTTCATCGCGGTGCGGGGACCGCTCTTCATCGCGGTGCGCGGGCCTTTCACTGTCGCGGCCCCTCCCGTTGCGGGGCACAGGCTCCAGACGCGCAGGCTCAGTAGTTGTGGCTCACGGGCCCAGGTGCTCCGTGGCATGTGGGATCTTCCCAGACCAGGGCTCGAACCCGTGTCCCCTGCATTAGCAGGCAGATTCTCAACCACTGCGCCACCAGGGAAGCCCCATATTATTTATGTTTTAAAATGGAAATACACACAGAGGTAGAGTCACTGAGCCCCTATATATGTACCAGTTAGTTTCAATATTTTGCCATACTTGTTTATTCTTGTCCCAATTAAATTTTTTAAAGCAAATTCTAGATATCATGTCATTTTAGCCCTAAATACATCAATATGTGTCTTTAAAAAATGCATTTTCCCCCATAACCACAGTACCATTATCCTACCTAACAAAATTAACAGAGTGATCTGACACCTAGCTTCTGAATTTTACTCTCTATCTTAGTATCATAAGATTCCTTTATGTCATCTAAAACCCAGATATGTTCAAGTTATATGTGGTATCATTTTTAGACTTGGTTTTCATTTACATAAAAATATTTGCATCTTGCAAATATTTGACTTTCTAACTTGTTATGGAAAATTTTAATCACATAAAAGTAGATGAAATGCATTAGTAAAGCCCCAGGTACCGATCACCCAGCTTTGACAGTAATCAAATCATGCCTAATTTTGTTTCATTTATTCCCCCTCTTCTTCCTCCTGGATTATTTTCAAGCAAATCCCAGGTATCATTTCATTTGGAGTCTAGTGCATCTTTAAAAGATAAGGACTCTTTAAAATAAAAAGTCTATCTATCTATCTATCTATCTCACCCCCCTTAAGTTCCTTAATATCATCAGATATCCAGTGTTCAAATGTCTGGTTGTCTCAGATATCATAGTTTGAATCAGTATCCATATAAAGTCCCTAATTTGCAGTTGGTTGGTAATGACTTTTAAGTCCCTTTTAATCTAGAGGTTCCCCTTGCTGCCTCTCTCATTTTCTCTCTCCCTTGAAATCTGTTTATTAAAGAAATCAGGTTTTATGTCCTTTAGAGTTTCTCAGAGTCTGGATTTTAATGACTCTATCCCTGGGGCTTAGCTTAATTAACATGTTCTTATGTCCTCTGTATCTCCTGTAAATTGGTGATTGAATCTGGAGGCATACTTCCTTATAGAATATATAATACATGCAAATGATAAAGGTTTAAAATGGTACAAAAGGGTATATATTGAAAAGTCAGTCATTTTCTCACAGTGTACCTTTAGGTGTCTTCCCCAGAAGCAATTATTGTGTGTAGAGTGAATGATATTTTTTTTTTTTTTTTTTTTTTTTAAAGGATTTTCTTATTTATTTATTTATTTATTTATTTATTTATTTATTTATTTTTGGCTGTGTTGGGTCTTCGGTTCGTGCGAGGGCTTTCTCCAGTTGCGGCAAGCGGGGGCCACTCTTCATCGCGGTGCGGGGACCGCTCTTCATCGCGGTGCGCGGGCCTTTCTCTATCGCGGCCCCTCCCGTCGCGGGGCACAGGCTCCAGACGCGCAGGCTCAGCAATTGTGGCTCACGGGCCCAGCTGCTCCGTGGCATGTGGGATCTTCCCAGACCAGGGCTCGAACCCGTGTCCCCTGCATTAGCAGGCAGATTCTCAACCACTGCGCCACCAGGGAAGCCCCATATTATTTATGTTTTAAAATGGAAATACACACAGAGGTAGAGTCACTGAGCCCCTATATATGTACCAGTTAGTTTCAATATTTTGCCATACTTGTTTATTCTTGTCCCAATTAAATTTTTTAAAGCAAATTCTAGATATCATGTCATTTTAGCCCTAAATACATCAATATGTGTCTTTAAAAAATGCATTTTCCCCCATAACCACAGTACCATTATCCTACCTAACAAAATTAACAGAGTGATCTGACACCTAGCTTCTGAATTTTACTCTCTATCTTAGTATCATAAGATTCCTTTATGTCATCTAAAACCCAGATATGTTCAAGTTATATGTGGTATCATTTTTAGACTTGGTTTTCATTTACATAAAAATATTTGCATCTTGCAAATATTTGACTTTCTAACTTGTTATGGAAAATTTTAATCACATAAAAGTAGATGAAATGCATTAGTAAAGCCCCAGGTACCGATCACCCAGCTTTGACAGTAATCAAATCATGCCTAATTTTGTTTCATTTATTCCCCCTCTTCTTCCTCCTGGATTATTTTCAAGCAAATCCCAGGTATCATTTCATTTGGAGTCTAGTGCATCTTTAAAAGATAAGGACTCTTTAAAATAAAAAGTCTATCTATCTATCTATCTATCTCACCCCCCTTAAGTTCCTTAATATCATCAGATATCCAGTGTTCAAATGTCTGGTTGTCTCAGATATCATAGTTTGAATCAGTATCCATATAAAGTCCCTAATTTGCAGTTGGTTGGTAATGACTTTTAAGTCCCTTTTAATCTAGAGGTTCCCCTTGCTGCCTCTCTCATTTTCTCTCTCCCTTGAAATCTGTTTATTAAAGAAATCAGGTTTTATGTCCTTTAGAGTTTCTCAGAGTCTGGATTTTAATGACTCTATCCCTGGGGCTTAGCTTAATTAACATGTTCTTATGTCCTCTGTATCTCCTGTAAATTGGTGATTGAATCTGGAGGCATACTTCCTTATAGAATATATAATACATGCAAATGATAAAGGTTTAAAATGGTACAAAAGGGTATATATTGAAAAGTCAGTCATTTTCTCACAGTGTACCTTTAGGTGTCTTCCCCAGAAGCAATTATTGTGTGTAGAGTGAATGATATGTTTTTATTAAGCTGTTATATCACCAGTAAGCATACTAAATATACTAGTAATTCTGAAGATATAAAGATTACTAATTTGTACATTTTAGAATTTGATTTTTTAAAATTTATTTTTAATTTTGTTGTTGTTGTTGTTTGTTTTATTTGGCTGCATTGGGTCTTAGCTGCGACACGTGGGATCTTCGTTGCGGCATGCGGGATCTTTTGTTGTGGTGTGTGGGCTCCAGAGCACGCGGGCTCAGTAGTGCGGTGCACGGGCTTAGTTGCCCTGCAACATGTGGGATCTTAGTTCCCCGACCAGGGATCGAACCCACGTCCCCTGCATTGGAAGGCGGATTCTTAACCACTGGACCACCAGGGAAGTCCCTAAAATTTTTTTATATTTTATTGAAGTATAGTTGATTTACAATGTTGTGTTAGTTTCTGGTGTACGGCAAAGTGATTCAGTTATACATATATATTCTTTTTTATATTCTTTTCCATTTTAGGTTATTACGAGATATTGAACATAGTTTCCTGTACTATACAGTAGGACCTCGTTGTTTCTCTATTTTATATGTAGTGGTTTGTATCTACTAATCCCAAACTCCTAATTTATCCCTCTCCCCTTTCCCCTTTGGTAACCATAAATTTGTTTTCTATGTCTGTGAGTCTGTTTCTGTTTTGTAAATAAGTTTATTTGTATCATATTTTAGAGCTCACATGTAAGTGATATCATATGATATTTGTCTTTCTCTGTCTGACTTACTTCACTTAGTATAATAATCTCTGGGTCTATCCACATTGCTGCAGATGGCATTATTTCATTCTTTTTTATGGCTCAGTAGTATTCCATTGTGTGTGTGTGGGGTGTGTGTACGTGTACCACATCTTCTTTATCCATCTGTGGATGGACATTTAGGTTGCTTCCATGTCTTGGCTATTGTTAATAGCACTGCTGTGAACATTGAGGTGCATGTATGTTTTTGAATTATAATTTTCTCCGGATATATGCCCAGGAGTAGGATTGCTGAATCACATGGTAACTCTAGTTTTTTAAGGAACCTCCATACTGTTCTCCTTAGTGGCTGCACCAATTTACATTTCCACCAACCGTGTAGGAGGGTTCCCTTTTCTCCACACCCTCTCCAGCATTTATTGTTTGTGGAGTTTTTAATGATGGCTATTCTGACTGGTGTGAGGTGATACCTTGATTTGCATTTCTCTAATAATTAGTGATGTTGAGCATCTTTTCATGTTCCTGTTGGCCATCTGTAAGTCTTCTTCAGAGAAATGTCTTTTTATTTTTAAAGAATCCATGATAAACTTTATTTTTTAAAATGTGTTTATTTATTTATTTTTGGCTGTATTGGGTCTTTGTTGCTGCATGTGGGCTTTCTCTAGTTGGCAGTGAGTGGGGGCCCCTCTTCGTTGCGCTGTGTGTGCTCCTTGTTGCAGTGGCTTCTCTTGCTGTGGAGCACGGGCTCTAGGCACGTGGGCTTCAGTAGTTGTGGCTTGCAGGCTCAGTAATTGTGGCTCGCGGGCTCTAGAGCACAGGCTCAGTAGTTGTGGTGCACGGGCTTAGATGCTCTGCGGCATGTGGGATCTTCCCGGACCAGGGCTCGAACCCGTGTCCCCTGCATTGGCAGGCGGGTTCTTAACCACTGCACCACCAGGGACGTCCCAGAAATGTAATTTTTTGATTGGGTTGTTTGTTTTTTTGTTATCGAGTTGTATGAGCTGTTTGTATATTTTGGAAATTAGGCCCTTGTCAGTCGCATCCCTTGCAAATATTTTCTCCCAATCTGTAGGTTGTCTTTTTGTTTTGTTTATGGATTCCTTTGATGTGCAAAAGCTTGTAAGTTTGATTAGGTCCCATTTGTTTATTTTTGCTTTTATTTCCATTGCCTTCAGAGAGTGAGCTAAGAAAATATTGCTATGATTTGTGTCAGAGAATGTTTTGCCTGTGGTCTCTTCTAGGAGTTTTATGGTGTCCTATCTTATATTTAAGTCTTTAAGCCATTGTGAGTTTGTGTATGGTGTGAGGAATTGTTCTAATTTCATTGATTTACATGCAGCTGTCTAGCTTTCCCAACACAACTTGCTGAAGAGACTGTCTTTTCTCCAGTGTATAGTCTCGCCTCCTTTGTCAAAAATAATTGACCATAGGTGTGTGGGTTTATTTCTGGACTCTATTCTGTTCCATTGATCCATATGTCTGTTTTCATGCCAATACCACACTGTTTTGATTACTGTAGCTTTGTGGTATTGTCTGAAGTCTGGGAGGTTTATGCCTTTAGCTTTGTTCTTTTTCTTCAGGATTGCTTTGGCAATTCTGGGTCTTTTGTAGTTCCATATAAATTTTAGGATTATTTGTTCTAGTTATTTGAAAAATGTCATGGGTAATTTGATAGGGATCACATTAAATCTGTAGATTGCTTTGGGAAGTATGGACATTAGAATTTAATTTAAATAGTGTATAAGTATATGATGCCGTTTAAGATGTGGTATTTTCTTTTTGGCGAAGCAGAATTTTTAAGGTGAGGTGGTAGCTAATTAGAAATTGTTTAAGCTAGATTCCTTGGCACTGCAGTGGACTACTCTTCACACAGTGAACAACATGAAAAGTAACCCCGTTAAGGGAAACATTAAAAAGAATCTTTATTAACATTATTCAATGTCTGATACAGTTAGCTTTATTTTCTCAGATATGAAGATAGTGGAGTTCTGTGGTTTCTTCATGTAAAATGAGGGCAATATTTATATCAATGGGCTTTGGTGGGTCTTGAGTGAGAAAGCTCCTAGCACAGTACAAAGTGTGGAAGAGATACTTGAATGTTAGCTTCCTTTTCTATAAGCATGGCCATAATTAACCATGAGACTCTTCTGCTTAAGTAGAATATTTTGGGTACAAGATGGGTGGCCAGGGAAACCATACCCAGTTTTAAGGGTTAGGTTGGGTCAAGAACAGGTCTGCTAGAGTGAGCCAGGGTGTACAATCTGAGTCACTTGGTCAGGACAGGTTGTGGAACTGCTGGTTAGAACAGGTGAGTTATGCCACATGTACCCATAGTCCACTACTATTTCTTGTGGTCTCTCCCCCCCACCTCAGCTCCCTCCCCAGTGGTTTTGCTGTCTGACAGACAGTACAGTTCAGAAGATAGGCATTAGATCAGTTTTAGGTGTACAGGAAGAACAGTGATTGGATTACTGGGAAGACAAGCAGCAGTGGGGGGGGGGGGCCATGGGAAGCCAGGGACCAAGCAAGCTGACTGGCCAGAAGATGTAGATGTAGCTCTAGCTGCACAAGAGCAAGCTGGTTACAAAGTTATATGCAGAAAGTCTAATGAGAACAAAAATAGGGGAACACTTTCTGGCTCCTTAAATGATAGTTTCTTTCATGAGACCAACCTAAAAACAATTTACTGGTAAGAGTATTCCAACTAAGCTTCTAGGTTTGAGTTGTGGGATATCAGCTGGGGACGACTTTTGGATTTTATTTCTGTTTACCAGCTAGATCAGACATTTGGACCTGGGATAATGACCATCTGTTAATTTGCCTCTGCTTGATCATGTAGGAAATTTGTATGATGTTAGGCTAGTTAATAGGATAGAAATGTAAATGCCTTTGCTCACATCAAGTGATTCCGTAGTATTTTGTTTGGGAGAAAGTATAGAGATAGCGGAGTGTTCTCAAGGAAACTCCCTTTAGTTGTTATTTTTCTCATAGCTAGACGTGGGTCTGAATACTCTGTGACTAGAGTAGGCTTTATAATTAGAAAGTAGTGCAGGGACTTCCCTGGTGGTGCAGTGGTTAAGAATCCGCTTGCCAATGCAGGGGACACGGGTTCGAGCCCTGATCCAGGAAGATCCCACATGCTGCAGAGCAACTAAGCCCGTGTGCCACAACTACTGAGCCTGTGCTCTAGAGCCCGTGGTCTGCCGCAAGAGAAGCCACTGCAGTGAGAAGCCCGTGCACCGCAACGAAGAGTAGCCCCCGCTCGCCGCAACTAGAGAGAAAGCCTGCGCACGGCAACGAAGACCCAACGCAGCCAAAAATAAATAAATAAATAAATATTTAAAAAAAGAAAGTAGGGCTAAGTGGTTACTTACTAGATATGGGAAACAAATTGTATGGTGTTTCCTGGGTTTAGAGAAGAATTGATTAAATGATAAGAAATTGTTTTCCCTTGGTTGGCAAGGTTCTTTCTAAATCCAATCTAATAGTCTTTGGGCAAATATGTCCAAGTATAAGGGACTTGCCTGTGATTTGAACTAAATCTGTTTCCTTTTTCTGGTGAATAATGAAATAGTAAAGGGGCTAATAGTTGTCAGCTTGTGAAGGGATTCTGAGGCAAGTAAATCTTGCCACCACTGTTTGCTCCTAGTGTTCCTTAATTTAAGCAGGTAGTTTTATGTTCCTGTTCTAGAACAACTCTGAAAACAAATATATTGGATCAGAGTGGAGTGTAAGAAATAGTCAAGGACATTGTGCATTCATTGACTGGAGTAGAAGGTACCCACATGGCCTACATTATTCTCATACAATAGAACAACCTAGTTAAAACAGATAGATAAAAAATATTTTAATGCGTATTAATTTCTAGAGTTCTTTAAGACCCTCCCCCTCTTTTAAGCACAGGCTGTTCATTCTTTTCGATAAAATTTATGTGTTATCATCATTACAGGAATTGCTCCAGCTGTTGAAAAATAATTATACTAGAGTGAGCACTTGTTTTGGTTTGCTTTGAACAAAGTAGACAACACCTATCTGCATGATTATAGTATCAACTGGGTATTGTGCTGAGTGATCTAATCCTCACCACAACTCTGAAATATCAGAAGTAGTGACTTGCCAAGGCCATAGAACTAAGAAATGGTTATTCTTAGAGTAGAGTCCAGGCTTTACTAGAAGTGAGGTGATATTTTGCTTAAAAATTTGTGTGTGTGGGGTGTTATTTAAGTAATTTACTGTATCTAAGGCTATGATATCATAATTTACTAACTTTTACCAGGTTTTAAAAATTAGAATTTGATAGCTGAGACAACACCCCCCTGTGCCCCCCAACATGGAGATAAACTAGGATTGGAGTCTCTAGTTTCGTAGGCGTTAGCCTGTGGGGAGCTGTTGGGAAGGGAAGAATTTGAATCCCCTTTCTATTTCTGTAGTTGTAAAGTTTCTGGAAGTCTTGGAGCCATGGGAACATGTTTTGTTTTTTCCTTATCCCCTTAATTTCCTTCTCCCTCATCTTTCCACTCCCACTCCCCAATAAAAATAAACATATTTGTGAAAGAGGGCTAAGGGTATTGTGAATCCAGCAGGTTCAGACAAGTGTTGTAAGTGTGAAGGGCAGGAAGCCATGTTTGCTAGGACCAAGTTACTGCCTGAGAAGAAATGTGTCCTTAGAGAAGAGAAAGCCTGGGTACAAGGGTAGTAAAGAGGGAGACAATTTCAGTCCCTCTTGAAGACTGTCATTCATGTGGATCCTATAGGGCTAATGTAAAGAGGAGTTGTCTCACTAGACTGATGGAAGCCCCTCGTTGTTCTGTGTCCAAGTGGATCAGAGGTATTTTCTTTCTGAACTATAGTGAGTGGTCTGTTGAGCACATAGGAGCTGAGTGTGGAGTCTTAAGTAATAGTCAAGCACATTGTGCATTCATTGCCTGGAGTAGAAGGTACCCACAGTGGCCTGGGTTGTTCTGACACTCTAGAATAGACAGAAGAGAATAACAAAAATGAAACAGTTCTCAGTTCCTTAAATTTTAGCAGTTTGTTTTGAGATCCATTTATAATAGTAAATAAATTTATAAGTGAGTTGAATCAACAAGTTTTTGCTGGGTTGCTATTGCAACTCTAATGGTTCCTTTCCCTACTGGGAATCCAGGTGGACATTTTTAGAGAGGGAGAGGAATTCCTCAGGTCCACACAGGGCGTGGCAGAGTGGAACTGGAAGCTCACTTCCAGATGCTTCCTCAGACAAAACTTGTTCCCTTTGGGAGGCTGCTGGGTGATGCCCACTATTCGGAACAACTAACAGTCCTGAGAACCCATAGCAGCACGTAGTAGGCGCTGAGTCGACAGACTTTGTTAATTGAGTAAATGATTCTATCGGGACACAAAAAGCAAGCCTTGAGGCTGGGAGGGGATCCTCAATCTTGTCTTCAAACAGGAGGTCTTGCTCCTTTTTGGTGTGGGTGGGTGAAATGGGGCTTGGGAAGGGAAGAGGTGCATCATGAATTCTTTTGTAAACAGAGGACAACGGGGTGTTGGGAAGAGGCTGTGAGCAGGCACATCCCAGAAATTGAGCACAGAGGACTCAGTGGCTGGACCCTTACCTCTGCTCTCTCCGTATCACACTGTCTCCCACCCAGGACACAGGGCGAACAGCTCACCCAGGTGGACTCTTGAGAAAAGTACTTGATTATGTCACCTGGCATAACTGTTCACCTGGCATTGGTGATCTGCTGAAAAACATTTGAGATGTATCTCATATACCCCCATGAACTTGGGACTATGAATGTACCAGGGTCTAATACTACGATGGTATGAAATAAATAAACTTCCTCATTTTGCATTTAGGTTTTTCAAACTTTAAGTTTGAAAAGCATGCTGTTAGTTCTTTGGCAAAGCTCTCTGAAGTTGAACAATCTTTGCTCATGGAATGACTTCCCTACCACTGGAGAGGTTCAGGCTGTGTGATCTCTTAGGGGATGGGTTATAAAAATATATTGGTACACCTGAAACTTACATAATAATTGTATATCAACTATACCTCAATTAAAAAAAACACTATAGCTGTATGAAAGGCTGTGTTTTAAAAAGGCACCCCAAATGATCACATCCTAATATTAAAGCTGACTGTGCAAAAAGTAAATTAAAATAATAAAAGGGACTAATTTTTTCCCCACTGATTGAACCCAACAGTTCTTTTTTTTTTTATTTTAATAAATCATTTATTTATTTATTTATTTATGGCTGTGTTGGATCTTTGTTGCTGTGTGCGGGCTTTCTCTAGTTGCGGTGAGTGGGGAGCTCTTTGTTGCGGTGCGAGGGCTTCTCATTGTCGTGGCTTCTCTTGTTGCGGAGCACGGGCTCTAGGAGCGCAGGCTTCAGTAGTTGTGGCACGTGGCTCAGTAGTTGTGGCTTGCGGGCTCTAGAGCTCAGGCTCAGTAGTTGTGGTGCACGGGCTTTGTTGCTCCACGGCATGTGGGATCTCCCCGGGCCAGGGCTCGAACCTGTGTCCCTTGCATTGGCAGGCAGATTCTTAACCACTGCACCACCAGGGAATCCCCCAACAGTTCTTTTTTTTTTTTTTTAAAGCATTTTTTTTTTTTTATAGCTACTTTATTTATTTTTGGCTGTGTTGGGTCTTCGGTTCGTGCGAGGGCTTTCTCTAGTTGCGGCAAGTGGGGGCCACTCTTCATCGCGGCGCGGGGACCGCTCTTCATCGCGGTGCGCGGGCCTTTCACTATCGCGGCCCCTCCCGTTGCGGGGCACAGGCTCCAGACGCGCAGGCTCAGTAGTTGTGGCTCACGGGCCCAGCTGCTCCGTGGCATGTGGGATCTTCCCAGACCAGGGCTCGAACCCGTGTCCCCTGCATTAGCAGGCAGATTCTCAACCACTGCGCCACCAGGGAAGCCCCCCCAACAGTTCTTAAGAATGAGGCTGACATTAAAATCTCAGAGGGGAAAAAATATCATATTGAAAATAGGTAAACTTTAGATTATATACACATTTTGTTCATTTATAAAATGTAAAAATTAAAGATTTTCCCGAATCTAGAAAAATAAAACTGGGAAAAAGCCTTTAAATTTCTTCTTTTCTCATTCCTCACCCACATTAGGTTTTCATAATCTAATCAATACCTGTGTTTCCCTCCTATTTGGAAATATGGTTACTTCGTACATAGAGTTTTTATTAAAAAAGGGGGTTCAAACCGCCTCTGCTTCCACCATCCAAATGTAAATAAAGCTTATTTCCATTGATTCCATTTCAGTTAACAACTTTTAAGTCCCTCTCCACTTACCAGGCAGTGAATTTTTTTTGAAAAGGATGGTTTTTTAGTGTGTCTATATACTCTGGTGGTATTTGCATACACATTTTATTTTTAAAATATATAGCTTAATTCTAATTCATTTGTAACACAGATGTACTGCTGATTTGTTCAGCTAAAGCAAACAACAGTCAAAGGAAAACAACCCTTACCCTTTATTCCAGTCGAAATTTTTGGTAGATTTTATTCTTTGGTTTTCTGTCATATTCCAGGCTATTTGTGAGCTCTCCTGTTATTGCTAAAGTTATAAGAAACTGGCTATCTTGGGTGAAAGTGGCAGAATTTTGCAGCCTTAAATGAACTTACTGACTTACCATTTGCCCATTCCTGCACATCTTTTCAAGAAAAAGTAGATTTGCTAACATCATTGGACAAGGGGCACAAACAAAACATTATACTTTGGAAGATAGCGGCTGTGTTAAATCTTCGTCATTCTCTTTTGAAAATACTCAAAATACAAAGTAACACCAAAGAGGAGCTTTGATATCACTGTGGAGTTGAATGTCTCATTTGCAAACACTTTTAAGTAACCTTGTATTGTATATAATGGGCTTCTCCTATTAGCTTGTTTGACTATATTGGTGTCTCTTTTTTTCCCCCGTTTATAGGGAAAATAAGTGTCTGTGTGAATGGCTCTATGAACAATAGACTCCTCTCACTGTTTTGTGTTGTCTCTTATCCATGGGCCAAATTTTAACTAGAAATCTATGATTCAAGTGATATAATTAACAACTTTTACTCTTCCCTTTATAAATCAATTATAAGGATCTGTATACCAAAGGATATTTGAAAAAAGTAGGAATACGAATTTGAACCTAAGTTTTTAAAGTTTACCTTAGAGGGGCTTATAAACAAATTTTTTCATTTGTTTGTTTTTTTGTTAATGAAACAGCTTAAACAAATGTTGATTCTGATCAGAAACTTAAGAAGAGACTTCAGAAGAGCTGAAATTTTAAGTGTTTACAGAGATAGCTCCCTTTTCCTGAGTGCTCACAAGCATTTTTTGCTAGGCACTTTACATGCATGTGTGTTAAGGACATAGAACAGGATTATTGTTGTCATATTATTACTAGACCCATGAGTGAGGTGTTTTTTTTTTAACTCTTTGGGAAGTTCTAATATGCTGCTAAGGTGAGAACGATTGCTCTAGGAAGATTCACAGATTTCTGGCTTGGGCCTCTGGGTGGATAGTTGTGCTTTTTGAAGAGATAATATGGAAAGAAAGAGGCTTAGTTTGTAAATATGTGGTTGGGTTGGCAGTTGGAAATAGGATCTGAAGCCCAGAGGCAAAGTCAGTTCTAAAGATGAGGTGTGGGAGAATTATTGGCAGCTAGATGGTACTCAAAGTTAGGGGATTAGGTGAAACTGCCTTGAGAGAGCTTGCATGTAGAAGACAAGACCCGGAATTCTGGGGAACCTTGAGATGTTTTGAGTGGGCGGACGGAGAGGAACCAGAGAACAAGTGTTCAAAAAAGAAGTAGCAACAAGGGAGTGAGTGATATTTCGGAAGCCAAGGGAGAAGATAGGGTCAAGTTATAGGGGACAGACTTGCGTAGCATATGGTAGGTGCTCCATACATTTTTGTTGCAAGTAGAATTGAATTAGTTTTAAGGAGTCATAAGTTTCCACTGGATTATCAGTTAGGAGGCTGCTGGTGACCTTGGTAAAAATAATTTAATTGGAGTAGTATTTCTCCTACCTTACTGTGGCCTCTTCTTGGTCTCTTTTGTAAGTTTCCTATCCTAACTATCAGAGTTTTGTAGGGCTTTGCTGTAGGTCATTGGTTCTCCAAGTGTGGCTCCCCAGACTTGCAACATCAACATCAACTTGTTAGAAATGAAAATTCTCAGGTCCCACCCAGACCTACTGAGTCAGAAACTCTGGGGATGGGATCCAACCATCTGTGTTTTAACAAGCCCTCCAGGTGATTGTGATGCTTATGAAATTTAAAAACCAATATTTTAAGACCTTTTCTCAGTCTGTGCTTTCTCCTTAAGTATTTAATCTATTATCATGGCTTGAGTTACCATGCTGTATGCCCAAACTTCCAAATTTATCTCCTTGGTCCAGTTCTTCTGAGGACCAGGTCCACAGATCCAGCTGCATGTTAATTCATTTTGACTTTGATATCTCATAGTCATAGGGACTATTGTCCACGCAGATGTTCACACTAGAAACCTAAGCTTGATCTACTTTCTTACACAAATACTAACAAATTCTAACCACATTCTACTTTACTGGTTTATACACATAAATGAAATAGTGATAATATTAATAATATAATGAATAAATGCCTCCTAAGTTGTGTGAAACACGTCTTTCAGGAAGTCTTAATTCTCAGAGCTGCTAATAAGTGATCAACCTGTCTTGCTGAGTGTGACTCCAGAGTTTAAAGGTTAAAAGTGTTATAAAACAAGGTCTCTAAACCCAAGTTGAGTACTTCACCTAGTGCTCAACCAAAGAAACTTGTGTATAAATGTATAATATATCTGCTTACTGTACAGGATTGAATATATAAAACTAGGTCAGTTGTAATTAATTGATAGGCAATTTCCAGGAAGGGGGAGGTTTTTAAGTGTTAGAGTGTGGGGGGCTTTGGGGCCAGAATGCTTTTGGTTCAAGTCATGATAGCACCACTTGCTGTGACCTTGGGCAAGTTACTTTCCTCCACTATGCCTCAGTTTCCTTATCTGTAAAATGAGGATAGTAACTGTCTATACCTCAAAGAGTTGTTAGGATTAAATATAATAATTAAGGGTTTGGAGTAAGAAGTGCCTGGCACATAGGTAAAGGTTCAGTAAATGCAAGCTACATTATTACTATCTCTTCCACTTATGCACTGTACTCCAGCCATTCTTAAATTCTCTTAGCTACTAGTAGCCATTCAGACGTGCCATGCACTTTTATGTTTTAAAACGCTTATGCAGGGCTTCCCTGGTGGCGCAGTGGTTAAGAATCCGCCTGCCAATGCAGGGGACACGGGTTCGAGCCCTGGTCCGGGAAGATCCCACATGCCGCGGAGCAACTAAGCCCGTGAGCCACAACTACTGAGCCTGTGCGTCTGGAGCCTGTGCTCTGCAACGGCAGAGGCCGTGACAGTGATAGGCCCGCGCACCGCGATGAAGAGTGGCCCCCGCTCGCCGCAACTGGAGAAAGCCCTCGCACAGAAACGCAGACCCAACACAGCCAAAAATAAATTAATAAATAAATAAATTTATAAAAAAAAAAAAAAAAAAAAACGCTTATGCATCCAGGTCTTCACTAAACTCTCCTGATTCTCCAGATGAGGTTAGGATTCCTTTTATATGTTTCCTTAATACCCTGTTTTTTAAAAGTAACAGCTTTATTGAAACATAATTCACATACCACACAATTAACCCATATAGAGTGTACAGTTCTGTGCTAGTCACAGAGTTGTAATCATCACCAAAATCAATTTTAGAACATTTGATTCAAGTCATGAGAGTACTCCCTGCTATCATGAAGATACTAAAAAGAATCCCTATACTCATTAGCAGTCACACGCATTTCCCCCATCCCTCCAGCTACTAGCAACCGCTAAATCTACTTTCTGTCTCTCTAGATTTGCTTATTCTGGACATTTCTTCTAAATAGAATCATACATTATGTGGTCTTTTGTGTCTGGCTTCTTTCACTTACTGTAATGTTTTCAAGGTTCATCCATGTAGCACATATCAGTACTTCATTCCTTTTTATGGCTGAATAGTATTTCACTACATGAATATACACTATTTATTTATTCATCAATTGATGGACATTTAGGTTATTTCTACTTTTTGGCTATTATGAATAATGCTGTTATGAAGATCCATGTACAAGTTTTGTGTAGATACATGTTTTCATTTCTCTAGAGTACATAACTAAGAGTGGAATTGCTGGATCATGTGGTAACTCTCTCTGTTTAGTCTTTTGAAGAACTGCCAAACTGTTCTCCATGGCTGCTGCATATTTTACATTTCCAACCCGAGTGTATGACAGTTCCAGCTTCGCCATATTCTTGCCAACAATTATTATCTCTTTTTGATTCTAGCCATCCTTAAGTGGGTGTGAAGTGGTTTTGATTTGCATTTCCCGGATGACTAATTATGTTGAGCATCTTTTCATATGTTTATTGCCATTAGTATATCTTCTTTGGAGAATGTCCTTTCCTCATTTTAAATTGAGTTATCTCTTTGTATTATTTGTATTTCTTTGTATTTTATTGAGTTACAAGAATTCATTATATTCTAGATACAAATCCTTTATCAGACATTATTTGCTGCAAGTATTTTCTCCCATTCTGGGAGGTTATGTTTTTACTTTCTTGATAGTTAAAATTAAAAGTTCTAAATTTTGGTGGAGTCTTTTTTTTCTTCTGTTGCTTATACTTTTTGTGTCATATCTAAGAAACCATTGCCTAATCCAAGGTAATGAACACTTAAAAGTTTCATAGTTTTAGCTCTTATTTGTTTTATAACTATTTTTCTGTCTTCCCTGTTAGAATGTCAGCACCACAGGAGGGCTTGGATGATGCTTATCTAATTTACTTGTTGTTTGGAGCTTGTTTAAGTCTTGGAAAATACTAAGTGTTCAATAATGATTGTTAGTTATTTTGGAAAGGCATACTTTAAGGAGCTATTATCAAAATGTATTTAAACACCCTAACTTGAAACACTTTTCTATTTTTTCTTGAAAAGCTAGGAACTGAAATATTGTATTTTGTTGGTGTTGCCAGGAGTTGTATTTATACTGCAGAGGTTTAGGAGACTTAAAATAAGTGTGTTTATTATGATTGCCTTCCTTAGTTCTCAGAACTTGTCTCTCTTTAGCTTACAAAATTGAGCTTTGTATCTGTACAAAATTGGGCAAATTGCATTTGCTTTTAGCCTTGGAGAGTTTTGTTTATTACTCTGGTCTCCATCAGTGATTCTAGAATAAACCAATGAGCAAGTCCCATGTTTCTAAACTTCTCTGTTTCCTTGTGATAAACAAAACTTTCATGCCACTTTCCAGGAGTCTGATAAACACCCGCAGTAGGTGTTGAAAGACAGATTCTCTTTACTGATTATTTCTACCAGCACAGAGAATTTTGTGGGGGTTTGCTACCACAGATTGTTACTCCCTCCTGTCATACTAGATATGGGGTTAGGGTAGCATCTGAAATGAGGGCTTTGACATATATTAAATTCAACTGCTGTGACTTTCTTTCGAGGTTAATGTATACTTTGTCATTATAAAACTGCATACTTAATCTTTTTTTTTATACATTTATTTTATTTATTTATCTATTTATTTTGGCTGCATTGGGTCTTTGTTGCTGCGTGCAGGCTTTCTCTAGTTGTGGTGAGCAGGGGCTACTCTTCGTTGCGGCACGCGGGCTTCTCATTGCAGTGGCTTCTCGTTGCGGAGCACGGGTTCTAGGCACACGGGCTTCAGTAGCTATGGCACTCGGGCTCAGTAGTTGTGGCACACGGGCCCTAGAGCACAGGCTCAGTAGTTGTGGTGCCCGGGCTTAGTTGCTCCGCGGCATGTGGGATCTTCCCGGACCAGGGCTTGAACCTGTGTCCCCTGCATTGGCAGGTGGATCCTTAACCACTGCACCACCAGGGAAGCCCCTGCATACTTAATCTTTTGAGGAGGGAGAACTGACACTTTGATAATGAGTGATTTTATACCTTAGACTATAAAATCCGTTTTTAGTTTCTGTTTTTTAGTGGATTGGCGTTATAAAGTAACTTTAAAATGAAAGGTATCTTGAACTGGTGCATTAACCAAATGTAGGTGTATTGCTAGATTTTGGACAGAATCCTGGAGGAATATTCTTAGGATTAAGCTAAATCATGGACGGAAATACCATCTCATCTAACTTTTTTTTTTTAATGTGGGTTTAAGAAGGTCTCAGTAGTGAGTGTTTATAAAAAATGTGTATGTGTTTGTATGCATTAAACAGATTTAGGATTTTACATCGGAAAATAAATCAAGCCATCTGATACCTTCTAAGGATGCACAAAGGAAAGAATAGTATTTGGATTTATTGCTTAGTTACAGTGACATGTCTGCTGGTAAAGTGATGAAATTGTTTAATGAGTTAGTATATGTCTCAATTCTAATAAAATTGGCTATAGGTTTATGTTTATGCTTGTGATTTTAGCTTTTACTATGGTAACCTCCATTCTACCATTTAAAAATTTAAAAAGACTTCCCAGAATTGAGTGCTGTACTTTTTATATTGGGAATAGCAGATCATCTCTAATTCTTGAAACACCAGCCCTGAGTTTCCTTAATACCATCACTGTCATTCTCATCCATGAAAATATCTTTCAGAATATACAAGTTTGGGTATTAATTAGACATAATTTCAAGTCATTTTGGGGAGTGGGGCTGGAATCTTTCAATGAATTCTTCTGTATTTCAATTTCCTTATACTCTCCCACCACTTTATTTTATTGTGAACTTGAATAATTTTATGTTTTCATATGATTTTTCTTTGATCCATAGCAGTCAGTTTTATTGCAAAACAAAAGCACAAAACAAAATACCCCAAACTGAAGCTTCCACAAATGTCAAGCGATTAGCAGAGTTCCTATACTTCAAAGTAGTGAGGGTGAGGTGAGGGTTTGATTGAAATGAATGATTTATTAGTTTTCTATGTTCTGTTCAATTAAGCTGTTTTTTCTTTTGACCTTTAAGTAGGTTCCAAATACATAAAACAGATTGAATTCATTTATATTTTCTTATTTTGCTTTAAAAATAATTTATTATTTATAATAAATAATTCAGAAAAGATTTACAGCATTATACTTGCTTTGGGCAGTTTTTTGGAATGCCATTTGGAGACATGAGATGTACCTCTGTTTTGCTTTTTGCAGTGCTTTGGGTAACTGCTAAACTTCTTGCATCGTTCTCACCGAATTTACAGGATAAGTTTAAAAGTATGGCCTCAGTCTTAACGATAAATGATTTTGCCTAAAGTCACTGTAAATAACAAATAATTTAGGTGGCCAACCTTTTATTTATTTATTTATTTATTTAGTTGCACCAGGTCTTATTTGCGGCAGGCAGGCTCCTTAGTTGCGGCAGGTGGGCTCCTTAGCTGCAGCATGTGGGCTCCTAAGTTGCAGCTCCAGGGCTCCTTTAGTTGTGGCTCGCCAGCTCCTTAGTTGTGGCATGTGAACTCATAGTTGTGGCATGCATGTGGGATCTAGTTCCCTGACCAGGGATTGAACCCAGGCCCCCTGAATTGGGAGTGCAGAGTCTTATCCACTGCACTGCCAGGGAAGTCCCGGTGGCCAACTTTTTTTTTTCTTTTTTTTAAATTTTTATTTATTTTCCTTTTTGGCCGTGTCGGGCGGCATGCGGGATCTTAGTTTCCCGACTAGGGATCGGACCGGTGCCCCCTGCAGTGGAAGCGCAGAGTCTTAACCACTGGACCACCAGGGAAGTCCCCAACCTTTTTTTAAAAAAATATTTATTTATTTAGCTGTGCCAGGTCTTAGTTGAGGCACACGGGATCTTTGTTGTGGCATGTGGGATCTTTTACTTGCGGCATGTGGGATCTAGTTCCCTGACAAGGGATCGAACCTGGGCCCCCTGCGTTGGGAGCGTGGAGTCTTAACCACTGGACCACCAGGGAAGTACCATCCCAACCTATTTTTATTGTAATCTTTTTTCTAGGTTTGGAGCTCTGTGTGAGGCTGGTTTTCAAAATACATATTTTAAAAAGATTTGTTAAAAATATGGGTTTTATCTACCTTGTGAGTTTTGGCAGAAATTTTCATAAATATTTCCTATTCTTAGAGCAAAATAGGGCAGTAGATACTGAACCTACTGAGGAGCTGCCCAAGAAGAGCTTAAACTCTGTGGGGTCTTTTAAAAACAGCGTGTCTGAGAAGACACTCCCCTTTCAGTTTAGTTTGAGCAGTAGCTCTCTTGTACTAGCTATTAGCCTAAAGTAGAAGTTCTAATTAATGCATTAGAATTGTATCTGAACATAATATTTCATAAATATGGGTCTTAAAAGCAACCTATTAAAATTGTTGTATAAAAGTTTTCACTGAATTTTATCCCTCATTTTCTTTCCATTTTACTACTAATAGTACTATGTTTGTGTATAAAGTTATGTTGATGTAATTATGGTCATATCATTGTTTAAGCTCTTTTTTGTCCCTTTTCTGATTTTTGCCTGAAGCCAGTTAACAGAGCGTCAACTATTGTAATTAATTTAGATTGAATACATTGCTTAAAATATTGACATGCCACAATGACAGATAAAGTGCCGCATTTTAAACCTGTGTAGTCTAGTAGTACACAGTAGCTCATTGTTTTATCAGATAAATTTTACATTCTAGCTGAAAGGCCTACTTAAATATGTGTGCATGTATATAATACATAGTCCTCTTCCCAATCATTTAAAAACAATTAGCTTATACTGTGCTTGAAAGTAAGCCATGAAGTTATGTGATTACCAGATTTTCAAAAACAATTGCATAATGTTTTGAACTTCATTATGGTTAGGAAAACGGAGTCAGGAAAACCAGTGGGAGAATAATTTGTTTCCTGAGGAATAGAGCAGTAGAATAACCACAACAAACCAAGCATTAGGTTTTATGTTACTTATTGCCTTCATTCAGTTTCCATTTTCATTAAATGTTTGTGAAACACCTGGTTTTCTCTAGCGTTGCAGTGCCTATGTTTAAAGCTTTCTACTATAGTTGTTTCTACATAGTATCCTTTTGAAAATTATATGTCAAATCTAGTATCCCGTGCATATATTTTAAGTTTACAGATTATACAAGGAAATAATAAGCATCTTTGTGCCTAAAAAAAGGCCATATTTACATCTTAGTAAATGGAACCTTTCTCGACTAGTGCTTTTCAAATAGTAAAAATTTTTATTGTGTGAAGGAGGAAGGGAACTTAAGCATCGGCATTATGATCATTTTTTCCCATATCCTATTAGCTAATTCCAAGATTGTTTAATATGGTATCCACCCATTTCATTTGGCTGCAACTTTTGCTCTTATGAAAGTAAGACTGATTGTTCTGAATTGCTCTGTATATGTGCTTTGGCACAGCATGAAGGTACCCTTAATAACATTGCCATTGTCTTTAAAACAGCTTGCAGCTATGACTACAAATAAACGGGTGTGACAGGAGGGCATGACAGATAATGGTTCTTTTTTCCACCCCTAGTGTTTAACAAATCTGCTTTGGACTGTGAGCCTTTTGTGTTTCCAGGACTACCTACTGTATTTTCTGTATATTGTTCCTAGTCAACTAAAATGTTTGCATATAACTTTGACATGTCTACAGTCGACCACTTTGAATTCTTTTTGTGGAGGCAAGCAAAACAAAATGTGTGGGAAGAAGTTGAGTAGCCTTGCCTCTATTGGCATTTTTTTTCCCCCACTTGCGTACTTAAATATGAGCTTAAATTATTTTGTGTGACTGTTGTCTTCCAAATGTTTGTTTGCTTTTGTCTGGTTTAGAAATTTGGGAATGGCCTTTGGTTTTAATTCCCTTCCTTTTTCAAAGCACAGTAATACTATCTTTACTGTGGAATTTCTTTCTAAACATGGAAAAAAATTGCTGGCTATTTGATTGGCTTTCTTTTAGATTGCTGAGAGATTCTGCACTGACCATGAATTGAGGATATTATTTGTGTCACACTTTATTCTATTTTAAATAATTTTATCAAGTGACATTGAAACAGGAGGGAAGGGGGCAGGGCACAACCTTTAAAAGAATGACATAGCCATAGTACATGGCGAAAACTAATGAGAACCGACTAGGTCCAAGATGGCAGAAGGTTCGACTTCCAGTAGACCTTGAGCCTCATTATACACTCATTGTAATACATTAACATGCTAAATGACACACCCACCAGCACCATGACAGTTCTAAGGCTAACCATAAAAGGCCAAAAAGTGGGCGGTGGCCCAATTCCTGGAAATCTCTGCCCCTTTGCCAAAATAATTGGAATAATCCTCCCACTCATTAGCCTATGAAATTATCCAGCCCATAAAAACTAACCAAACCATATTTCAAAGCTTCTTGCCTCTTGACTTCCAAGATGGCCCACACTCTGTAGACTGTGTTTCTCTCTAAATAATTCCACTTCTTACCTATCACTTCTTCTCCAAATTCTTTTGTGATGAAGCAAGAACCTCAAATTCACCAGGAACAATATGGGGGAGAAAGTAAATATCCATAAGGCATAAATCGGAAAAGCTTCCTTACTGCTTTATGAGGTTATCTGAATCCTATATTCCTCACTGACCCTTTTAAGAGAAAGGGATTGACGTTTAATTATGGCAGTCTCATATGGTTGTTAGTCTCATATGGTTGTTAGTCTCATATGGTTGTTGTTTAATTATGGCAGTCTCATATGGTTGAAAAATGGAGGATCAGATAAAACAAGCAGTTTGCATAGAATTACAGGCACATAGCTTGTAAGAGTCTGACTCCAAAGCCAATACTTTTAGTTCTAAACATATTTTCTACTTGAAGTTGAACCAGGAGGGAAGGGAGCAGGGCACAACCTTTGAAAGAATGGCATAGCCCGAGGACATGACAAACTGATTAGAACCAAATTGGTCCAAGATGGCGGACAAGTCGACTTCCACTAGACCTTGAGCCTCAGTATATGTTCACTGTAACACGTCAGCAAGCTAAATGACACACCCACAGGCGCCATGACAGTTCCAAGGCCGACCATAAGGATCAAAAAGTGGGCAGTGGCTGAATTCCTGGAAATCCCCACCCCTTCCCGAAATAGCTAGAATACTCCTCCCACTCATTAGCCTATGAAATTACCCACCCCTATAAAAACTGACAACCCCATACCCTGGTGCCACTCTCACCTTCTGAGATGGCCCACACTCTGTCTGTGGAGTGTGTTTCTCTCTAAATGAATCCACTTCTTACCTATCACTTTGTCTCTCACTGAATTCTTTCTGTGATGAGACATCAAGAACCCGAGCTTCATTAAGTCCTGAAACCAGGTGTGTGATCTCAGTTGGAAGACTGTGGGTTTTGGCTGGGTTTGAGTCCCAATCTGAGGTGCACGGTTTCAAAGTGGCTTATTTCTAGGGTCAGTTTGTCTTTTGGGAAATCCAATTGATAGCATAAAATAGTTAATGTTGTAAATAAATCAGAATTTGATGATATTTAAGGTGTACTAAGGAACAAGAATAACTTGCCTTTGATTTCTCATGGAATTAATTGATAATTAGCCTTACCTTTAAAGGTACTGCTATAGTATTTTAACATGTATTTTTTTTTTTTTTTTTTTTTTTACTTTTTTTTTTTTTTTAATGAGGATCTTGAATCAGATGCGTATGTTTGATTGATTGATTGATTGATTGATTGATTTTGGCTGTGTTGGGTCTTCGTTTCTGTGCGAGGGCTTTCTCCAGTTGTGGCAAGCGGGGGCCACTCTTCATCGCGATGCGCGGGCCTCTCACCGTCGCGGCCTCTCTCGTTGCGGAGCACAGGCTCCAGACGCGCAGGCTCAGCAGTTGTGGCTCACGGGCCCAGCCGCTCCGCGGCATGTGGGATCTTCCCAGACCAGGGCTCGAACCCGTGTCCCCTGCATTAGCAGGCAGACTCTCAACCACTGCGCCACCAGGGAAGCCCTTTAACATGTATTTTTAAATTTGGTTTTCACATTAAGATTCTTCCAAAGTTGGATTATTATCTTTATTTTACAGATGATGAAACTGAGATGCAAGTTTGAAGTAAGTGCTAAGTATGTCTAGATGAGAGATTCAGGTTTTCAGGAGAAAACAGTGGTTTAAATAGAACTCGGTGATTTGGAACGAAGATACTTAAGGCAAGCAGTGTCATCAATTCCTCCTTAGTTCCCTTATCTTTTAAGTGAAGAGGTTGAACCAAGTGATCTCTAAGTGACTCTTTTTCGGGGGCGGGGGGAGGGGGAGCAGCCCCACACTGCGCACGACATGCGGGATCTTAGTTCCCTGACCAGGGATGCGACCTGCACTCCCTGCATTGAAAGGGCAAAGTCTTAACCGCCAGGGGAGTCCCTAAATGCCTCTTTAAATGCTCCAGAATGAGCATACTTTAAAAGCCTCAGCGATCCATGAGCTTGAATGAGAAAAATGTTAGATTCTTGTTTTCACTAATCTCTAACTGAAATGTACCATTTGCTTCAAACCACAGCCAGTCAGCAGTCCCTGTGACTTTGTCATCAATTGACAGTCAGATATTTTTATATTACATTGTAGTTGTTATAGATACCTTGAAAATATCATTTATATTGGTCATAATTTGGAAATTATGGTAGTTAATAGACTTGTCATTAGAGCTCACTATTTTATATATTAAACAAGAAGTGTATTGAATACTATATGAGTTTTAAATATTTTGATAACCGTATAATCGGTTTTCTCAGTGTATGTATTTTCACTTTAAAAAATAATTCCAGAGTCTATAGTGTTTGCACACTGCCAAAGAAGTTTGTGGCACGAAAAAGGTTATATACCCCTGAGCTACACGTTCTCCACTGTGACTACAAAATGGCCCATGTTGATTCTGGTCGATGTGAAAGAACTTTTGGACATTGCTTTTTCGGGGGGCTGTGTGTGGTTGGGGGAATCATCTCTGCATTGCTCTCTCACGTTTCCGGAATGAATGGACTATGATTATGTAACTTTCCATGAATACTGAGCAAGCTAGATAGACGCAAAATGGTGATGATAGAAATACATGATCATCTCTGTTTTGGATATCTTTTTTTGCAAGAATTAAGTTTCTAAATAGTTGTTCCATTTGAGGGATGTAGGAAAAGACCTTTTATTTTAGGTTATCTGCTGTTGATTTTCCAAGCCAGGAGGACTAACTTGCCAAAAACAAAAGTTACCCGCACAACACATGTACTGCACAAAATATTTCTGAAACAGATGATCAGTTGGAAGGCTGTATCACCTTAAAAACATTCGGGCATTTGCTGCTGAGTTTTTGTGTTGAGTGTGTGTGGTGATTTTTTTTTCCCCCATTTTTCTTTTGTGCTTGCTTGACTCTTAGTAATTTACGTATTAATTGGTTATGAGAAAGGAAATAGTAAATTCTTCATATTAGTAAGAATTAGGATTATACACAAAACTCAATAGCTTAATTAGAACACAAAGACTGCTAGAGTTCTGTCCTGTGGTGAGTCGTTATTGCATTTGTAATACATTTATCTTTAGATTGGGTAGGGTGGGATTTGCATTCCTGGAGTTACAAAGAGTTTCCAGATTCTTATCAGTCAGTATTAGGAGTGACTGTTTTCAATGGTGATAATGAGGCTATTCCCAGGAGGAGACTTAGTCACTGGCAGAATTGTCAGAACCCTGAAATAGTTTGGGAAAACTTAGAATGGAAAAAACAAGCCTTTCAGAAAACAAAATGTGACAAAAAGAGCTGCTTTTGGGGGGAGGGTTAGATGGGGATGGATGGAGGTGGCAAGAAACCAGATGAACTTTCCTAAGGCCGAGAGCTATCTGGAAGCTGGAAGAGATGAGTATTATTTACCTAAAGCACTCTAGTGTGAACATGAAGTTTTGAGTGTCCTAAGATTAAGCTGGTTAACAGCCACTAATCTGGAAGTATGTTCTTTGTGTATATTGGCAAAGTTTAATTTCACTTTGACAAAAAAAGAAATTCTTCTGGTAGCAGCTTGTTTTTGTTGCCAGTTTGAGAAAAATTTAAGGCTTTTTTTTTTTTTTTATGTCAGAGGCATGTTTTTCTGGCATTAGGTATACGTGTGTAAGGAGTGTTCATGATCCTACAGGCCACATTACCTAGGCTAGGGTTTACTAATTAATAATGAAGACAAAATAATCTTTGCCATGATTAGGCAGAATGAAGATGAGAAATGTAGACCATGCCTTCAGGTATGTCTGTCCCACCTCAATTTTAAGTGCAAAAGGAATCTTTTTTAGATTAGGATTTCTTCATGGCTACCTGCCTGCCAACATAACAAGCTGTAAAACCTTGTTTAGTTTTCCTTAAATCCAGAAATAATTCTATACCAAATCCAAACAAATCAAATCACTCTTAAAGGAATAAGTGAAAACATGTGTAGCTGCTTGAGCTGGACTACATCTGTCTACAGATAGGCTCAGTTCTCTGTGCTAAGCAAATTCCTCCTTAAATATCCTATGCTGACCATGACCACCATCATCGTTCAATCTGGAGGTGCACAGAGGATGTGACAGCATTTACTTATCTGAACTGTGTTTTGTAAACTGACTATAATAACTTTACTAGCTAGATAAGAGTCAACCTGACCGCTATATAAGGAAAGAATAAAAACAAATGCTAAATGCTATCCAGTTGTGTTTAAATAAGGTATCTTGTAATTTACATGTACTGAAAGCTTTTAATTTAGTGTCTGGAATAATAAAGATGTGAAAGAAATGGAATTTGTTGCCCTTAAAGGCACACTCTAGAGTTAGTTGTGTTTATTATTTGAATTTCTCACAGGGTTAAATGGAAAGTCTTTTTTATAGTGTTTTGAAAGAATGTAGGCTTGCAGAGGGAAACCCATTGTGAGATAGGGAGTCATTTGGTGTGAACTGCTGTGGTAACTCCTGGGAGGTAAGCTACCACCTTTTCCCGAGCTGGGCCAGGTTGGGTATCATATGATACAGGAATATCCCTAAATAATAGTTGGAGTATCTATAAGATGATTATTAACTTTTTATTGTGCAAGTAGTAAATGTTGTAGAAAAATTGGAAATACAACAAATGAAAGGAGAAAAATTTCTTGTTGGGAAAACTTGTAATCTGAAAAAGGAATCATGAACTAAAACTGAACTTCTGCTAGTTTTTCTCATGTTTTTATTTTGTATTTTTTTTCTATCAAAGTGTTAAATGTGCATAGTTTAAAGATTCAATAGCTCTGTAAGACTTGTTTTGAAAAGCAACAGTTCTCCCACTTCATCCCCCACTTCTCCCTCTCTAGAGGCAAAAACACTTTAATTTCTTATAGCTGATTCTTACCTCTTTGTTCTTGCAGGGGAGTAAAAATTCTTCTTCCTACTCTACTCCTAGGTTCTCTAGCTAGGGCCCTGTAAATGGACTGACAAGAGACATACTAACAAAGGAAAAGCATACAAATTTATTTAATATAGGTTTTGTGTAACATGGGAGTCTTCTTGAGGAAATGTAGACCTGAAGAAGTGGTTTAGCTTGAGCACTTTTATATTGGGTTTGAAAGAGTAGAAAGTCATGGAAGAATGTGATAGGACAAAATAACATGAGCTAAAGTTAGTAAACTGGGGAAACAAGGCCAGTTACTTTGAATTTCTCTCTTTGTCCTTCCAGCTTCAGAAATGAGGATCCTCCCTTCCTCCAGGTATAGGGAGGGCATCTCTCACATGAGGGTCTTAGGATCTGCTTCAGGGTAGAAGAGAAGGTCAGAGAGTCCTTCCTGCACCTGTCCTTTCTCAGATTTCTTCAGCTTAAAATATTCACTATGCCAAGGCACCGTTATTTTGGGGTAGCAAGTTCTGAACCTTGTCATTCTTAATAGCATTCTTGTATTCTGATTTCTTAATTTCTCAGCTTCAGGTATTATCTCTTGATTTCCCATTATGGCAGATGAGGATTTAGTTCTTTTTCCACATCCTCAGGTACCGTTTCTGTTTTCCTGTCCTGGTATAGGTGTTCATAACTGCTTAGATCAGTATTCAGTGTTTACACTGAATACTGGAGGTGGTCCAGTAGTGGTCCAGTGGTTAAGACTCTGCGCTTGGTGGTTCAGTGGTTAAGACTCTGTGCTCCCAATGCAGGGGGCTCGGGTTCGATCCCTGGTCAGGGAACTAGATCCTACATGTGGCAACAAAGACCTCGTGTGCCACAACTAAGACCTGGCGCAGCCAAAAAAAAAAAAAGTATATATATATATATACACACACACACACACACACACACACACACAGACACAGACACACATATACACACACACCTTTAAAAAAAAAAAGAGTGAATGTGCTATTCACAGTTAAGCCATGTAGTAATCTGTGAACACTTTTACTTTTACTTTTCTATACAACTTTTGGTTTTCCCTAGAATTTATATTTTTCTTTGTTGCCTACTTTTATATTAACTCCTTTTATAGTTCAAATTGCAACTTGCCCAACTTCCCTTTCAGGATTCTGACACTTCAGGTGTTCCATTAGCTTTCCATCTTCCTGAAGGTGTGCTCCCATCTGGACTGGTTGCCCACTGTTTTTTTTTTTTTTTTTTTTTATAAAGGTAGTCTTTTAATACTTTATTTATTTATTTTATTTATTTATTTATGACTGTGTTGGGTCTCTTAGTTTTCGTGTGAGGGCTTTCTCTAGTTGCGGCAAGTGGGGGCCACTCTTCATCGCGGTGCGGGGGCCGCTCTTCATCGCGGCGCGCGGGCCTTTTCACTATCGCGGCCCCTCCCGTTGCGGGGCACAGGCTCCAGACGCGCAGGCTCAGCAGTTGTGGCTCACGGGCCCAGCCGCTCTGCGGCACGCGGGATCCCCCCAGACCAGGGCTCGAACCCGTGTCCCCTGCATTGGCAGGCAGATTCTCAGCCACTGCGCCACCAGGGAAGCCCTGCCCACTGTTTTTATGCATACTTCTTATCCTGGGACTTCCCTTCACCAGCATCTTGGGGTTACTCTTTGCCTCTGTGTGTTGGATTTCTTGTTTTCTAGATCTCATATCTTACTGTGTCTTACTTTGTCAGAATGTATTCTCCAGTAGCTGCCTGAGAAAGATTTATGGGAGTTTGATTTTTAATCACCTCTGAGACCTTGAATGACTGAATATGTCTTACTCTGTCCTTACTCTTAATTGTTTGTTTGGCTGGCTATAGAATTCTAGCTTGCAGATCTTCAAGGCATGACTTCATTGTTTTCTAATTTCTTCCATGTTTACTGCATTGCTCTTGAAGCTGAAAGCCATTAAGTTCGTGATTATACGATCAGTTCTTTTATTTCTAAGTGTTTAAAATTGCACAATAATGTACCTTAGTGTGAGTTTGGTTCCCTTCATTGTGCTGAGCACTTGATGAACCCTTTCAATCTGGGAACTGTTTTGTTGATGACTTTCTCCCTTTTTTCCTTTTTATCCCCTCTTGAACTCTTATTTTTCAGATATTGGACCTCCTGGACTAATCTTCCAGAATTCTTATGCTATTCTATTGAGTTTTTCATTTCAGCTATTACATTTTTAATTAGCAAGAAAGCATGCTTGTGATCACTTTCTGACTCTCTCTGTTTTGTCTTTTTTTTTTTTTTAGCATACTCTTCTGGCTTCATGTTTGTAATATTTTGTCTTATGTTTCTGAAAATATTAATGGTGTTTGTCTCCCCAGAATTTTCTTCTGCCTACATAGTCTCTATCAGGACTAGCTATGTACTTTGTAGGGCTGAGTACAGAGTGAAAATATGGGACCCCTTGTTTAACATTATTAAAGCATTCCAAGACAGCAAGAGCATAGCGTCAAACCTAACATGGAGCTCTTCCAAGTACAGGGTGTTATGTGACTGCCCAGGTCACACGCCTATGAAGCTGACCCTAGTCTCTCTCTCAGCTTTCTTTTTCTGTTTCTGTTTCTATTTTTCATACTAGAGATGTCTAACAACTCTTGGCTGTTTGCTAATATTTAAAAGTGGGATCCTAAGAAGCTGACTGCGAGCTCTGAAAATGCAAGTGGGACTTACCAGTTGTGAGCTTTGAGGTAGGATGATCTATCTGGTCAAATTTAGTTTGGGAACTTTTCAGTATCTTTGTATTTTTCCTTGTAGACTGATCACTGGTCAAATTCCCCAGAGACATCTCTTCTAATCTCCACTGCTTGGAAGTGAAGGCCTCGCTGTCAGCCTTTTGGGAAAGGTATTGATAGAGGGGGCTGGGGTCAGTGGCTAGTACTAGCACATCATAGACAATTGTTAAATTTTCAGGAACTTTGCGAGTGAGTTGCTACATACAACAATTATTAAAGGTTATGCAGATTTATAATTAAATGTTATATTAAAAATTAATAAGTACTAAAACCCTACCACTTTCGATGTATTGTATTACTTTTTTTTTTTATTGTGGATGCTCTTGAGAGTATGTACATCTACCTATATGGTGGGAATACTATGTAGTAATAGACATCTCTTCTGAACTCTGCATTCAGTGACATCATTTGGTAGCTTGAAGCAGCTATACTAGTAAACAGCAAACATACAAATAACTACACTTGTCCTCCCACCCCCCCAAACCCCAGCCAGTTGTTAAACATTTATTTACCAACACACTATGGACTGGAATCTAGTACATATGTTAACTTAAACTGCCTTCACCTTACCTGGTGATTCCTAGTCCATATAAACCTCTGTTTATTTATAAACCTCCTTAGATTACCTTCAGTCTTGCAAGGGTGAAGGAAGGGCATTTGTCTGCCTGCCTGAGAGAGTGAAAGGGAATCTGAGAATTGCATTTCAGAAAGATTTTCTGTTAATTCTTCCCATTTATCCCTGCTGAGCCTTTTGGAGAAGTATTCCCGGAAGCTTACCTTAGGATTCAGTTTTCTTGGGTCTTTGGGTCCTTTACCTTTTAGTCATTTATTTTCCAGCTTTCAAAAATTTGTGGCTGTAATCTTCAGTTCTCTTCATCTCTGTGGGTTTATATCTTAAAAAAAAAATTATCCCTTGGTGTTTGGGGAAGGATCAGTGAATAGCTATGTGTTTAGTCCACCATCCTTACCCAGAAGTCTTGGATCTGATTCTTGAAAAAAATAGGTAAATAGATTCAACAGTTTAAGGGAGTTCTCAGCAGGCTTAGCCAGTCTCCTGTTGGTTTGCAAATCATATATAAATGCAGTCAGGAAAAAATTCTACTGATTCTAGAATACTTTTCATTTTCATAAAGGAAGAAGTAACCATCTGTAAGTAGATGTTGAACCAGATGACCTGCTGTTAGTTTTTGATATGGATGTGTGGGGACATAAGGAAATACAGAGCAGTTTCAGGTCACATACTTCGGTATTACAGAGAATTGGAACCATAGTACCTAGTTGTCTCAGATTCTGTAGCCATTCCAGTTGCCCAAGTGGCTGGATCTGGCAACCTGGTCACCTCATCCACTCTGCAGCAGACATTTATTGCTCACTCATCTAGTGAGTCTTCCAATCTTGTGACTTTGTCTCCATTCTTAACTTCTTTTGCTCAAATTCAGTGTCCCGCTTTCCCCATTAGATTTGATGTGTTTGGGTTGGTTAGACTCTCATTACCCTTAATTTCACACCAGGCCACCTCATAGTCCATTAAGTTCTCCTTTGTCTATTGATTGATTGATGGATGTGTGGATGGATGGATGGATGGTTGCCTTAGGTCTTCATTGCTATGCACAGGCTTTCTTTCATTGTGGTGGCTTCTCTTGTGTTTTAATTAGAGAGTTTTTCCCCCTCTGTTTATGAGACACAGGTCAGACACTTTGTATGTGCTAATGGCTGGGGGGTTTTTTTGGTTGTTATTTGTTAGTTTTTGTTTTTTAAATCCGTTGTAATTTCTGGTGATCTCCTGCCTGGGAAGAAATGCTTCTTTTTCTCAGGATGGCTCAGGGGGATTAGGCCAGGTTTTTTCCATATGATTATATGCTCTCTACAGAGAGTCTGAAAAGACTTTTTTTCTGGGCTTTGAACTTTATTCTTTTTTAAAAAAAATAAATTTATTTATTTATTCATTTATTTATCTATTTTTTTGTCTGAGTTGGGTCTTTGTTGCTGCGCTAGGGCTTTCTCTAGTTGCGGCCAGCGGGGGCTACTCTTAGTTGGGGTGTGCAGGCTTCTCATTGCTGTGGCTTCGCTTGACGCAGAGCATGGGCTCTAGGCGCGTGGGCTTCAGTAGTTGTGGCTCACAGGCTCTAGAGCACGGGCTCAGTAGTTGGTGCACGGGCTTAGCTGCTCCACGGCATGTGGGATCCTCCCAGACCAGGGCTCGAACCCGTGTCCCCTGCATTGGCAGGTGGATTCTTAACCACTGCGCCACCAGGGAAGCCCTGAACTTTATTCTTATTAAAAAATCTTTCATGAGTACGACTATTAAATCATCTTGAATAACATATTTAACAAGGCATCTTATGTGAAAACAATAAAATACTATGAAATTGGGACTGTCTTGGGGTGTGCAGGTCCTAACTGTCATGCTTGCCCTAATCTCTTCCTCAGAAACTGACCTCCATTTTCCTTGGCATTGCCCACAGCATGCATCTGAAATAGGAAATCTAAAAATGAGGGACTTTGTTGGTATGGTTTGGGGAGAATAGTGGTAGCATTATGGTACCTTTAATAAAAGCTCATTCAGGCGGGTGGACTTTGTCTAGGTGATAGTGATTGCCTGCTTAACCAGCAACCTCAGAGGAGCTCCTTTTCTCAGCCCTAGGTGATAAAGCAGTTAGCCCTAAGGTAGTGGTATAACCTGGAGCTGCTGCCACACCTCTCACATCTTTGAAATGCCCCTAAGCTAAATGGTAGGGTGAATTGTTTGCCAAAGTTACCAGCAGGGTTTTTTAAATTTTTCCTGCCTCCCTTCACTTAGTGGACACTTTTAAAAAATGAGTTTTAAGATGAGAAAGCTTAAAAAATTTTTATGTATAGTCATGGTCTTTAACTTTTGCTAAAACTGGGTTGCTGTTGAAATAGCAGATGGGTGTGATAAAAATGGGAACATGTCAACTGTAAAAAGAAACCAGTGCAGATTAAATCACAATTAAAAATATCTCTAATATGATTCACTAAAATGTTTTTCCTTTGGGTTAACTATTAATATTGTGTCCTCTTTTTAGTCATCTTTTGTCAAAACCAAGGAATGAAAAAAAAAATGGACACAGAGAAAATGACCAAGGGTGGCTTTGAAATTTCTTCGTTCAAAGATTTTTAGGACATGGGGTTTCCACAGTCAAAGAATCTTGAAAACAAGACTTGTAAGAACAGGCTGATATGGACTTTTTGCTTTTTCTATTCAAGTTGTCAAAAAATGGATTATACTTATTAGCAGTATCTGGTCCTCTTGTAATATAAGGAGTATCAGAAGGATATTATCCACAGAGGCCTTAAAAATGATTCCTTATGTCCCTTGTACCAGTCCCCAAAGTATTGTATACCTAGTATACTTGACCTTTTGCTGAGACAGCTTGCAACATTTCTAATTGGTCCCAATGCTTAGCTCAGTGCCGAGCCCCAGTAGGTGTTCAGCATTTGTTGAATACAGAAATGAATCAGTACCTGTTTCCAAACTGGTGCTTTTCATAGCCCTTCTTTGTAAAGCCGCTCCAGAGATCTGTCAAGAACACTAATCCAACCAGGCTACTTCCCTTTGAAAAATCCTTCAGTGGCCCTCATCTACTGGAAGTTTTGCTTCTCAGACTTTTTTCCTCCTAAAATTATTTTTGATATTATAAAGTTAACATACTGTGGTCAGAAATATAAACAGTGTTGAAAATAGATGTGAAAAAATACATGTCCCTAACTCACCTTCCAAAATATCCAGTTTGCTGGGCATTATATATCTTTCTATATATTGGGCAAACTGTATATAGTCTTTTCAGTTTTGTTTGTTTTACACCAGTAGAATTATGCTAAAATATTGACACTCAGCTCCTTCCCAATTGGCTAGGGTGAACTATTTAATGTCATGGAAATTAATCTTTTGTGTATGTTGCAAATATTCTCCCAGTCTTTTGCTTGTCTTTTAACTTGATGGTGTCTTTTCCCCAAATGTTTAAAGTTTGTATTTAGTCAGATATGTCAATATTTTGTGTTTTTTGCTTAGGAAAGGATTTACTTCTCACTAAGATTTTAAAATCATATTCTCATAATTGACAGTATTGAATTTTACAGTTTACTCAATATGGCACTTTTAAGTTTTTATGGTATAGTAGGCATCTACCTTTTCACTCAGATATTTGGTTTTCTCAATTTATTCAAACATTCTGCTTTTCCCACTAAGTATGCATCTCTAATATTGAGGATGCTGCTATCTTGAACTCCTTACCTGTTTCTGCTCTACTGCCATACTGTTTTGGTTACTATAGTTTTAGCATATGTTTTGGAGTTTTTATGTTTTTCCCACCTCAAATCTTATTGACTGTTCTCTTCCATTTACTTTTTAAATTTAGATGTAAATCACATACTGTAAGATTCACCTTTTTTTCTTTTAATTTTTTTTTTTTCTTTTTTTTTGGCTGTGACATGTGGCATGCAGGATCTTAGTTCCCCAACCAAGGATCAAACCCTCACCTCCTGCAGTGGAAGCATGGAGTTTTAACCACTGGACCACCAGGGAAGTCACCTTTTTAAGGTGTATAGTTCACTGGTGTTTAGTGTAGTTACAGAGTTGTGCAACCATCACCTCTAATTCTAGGACATTTTCTTTCTTTCTTTTTTTTTTTTTTGGCTGCTCTGTGTGGCTTGTGGGATCTTAGTTACCTGACCAGGGATTGAACCTGGGGCCATGGCAGCGAAAGTGCTGACTCCTAACCACTGGATTGCCAGGGAAGTTCCTCTGGGATATTTTATCACTCCAAAAAGAAATTCTATGCCCATTAGCAGTCATTTCCTATCTCTCTGTGCTCTCTCCCCTCCCACTGCCAACCAGCCCTAGGCAACCACTAATCTACTTTCTGTCTCTATAGGTTTGCCTATTCTGGGCATTTCCTACAGATGAAACCATATAATGTGTGACCTTGTTATCTGACCTATGAGTCTTTCACTTAGCATTAATATGTTCAAGGTTCATCCATGTTGTAGTACATATCAGTACTTCATTCCTTTTTATGGCTAAATAATAATCCATTGTATGTATATACCACAATTTATCTATTCATCTGCTGGTGGAAATCTGGGTTGTTTTCCCCTTTGGCTATTCTAAGTAGCTCTGCTATAAACTTTTGCTTACAAGTATTTGTTTAAGTACCTGTTTTAGGTACATACTTAGTAGAATTGCTGGGTCATGTGGTAATTCTTTTTAAGATTTGTTTTGTTTTGTTTTGAATTTTGATCTTTTATCTGATAAGTTTTTGTACTATTAAACCAAATAGTTTTTAATTTGATTGTTTAACTTGAAAGCCCCATAACATATAGTTTGCAAATAATGACAGATTTTTGTCTTTTCCCTCAATGTTTTAATCTTTTTTTGTAATATGATGGCTGGCATCTTTATTCTTGGTTCTAAGAGGAAATATTTTTAATATTTTGCTGTTGTGTATGCTATTTCCTATAAATTTCGGGTAGAGTGCTTTTATTAAGGTAAAGTTTTACTCTATCCCTAGTTTGCTAAGAACTTTTTAAAATCAGGAATAGACGCTGAATATTATTTTCTTTTAAGAATTTATTGAGATGTGGCATCTCTCCTTTAAACTGTTAATGTTTTGGGAGCATTGGGCTTGGTACCACTATTTGCTTTCGTTGATTTCCTGGTTACTTCAATGGATTTTTCTTCCCATCCAGACCAATCTGAAAACCAATCTGAGAACCTCTGTTCTGGAAAATCTGTAGTGCCAGGTTCAGTGATGGTGTAGAGCTATACGTGTTAGAATATACTCCAGCATGTTTATTTTCTTCAGTTCTCTTATTCCCTTCATTTTTTTCTTGTAAACTAAACAATTTAAAATCTTGTTATTCAGAGTTAAGAAACACACTCCTTTACATGTTTATAAATACACTCCATAATTGCTTCTGCTGCTCCTCCTACCTTATTCCTGATAAAAAACAAAGCTACCGAATGCTTTGAATTTTCAGTGGGAAATTACATCTGTTCCTAGGGCCCTCATCACCATAGTAACAAGGAGCCAACTCCATTGCTTTTCAAAAGGACCTAAGACAATCCAAATACCTTTTCATAGATTAGACCGCAGGCCTGCTCAAGGGGGTGTCTAAATATCCTCAGCATACACAAAATACAACTGAGATAGTTTGTAGAGGAGAGGAAGTCAAATCTAAAATCCCCTGAGTTGAGGTTCCATCACATTACGAAGACTCCAAACAGATCCTGATGGGCTTTACTTTCTGCCTGGTGATGATCAAGTAGCTTCCTATTAAGGCTCATTAATATGACCACCCCACTCCACCCCCAATCCACATTGAAGATAACTGGTAGAGAAGGTCTGGGACTAGAGAATCAAATGAGGCAAAGGTTAAAAGTGATATTTATTTAGTTTTTGGCCACACCGTGTGGCATGCAGGCTCTTAGTTCCCTGACCAGTGATCGAACCCACACCCCCTGCAGTGGAAGCTCAGAGTCTTAACCACTGGACCACCAAGGAAGTCCCCAAAAAGTGATTTTTATCTTTGGGCCAAATTGTGTAGGTGGGGCCCACAGGTAATCTTTGGTTTAAACATGTTGTGGTTAGATTTTTATTTTTGGCTGCGTTGGGTCTTAGTTGCTGCACACAGGCTTTTCTCTCGTTGCGGTGAGCGGGGGCTACTCTTCATTGCGGGCTTCTCATTGTGGTGGCTTCTGTTGTTGCAGAGCACGGGCTCTAGGCGCACGGTCTTCAGTAGTTGTGGCCCGCTGGCTCTAGAGTGCAGGCTCAGTAGTTGTGGCACATGGGCTTAGTTGCTCCGCGGCATGTGGGATCTTCCCGGACCAGGGCTCGAACCAGTCTCCTACATTGGCAGGCAGAATCTTAACCACTGTGCCACCAGGGAAGTCCTGTGGTTAGACTTTGAAGTGCCTTGCCACCTGAAACATCTACCCTGATTTTATCTAATCTATTAGCTTATGAATAGAATTAAAGAGCTTAGGAAAATCAAAGTATAATTCATTGTGGACTAGCCAAATAATTTTCTGTATGGATAATGATGGCCAAAAAAAGCATAAGTTTAATTATTATCAGGAAAACAGGGGAGTTTGAGATGCAGGATAGAAAAACTCCCAATAATACAAACTCTGGGGAGTATTTTGATATTAAGTAAAACATCCTAAAGCAATTGGTATAATTTTTATTCAACGGTATTGAGTGTCTGTAACATATGGTTTGGGGCCTGGTAGATATAACAGTGAACAAAATTAAGTCTTTTCCTAGAGCTGATGTTCTAGCAGAGGAAAGATGCACCAATATAGACACATCAGGAGGGAAGGAGAAAGTGCTGCAGAGAATGTAAAGAAGGGGTAAAGGGAATAGGGAATGCAGGGGAGTAATACTCCTTTATGTGGATGGTCACGGAGTGTCTCTTGAGAAGATGACATTTGAGCAAAAATGTGGAAGAAGTCAGAGTGACACAGGTAAGTATCTGGGGGAAGAAGCAGAGGGAACAACAGCAAGTGTAAAGGCTCTGAGGTGGGATTGTGCTTTGAGTGTTTGACAAAGATCAAGAAGGCCAGTCGCGTTGGAACAGAGTAAGCAAAGGGGGGAGAGACGAGTAAGGAATGAGAGATGGTGGGGTGTCATCGTAGGGGAAACCATTGAAGGGTTTGGCATTGAAGATGATATTGTTGAATTTCCCTTTTTCCTTATAGGATCACTCTGGCTGCTGAGTTTGAGAGTAGACCATATGGGGAGTAAGAGTAGAATTGAGAGAGACCAATAGGAGACTCATGCAGGTGAAAAATGCTAGTGGTTTAGCAGGGTAGTAGCAGTGGAGGTGGTGAACGGTAGTTGCATTTTGATTATATTTTGAAGGTAGAGCCAATGGGATTTGCTGATGTGGTTGTGAGAGGGAAAAGGGGGTCAAGGATGATTCAAGGGTTTTTGGCTTTAACAATTGGAAAAAGGATTGATGTTTACTAAAATGGGAAAGATTTTGGAAGGGTGGTTGTGGAACGTGCACAGGGAATCAGGATTTTGTCTTGGATGTTTTGAGTTTCAGATGCTTATTAGATATCCAAGTGGAGATTTAGAAAAGTTAGTTTACAGACCCGGAGCCCTGGAGAGAGGTTGGGAGCTGGCCACTTTGTGCACTGTGTAGGTTATTTTTAGAAATGTTAGACTGGGGGTGGGGCACTTAAGGTGCCAGTTCCCAAACTGTTTGAGGCACCCTGAGGCATCATAGCCAACTTGGGTTGCTGCAGGTTACTTTCAGATTTCCAGGAAAGCATTACAGATGGTGCATGTGCTTGATGTGTGTTTTTTTAAAGTTTTAAAAAAGATGTTTGAGTTATGTGCATGTGTGTGTCCTGTGCTGCTGGGATCAACTGAGTGCAGTTTTGTATGTGCGCCTAGTGTTTCTCACAGAAGAAATCCTACGTAAGCAAACACAAAATTCATAGTTTACTCAATTTGTTCCCCAGTATATCAGTCAATCCCGTATAGCAGAACTGATTTTACTTATTTAGAAGTTCTTGGAGGGTGGGGTAGAGACTCTGTCCTGAAAGGTAGAGAACCACTGCCTGGAGGGCCAGGAAAGGGCTGATGGGTATTTGTGCAAAATGTCTTTAAAAAGCAGTTTATTTCAAAAATTCTTGCATATTTTGCATTCTTTCTCTAATGTATTATCCCATTCTTAAACCTTAAAAATGATTCAAATTAATGCCATGGAGTAACATTTGTGGCAAGAATGAATGGTTAAGTAGGCTCTTCTCTTTCAAGTTAGTATACTATTCAACTTTGAGATAAGATGACTCTCAGAAAATTAGGGAGAGTTGAGTAGTATTGGATGCAATCAGACATCTTTAGAAGGAATATAATCTAGCAAATGAGCAATTAGAGAGATTTAGATCAACGGAACTAGTTCAAACTCAGAAGAGTAGGAACACCTAGGAAGTTAAAATCCATTTAGTTAATCAGCTGAAGAAAGTATGTAATAAATGGAAGTTGATTAGGCCTTAAGGAGGAGCTTAAAAACAAAAATTTAGGGCTTCCCTGGTGGCGCAGTGGTTGAGAGTCTGCCTGCTAATGCAGGGGACACGGGTTCGAGCCCTGGTCTGGGAAGATCCCACATGCCACGGAGCGACTGGGCCCGTGAGCCACAATTGCTGAGCCTGCGCGTCTGGAGCCTGTGCCCCGCAGCGGGAGGGGCCGCGGTGGAGAGAGGCCCGCGCACCGCGATGAAGAGTGGCCCCCGCTTGCCGCAACTGGAGAAAGCCCTCGCACGAACCGAAGACCCAATACAGACAAAAATAATAAACAAATAAATAAATAAAAAAAAACAAAAACAAAAATTTAAGCCACGTTTGTCCAGCCTTTAGGAGAGAGAGGGGTGTGGGAAGAGGCTGAATCTTCCTGTGTTGAGTGAGCTCTTTGCCGGGGGCGGGGTGGTATATAGAAATTGATTATAGCTTGGTTGAATTCTTCCTTAGATTCTTCTTTCTTTATTTTTTTCATGTATAACCCAAACCTCCTGGTTTAATATCAGAAAGAGGGGACAGTATGAATGGAGGACTCAGGTGTTCCAATTTCTGAAATTGGAATTTTGATCCCCATTACGACTTAATAAATTGACACACTGATTTATAGTATGAGCTAGCCTTGGGAGCCTTGCCAACTCAGAGCACAGTGATAAAAGTGGGTTTCTGGTCCTCCATCAGTGTGTGAAGTTATGGCTAGGTGGTCATCTCATGATTCCTTTGTGATTCTCAGGATTTATAATTCTAGCACTAAGGAGGTACTATTCAGGAAACCAAATAAATATCACACAGTTTTTTGTTTTGAGCATGAAATAAAAGAATTGCATGATCTTAAAGGATATTTAACCAAGTTTTGTGTTTCTTGAAATTTTTGAAACACTCCATTTCTTTCTATTCAGTATTGTTTTGGAGAGTCACTGAATTTTCTTTGTTTCTGGACTTTGTGGGATGTGGGTAGACATGTGACGGTGGGATAGAATTAAAATACCTGTGTAACTTTTTTAAAAAGGCATTTGGGATTTAAAAAAGAAAATTTCACAATAATTTGATTTTTCTAATAAAATTTGCCTATTTTAAGAGGATTTTCTCTTAGCCTCTTGAGCCTTCACATTTCCTCTAGTCCTAGTTTTATGCTAGGAAAAATGTTAATTTCAGTGCTTTTTTTTTTTTTTTTAACCTTATGACTAGCCTTTGTTTTCATGTTGAGTTCAATCAAAGATAATTGTTTTCTTCTTTGATTAGCTTGTTCTTTGTTCCTCTAACTACTGATGACCCTCCCTTCCCTTCCCCATCTTCCCAAATAAGAGCCTGTGGAAGGCATTTATCTATAGTTTTGATTTGCGTGTTTTCTGTAACCATTAAAGAAATTTAGAGCTGAGTGGCATCAGATAGCCATGATGTCACTTTTCTCTTTCTATCCAAATTAGTTTTTAGTATTGAAATTTGAGGAAATACTGTGCACTTAGGCTAACAGTGAGTGACCTACAGAATAATCTACCTATTTTTAACTTAATTCCTGGGTATTCTTCCTTTCCCTGTATTATCTCAATCTCTCCTTTATTTTTTTTTGTGTGTGTCTCCATAAATATCCTTCTAAAATTTGTTTCAAATCTATTTAGAGTATTTCAGGAATGGTTTGAGCACATACCAGGATCAGAGTCAGTGTTCAAAAAGACCTTGCTTTTTGTGCCATTTTGCTTCTGTGTGTTATCCTGATAGTCTCATCTCATTTCTGGATTTGTCATATAAATGGGCACTCACATTCTTTCTAATGGGTTTTATTTATTACATTTTTGTTTCATGATACAGTGACTAAACATAGCTTTCTGAAATCTTATGCCTATATATTATCATTAGTACATGATGCATATACTTCTTGCTTCCCTTTCCCTCCATAGATAACTTTATGTATCATATGCTTTATTCATCTGTCTCTCACCTAGAACACAGGTTTGATGAGAATGGGGATTTTTGTACTTGCCCACTGCTCTATCCCCAATTTCTGGAAAAGTTCCTGGTACTATCTACTGTAGATGCTCAATAATACTAAGTGAATGAATGAAAGATCTGTTCGATAACTTAGCTGTCTAACTGTGAGATTTGAATAAAAGGAGAAATAATTGCTTGAACATTCAAATTAGAGGCTAGAAATTGTTTTATACTTGTGATGTGAAATGGAAGAAAATTCACCAAGGTTTAGGATTGGTGAAAATTCCCAAAGGTAAGGGGCCCGATCTCTTTACGCCCCTCCAGATGGTAGCCATTTGAGTGCAACTACCAGTGTTGCCGATCTGGATGAGGATGGGCCTACCTTTTTTGTAGTTTTAATCAAATCACTGTAGTATACACTTACATATTAATAGTTTTTCCTGTGCGGCTCTTATCCTCTCTTTTACTGAATAACTTCTGGTCTTGGAGCAGTGTTTTGTAAATTTGAGGAACATGTGAATCCCATCCTAAGGAAGAAATTTACTGAGGCCCTTCAATATGAGTAGAATTGAAATTTTTGTAGGGAATTCCCTGGTGGTCCAGTGGTTAGAATTCCACGTTTCCACTGCTGAGGGCCCGGGTTCAATCCCTGGTCAGGGAACTAAGATCCCGCAAGCTGCGTGGCGCAGCCAAAAAAGAAAAAAATAAATTTTTTTTACATTACATTATAATGTAGTTAAATATATAATGAACAAAACTAGTAAACCTTGTATGCTTCTAGATCTTAGGCAACTATAAAGAGCAAATAGGTACATAATATATACAATACTTCAATATTATTTTGATGTTAGTTTGAATAAAGTTTGAAAAACTAGATTGATACATGCAATATAAATGCTGACATTCAATCTGCATATTCTTATGTGTTTGTCGTGTTTTAAAGATATGTGACTGTGATAACTCACTCTCAACTTTTTCTCCATTTGAACTGCTGCTGAAACCTTTGCTCACATTGTTTGGCTTTCATTTTGCCCTCATTAAATTAGGGTTTCAAGCATATGGCAGCATATCTGTAGGTATTAAATAATTATTTTCTAAGCGAATTCAGGAACTGAAGAATATCCTATATGATTATGCTTTGGTGTTTAATATTTTTCTCACCTAAACATTCCACTCAGTAGAAGTAAGAATTATAGTGAATGTTACTCTCCATGAGGGCATTGTTATGTGCAACACTGAATAGACTGATTTAAAGGGTCTATTTATATGGGAACCTGGGTCTAGCACTATCACCTCTCCATAAGTTCCCAGGTAATGCAGGTTAGCTTCTGGTTTGCCCCTGGGTAATTTTTCGTTCTTTGCTAATCACTGTAGAAGATTTTTCAGATACAAAGCTCTTTCTCAGATTGTCTTTTACTACGCTTTTTAAAACTGGGAGGGAAGTGTTTAATACAAGATGAGACTGAATGTCAGTTCCTGAAATAAAACATATTGTAGAATGTTTTCATAAGGAGAACTTGGTGAACCTCTTTATTTAAATCTTTTATAACTTAAAATGTGTGTTTAAAATTTTTAGCGTGTCAGAAAATGTTGACCTCTGAAGTAATGACTACATCACTACTGTGATCTTGAGCAAGTTTCAGTTTCTGGACTTTTATCTCCTTTTTCAGCACAGTGGTTGCAGGCTGTGAACTACAAAAACACTGAGGAATATGAAGTTTGTGGTGACGTGAGGGCCACAAGGGGACAGGTGGGCATGCAGAGATGGGGAGAAAGAAGGAGCAGCTGGTACAAAGGCCCCAAGATGCAGATGAGCTGAGGAACAGAAAGAGGGCCAAGTGAGATGTTTGTAAAAGTGCTTTGTAGATACAAAACATTCCTTACAGCTCAGGTGCTGTTATGTTTAGGGAAGATGTTTGTTTTCTTTTTCCAGTGGGCTATGTTTGTTAGCTACAGGGCCATCTTGCCTAGGGAGTAGGATCCTGCTTTGAGGATGGAAAGCAAGAGTTGGACCCATGAGTCACAAATTCTAGCAGTTTGTGAATTAGGATTTCTGTTAGTTTATTTGTGCTAATAATCTTTTATATAAGATTGGGCAGTAGGAAAGAGGAATAAGCTTATTACTAGAAATTTTTGGGGAAGGAGTTTTGTATCATTTCTAATTCCTACCATGTTTGGTTTTGCTTGCTGTGTATAGTTTTGCATCTATTATAAATCTGATCTTGGGTGTCAGTTTTTCCTTTGTGGTTTGGTTTGTTAACAATTGAAGTACCTAAGGTTCTGGGTGTGAACTCTGCATGCTTTATAACTAATTTAGAACCAGGGAAGTTAGGGTTTTCTATTGAAGTAATTAAAGCATTGTGATATATATATATATACACACACACACACACATATAAACTTTATATATATATATATAAACTTACACAGAAATAACCAAATCATGATAATAGGACATAATTTATGGTTTTATATACCTTAAAGATGGAAGTTTTAAAAATTTCTTGGTGTCTTCTTTTCTAGTTTGGAAATTTATTATACATTTATTATACATTATACATTTTGTTAATGCTGTTTATTATACATTTTGTTAATGCTGATGTTGGTTTGGCTTTTTTTTTTTTTTAATCTATATGTAAACATGACCTTAGACAGCTGTGTTTAATATAGTAAAGAGTCATGGGGAGACTTTACAGTGTTTCTTGTTGGGACTTAGTGTCTATGTATTTTAGTATTTAAAGGATGTGGTTTGGGGCTTTGAAAATGAGGAGGAGGTTGCCTAACTCATAGCTGAATGCCTGCATATCTAGGTTGTTCTGTCCTGGAGGTTATTAGTGACATGAAAGTTTTGTTTTTTGTTTTTTTTTAAATTTCTTTTTATTAGTCTGGTGTGAAAAAAATGAAAGTTGTTTTTATTCTAGTTAAAGTGACAGTATTAAGTATTGTGGCTCTGTGTGTTTGCGCATGGCTGAGAGTAGGATTTTCTTTAAAATCTGATGTTGCATAGGAATGTTTTAGGTAACTAGAGTGCTGGAAGAGAGCTGCTGCTCAAGCCAAACTAATTTTTGCTTTGCAGAAAAGTGGCTTGGAGAGTCTCTGTGTCTCCACCTCATGAACCTCCCATCTCTGAGAGAGCAGGGTGCTAGATCAGGAAATGATGGGTGGAGTTGCTTAATTGCATCAACTTCCTGGGCTGCCCAAGCATTGATTAGTCAGACACTCATAATGTTCCATTTAAGAGGTTCTTGCTGATTGGCTGGTTTCTTTTAAGTCCTTAGGTTTGACATTCATGCTTACGAAAACCCTTGCCATGTGCAAGGCACTTTGCTGCATGCTCTATGAGAGATACAGAAAGGAGTAAGAGTATTCTTACCTTTCAGGAGCTTACAGTATCGTAGGGGAGATGAAGACAAGATAGACCATGGTAAGTGTCCCAAGGGAGTAGTTCTGGGAATTCAAGCAAGGCTTATAGTAACCATTGATGGGTGTGGGTGGGGCTGTGGATGAGACCTGGGCAGGGAAGGGCCCAGTTGGGTTTCAGTAGTTCCTGTAGGTAAAGAGTGACAAAGATGTTGTTAGGTAGGGAAGAAAGGTCAAATGGCTACTGTGAAGGTGAAGGAAAAAGGAGGAGGAGGCAGAAGCTATTAATCATAAGCACTGAGATTTCCCCAAAATTCTGTCCAAAATTGTTTATGTGCATACTCTGGCATTTTTCTGGGCCAGAGAACTCAGACCTTTTCTCAGATTCTGAAAAGGATCCAGGGTCCAAGAAGATTGAGAACCATTGTGCTGAGTTATCAACCTTAGATGACTGAGAGGATGTTGAGGCTTTGTAGAGAAACAAGGAGGTCATGTGGAACAGTTCTCCTTGTGGGAGGTAGGGTGGGATTTGGGGGAACTGAGCTTTTGAAATGGTCCCCCTAGGGGGGCAGGTTGCCTTGTCAAACTGGGTGTCCCACCTACCAAGTTAGGTGGGTCCATTAATAACCCTGTATGACCCTGAAGGGCAGCTGTTTTCAGGAGCTCCTTAACATTATTTCCCCCTTTATTTGGAGTTCAGATTGATGAAGATGTGGGAGACGAGGATGCTATTGTAGAATAGTTCTGGCATTTACTTTTCATGGAGCTCTTGCTGTGTGTAAAGGGTTCCGTGCTTGATCCAATGGGGTATTTATAAAATATCGGACAGGGAATTGCCCTTAAGGAGTTGATGGTATTGTAATGCTTTTCCTTTGGCTTTTTGTTCAGCTTGGATCTGTGTTCAGTTATCTTCAGGTCTTTGACCATTTCCTGGGCAAAGAGAAACACTTCTATTAAAATAAACTTGAAGTGACTTTGGTCTGTGACAGTTATAAATATACTGTACTTATAATTAGGAACCTCTGTACAACTGATTTAGTGACTTCTGGACAAATCATTTGACTCGTCTATTAATTGTTTTTTTTTTTTTTTTTCTTAATTTATTTATGGCTGTGTTGGGTCTTCGTTTCTGTGCGAGGGCTTTCTCCAGTTGTGGCAAGCGGGGGCCACTCTTCATCGCGGTGCGCGGGCCTCTCACTATCGCGGCCTCTCTTGCTGCGGAGCACAGGCTCCAGACGCGCAGGCTCAGTAATTGTGGCTCACGGGCCTAGTTGCTCCGCGGCATGTGGGATCCTCCCAGACCAGGGCTCGAGCCCGTGTCCCCTGCATTGGCAGGCAGACTCTCAACCACTGCGCCACCAGGGAAGCCCTATTAATTGTTATATGAATGTATGTGTTTGTATACACACACATGGCCTCATTTAAAATACTATGAAGCACATTTTAAAAATGACCTAGTGGGGGGGCTTCCCTGGTGGCGCAGTGGTTGAGAATCTGCCTGCTAATGCAGGGGACACGGGTTCGAGCCCTGGTCTGGGAAGATCCCACATGCCGCGGAGCAGCTGGGCCCGTGAGCCACAATTGCTGAGCCTGCGCGTCTGGAGCCTGTGCCCCGCGACGGGAGGGGCCGCGATAGAGAAAGGCCCGCGCACCGCGATGAAGAGCGGTCCCCGCACCGCGATGAAGAGTGGCCCCCGCTTGCCGCAACTGGAGAAAGCCCTCGCACGAACCGAAGACCCAACACAGCCAAAAATAAATAAATAAATAAATAAAATCAAGTAAAAACTTTAAAAAAAAAAAAAAAAAAAAAAATGACCTAGTGGGAATTCCCTGGCCGTCCAGTGGTTGGGGCTCCACGCTTCCACTGCAGGGGGCACGGGTTCGATTCCTGGTTGGGGAACTAAGATCCCACATGCTGCGTGGCATGGCCACAAAAGACCTAGCACATAGTATTCATTACACTTAGTTGGTCAGCTTCCACATTTGTGAAATGGGAATAATAAATAATAATAATAATTTTATGTATCTCATAGAATTGTCCTGAAGATGAAACTAATACATATACATACATAATCAAATTCTTTAGAATAGTGTACAGCTTAAGTACTCAATAAATATCAACAGCTACATTATTAATAATAACATTTTAATATTAATACTATCATTTCCCCTACCCCATGAGTGAATGTGAGGCGACTATTGTTGTAAAAGAATTTGCAGTAAGATGTCTTTAAATAGTAAAATTCCCTATGTATTTATTTAAAAATTTATGTTTATCTTTAAAGTTGTGGAAGTTAAGTGCACTTATACAAGGCAGAGTCAGGTATTAATTAGGCTGCGCATTTAGGTTACAGCATGAGGGATTGAAAGCCATATTTGTTTAATTAAGAAATGGGTTGATTGGCCTTGACCACTGTTGTCTTTCAGTTCTTTTTTATTTGACTGCCTATGTGTTTGTCTCCCTTTTCTTATCTTTTTTGTGCCTTCTGGTTTATTTCCTGTTCAGTTTTCAGTAAAGGGTGTGGAGTAGGGCAAGAAGAACTTATGTTGGTTGGTGCCCTGGGTCTGAACCAGGAAGGAGTGCTGCGTCAGACAGCCTGGGGCTTAGTGGGGATGGACTTAACAATGATCCCTGCAGAGCTGCCCTACCCAGGGAACCTGTGAATTCCACAGTTTCTCACTCCAGATCAGATGGTATGCAGCTCCAACTGTGTGTGCATAATGAACATTTCTGGGCTCATTCATCCATTGTTTACAAATGCTTCCATTTATTTATTTCCCCTTTTAAATATGAGAAAATTTAGTTGTGTAACAAAAATACAGAGCTAGAATGATAAAACCCCACTTTGCCATTGCCCAGCTTCAACAATTTATCACCTCATGGCCAATCTTGCTTGATTTATACTCTGAATCTCTTCTTCTCCCCCATATTGTTTTGAAGACATCGTATCATTTAAGCTAAAAAGATTTTAGGATGTATATCTAAGGGATGAGGACTTCAAAATACATACATACATATATGTTAATTTTTATGGTATGTCTGTTTGACTGAGGATCCACATATTTGGCTGATTGATTGGTTAAATATCTTAATGTGTAGGCTCCCCTCTCTTTCTTTCTCCCCCCAGCCCCCCTTCCATCTTGGAATTTGCTTGAAGAAACCAGTCTTATTTTGTTCTATAGTTTCCCCTCAATCTAGATTTTGCTATTTTGTATTCCTCAAGTTTTTAGCATATTTCTCTGTCTCCTGCATTTCGTCTGAGGCTGGCTTTAAAGGATTAACCAGATTAGAATAGATTTTTTTTTTTTAAGTGTCTTTTTCCCCCCATCAGGAGCATATAATGTCTGGTTGTGTTTCAGTTTTGTGATGTTAGCAGCTACTGATGATCATTGCCTAGGTCCGTTAATTCAATAAAGTTTGGAAAATGGTGATGTCTATTTCTATCATTCCTTCTATTTATTTTGAATCAAAACCTGTCGGGAAATAAAATTTAAGGCATTTAATGGCTTTAAGTGTATTTTATTTTGAATAAATATTTATTTGAATTAATATTCTCTCTCTCTCTGACTTTGTAGCAGTGGTTAAAATATAGTACATGATTTGGTGTTGAGATGTGCAATATGCTATATTGGGTAGCTGATAACTTCAGAATGACTTCAAACCCATGTAGTTCACCTAGTTAGGAAATTACCTTAGAGTGCTTAAAATATGTCTGCTTAGTATAGTTAACTTTGGTATTACTTACTGAAGACCTTGGTTTCAAAATTGTGCAGTTTTTTTGTAAAATTGTAGAAGGGAGGCTTGGAAGATGATCTGATTTTGTTGAGTTTTTTAGTCCTATTTCATAACTGCCACGTTTTACATTTGAGTATTTGTTTGTTTTGTTTTTATTTGTTTATTATTCATATATTTTTTGGCTGCATTGGTCTTCGTTGCTGTGCATGGGCTTTCTCTAGTTGTGACGAGCGGGGGCTACTCTTCATTGCATTGCGGTGACTTGTTGCAGAGCACGGGCTCTAGGCGCGTGGGCTTCCGTAGTTGTGGCGCACAGGCTTAGTTCCTCTGCGGCATGTGGGATCTTCCCGGACCAGGGCTCGAACCCATGTCCCCTGCATTGGTAGGCGGATTCTTAACCACCGCGCCACCAGGGAAGCCCTACATTTGAGTATTATTCACTGGTTTGTGGGGCCCACTTGGTATCTTTGATGACCTTCCAAATATTCCTATTAATATTTATAATATGACAGTATTTTTGTTTATGGAAAGAATTAATTTGTTTATTAGAAAAAAACCAGTCACCTCATTCGTATTTCATTTAAAGCAAGCAGCTGAAGCTGGGGACTAGGGAGTGATCTAAGGCCTAGTGGTCTGAGCAGCTCAATGAAGCTCCTAAGAATATCTGTGGTGGGGTTAATAGGGGAGGTTTTCTTCAGTAAATCTAAAAGTGACCAGATAATTAACTTCTTTCCTCTCATACATCCTTACTGACTTTCTTCTGTACTCTCTTCACATCTTGTTGTCAAGCTCAGTGCTCCTGAGGTGAGCCAATTTACCTTACTATTCATAGCTAGTAAGTGTGGTTGAATTTTTTCTTCAGATACATCTGCAATGGAATAAACCTGATTTTTTCAGTAGTTTGCCAGATGGATCTTCAGCAAGTTAATTACCTAACTCTAAAGAGTTACCTAACTCTTTAGAAAATAATGGTATCCCTTTAACAAATAGCAGTTTTGTTTTCTGAGGCTTCATCTTGCCCCCAATACCTTGTTGGATCCAACAGGCTATAGCCATCCAGTTGAGGTGCTTGTACAGTAGAGATGGATGTTACATTCTCACTCTGTTTTCCAGATTCAGGCTGTCTCATTTAGAATACATCATTCATTCAAATTCAACAAACATTTTTTTGAGTAAAACTCTGGGCAGCAGTTGTAAACCAGGCAGATTAAGGGTCCCTGTCCTTGGGAGGTTACATCTTAGTGAAATTATCCACAGAGTTCCCCAGGTCAAATTCTACATAAATTTCTCTTTTGCCCAATTGTCTGAACATATCCAAAGCTGCTTTTTGAGGAAAGTCAAAGAGAGTACCTTTGCATAGAGAGAGTAGAATACAAGCCAGTTTTTAAAATTTCACAACACAATGTTATCTTTGCTGGCTATGAGTTTGGTATGTAGAAAATAATGGAGCTTCTTTCACTAAACGAGACTTGCTAGTGATGTCTGCCTATTGTTATTTTCTTTTTATTCTAAGATTTTGTGCTGAATTGCTATTAATAGGTTTTCTTAGTTTAGATTTTCTGAAATAATGTTTCTTCTCTCTTCTCTCTGCCCACCTTTAGTGTTGGCTAGTAAGATTAAAATTTATTCTGATATTATTTGGTTGATCATTAGCTACTTCCAGGCCTTTGGGAAGTAGCTAAATGTAAATGATTATCACATATCCTGTATTTTTCAAGATAATCTCAACTTCAACTATTTTGTTCCATTTTTGGACAAATTTGGTTTTTAATTTAGACAGTAAGTGGTCCTTTAGGACAGTCCTCTTTAACCTGAATCCATGGACCCTGATGAACCTCAGGGAGGTGTGGTTTGTAAATCTCCTGAAACAATGATGCCAAACTTTGTAGATAAGTGCCCTTTAGTCAGGAGAGGCCTCTTTATTTTCATCAGAATTTCAGAGTGCTTATGGGGACTGCAAAATGGCTAATAACCACTGTATTCTGTATAAAAGAGATTTTAATTAATAGGAATGATGACATTTTTTCCCTTCCAGACATATTTTGCAGAAAGTTAGAAGACTGTCCAGCTGTTTACTATTGGAGCAGTGAGCTCTTGAATCATTTGAATTGTTCTTTAGAGCCACCTTAGGTTATACAGAGATCAAATTGAAATAGTTTTCTTGTTATTTTTCTTTCATGTGTTCTTAAAACATCACACTTTAACCTGTGAGTCCTTACACTTACCCCATTGTTACGGGCTGAATTGTGCACTCCTCCCACCTGCACATTTTGAAGCCTAACACCCCCGCCCCCCCCCGCAGTACTTCATAATGTGACTGAATTTGGAGAGGGGCTTTTAAAGAGGTAATTAAGGTAAAATGAGGTAGATAGGGTGGGCCCTAATGTAATCTAACTGGTGCCCTTAGAAGAAGAGGAAATTGGAACACAGAAGAGAGACACCGGGGGCATTTGTGCACAGAGGAAAGTCCGTGTGAGGCTACAATGAGAAGCCGACCATTGGCAAGCCAAGGAGAAAGGCCTCAGAACAAAGCCAAACCTGCCCGTACCTTGATCTTGGACTCCTAGCCTCCAGAACTGTGAGGAGTAACTGTTCTGTTGTTTAAGCCACCTAGTCTGTGGTATTTTGTATGGTAGCCCTAGCAAACTAATACACTTATGATGAAGTAGCAGTTGAGTGATAATGAAAACTATAGCAAGGCAACTATTTCTCTTTGTCCCAGTGCATTTTGGGACAAATGATAAAGTGTTGTGTATAGCTTCACATAATCTAGTGCCTGAAAGAGATGGTACGACCTATGAAATCTCAATAGAACATATTAATTTCTATTCTTATTGGTCTTATTCTTTATTGATTTGTTTTATCCTTTTACAATTTCCCGTTTGCCCATGGTTATATCTTAATGTCAGTCTCTTTTATTCTCTAGCATTTCTCATTTTATGGAACTAATTTTTATAAGTAGGTCTATTTTAAATCAACACCAGAACAGTATCTTTGTGTATTCTTCTGTGTGTGTCGTGTACAGTCATTCCAGCCCAGCTTTATTCAGTAATGTCATCTGTCCTTAGGCCTCTGTTCCAGGCCACCATACTTACATTCAATTTTTGAAGTTTCTCTTTGTCAGAAATAAATTTAAATATTTCTAATGATGTCTGCTTCTACTGCTAACTTGATTTGATACATTGGAACTTTTAGATTTGGAAATGAATGAAAGGCTAAGGGAACAATGTGTGTTTCTCAAATTTGCCATGAGGGCAGGAATTCCATCAGTTTTGTTTAGGCTGAAGCCCCATGGTCTAGCACAACACCTGGTTTCAAGGAAAATTAAATATTTGATCAATGAGTAGATTAATTTTAAGTAAGGGATCAAACCCAAGTATCCAAAATCAAACCCATAGCCCAGATTCTGCTGTTTCACAGACTTCTCAGTCTTTATTCATGACACTGAGAATAAGCTTGTTAAGGAGTACCTACTCCATCCACGTGTTCCTCATCTGCTCTCTTCCTCGTTGCATGGTGTGGTAGGTAAGAGCCTGGCCTCTGGCTCCTGACTGAGTGCACATCCATGCTCCTTGATGTGCTCATGTGATCTTGGCAAGTCCTTAATCTCCACACCTCTACTTTGGGTTCTTCATCAGCAATTGGAGATAATCAGAGTATACAATAAGAGTATACAATTTTCAAGTTTTTTTTGGAAATTACGAGCTTAGAACAATGCCTGGCACATGGTAAACATTTTAAACCTGTTAGAGCTAGTATTATCCTAGAGTAGAAACAGATTATTCTTACATATTTGTATCTTTTATCTCTAGTTCTACATTGATTTCTTTCTCTAGGCACAAAACCAATTCACTTCAAATAACCAAATCTTTGTCATCAAACTGGCATGGTTGGGACTTTCCTGGTGGCGCAGTGGTTAAGAATCCGCCTGCCAACGCAGGGGACACGGGTTCGATCCCTGGTCCGGGAAGATCCCACATGCAGCAGAGCAACTAAGCCCATGAGCCACAACTACTGAGCCTGCGCTCAAGAGTCCGCAAGCCACAACTACTGAGCCCACGTGCCACAACTACTGAAGCCTGCGTGCCTAGAGCCTGTGCTCTGCAACAAGAGAAGCCATGACAATGAGAAGCCTGCACACTGCCACGAAGAGTAGCCCCTGCTCACTGCAACTAGAGAAAGCCCGTGTACAGCAATGACGACCTAACACAGCCCAAAATAAAAACAAACAAATAAATAAATTTATTTAAAAAAAAAAACTGGGGGCTTCCCTGGTGGCGCAGTGGTTAAGAATCTGCCTGCCAATGCAGGGGACGCGAGTTCGAGCCCTGGTCCAGGAAGATCCCACATGTCGCGGAGCAACTAAGCCCGTGAGCCACAACTACTGAGCCCGTGTGCCACAACTACTGAAGCCCGCACGCCTAGAGCCCATGCTCCACAACAAGAGAAGCCACCGCAGTGAGAAGCCCGTGCACCACAACTAGAGAAAAGCCCACGCGTAGCAATGAAGACCCAATGCAGCCAAAAATAAATAAATAAAACAAATAAATTAAAAAAATAAAAACAAAAAAAAAGCTGGCATGGTTTTCGTGGTGGTAGCAATGTAAATTAGCATTAACCTGTTTGGAGATGGTTGGGCAAGATATATCCAGTCATAAAAATAGTGATACTCTGATTCATGAATTCCACTTCGAGAATCTTCTAAGGACATACCCTTAAATGCTTAAGAGATTGTATCCATGAAGATGTTATGTTATAATGTCAGGGCTGGAGGGAATGGTTTAATATATTCTGGCACTTACACATTTACAGTTGATGTGTCTGAAGACCGTGTAATAACATGGAAAATCTTTGTGATGAAAAGTAAAACATTGTATGTACAATATGATTACAACCATGTTAAATAAATACATACATCCAGGAATTTCCAGAGGATAGGGCTTGTAAGGGCTCTTTTAACCCCCTGACTTCTCAGATTCTGGATTTATATAAAGCTGGTTCTAAAGGCCCAAAGTTAACCCTGAAATTGAGTTCTTTATATCTTGTTATAAACCATTACCTTTCTTCCTATTTGGTTTGGGAGCTCCAGGTTTAGTTACATTCTGCAGAATGGGATTGGCCGTGGGGTTGCAAAGATGAACAGACCCTGTGGGTATTCAAGGAATAGTTTTCTATGAGATGTCTTATACAAGTACATAAAACCCACTATGTAGTTTTTGTCCAATAACGTGACAGTTTGGGCTCCTTGGTGCCTAATGGTTGGTTTTCTGTAGTGTAGATTTCTCACTTTTACCCCTGGAAAAATACTCATTTTTAACTTCAATATTAAACTGGCTTTAGTAAGCTCTATTAACAGCCTCAAAGCAACAACTTTTTCAGTTTTCTATTGACCATAAACTTCTTTTCTCTACAAGTGGTGATTCTTAACAAAGGGTACTTTAACCATGCAGTGCAGACTGCTACTTCAGTCTTGGTTCAGCAGATTCTAGAGGGATGTGGTAGAAGGAAGAGTAATTACTAAACAGCCGGGCACAGTCAGGACTGTGATTGAGGCTTATTTCTTTGATGAACACTGGGGGTCCTATTTCTGAAGTAATCCCCCACCCCTTCCACCGCCACCCAGGATTGCTGACAAAAATCTTAATTTGCCAGCTCATTTGTCTGCATTGATAATGCAAGCAAACTGTTTTTGCTTGATGCCTTAATGTTTGTTACCCTGAAGTTTTACTTTTTTACCTTTTCCCTTCCTGAGAGGATAAGCCATTTTAAAATTCAGATGTCTAATATATAAAATAGATAACTAATAAGGACCTACTGTATAGCACAGGGAACTCTTAATACTCTGTAATGACCTATATGGGAAAAGAATCTAAAAAAGAGTGGATATATGTATATGTATAACCAATACACTTTGCTGTACAGCAGAAACTAATGCAACATTGTAAATCAACTATACTCTAATAAAAATTAAAAATAAAATAAAATTTAGTTGTCTATAACAGTGTTAATGGGCCAGCTTGTGCCCAGTGGGCTATGTTAGGTGCTTGGCTCAAGATCGAGGCCCAAGATTGAGTGGTGTGAGTACATTGGCAGTCAAGCACAGTGTGGTGCTGCATTTATTTATACTCGAGAATTAGTTGCTATTCTCTGATTTTTTTCATATGAAATGTTATTTGGCACCTAATGGATTTTTGAACTGCATTCACGGTTGGCCTTAGAATCTTTAACATTTCTTCCCTAAAGGGGATGACATCCTTATGTCTGAGTTACATTTTGATCAAATAGGGCATATGTTAAAGCTCTGATTAGTTCTTTGAAAGTACTGCATGTGCAAATGATATCAAAAATTGTTGCCTTAAAAATATATAAATTCTATAAAAATATGTATGGAGGGAATTCCCTGGTGGCGCAGTGGATAAGACTCCATGCTCCCAATGCAGGGGGCCTGGGTTCGGTCCCTGGTCAGGGAACTAGATCCCACATTCATGCTGCAACTAAGAGTTCGCATGCCACAACTAAGGAGCCCACGTGCTGCAACTAAGACCCGGCGCAACCAAACAAATAAATATACTTTTAAAAATGTATGGAAGAATGATTGGTTTCAAAGTTTAAAAAAAGCATCAGCACACTCAAGGAAGTAACAGCTTTCTGTGCGAAAGAGTAGAGGTTTTCTTTTCCTTTGTTTTTTGTAAGAAATATTAGAATAGGAAAAATAAGTATAAACAAAGAATGCTGCTCCAGTTCCCCTTCTACAAGGATCAAGCCATTAGCAACTGCAGTCCAGCCTGAGGGGAATTCAGGATGGAGAAAAACAGGAGGCATTTTGTGCTTTGGACACATGGACCTAGATAGTTAAGATGCGTAGCTAAGGAATAATTTCAATGAACCCAGCTTCTTATATCTTCCCATACATAGAAAAGCACTGAAAGCATCCCCTTGAGACGTCTGTTCTTTGTGATTGGCAGTAATCTTTTGCTTAACTGCACGGCTTCTCCACCCCCCACCTCCCCACCCCCGCCCCCACGCTGATAAACCACATATATGCATCTTGCTTCCTCCCTTACCTTTCTGGAGCAGTTCCTCGGAGCTATCTGAGAGGCTGTCTCCTGGGCTATAGTACTCAGTGAGGTCCCCTAATAGAACTTAATGCACAACTTTTACATGGTGCATTTTTTTTTAAGTCGACGTAAGCAGTAGGGTTTTAACAGAAATGCTGAATATCTGAAAATTTGTGGAAGCAAAATTTTCTTGGTAATGCTCAGTGTACTTTTCAAAATGTGTTAATGATTTTGGGGGAACTAAACTTTTTATTAGGTTTCATTTGTTTTGATGTTCATTCTAGCAGGGACCACCAAATAGTAGATGTCTCATCAGCTTAGATAGCAGTAAATTGTGATATGCCAGAGTTTTGTGAGTATTTGGCATTATGTCACAGGAACAATAGGGAATAATTTTGTGAACTACTGTTCACAACATGGTAAATTTAACAAAACCTAATACTTCCACTTGTCTCTATTCCCAATTGTTATTTAATAATTGGTAAGAGCTGTAGTGAGTGTTTTGCCCTCCAGGCCCTTCCCTTTCCTCCTTACTTTAAGAAAAGGGGGGAGGGGTCCCATGTAAACTTGGATGATATCACTAAATCAGTATTTTGCAATACAATTAAAATGTGTTAGGTGTTGCTTCTGTTGCAGTCATAGTAGAAGAGCAAAGTAGTGGCTATGCATCTTAATTTGTAACCTTTTCAGGATGTTTTAGATACTTGGTTGTCCCATCAAGTTCATCATAAACCTTCATTTTCTGGAAGTTTTAAATCATATAGAATCTATGTTGCAGATAACTATGAAGCAGGTATGTCTTATATTTAAATACCATTGTGAATTCTGAGATTGATGAAAGCTGTGAGCAGTGAGTTCTTGAAAACCATGCATGTGTGTTTCCAAAGGCTATTTTCTGTATTCAGTATCTATTAACAGACAGTAAAGGATTTTTCCATTAAATTGTGCACTGCTAACCATCTAATCCTCCTGAAGCGAAGTTCAAAGTTCCCATGAAATGGTTTTAGGTAATATTACTTTAAAAAAAGGAGTGAACTCCCTCTCGGAAAAAAGCCAGTCCCCAATATTTTGGAACTCAGTTTGAGAAATACCGTCTTTTCTGGCTTAGAGTTTGTTCTGTTTTATTGTTAAGGTACTCTGAGAGTTGGATGCATTCCGTCAGTGCTTAGAGATTAATGGGAGTCTTTTCTTATGTCTCCACCTGTATTCACACCCTCCCGGTCTTGGCATTTTTTTCTGCTTTAATAGCCATAGGAGCAGTTTCTACATACTTTTAAATTGGTGTGGCTTCTTACGTTATATGATATGTCTGCTTTACATCATCACAGTACTGTGTAGAGGTTTTATGTGGCACTTAAGAAAAACTGACCCCAGTTTGAAAGATAGAAGCTCTTTGAATAGATGCTGTCAGAATTATTTAATTCTATTTGTGTCATGATTGAACCTAGGATTTTAATTTTTATTTATTTATTTTTGTAAGCAAGGAAAATATAGATCCGGGAGACTTATCTGATTCTAATCTTAATTCTTCTACTGTCTACCTGTGGGGCTTCAAAAGTCATATTAGCTCTGTCACCTCATTTGCAAAAAATAAGGATTTTGTTTATATACGTGGAGTACTTTGTTGAAATTGCTTATCGTTTCTATAAAGGTCCAGTGAAGAAGGCGGTCATAAGATGTTCTCTGGAAGCTTTTATGTTTTTAAGAAACAGTCATTTATTTACTGTACACTTTTTTTCCCCTCTGCAGGTACCATGGGAGGGATATTTCAGGGACTATTCTATGTTTATTCCTCTAACCTTTTGTAAATAAAGAGTAGCTCCTGTTATACTAATAAATGACTCCTCTTTGGAATTAGCATTCCTGAAGCTTTAATAAAGTAGAAAGAAAAAGGAAACACCTTATCTGCTAGCCTGTTTAGATGGGCAAGGCTGTGGACTAAGAGTGACAAGTTAGGAAACAGGCCTTCAATGTTAGGCTTCCTATTAGCACTAAGTCTGTTAGCACTAAGAGAAATCTTGTCCTTTCTCGTATTCTGATCCCATATTGCCATTTGATTCCTCATTGATCAAGTTCAGTCCTCTATAGACTAGAGTTAGTGTGATTCTTTAGACTTTAGCATTTATCTAGGCCTTTTTGCAAAGTTAAATTCTCTTCCATGGCTTAATTTTTGGATAGTACAATATGTTTAGGTTAGAGTTTTTCCGCTTTTTTGAGCTGAAATCAGAAATTAAGAGTCAATAAAGAATACTGGAATTATTTGAAAGCAAGAGTTTGGTCTTTACTGGAGGAAAGTTTTTCAAGTTTTAATTGATTCATTATTATACTCAGTTTATTCCTGGAAAGGATTTAAGGTGACAGGTATGTACAAAGACTTTCTCCTTTATAGCCAAACTTCGTGAAAAAGTTGCTAACATTCACTTTTTCACCTTCCATTCACTCCTTCACCATGAATTTTTGGCTCTGCCCTACTCGCCCACTGCAGTTCCTCACAGCAGAGTCACCAGGGGTCTCCATCACTAACTGGACACAACTCTTTTTTTCTTTCCTTTTTTTTTGCCACGCCGCGTGACTTGTGGGATCTTAGTTCCCCAACCAGGGATTGAACTTGGGCCCTCGGCAATGACAGTGTGGAGTCCTAACCACTGGACTGCCAGGGGATTCCCCCAGACAGAATTCTTTATATGACCTTGCTGTAGGGTGTGTGATTGCTCTTTATTTTTATGTACACTTTTTCTTATTATAACGGTAATATATGCAATATATGTTCATTGTGAAAATTTTGGAAAAAGACATACGTAATCTCTGTCCAGAAAACTTTTTCCTCATTGAATTTCTGTCACAACTGTCTTGTTTCTTTCCTCATTTTCTCTTGGCCAGATTTGTGTCAGTCTGCCTACTAGATATCTCTAGCTTGCATGCAGCATTTTTAAAAAACTGAACTTACCTTTTCCCCTGCTCCAAATCTGCTCAGCTACCTTTGTCACCATCTCACTAAAAGGTACCACTCTTCATCCAGTTGCTGTAGCCTTGAGGACCCATCCTTGACTCCTCTCCCTCAACCTCCATTTACCATCAGTAGCTAAAATCCTGCCTGTTCTTCCTTTCTAACCCATTTACTTCTGTCTGTCCACCTTAGCTGGGACTTTGATTATTTCTCACCTACCTCTTGAATTTTTAGGACTTTGTTTATCTTCCTTCAGGGCTTTTCTGACCTGTTTCTGTACCCTCAAGACTAAGCTTGGTGCTGGTGGTCTCCTCTCTTCCTTTCATACACTCCTTCCTTCTCTGTCCTCTCCTTCCCCCTTCCTCCCCTTGTGGACTCCCAGCACCTGTACTATCCTTATAACACATATCACATGCTGTCGTAATTGCCTATTTGATTTTCTGTCTCCTTAAGGGCAGTAACTATGTCTTATTCATAATTGCACCACTAATATCCAGCCCAGAGTGTTTAGTAAATTTCAGATAATAAATGGATAGAAAAAAATGGGTGGCAGTTAGTATGAAAAAAGTTTGAAGCTATTCCGTTAGTTTTATGGCTCTGCCTGCCTTAAAATTTGTGCATTAGGTGATATGATTGGCCTTCATCTACTTGGTCCTGTGGTAATGGTCTGTGAACAAGCTTCCAAAGTGTGAATTATGGTAGGGCAGGAGTGAATTATGGTAGGGCAGGAGTGAAGCTGTGATAGGTTGGCTGGGGTGGGCTCCATGACCTTGCATTTCATTGATAAAGAGGTTAGGCTTTCCTGTAGCTAACAACAGTGTAGCAGAGGTAAGATATGACAGCTAAAACTAGGGCAGTTGTGCTAGGGATGAACAAGAAGGGAGGGTGACTTGGTGATTGGATGGGAGGAGGAATCGAAGTGACTCAGCTTTCTGGCTTGGTTGACCAGGTACTTGGTGCTGTCATTGAATAGTCATTTTGATTTTTGAGATTCTTTTTGACATCCAGGTGAGTATGTCTGTTAGGCATGTAATAGGATATGAAGTTTGGGAGAGCATACCACTGGGGAGTCATGAATCTGTGGTCATTAAAACTATGAGGTCACTTAGATATATAGCTTAAGAGTAATAATGGTCTAGAAAAAGAAAGAACTCTGAGGAATACATCAGTGCTTAGAGGCTGGAGAAGAAGAGAGCTGGGAAAGCAGTGTCAAAGAAACTGAGGAGTTGGAGTTGGAGAGGAAATTTGGCAATAAAATGGCCATTGACTTTTTTGGTGTTTTAAAGAGAATAACAGGTAAGAAGATGGGTCTGTCTTTACGCATCTTTTAGAGTAGACGCTTCAGTATGGACTGTCTGATTGGCTTTTTGTTGGGCAGTTCCACCTCACCCCTGTCAGTAGCCCAGCCCCCCAGCCCCAATCCAGAACCCTCCTGACACACTTAGATCTAACACATGACCTTTAAGTTCCCTTCCAAATTAAATCTAAGGTTAAAAACAGATTGTTGGCCCAGTCCCAGAAATTCTGATTCAATGGGCCCAGGGATCTTAACTTTTTACAAGGACATTTCTGAGTGTCTAATGAACACTCATGTATGGGTAGGTGCTATAAACCCTGCATTAAAGCAGGACTTTAATAAAGCAGGACTTTATCGTGGCGAACTTTTAAAATACTTTTGTGCGAAGAGATTGGCAACCATGGAAACCTGGCTGGAGCTTTCTGCAGTGCCTGTCTGTATTTGAGGGGGTGAGTTGGGGGTGGGTGGGGAAAGCACCACCATCTGATGTAATCTGTTAGAGATGTAAAGTTTTTATTTTATGAATTTTTGCAGTAGATGCCCTTGATGCTCTGCATCATATCCTCGTGGTCCACCACTGATTTCAACCCAGACTCAGATTTTTGCCGTTTCTTTGAGTCTTGCCAGCACTTTTCTGTCTCAGGGCCTTCAAGCCCAGCACAGGAAGGGGGAGAGGTTAATACTCCAGCCATCCTTCAGCCAGTGGAGGACGTGAGCCTGTGCCTAAAGGTTCTGCTTCCTTTGGGGGTCCCACAGAATCACCACCCACCCTCCAGCAGCCACCCTGGTTGCATCGAATGACCTTATTGGCTTTTTTCATTCGCTGTTGTACCTTTCTTCACTTTTGTTCCATGGGATCATCTTCTGTTTTAATCCCGCTGAAACCTTGTCTATTAGTAATGTATCAGTTGAGCTGACTTTACAGGTTAATATACGCAAACAGAAGCCATCTGCAATCACATTAGTTTCTTCCAAATGTTGCTGTCTATCAATAATGGCACCTAAAATAATTTGTGGGGGAGGAATGCGAAGAGAACATATTGTGTGATGCAGAGTGGCACACACATTGCTGAAGTTTAAATTTATTCACAGACATTCTGTAATGAGATCATTATGTGAGAATTAATTGGATTTTTCAACAACCTCCATTTCTTAGATTTCACTTAGAGAGGGATTGAAGGGATATGAAAAACCAGAAAACTGTTGACACAGAGAGATGGCACTAGATGTGCCTCTTTTATTCACTTATTTTATTCATATATCTTTATCTTGTTCTTGAAGAATTCTGGGTGGCTCTTTTTATAAGACTAAATTATAGATATAGAACATAATGTTTCTATAATTCTATAAAATATAAAGCTATTAAAAATGCTGTAGTGCACAAAGGGGGGAGATCTCAACAGATGTAGGATATAATTGCTAAAGATAAGAAACAAATCAATCTGATCTGTTTCAGGGGTATCTTTTAAAAGGTACTTTGTGTGCCTTAAAAGTAAGATTTCTCTTTACCTAGCTGGAAGATATTCATATCCATATTTCTTCTTTTAGCTGAGACTGGACTCTAGGAATTAAATTTGAAGTGAAAGGTAAATTTGTTCTGGATGATCACTTTCATTCTTGATGAATAAAACTGATACCTGAAAGCAGTTCCCATGGAGGCTGCCGCATTGCAGGCACTGGGTAAATGTTATGGAGCGAATGAGAAAGTGATATGCTGGATTGCCCCATGTGTATGTCTCAGACTTTGTCCCCAGGAGCGAGAGTGGGTGCGAGCCCATGTGCTTAGGCCTGTGGAAGCTCTTGCTCTTGCTCCACATCTGTGACTGCAGATGTTTATTTTGGTCTGTAGGCTTACTTTGTAGGAGACCAGGCATCCCTACAAGACACTTTTTCCTCAATCCAGGGTGTTCTGTGTAGCAATGGGATATTTTGACATACAAATTGACAAAATCATTAAATAATCTAGTATTCCAACCCCTCAGTTAACATTTCAACTCAAACCCAGAGAGGAAGTGACTTACCCAAGGTAAAATCACCCTGTCTAGCTAATTAGTGATATGACAAGGATTAGAACACATATCTCTGCATGTAATCATCTTTATAATTTCTAAAATGGTTACCATCTCCACCCCTAGCCAGGGAACAAAACAGGCACTGTTTTTCTGAACTAGTGAATTAATAAAGATTTGGGCTTTGTATTTAATTTGCAGAAAATTTAACAGTTAAGAGCTTACAAAAGTAGATTGTTTAGAAAATCAACACTAATAGATGGGCAAAGCAACATAAGCAGACAAGTGAAAATACAGATATCTAAAATATTCAACAGTATGGGAATAGCTTAGAAAGCAATATAACAATTTTGATAGACTGTTTTGCAATCAATAAAATGCTAGTTGTGATGACTTAGAAAGAAATAGTGTTACTATACTAGAGATTCTGGATGGGTTCCTTTTATACTTTCGTTTCTTCTTTACTGTGCCTTGTACTGACCCTTGAGTGTTCTTAGTAAGTTCAAATTTCTTTACATTTAAAGCACTAATTTTATGTATAGAATGTTAACTGATGTCAGTCTGAAATTCACGTAGTCTAGTCAGTCTGAAATTCACCCATTTATTTTCTGGCCTGTATACCACGGAAAGTAGTTATTTTTGCTTTTGTTGTTCTTGATTTGTACGTTAAAAACTAGCTGAAATGAGAGTTGGTAAAGATTTAGTGAACTGATAGAAAATGTTTCTATTACTTGCTAGAACCATCTGAGTGTAAGTTTAAAAAAAAAAAAAGCTTTTCTAAAAATGAAATCAGTATCTTAATCAAATGTGTATTTCCTCCTTGTAGAGCCTCTGTTATGCACCTAAAGCCATACTGGAAACTCCAGAAGAAAGTGCGACCTTTGGAAATCAGCAAGGAAACTCTGAGAACTCCTATGAGCCACCAACAGGCTATAAATGATGAAAAATGCAGAGCTAGTTGTATGAAACCAAGTGTCTTTCCTTCAGCCTCTCTTGGTAAAGCATCATCTCGAAAGCCTTTTGGAATCCTTTCTCCAAATGTTCTGTGCAGTATGAGTGGGAAGAGTCCTGAAGAGAGCAGCTTGAATGTTAAAACCAAGAAGAATGCATCGTCTGCAACAATCCACCAGGGTGAAGAAGGGGAAGGGCCGCTTGATATCTGGGCTGTTGTGAAACCGGGAAATACCAAGGAAAAGATTGCATTCTTTGCAGCCCACCAGTGTAGTAATAGAATAGGATCTATGAAAATAAAAAGCTCCTGGGATATTGATGGGAGAGCTACTAAAAGAAGGAAAAAATCAGGGGATCTTAAAAAAACCAAGATACAGTTGGAAAGGATGAAGGAAGTCAACAGCAGATGCTACCAACCTGAGCCTTTTGCGTGTGGCATCGAGCACTGTTCTGTGCATTACGTGAGTGACAACGGGGACGGAGTCTATGCCGGGAGGCCTTTGTCGGTCATACAAATGGTTGCCTTCCTCGAGCAAAGAGCCAGTGCTCTGCTAGCCAGTTGTGCGAAAAACTGCACTAACTCACCTGCTGTGGTGCGGTTTTCCGGGCAATCCAGAGGTGTGCCCCCAGCCCCCGAGCCCTTGTCTGCCCCAGGAGCATGTGAAGAACCCATGGAAAGGAGAAATCCTGAGGTTGGTGAACCACAGAGTGAGCCAGTCCGTGTCCTTGACATGGTAGCCAGGCTGGAGTCCGAGTGCCTGAAGCGGCAGAGCCAGCGTGAGCCTGGGAGCCTCTCGAGGAATAACAGCTTCCGTCGCAATGTGGGCCGTGTGTTGCTTGTGAGTGGCACCCAGGCTGAGGAAAGCAAAACAAACAAAGGCGCCTTGGAGGTACCTGACACTCAGGTGAAAACTGTGGGGTCTGTATCTGTGGACTGTGGCCCCTTAAGGGCTGACCACTGTCCTCCTAAGGGGGACCAGGCCTGGGACGGTGCTCCTCGGGGCTGTCCCTCATTGCCAGCAGGCGTGAGTTTGCACACGGACAGTGCAGAATTAGAGCCAGACCAGCAGACTGCCATGAAAAACAGCAATAGACATGATGTGGAAATGACAGAGGAACTTGTTGGGTCACCTTTTCCTCCTCGCACCTGTCCCCAACCCATTGAATTGCCCCCAGATGCTATTGATGGTATGAGTGAAGAGCTTGTGCCTCTTGCTAGCCAAAATCCTGATCAGAGAAGAAAAGAATCTTTGTGCATTAGTATCACTGTGTCCAAGGTAGAGAAAGACCAGCCTTCCAGTTCAAAGTCCTGCGAAGACCCGCTTCCAGGGATGTTGTTTTTTTTGCCATCTGGTCAGCACCAGCCGGGCTGTTCCCAGCGGAATGAAAGCACGACAGAAGAGTCTTCCGAGGCCAGTCAGCTTGACGAGGCTGCTGAGGGTGACTGTGCATCTGAGGAGAAAAGTGTCTCGGCTGATTCATTTGTCCCGCTGGCTTCTGTGGAAAGTACATTACCAGTGCTTGAGGCATCCAGTTGGAAGAAGCAGGTGTCGCATGACTTTCTGGAGACCAGGTTTAAAATCCAGCAGCTTCTGGAGCCTCAGCAGTACATGGCTTTTCTGCCCCACCACATTATGGTGAAAATCTTCAGGTTACTTCCCACTAAGAGTTTAGTGGCTCTTAAATGTACCTGCTGCTATTTCAAGTTTATCATTGAATATTACAATATCAGGCCAGCAGATTCTCGCTGGGTTCGGGATCCACGCTATAGAGAGGATCCGTGCAAGCAGTGCAAGAAAAAATATGTGAAAGGGGACGTGTCCCTGTGCCGGTGGCACCCCAAGCCCTATTGCCAGGCATTGCCCTATGGGCCGGGATACTGGATGTGCTGCCACCGGTCTCAGAAGGGCTTCCCTGGCTGTAAGCTGGGGCTTCATGACAATCACTGGGTCCCTGCTTGCCATAGCTTTAATCGGGCAATCCATAAGAAAGCAAAAGGGACTGAAACTGAAGAGGAGTACTAAAGTTTATGTGCGAGGCAACGGACTGATTTTTAAAACTGCAAAACACCACCGAGATACGCCGTTCCAGTGAGTGTTGCTTGCCTCTCAGTCTTCGCTCCAGGAGAATCTCTGCTACTCCATCAGGACCGCCATTGCTCAGGCATCTTAAATCTCTGAATTTACGAGCTGTACAAGAAAATCGGTCTCATCGTTTTCTAGTGGTGCCTCATGTTTGATCCAGGGTTGTATCCCCCAGTTTGATCCACTTGGCTGTGAATAACTATGCCTGTTTTCCCAAACCAAATCCTTCTTCAAAGGATTGTTCAAAGAAGACTTGCCACCGTCAAGAATGTTCAGCAGAGTTCATCGCAGACTATGCAGGCAATCCCCAAAAAGGGGTTCTGGGCGTGTTTTGAGCACTGGCACCATGTCTGAAATAAGTGAATAGTGTCCTATGAAAAGAATAGCAGTACTCTTGGGTGAAAAGTATGCTTACAAAGAAAAGTTAGGCACCTTACCTTAGACCTTGTATGCTTGATCTGTGAGATTGATGTTTGTGGTTGGAGATGGATTTCATGCCCTGTGGTGTTTACAGTGTATATAATGGTTGTGTTTTCATAGGGCTATGAAAGTGCACATTAAACCCGAGCGCCTTTACTTTAGATGAGTGCTTTTGGCCCCTCTGTAAATAACACTATTAAAATCCAGTTGTGAATAGCGGACAGCTGACTGAACATAATCACCACAATGCAGCTAGGATAGTGTTGCAGCTACAATTGTGTGGGTTTTTTTTTGGTTTTTTGTTTTTTTGGTCTCGTCTCAAATTTGTATAAAATATGAATGTTTCCCAAATAAACTATGAATGTTTTCTGTATAATATATGAATGTTTCTGAGAAGAAACTCTAAATAGTTAAGAGGTTAACCTGTTGAAAGGATACCAAATGATGGTTTAACTGGACAACCTTAAAAAATTAGCATAGAGAACAATCCTTTGTTATATTTTAGTGATTCACCAAGAATGAGAGAATATTATATAGTCAGATTATAACATTCTTGTCTATTTTATTCTTTCTGTCTGGTTACAAATTTTTTTTAACTTCAATAAAAACATGCATCTTAAATGGGACCTGAGTTTTGCAGATGTGTTTTCTTTTTTTGAGGTAATATTGATGAGGGATATTGTGAACTGAATCCTAAGAATTAAAAAAAAAATTTTTGAGTTGTTGGAAGGGGAGAGAGAATTCTTTTCTACCACTGGAAAGAGACCATCTTCACTTAACATTATGAGCTTACATTTTTGCAACCCTTTAACACTTAGTTTGAATTTGTTGTCTGCCCAGCACCCTCTGTATTTCCTGTTGGATGAGGTATTATTATCTATGCATAATGAGTTAATTGTTTAGAAGTCATGGAGAATATATTCAGACCTATGGTCATGTAACACTTGGCAGGGCTGGAAGGTATCTGGCCCCAGAAAGCTGCTGTGGAGGACCTAGAAGCTAGGTTGGCTTGAAATTGAGTACCCACCAAAAAAGCCTTGGAGCTGCATCAGCTCTGGGCTGTGGAGAAGCGATGGTAAATGTGCCAGGGGTGGGGCTGATGTGAAAGGGATGGGTGAAGGCTCTGGTGGTCCCACAGGAGAGAGATGGAAAGGTGGAGTAGGCTTGGGCCAGGGCTGCCAAGCAGAGTGGGGCAGGGCTGGAGTCCGGGAGCCAGGTTCACCTGTGGCTGAGGTGGTATGTGGTCACAGAGCAGCTTCTTTCTTACCTTATCCTTAGGCAGTAGCTGCTCCTGCCTGAAGAGGGGGGACTGAAACTGAAAAGTGTCTCGGATGCTGAGCAAGTCGGCCCTGCAGGCACGTCGCGATGATACCTGCGACATGCTCGGCTGGAGCCTGTCTGTGACACAGGACCAGGAGAGGCTGCGAAGGCTGACTTCCCCTTTAGGGTGTCGGGGTCCTTCCTCACGACTCACCCCAGCCGAGGTACATGAGAATGCTTTCCATCCCCTGGGCTGAAGTTTCCAGCGCTTGTCGTCCTCCCCCGTGGTTTGCGCTAAACTGGCAATCTCTGTGTGTACCTTCCTAATAGGTTTGTTGTGACTCCTAATTTAGGATTAAAGGAGATGTGCACATGCAGGACTTCGTACAGCTTGGTGTGTGGGATGTTAGCTTTCATTGTTATTGGCTCTTGGTTCTTCTACATGTGCCCAGGTGGTTTTCCCAAGTCAGCCGTTCTAGATGTGGTTTTCACATGGGACACAAGCTGTGAGTCTGCGAGGGCCTGAACCGACCAAGAGCAGCGGACAGGAAGAATGATGCCCTAACCCCATCTTGGCATGCAGTTCTTGGCGTTCTCAGAATCACTGATGATCCCTTTTGAACCGTGATGCAAGACCCGCTTCCCAGGGGTGTCTGTGTGAATGACAAGAGGATTTTGGCAGGTGGGGCCCGAGGGCACCCTGGTCTTCATTTCTAGGCAAGTGTAGCTTTTCCCCTTAGGAGAAAGATGCTGTGCTTCAGAGCCCCCTAGTGCCAAGCTGGGGAAACCAGCTCACGTTTTACTTCTGCAACAGTGCAGTGTACCTGCCTTCCTGAGTGGCTGCAGAATCCTAGACTCACAAGAAAGGAAGTAAGAATGTGGGCTCAAAGACCCTAGGCTCAGCCCAACTCCACCCCCGTGGGGACCCAAATAAAGGATTCTTACCCCTTCAGCTTTTGCTCAGAGGGTCTGATATACCTGGCCTAGATTCTCTCCCACCCCTCACTTTACCATTTGAAAGAAAATGCAGAACCAGAGTAAATCTGGAAGAGTCAGCAGCTCCCTGCCCCCAATCCCTGGGGCAGTTTGGCTTTGTTCCCTGCTCAGTGGATGAGACCAGATACAGGCAGGGATGAACTGGAAAGGGAAAAAGGGCCAAGATTAGAACTTTTTCTTCAGGCCTTGTCAAAACAACTCTGGCATTAAAATGGCCATGTGAAAGGATCATTCACAACTGGCCACGTCCCCTGCCCTAACAAACACACAGCCTGTGCACAGGAGGCGTGTCCTTCGCAGCCCCTGCCCCGTCCTGTTCACCTCGGGTGGCTGCATGGTGCCTCCAGGTACCTCGCTACCGCCACCGCCCCTTTGGTGTACGGCGCCCCCTCCACTTGGGGCTCACGCAGGGCAGCTTGGTCATGCCACCCCTCAGTGCCTCACACCCAGTACACACCCTCCATAAAATGTTTATATTCCTCTCTAGTCGTCATCTTGATGTGACGGGTGCTGGCAGGTTCTGATTGCTCTGAGCTCTGCTGTAACTCCTTCTAGTATGAGAAACCTGAAGGGGGATGAAGGCATCTGGGAGGATCTTTTCCTCTGGCCACAGCTGGTCCCATGGGAGCCTTCTTGGTTAGGGTCACTTCCACAGTAGCCCTAGGAGTTTTGCTGGGTAACTGTCAGTTGTGTATTTGATATGATCTGGGCTTTGTCGTGGCTTCCCCGGCAGCAGTTGCTTTGGGCTTTCTGGCTGCAGAAGGCTGTGAACTGATGGTTAAGCTTGATCTAGGAGTCCCCTTCCTGGACTCTGTCCAATCACCCTTCTAACTTGGACTTGTCAGAGCCTCCCTGCCAAACTTTATGGACTGGCCTCAGACACTATTCTTATCATGTGGGTCTTCCCGGGCATTTTTCCATGGCTCCAATAGCCTCTGTTCCTTCTTTACTCAGCAGACTGGCTACTCCTCCTCTCCTGCATCCCACAGCCTACGTCAAAAACAGAATAAAGCCAGTCTGCGCTACAACGCCGCCATACACTGTAGACTGCACCACTAACCGGAGCTGATGTTATTTAGCTCTTACTGTCAGGGGCCACGCTGCATTTACGTAAAGGCGTTCTCTGCTGTGCACAGTGACTGGCACTCGGGGAATCTGACAGCTTCTATCCCGGGTTTTCCTTTGGGTTCAAACAAGCTAGAGCTGCAATCTCCAAGACTGGTGGAAGTATCTTTGTGGGAAATGTGCAGTACCTTCTAATGACATGCACCTAAGTGTGTGGCCATACCTGGTGTTTGCATAACCTCACGGGAAAAGCAAACAAAACTGTGGTTATGAACCCTTTGGGGACTTCCAGTGTATTTACACCTAACTAACTGGTTTAAGCAAAACCCACAGTTAGGCAGCAACCCTATTCTAGGTGGTTTGTTTGACCTGGGTGTTATTTTAGAGGAGCAGGACCACTGAAGTTGATAGTTGGGAAGGGAGTGGCAGCAGAGAGATGGCCATCTCTTACACCACAGCTCTGGTGAGACGTGGTGTTCCTCTGTTTAAAAAGCAAAATGAAACCTTCCCCTCTCAAAGGCCCCCATCCCCTCTTCAGTTTGCAGAGAACAGGCCTCAGAACAAATTAATTTTGGGATCCGTTGTTTCAAATTCTTTTTGGATTAAGATTCTTTTGGGGCTATAAAAGTTTAAAATTAGAAAGCCCTACTTAAATGTTTTGCTTTTCTCTTTGGAATGATAAAACCCAGCAGGGATTAGGTTCTAAAGTTAGCATTTAGGGGGAAAATGGCACAAAGCTGAACTTACTCTTGGAAGTCCTGTGTGTCCATCACCCACCCAGCAGAGAATGATATACACCGGGTACAGTGGTGGGAAATGCGTTAAGTCCTGTAAGAGGGCTTGTTCTTGCTGAATGATGAGCAGTGTACAGACACCAAGACTCGGGGGATAGCAGATCCCATCATCTAGTTAATTGGGGCAGAATCACTTGTGCTATTTAAATTATTTCCCTCCTTTATGTCCACCCTCTGCCCCCGATCAGAAAATCAAATAGCTGCTTTACCAACTGGTATTTTCAGATGTCTATTAAGTAGTATGAAGAGGTTGATACAGATTCAAAATCAATTAGTTGCCAACCAGTAAAATGTAGAGCAAAGTTGTATTTAATTGTGTTGGTCCCCCGTCCATTAGAAGGGGAAATGGCCCGTTTGTATAACTGAGTGTTTGCAGTCCAGTGGGAGGATAGGGATGGAGCCAAGCCTGGGCACGTCCAGCTTCCGTATTCTGGGACTGAGCTGTTGGCCTTCTCTGCTCTACCTCACCAAGCCTCCCGTATGGGCAGCCAAGCACGATTCTGCTGCAGGGTGCGTGGCCTGCCACAAACCTCCTTCTACCCCAGCCCTGACTGATTCTTCTTCTAAGCAGAGATGGTGCTTTGGCTGCCCCTGGCATCTAAGCTGGGACCTCTTGCATGATCTTATCCTTTTCCAAGGCCAGGAGCCTCGCTTTCAGGCTTTCAGTGTGTGCTCTGCAGAGGCTCTTTATTGTGTACCTTCTCAACAGGAAACTACTGACACACCCAAAAAGAGTGAATTCAAGGAGGGTTTATTACAAGTGTGTAGATACAGGGGCAAGCCTTCCCCAATTTTTGTGGCCCAGGGCAAGAATACAAATGAACCCTCCTGCAGCCCCTCTGCCCTCTTAGTATTTTTCATGCTTACTAGATGAAATAATGTTTTTGGATATCTTGAGTTAAATTCTATTATAAAAATACATTTTACCTATTTCTTTTTACCTTTTTTAATGAGACTACCAGAAAGTTTAAAATCAGATGTGTGAAAAAAAAAAAATCAGATGTGTTGGGCTACATTAAATATTATATTGCACAGCACTGCTATATAGGTCAATGCTTTTTTTTAAGACATGGCAAGCAGAGGTTCTCTAGAGAGCTCTCCAGAGAAACGGATTTATTAAAAAATATTTATTTATTTACTTATATTTTGGCTGTGTTGGGTCTTAGTTGCAGCCCACGTGGGCTCTGTAGTTGCGGCACGTGGGCTCAGTAGTTGTGGTGCACAGGCTGAGTTGCCCCGCAGCATGTAGGATCTTAGTTCCCCGACCAGGAATCGAACCCACGTCCCCTGCACTGGAAGGCGGATTCTTAACCCCTGGACCACCAGGGAAGTCCTGGTCAGTGCTTTTAAAATGTTAATGTACATACGTATTATTGAAATAATTCTGATTCTGATGGCACCCAAGACCCTTCATTTCTCACAAGCTCCCAGGTGATGCTGCAGGTCCTAGGATCACACCGTGAGCAGCAGCAACTCCAGAGAAATTAGGTGCTAAAGATCTTGGGCGTAGTATATCAGAGACCTCTGCGGGAGCTCTCCAGCTCTTAGCAGGCTTTTTCTCAAAGGCCATCAATGCAGTAGAACTCCCAACTTAAGCCAGTACCAATGCCCCTGGGCCAGAAAATAAGGGCACCACCCTGTGGGTGGGTGCTAGACGTGGTCCTTACTACTTTGAAGGCAACTATTACACTGCTGACACAGAAGATATGCCCCATTTCTATCATTCATTAATCAACTTTGGATTGGGAGGTGTGTCCCTCCCATCTACTACTTCCAAACCACTTGCCACTTTCTTACCGAAATCTAGAGCCACCTACTTGCTTATGCTGTAGAGATGTCTTCCTAATAATGTTTTAAATTTAGGGAAATAAGTTGCTGGGAAGGGTAGGAGAGCCCTTTCCTCAAAATCCAGGTGTCTTCTGAAGTCATACAGTAAATGCCAGAAAACCACGCCCAGAGGGGAGACGATGAACAAGCTGATATGCACCTGGAGGTTATTAGTGCCCTCATGACGCTGAGCTGCTTCCACTCCACTGACTCCAGCCCGCTTGTCAACACTTACCTAGTGCTGGCAGACACCTCCTGCCTATTTCTCACTTTTTTAAAGGGACCATTTGAATTCTCCATCAGATTTTCTCCCCACCAGACTATCCCTCACTCCTTCCCAGAAAAAGCACAACAAAAAAGTCACTGATGTGGCTCTTGCTGTTTTACCATCCCTTTTCTTCTAGAAAAGACTGTCCCACTGGTGGTTTCTGGTTTGTTTTTGTTTTTGTTTTTTTAAAAAAGGGACTTCCCTGGTGGTCCAGTGGTAAAGAATCCACCTTACAACGCAGAGGATGCGGGTTTGATTCCTGGTCGGGGAACTAAGATCCCACATGCCGCGGTGCAACTAAGCTGTGCGCCACAACTACTGAGCTCTTGCATCTCAACTGGAGCCCACGTGCCGCAAACTAGAGCCCACGCGCCCTGGAGCCTGTGCGCCGCAACTAGAGAAGAGATAAAAAAACCCTGCACGTCACAACTAGAGAGAAGCCCACACAACACAACGAAAGATCCCGCATACGGCAACTGAGACCCGACGCAGCCCCCAAAAATAAATAAATAATAAATATCACTGCCAGAGACCTGCATCAAATGATGGCTACAGGAGAAAAATGCATCTTTAGAGAAAGATGTAACCGGTAAGCGACTGATTTTCGAGCTTACTAAAGATGGACCATTATTGTTAATACCACTATAATTTTAAAAAAGTATTAACGGGCATTTTTCATTACCTGGCAAAAAATTCTTAAAAAAATTATCCTATAATTTGTATAAAATACTCCAGAGTTAGATCTCATTCTTGCTACCCTCAATGTATTCAGCAGAAATGAATAATCAGAGCTTGAAAAAGATATACATATTTGCAAAGTACTGTTAAAAGATTTATTGCAATAATACAATAATAGTTTAGAAAACATTTGTATGACTCAAACTGGTTTGGAAGTCGCAGAGCAGTGGGGAATCCCTGCAACATGACGCGGCAAGTAGATTCTTTAACAGCATGCCACCAAATGTTCTTCCCCAAATTATCAATACACGACTCCTTAAATGAATCCTGTCCACTCCCCGATGCTGACACTGTTTTTCCCCTTAACTTACAGATGTGCAAAACTTTTCTTAGTTATACTCCATTACAAAAAAAGTCTTTAACAGACCATTTTAAGCAGCCTATTTGGTGCCTGTGAGTTTTTTTAGTATTACCTTGTTTCAACAAATCGTCTTATGATGGAAAACATGACCAAGTTCTATAGCTTGTTGTTTAAAAAAAAAATACCAGCTTCAATTTTTTAAAAAGCTGTGTACGTATGGTTCTGGCACCTACATGAAAGATTTTAATGAGCAGCAAAGAGAGTAGAAAAAACAGTGGTTGAAATGTATACTTAAGAATATTTACAGGGTGGATCCAGTGCAAAATAATGAAAACCAAAATATCTCAGCAGTGTAAGCCAGTATGTTGGTGTTCAAAACCATAAAAGGTTTGATCATTTAACCCTAAGTAAAGTGCCTCCAGTTGATATTAACAACAAAACATACCCTATCAATCCCTACATTTCCCATATCCTTGTAAGTTTTGTTGAATTACTCTGGTTTGCGATCTCATGGTTTCATAAGAGGAATACTTGAGACAAACCATGACTGTTGTGCATCTTTCAGCTGAAGTCATTCCCTGCCCCCAAGCCCCGAATCCCAGTGTTCCAACACTTAAGACTAAGCTCTTCTTTCTGAGGGTTTGAGTGCCTAGACAACTCTTATGGGATTTTAAGTTCATTTGGTATTTGTTAAAGTCTACCACAGCCTCCCTCTATGAACTACACTACAGACCTGGATGGGACAATGCAACCCAGCAATCATGAAGCCCAGCACTTAAAACAGATACTGGCTGTATAAGAACCCACAAGGAGAAAAGCCTGTTTCCTCCCTAAGTGGAAAATTTATAGTCAGGAACTTGGGACTCCTGGATAGGAATAAACACCCTTCTGCAATTCTACCCCAAACTCTACCCAAACACTAAATATACCAACAGCAAGAGCTATATATAGCACCTCGGATTTGGAGGCAAAGTATCAACTATAATAATTACAAGGAGAAAAGAAGCTATAGGGCAGGGCAAACCTCCAAGTGATTTATGAGGTACTATCATGCTAATCACACTAACGAGATATGGTGATAATGCCTGTTAGGAATTTTTCATTGGATTTCACTTTGTAGTTGTTACATAGATTTCTTTTTGCAGTTATTAAAAATAAAAATCTACTTACATATTTGTACATAATGCCTCTCTACAGCTTTCTTACAAGATTGTCACTAAGAGAATGACAAGACACATTAGCTGAAAAGGATCTCTTGGTGAGGGAAAATTCTTTCCATCAGAGCTTTCCCAGGATACAGAAGAGCGGTATTAGCTGTAATGATGTGCTCTGCATTTCAGAGCAAAGGTAGTGTCTTTAGAGCAACAAAGACCTCTAGGAAACAAACAAGCAGGGTGGTTTTCCCTAGAAAAACCTGCCACTTACTAAATCCCTTAGAAAGAAACCAGACACCAGAAAAATGACCACAGGCCACTTCAGTGGCTTTTAACCTGTGCCCAGGCAGGAATTTAGCTTCCATAAGGGAATAACCTTAATCACTTATTTTTCACTCACAGAAAATAAGTTCAATATCAAAATGCACATAGTGTGGATGGTAGGAATTCAATAATCTAGGTACGAATGAACTTAATTCCCCTCAAAATCCAAGGAAATAGTTCTTAAATCTCTAGGACATTACTGCAGCCAGGATTTCTTCTCTTCATGGATGTGGGTCCTACAGAAAAAAGGACCTTAGTTTCTTTGCTGTGTGGGGAGAAAGAAAACAGGAACGTCCCACAGGCCACAAGACAGCAGCACAAGTGAAATCATTTTTTAAACTACCTCTCCCCCACCAAAAAAACCCCTACCCTTTGAAAACAAGACAAAAATCCTTGACCTAAAAACCAAGCATGACCAAATTATAAAGAAATCAAGTGTTTCAAACTGCCTGCTTGTTCTCTGTACAAAAAATAATGGCATAAAAACAAACTCATAGTCAACAGTTACCTTTCAAATCCTAACCATGAGGAATCACTTCCTTGTGATTCAACCTCTGAAGCAAAGTGTTTAGGAACAGCCTTAGCATCACAGGGGCCACCACGGCAGCCGCGTCTCTGGGGCCAACGGCCTGTGGTTGGAAGGGGTTCTGTGTGTTTCTGCCTCAAAAGAACTGGCCATGCACACAGGGCCTTCCTCCACCGGCGCTGGTCTGGGAGAAGGACCTGAGACCCCTCTGTTCTGTTAATTATCATAAGCATGTCAGTCACCGCCACGGCCCAGTCGACAAAGAGAAATGCTTGTCTCCCTGTTTTAAAAAAAACCCAACAGCTTCACCTCTTTCTGTTCCAGGCACTATCTTAGCTAACACGTAACGTTTACTAGGGCGTGGAGGAAGAGCTTTCTCCAGGCCGATCTGGTGCGGCGCAGTCCCTGCTCGTTAACGGTGTCCAGTGTAAGCTTTAAACCAGGAGGTGACGGAGGCCGCGGCCGAGGAGATCATCCCACCAGCACTGCTGCTCGCAATGGGCGGGGACGCCTGGGTGCTCTGGCTCTCGGAGACTTCCACGGGCTGCGAAGGAATGTCACAGAACCGGGGGCTGGGCAAGTTCTCCCAGTCGGTGCCCAGGTCGGTTTCCTCGTCACTTACGTGCTCGTCTCCACTCTCATCTGATTCTCCAGCAACTCCGGGATCCACAAACTCCATGGACTCCTCCAGATCTGCTCGCACTTCAAAGGGTCCCGACCTGTGCGCAGACAGTGAGGGCCCCTTTAAGACAAGCACCCCTCTTGCAACATAAGACCCGATGGGACACGAGGCAGGCCCAGAGCCCTCACCACACCCACGACTGGTCTAGAATCGAGCTTTTCTTTACCTAAATAATAATGGCCATCCAAGTAATGAAAAAAACACCACACCACACTTTCCCTCAACTCAACCTACTTGGGAAGACCCTGGATGGAAAAAAGCCATCCGCTGAGACTAGGCATGCTGGTCCAACATACGATTTCCTGTTTCAAACCACCACAGTATCCATGCATGCCAATGAGAGAATTCTGACAAACAGTCACTTGATGCATACACGGGCATATCAGTGGAACAATAAAACTGTACAGGTGTTCTCTGCCTCATGGAAGCCCCCAATTATTAAACTCTTAAGACTCACAGGGGCTAAATGATAGGGTTGTATGCATGTTAGCAAAGCTTCCTTGGATTAGTGTCAATAGCAAGCTCCTGCACGCATTTTAAGATATCATTACATAATTTTCTAGGGACACATTTACAGCATTGAATGAGATACAACTATTTAGAACATATTCATCTGGAATAGTGCATATTTCTGCGCCATATTTCAGGAGGAAACTATTTTTATTTCCCCAAGGTCCCTGATGACACCATCACCTCCAAGTCAGGCCTCATCCCCTGTGACCGCTCCTCAGGGCCACTGGGGAACCCCTGTGAGCAAAGGCCACACGGCCCCTGCCGCTCTTCCCTGCCCCCTTTCTAGCTCCTGCCTCAGGGGGGCCAGGCTGCATGGCCTCTGGGTGGGCAGTCACCCCGCCTACTGCCCCTCCGGGGGGTTCCCTGCAGCCAGCTACAGGGTGGGGTCACATCACTCCAGCAGCCTCCCCCCTGCTGTCCCCAAGATCAGGACACGAGGCCTTGGTTCACTTAAGAGTTTCACTGACAGTTACTTTGGGGAAAATGACAGACATTAGCATAAACAACAGACATGAGAAATAACTTAGAATTGTACAGCCTGTCATTTTAGTCTATGGTGCAAACTTCTCTGCAGCCTTTATGATGATAAAAGCCTAGCGCTGGCCTCCGGTGCACCTCACAAGACCTGTACCTTCTGACTCACTTTTCCCAGGGTCAAGCAACCTTCATTCTTCCAAGACAGCCCTGCTTCCCAGCTAAAACACAGCAATAGCATAGAGCCAGCATTTCTGTTCCAGGCACTGGAGTCCCCGTTGGCCTCTCAGATGTCTGAGCCAACCAGTCGCAAAACACAAGCCAGCGGGGGCTCTTCCCCTCCTCCCTCACGCTCCCGCCTGCTATGACCAAATAAGCCCCCTTTCCACCCTGTGTCCCCCGGCTCAGGCCCTCCCTGCACCCCACCCCCACCCCACTCCTCACCGGGGTCCCACCTCCTCCGGTCAGCCTCCCTCCACCCCTCTCCTCATGGCAGCTGCCTACCAAAAAATGGTCACAATGTAAGTGCCTTAGCTGGGCTCCCTCTTTTCCTGAACACAAAGCTCTTGGATTCTGTTCTGTTCAGCTCCACTGTCCAGGGGGCCTCAGCATCTGCTGCCAGGTTTCATCTCCCAAACCCCCCAGGCTCCCTCATAGACCCAGGTCAGCTCTCCACGGCAGTCACTTCCTTGCTGCCAGCCCAAGAGGCACAGCCTGTTTTCTGTTCCTATTTGATGCTGCCAGATCTCCTCTTGGGGTCCCTCTCGGCATGAGACTGCCGTCACCCCCAGGCCCTCTCTTTAAGGGTTTTCCCAGGAAACAGGCAGGAGTGATACACGGGGGGGGAAATGACACTCCCTCCAGGCAGAGCTCCCTGCCGGAAGCCACGGGGACTCCAGTTCTCTGCTTGGAACTGCATGGGGCAGAGTCCGGCTGGCCTGGAGAAAGTGCCCAATTAAGTACTTCTAATGAAAAAACTATACGGAGGGTGGGAGGGAAGCACAAGAGAGAGAGGCGATATGGGGATATATGTATATGTATAGCTGATTCACTTTGTTGTACAGCAGAAACTAACACAACACTGTAAAGCAACTATACTCTAATAAAGATGTTAAAAAAAAAAAAAGAAAAAACTAGTAAATGATTCCCAAAGTGGCCAGTCTGAACAATTTTAGTTCCAACGAGTAACCTGTGAGAGAAGACATTTTTCCACTCAGCCTCTGTCCTGTCACTTCTAGCTTAAAGGTCTATTATCTGCCCAGCACACCCCAAGCCACACACCCCCCACACAAAATTAACTAGCAAAAGAATTAAGTCTTTTCACTTAATGGCTTTGGGAATAAAGATTTTCAAATCATTCCTTCAGTCTTCAGTTTAGCTGAATAACTGATATCTTTTTATTCAGGACTCTGAAGCCAAGAGTACTCATTCTTTCATGATGCTGTAGGGAGTTATTCTCATCGATTAAGGCAACAAAATGTTCTTTTTGGCTTTTAGGAAGTCTCTTTTGCAAAATATTTCAAGAATATTATATGATAGAATATACAACCTCAAGAGTGAACCCTACTGTAAACTATAAACTTTGGATAAAAATGATGTGTTAATCATGGTAAAGAGTGGATCATATAAGAAAAATCAATAGATATTAAATCCAGGGGAAAATTCTGATGAGGATAACTGCACAGTCTCAAAGCGTCTCCCAACTGACTGCTCCTTAGTTGCAAGGAAGGAAAAACATAGGAAGTGTACAGAGGAGAAGGTGGAAGGCATCCTGACTGGGTGATCGAATTAACATCACCAATGAGGGACAGATGGCCACTGTGGGCCTCTGGATGTGACACCCAGGAGACATTTACCTAGGCAGCATTCCAGCCTGGAATGTATAACCTGATCTCATTTCAAGGAAACATCAGAATAAAAGTTCTACTAAAAAAAAGAGGGAAAAAACGGTAATGTCATGAAAAACAAACGAGGCTGTGAAAATGTTCCAGATTTAAAGGAGGTTAAAGAAACATAGCAACTAAACACAACATCCAACTCAAGACTGGACCCTGTACTTGGGGTGAGGTGCTATAAAGGACATTTTTGGTCCACTGACAAAATGTGCATATGGCAGTATTGTATCAATGTTAAATTTGCTGATGTTGATAACTGTACTGTGGTTAAAAGCAAGAAAATATCCCTATTTTTAAAAAATACATATTGAAGTATTTAAGGGTCAACAGCCATGATGTATGTAACATCCTCATAGGGTTCAGAAAAAAAAGTTTTTTGTGTACGTGTGTGTATTTATGAAGATAAGAGAGAGAGAAACTGCACAAATGATAAGCAAACATGGTAAAAATACCAACAAAGGTGAATCTGGGCAAAGGGTATATGTGTCTTTGTACTATTTTTATTTTTTGCATTTTTTCTGTAAGTTTGAATTTATTTCAAAGAAAAAAAAAGTTTATGTTGCATTCAGGATGGGATCTTCAGTTCAGCTGGTCTCAATGGAACCAGGAAGTCCCACCCAGGTTTATTAACAACCTCTCTAGAGCCTTGATCCTGACTGAGGCAAGTGTGAAAGGGGCCTCCTGAGGCTTACCTCCTGACCTCCTGGCTCACAGACACGAACTCCACAGCCTGGCTGTGCACGTGTACTCCTGTCAGACAGAGCCCTCTAAATGGAGAGCTGACTTGAGGGCAGCCCAAAGAAAACTTCAGACCCACCAAAGAAATCCAGCCCTAAAAGAAAGGTGTTTGTTTTCCTGAACAACCAGCAACACTGGGTTATCATCAATCCTTTCCATTTTTGCCAAACTGATGGTTGAAAACTAGAAAGCTGTTTAGAAGTGCATTTCTTTATTCTTGACTGAGGCTGAAGATTTTTTTCCATTTGAATACTGACTACTTGCACTTCTTTTGTGTGAAATGCCTGCCTGAATCCTTTGTCTATTTTTCTATTAGGTTTATCTTTCTTTTATGGATTTGAAAGATTTAAGTAGTCTAGATTTTAATCCGCTATTATAAAGGTTGCAAAACATACCTGTTGCTTGTCTTTTAACTTTGTTTATGGTATCTTTTACCAGAGACATTTTGTTTTGACACAGTAAAATGTGTAACTCCTTTCCTTCATGGTTTTTGGGTTTTGTAGCTTGCTTGGAATTCCCTCCCCACCCTGTGATTATAAAAATCATCTTTTCTCCTAGTTATTTTACAGTTTTTATTAAAAAATAAAGTAATAATGTCTTTCATATCATCTGGAATTTATTTTTACATATGGAATGTAGTATGATTCCAACTTTTCCCCATATAAATACCCAACTGGCCTACCACCACTGAGCTGCTATTATTATCCGATTCAACATGCCACCCTATCATCTATTATATTCCTACATACACAAGGGCCTGTTTTTGGCCTCTTTATTTTCTTCCTCTAATTGCTCCACCTATTTGCATGCTAACAGCACAGAATAAAGGTTTTAATTACCTTTATACTATGTTTTAAAAGGGGCCAAGCCCATCCCTTATTATTCTTTTTCAAAATTTCCTTTCAGACTGTGCTTCTAGTTGAACTTTGGAATCAGCTTAACAAAGTGAAATATCTGTTGAAATTCTGATCAGGTTTCCTTTTGGGCAGAAGTGGCATTTTTACCATACTGAGGCTTCCTGTCCTAGAAAATCCTAAGGGTCTTCGCGGCATCGGACTTACTTTCATTCAGTCCCATACCTCATACAGTGCCTGACAGACGTTCAGGAAATACATGTTGAATAATTTTTTTTTAAGTTTCATATTTTCTTTATATAGGTTTACAAATATTTTGTAATGATTATTCTTATATAATTTATATTTTTTGTTGCTACAATAAAAGGGACCTTTTTTCCATTACATTTTCTAACTAGCTGCTGTTGGCATATAAGAGAGCAATTGGTCTTTGTACGTTGAGCTTGTATCTAGGCACCATACTGAACTATCACTTCTAAGAGTTCCTTAGTTCTCTTGGATAACCAGTTCAATAATCACACCATCTACCAATCTCACCTTCTTTCCAATATAAACACACCTTACTTCTTTGTAAAAATCTTTTGCCTTGGCTAGGCCTCCACAGCAATGTTAACATAGCAGTGATAGCAGGCATTCTTGGCTTTTCCTGACTGTAAGGGAAAGGTTCTATTAAATATCAATGTAAGTAACATGTCATTAAGTATAGTAGCTTTTGCTGTAGGTTTGTAGTAAGTAGCCTTTATTAATAACCTATTTTTAATTTGCTAATTGTTTTCCTTTAATTATTAATGGGAACTGAATTTTATTCATTGCTTTTCTCCCATCTATCAGGTTGATCTTATGCAGGTAAAGCAGTTGGCACAGTGTCTATAAATATTGGCTCAATAAACATTAGCTGTTATTATTAAGGATAAATTTCCTAACGTGGAATGCTTTACAAATAATGTATAGAGAGGATGGCAAGCAAACTCACAGGAATCAACCACTAAAAACGGGATGGATTTCTAACAGGTTTCTGAGGCTTATAAACTAATGAATGGGATTTGGGGTGAGGAGAATGAACTCCCTCTAAAATGGCACAAAATTCTAGGTGTATGTGCAGTTTCCTGAAGAGATTTCACAGCTTTTCCCAGAGGGGTCTGTGTCCCAGAAAAGTTAACTATGGTTTTAAATGGGGGGTTGTTGAGGAAGAGAAGAAACAAAAAACAAGGTTAAGGGCAGATTACCAAGATTAAGGGCAGATTACCAAGGTTAAATTCACTGCAACATGGAGGGGGTCTCCCCTTGAGCCACGGTTCCAGTGTCAAAGAAAGTGAATGATGGGGAAGGGAGTCCCAAAAGAACTTTCCCACCTTTCGTTTTTCTTTCTTCTCTTTCAAAAGTTCAAATACATTAACCGAGTCATATCTGCAGAAGTGTATAGACAGACTGCTCAGAGCAAGGGAAAAAGATAAGCACCCAGAGAATGGGTGCTTGTTTGGTCCCAAAGATAAGCCTCATCTATGTCATGCTTTTAAGGGCTGAGAGACTAAAAAGATCCCATAGACCAGTCCTGGTTGGTCTTTTTTTGTTACTTACTCCTGTTTATAAGATAATGGATTTCAAACTAGCTCATCTCATAAACTTCTCATACCCTTTATCTCCAACAAATGGTGGCCAGATAGACTCAGTGACAAAAAGAAAATTGTGAATAATTGTTATGATGGGAAAGAATGAACAGGCTCAAAAGAAAATGCACAAGAATCAGGAGAGACACTAGGCAGAGCTAAGGAAGAATCAGATGTGGATTCAAAGTAACAGACTTTGGTCTTCAGGGACAGCACAAGAAGTCCCTACTCCAGGAATATAAGGGTTTTTCTATTCTGTTTTAGGTGTTAAAAATGTTTGATACTAATTTCCTCTGAGAAATGATTATGTAAGGACCATAAGGGATCAAATATGACTAGCCCTTGTTTCCTTCCATACAGGACTGTGTTATCTTTGTCTCTTCTGGAGAGTTTGGGGCTTGGGATCAGGCCCCTGTTCTCTGCCCACACATACAGCAACTCTACTTAAAAGTCGTCGTAACACCACCACTTAGAGAAAAGTAACAAACACCCTTCTTACCTGCCTAGGTGTTCAGCGTTCGGACTGACCAAGTACATTAGATTCCTGAGAGTATGCAGTGGTTGTAATTGATCTAAATTTACATGCTAGAAAAAGAAAAAAACTGATTAATATTTTCAACCATGTAGCAAATTAAAAATTAGCTCACAGCGTTATTTTCCATACCTGAGAAAAGCACAGGTAAAGAATATTTGTATTTAGTTTCTTCACTGCTCGAGTAAATTTCTGTTTGCTGAGGTTTTCTCCACAAAATTCACTGTAAAACAAATGTACGATTTGTAAAGTTGTGATTTTTGAAGAAATTCTATGGTAAAATGTTCATTTTGAAGAGTATGCTTCACACTACAGTTCAGTACAAAATATACCCCATGTCCTTTGCTCTTAATAAACTGCACTTAACAGAAACTCTTCTAAGGATGAACTACTGCTCTCATAGCAATTTCACCACATCCATAAAATTTCAAACACACGTATCTTTTGACCAAGCAATCCTACATCTGAAAACTCACTCTACACAAATGCTTGCACACTAATAAAACAACGAATGTACAAGATTCTTCCTTGAAGTATAAATAGGGGACAGGGCAGACCAGTATGATCTTGGTATACCTGTACAAACAAAAACTTTGCTACTATCCACATTAGGCAGAGTGACGGCTGAAAGCCAACGACGGCCCTATAAGGCACCACAGAATCTGCAGCCTCCTGACCCTGTTGCCTCGTTCTCTCACTCTCCCCAGGCTCTGCACCTGCCCTTCTCCTTGCCCAGGGATCCCTGTGGCCTGCTCCCGGCCTCCCCCAGGTTGACATGTGATTGCACACCTGTCCAGTCAGACGTGGTAAACCCTTCCTTGCCCTCACAAGCCCGCTCTTTCACCTGCTCTAATGGTCTCCCGAGCACTCATCACCACCTGCCGTCCTGTTCGTTTATCATGTGTCTCTCCGTTAAAGTTAAGTGCCAGAAGGGCAGAGGTTATGTTTTCATCACCACTGTACCCCCTCAGTGCCTAGAACAGTGCCTGGCACATAGCAGGTGCTCAACAAATCTTCGTAAATAAATAACAAATTTAAAAAGCAAGGTGCAAAACACCTTAGTTTGGCATGATACCTTCTGTGTTTAAAGGGGGGTGGTGGTAGTGGTAATAACACACATTAATATTTACTTGAAACGCAAGGACAACCGGAGGGAGACAGGAAGGTCTTCGTAGGAACTGGGTGGACTATAAACCTTTACAATTTAAAACAATTTTAAACCACGTGTTTTTCATTTAGAAAAAAAATAGAAGTGTTATAATTTATCCAGTTCTTACACATAAGCATGCCCTCTGAATATCCTGGTTTTCCCTTAAATTATCTTTTCACATGGGAGAATTCCATGGTCTTTTCAAAGACGTCATGTGCAATTGTAAGATAATGACACAGATTTGCACATTAGGCTTATGAAATCAATCTCAATATTTCGTGGTCAGACCTCTTCTCTCTTGATAATACTTAAATTCTTGTTTTTGTTTTTATTAGAATAAAGAACACAATAGGAACATGAGAGAGCCGTGATAAAGACGACGTCACCGTCTTCAATTACTTGCCTGTTGCACAGCTTTTTGGGAAGATTTACGTCGAGTATATGAGACAAAATGTTGACCAGCTGAGTCGCATAGCACAACGCAGCGCTGATCGTGTAAGCAGGGTTATTATGCTCCATATCTAAAGTGTAAAAACAAGAGCCGTACACAAACAGCTTTAGTTTCAACAAAAACATTAGTGAACCTGGATTTGTGTGATTTGTGGTTTTGTCAATACATTATTGATGGCTATGCTTTACTCTTTAGTAATAAAAGGTCCATGGCCAGACATTAATATTTCATTGTTTATGATTTTCGCTGAGTGGAATGTAAGCTAAGCAAATGGGCCTAAATGGAGCCAGCACAAACGAAACTGATGTCTGAGCTGCTTGGACCTGATAATGTATTATTTATCCAAACAATTAATACCCAACTTAAATGTCACCTCCTCAGAGAGGCCTCCCCTGACTACCCTATGGAGAAATAGTTCCTTCCTCTGTAGCCCCATCCCTGAAGCTGCTGGTTCCGTCGTCCACAGCCCATACTCAGTGTATGATGCCTTTGATCATTACTTGCTTCCCTTCCTCTCCACAGAAAGGCAAAGGGCTACGCTTGTCTTGGTGACATCACCTTTGTACCACCTGCACTGCGCATGACAGAAAGCACATGCTCACTAAATACTTGCTGGATGACTAAATGAATAATCTTTCTCCACCAAAGAGAAGCTACTGAAGTTGTAAAGGGTTTTTCTACTGGGGTATTTCAATCTCCATTTAGGACTGATAAAAAAAGTTCTTTACAAAGTTAGAAACTTATAAAAATGGGACCCAACAGGCTAAATACACTTCTTTAAATGGATCTTTTTATATAAATAAAACAATATTGACCCCAAAAAGGTGAAATGTCTAAAAAAAATACATGTTTTCAGTCCATCCACTGATAGATAAAATGTGGCATATTCATGCAATGGAGTATTATTCAGTCATAAAAAGAATGAAATGCTGATACATGCTACAATGTGGATGAACCTTGAAAACATTATGCTAAATGAAAAAAAGCCAGACACAAAAGGCCACATATTGTATGATCCCATTTATATGAAATATCCAGAAGAGACACCTATAGAGACAGAAAGCACAACAGTGGTTCCCAAGGGCTGGGAAGAGGTAGCAATGCGAGTGACTGCTTCAAGCCCCAGAGTTTTTGTTTGGAGTGAAAAAAAATGCTTTGGATCTAGACAGAGGTGATGGTTGCACAACACTGTGAATGCACTAAATGCCACTGAATTGCTTCCTCTAAAACTGTTCATTTTGTTATATAAATTTTACCTCAATTAAAAAAATATATTTATAAAAGTTTTCAAAAGACTGTCTTGCTTCTCACCAGGCCCCTGCGTGGTTTTCTTCTCTTCCACCCAACTGTAGTAGGCAGAGTAGTCCCCGTTGTTGGGAAGGCTAATCCAAGGCCCTGTAATGCTAATGCTGGTGTCCCCGTTGTGATCGTCACAGACCCATCTCCCCGAGAGGTAAGTTGTCCTCCGGGCTTCGGCAAGCTTGCTCACGGTGCTGGAGGTCATGGCACTGTCACTCTCTGAAGACACGTCTGTGGGATCTCTAAAAACCAAAGATGCATACGGATGTCAAGGGGCTGGGTTTTGAAGAGCATGCAATTACTTGGCAGATATGCAGAACATTGGGAAGATGCACGTGAGGACAGGAATTTAATTGGAATATACAGAGGTAAGCAATTCCATCAGAGGTGAAGGTCAAACCAGCTGTGGCACAGAAGCCCACAGCATGTGAGGAAGACGGCACCATGAACTAGGGCTTCAAGTGTTAGGTTCTCAAACTATTTGGTCTCAAGACCCCCCTTACATGCTTAAAACATTTTGAGGATCCCGAAGAGTTTTCTGTATGTGGGTTACATCTATTAATATTTACTGTATTAGAAATCTGAGAAAATTTTAAATTATTAACTGATTCAAAAATAAGAAACCCGTTACATGTAACATAGCATGTTTTTATGAAAAAAATCTGTATTTTTCAAAACAAGAAAATTAGCAAAGGGTGACATTATTTGTTTACCAGCTGAGTTCACAGCACAGTGCAGCACTGATCATGACTTTTGAAAAAATCTCTTTAATACCCACGTCTTTCCATTGTGCTTTCAAGTAGATACAGTGTTCCATGGAAAAACCAACTAGTTTTGCTTACAACTCACTCAAGGGCTCTCCCTTGAGCCACTGCGGCTTTCAGCATGCAGCAAATGTGCTTTCTGCAGACTTCCTATCTCGCTGCATGGCACAATCACATGTGCACGCAGGGGTCGAGACATAATTTAAATAGAATGAGTAATTTCTGCTGCTTCATCAATAGTGTTCTTGATGTGAAACTGGCTGGTTTTGTACACCGCAAGGACACTGTGGAACACAACAACGATTACTACAGTATGGCGTCACTGCCTTGATATCTGTCAAGACAGAGGTTTTACCCACCACGGCTTTTGAAACACCAGTGCAAATGTCAACAGAGTGAAAAGGGAAAACAAAGTGTTAGTATTATTATGAAAATAGTTTTGACTGCACAGACCCCGTGAAAGGGCCTCAGGGACCCAGAGAGGGCCACAGACCACACTTTGGGCACTGCTGGCCTGGAGCATGGAAGGTGAATGAGAAGGCTCGGCAGGTGCCGTGCAGGCGGGCGAAGAACGTGGTGTGTCTGGGGAGCAGAGGGAACAGCGTGGGTGCCTGTAGGAGGCACAAAGGAAGTGCCAGGAGGTGGTGTTGGAAGAGGAGGGACGAAATGCACAGGCTGGGAAGGGCCTTCTGTGCTGCACTAAGTTTAGAATCCATCCTCTTGGCCAGTGGCTCTCAATCCTTCTTCCTCTGCCAGCAGGTGCACGTAAGTGCACTCCTACTGGCTGTCCGGACAGGACTTGGGGAGGGCACTGTGGCCAGTTCTAAGCTGTACCTCTACTTCCTCCTTCCACTCAAGGCAGGTTGAGAAGAAATGTGAATGAACAAGAAATCTTATGATAGGCATAATTTCAAAACTATCAGCTTAAAAAAATTAATGATATATAGTAATATATACTAACATACAAGATTTAAACAGTACAGGTATGGAAGAGAAAGATTTTCTCCACAATTTCTCTCCTGCGACTTTGTATTCAGTTGTCAGTCTCCTTAGTCTCCTAAAATCTGCAACAGTATCCTAGTCTTTGTTTACTATAATGTGTTCTAACATCGCTATCTGGGCCCATCAGAATTTAATTTGACAGTGTTTCTGTCTGTCAGCTTTTTCCCCCTCAAAGCCCTGGCCAGCTGTCTTTACACCAATTTTTGGAATCCAACTTTTCCCCACTGATTCAAAAATGCCACCTTGGGGTCTATTTCTGAGCTTTGAATTCTTCTCTATTTTGCATCTGCCTTTTTATTTTTATATTTGCTAACTATTACTAATGACAAATTACTTGGTAAGAGTCAGAGAGCAGGTCGTCAAGCTAGAAGCAAAAATCAGACCTTTAGGCTTTTAGGAAGCCAACTCTGGCAACAGACGAAAGGAAAGACTGAAGCAGAGGCAGCAAACACTAAGTGCTAAGTAGCAACAGTCCACTGACTGTCCAGTTCCAGGGAAAGGTGCCGGAAAGTAAGGGTAACCAGAAGAGACAGGGAAATTCTCAGCTGGAACAGCCCGATGGTTAGTCAGAAAGCAATCGAAACTCTTCAGTGGAACTTTCAGAACCTAGATGATCACCAGCATCATCTGGGGAAGTTTAAAAAATAAAGTATTATGAGATGAACTGGGAGGCTGGAGCTGTATCTGCTGGAACCTGTCTTTTCCTCAAGTTCCTGAGTGACTCTGATGAACAGCCAGGGGGGAACCACCATCCTGTCCGTCCCACGGACTCCTGAGGGTGTCTGTGCACTACAGCCAGTGAGACAACCAGTGTTTGACATGCTGGTTACCAGGAAAAGGCAGAGTCAGCATGTCCTGCCCACCAAGTAAGAGACCCCGAGGTGTTTTCTTCCATCTTAGCTCATGATTTCTCTGTGAAGTAGGCATTTATTATCCCCATCTAACAGACAAGGCACTAAGACTTCGAGGCTCAAAAACCTGCCTCACAGCATTTGACTAATGAACAGCCCAAGTGGCCCTGCAGCCACATGAGGTGGTTCCTGATCAGGGATGTGAGCCTGCCCCTCATCTGGAAGCTCTGCCAAGTATACAAGCCTGGGCCTCACTTCTCCGAGGGCCACCGTCCTCCACCCTGGCCACCTTCCCAACTTCCTGCAGTGCTACTGTTTGCTGAAGCAGGTAAGATTTAAGTTCCATTACCAGGAAAACCCAGAATGAGGCCCAATAAAGGTGCTGACATACTTGAAAGATACTTGATCTTTGGAACCTGTGTTTTCCTAGAGTCAAAAGACTCACTCACTGTACCTCACACCCGTCTTTACTTCCTCGATTGGAAAAATGACAGAGGTGAGCTCTAATATGTGAGACCGCCGAAGATTTGCCAGACGCTCATAATGACTTCTTAAATCAGTGTTTTTTTTTTCTACCAGGTCACCAAGTTTGCGATTGTGCCTCTGAATCTTCTCCTTTTTCTCCTGATGCCGTTGTGCTCGAGTATAAAGTTTCTGATTCTTTTCCTTGGTTTTGAGGAGGCCTTCAGAATCTAAAATAAATAAACCACATCCAACAATGAGCTCCACAAATAGCTCCTGGGTACTGCACACTACCACCGCCCCCCGCTGCCCCCAAAGCATTAAGTGTCTTCCTGCAGTCTAAACTGAAAACAAAACCTCAATAAAATTAACTACATGACATTCACTAAGCATGGAGACCGGGAGTTTAGTTCAAGTAGGTATTACACACAGAGCAAAGGGGACCACCACTAAAACGACTCTGGGTCTCCATCTGTAATCCACATCAGTGAGCATCACTCAAGACTATCAAGTTTAAGTTTAGCACAGGAAGTACTTGACTTTCTTACAGTAAGCACTGAAGAACAGCCATGTTGGGCAGAAAAGAGATCTAAGTTTGAAAAATTCACTGGCTACCTGATTTTCCATAGAAAACTATTAAGTGTGCCTTGGGCTACATTCAGAGAGCCCAGGGATAATCTCACGGCAGGTGGTTATGCAGCAAAGAAACAGACCAAAGCCCTGAAAAGTCACAGTGGAGTGCAGCGCTCCCAGCAGGGTGCGAGCACCTCCCGTACACCAGCATTTTAACCACTGGAAGGGTAACCAGAGCCTGGCCATACAACGAGAAAACAGACACTCGTCCTTCCCAACGTATGTTCTTTTTATCAAGGTCCTACAGGTTCTAGATCCCAAGACGTATTGTCAAACAGATCAGGTTGTAGCTAAACTTCTCTAGTGTAGCAATAACAGGCTGTAAAATCTCAGACACCTAGGAACAACTTAGGAGGCTCAAATAAGTTTAAAACCAAGCTCATTATCTTTCCTCTTGACACATTTTAAGCTAGGTTCCCTACTTCACAATTATTTCTGACCTGTCCTAAATCAATCTCTCTCTTCTTTTAAATTTATTTATTTTATTTATTTATTATTTTTGGCTGCGTTGGGTCCTCGTTGCTGCATGCAGGCTTTCTCTAGTTGTGGCGAGCGGGGGCTACTCTTCGTGCAGTGCTCGGGCTTCTCATTGCGGTGGCTTCTCTTGTTGCAGAGCACGGGCTCTAGGCACGCGGGCTTCAGTAGTTGTGGCTCGTGGGCTCTAGAGCGCAGGTTCAGTAGTTGTGGCGCACGGGCTTAGTTGCTCTGCGGCATGTGGGATCTTCCCGGACCAGGGCTCGAACCCGTGTCCCCCGTATTGGCAGGTGGATTCTTAACCACTGCACCACCAGGGAAGCCCCCCTAAATCAATCTCTTGATGGTCCATTCCATGAGCTGTCCTACAGTTCCTTCCATCTAGGTCTTTCTTTTCATTCCCACTGTCACAATCCTGGTTAACTCTCACCCAAAGTCTGCCTGTCTCTAGTTGGTTCCACTCCACACCTCCACGCCCTCTTTCACTGGCTCAGTTTTCATAAAGTACAGCCAGTGCTCAGCGGTTCTCCTCTGCCAATCAAACACAGACCAAACTCCTCAGCCTCCCAGCCACCACCAAACTGGTACACACCCCACAGTTCCCTTCTCCACACCCTTCACTCCAGTCTCGTTCAATCACTAGATACTTCAAATGAACACATTAAGCACACAGATGGATGGATGGATGCCGAACAAGTCATTCCTTACATATTTATCTCCATTCTGTTGTTCAAATCAACATCTCTCTAGGAACACTATTTTCTCCTATTCTCCTAATGTCCAAATTGCACTCATTCATCAAGGCCCCCTCCATAAACATTCCCCAGACCTCTTGCTCCCAGGAACTCTATGGTAATGTGTGTGTACCTCACCTATAGCACCTGGCTCTTAGCTGCTTACACCAGGTCCAACTGAAGCCTTGTTGTCTCCTGACTGGGATATGAGAAGCAGTTGATAAATGTGTGTGGACCGAAACCACCCTCTTCAACTGAGGACCAACGAACCTAGGTTACTTCATTGCAGGCAGAAAGTTTCTTATGTTTTCTTTCCTCCTCAGATGCTTCTCTTCACCATTCCTGACCAATATGAATGTCCTTAAGGTTAAGTCTCTGGTTCTATCACACACTTTCCAGCAAGTTCATTCATTTTCATGATCTCTACTGAGCTCTCTACAAGTGCTCAAATGCATCTGTCTAGCCATGGCCTAAGCCATACGGTGGTCAGATTTTTAAAGGACATTTTCCAATTTCATATCAGGACCCCTTGTAGGTGACAGGAAATCATCACAGTCACCCAACTTGCACTAGTGCAGACTCAATTTACTTTACTCTTCTCTCCATGCTATCTCCCCCTGAACATTAAAACATTTGGATACTGGGGACTTCCCTGGTGGCACAGTGGTTAAGAATCTGCCTGCCAATGCAGGGGACACGGGTTCGATCCCTGGTCCAGGAAGATCCCACATGCCGTGGAGCAACTAAGCCCATGTGCCACAACTACAGAGCCTGTGCTCTAGAGCCTGCGAGCCACAACTACTGAGCCCACGTGCCACAATTACTGAAGCCCGCGCGCCTAGAGCCTGTGCTCCGCAACAAGAGAAGTCACTGCAATGAGAAGCCCGCACACCACAACGAAGAGTAGCCCCCGCTAACAACTAGAGAAAGCCTGCGCGCAGCAACAAAGACCCAACGCAGCCAAAAATAATAAATAAATTTAAAAAAAACAAAAACAAAAAACATTTGGATACCATCTGTAATCTACTCTCGCTTTTTTGGACAAGTAACAGATCAACTCAACTCTGAAATTTCAAATACAATCAAACTTCCCTATCTATACTGTATTATTCTGTACTATGACATCTTAAATCAAAAGATTCTGGAGAAAATATTCATCAGGCTCTATAGTTTATAACTGATATTTCAACAAGATTCTGTTTATAAAAAAACCCAGACTATTTATTGAACAGCAAGCACTTAATCTAATCCATTGACTTGAGCTCATTCATAGCTTCTGGAATCCATTAACTCCCTTAAAATTGTTTGTACAATTTTGTGAGTCTGGTCTAGTGGGTGGCAACCAGCCTGTATTTATGTCCTAAAGAGCAGTGGTTCCTGAGCCTGGCAGGTCCTCAGAGTAGTGCTACTACTCAAAGTATGAACTATGGATCTGGCCCATCTGCAAACTTTTACCAGACAAGAGGAGTACAGAAATATAGACTAAGTTTAGAACCTATTTTCTTTGATATGGCTATGTGACATTGCCATGACATCCAAGTGTGCAATCATTTTTCTAGTAACTAATTTTATTGTATTTTACAAAAGTATTGGTATCGGTTTACTAGAGACAGCTTAAGAACCATTGACCCCGGTCCCCATGCATGAGATTTTAATTTCCTAAGTCCAAAGTAGGTCCCAGGATTCTCTCTCTAGATCTTAAAAAAAGGTTATCAGGTGACTCCAATGTTTTGCTAGGGATGGAAATCACAGTTATAGAGTCCACTAATTTAGAACCATATCTTTATTTTCCATGGTTGTTGCTTTTGTATTTTGGGGCTAGGAGCCTATTAAAAAGAGCTGACCAAAGTTTTAAACTTGCTCATCAGAGAAGTGCACCAGGCTCAGTCAATTCAGCAATTTCAGGAGGTTCACAGATGCCTGGTGGCAAACCTACTGCGAACATCCAGGGAGGAGGGGAAAGAGGGTGAACCCATGGTAAGTAATGAGTCCGTACACTGCTATTGACCCAGAGCCTTTGGAGAGTGCAAGCCAAACTCGGTGGAAGAGTGGCTGGCTGTAGCTCTTCACCCAGCTACCCTGCTTCTCTAGCTTATTAATCCTGTGAAACTCCATGCAAGCACTTTATTAGGACAAGCGTTTTCAAAGACAGCTTTCACACCATTACCTACCACTATAAAATACTTGCTTCTGAAAGCAATGAGTAGACAAGAGACAGATTTACAAGGTATGATGGCGACCCATTCTAAACTTTAAACACTTATCTTCAGAAATACAAGGACTATCTCTTTCTTTTTCTTTTTTAAGTTTATTTTTTTTAATTTATTTATTTTTTGGCCGCGTGGCATGTGGGATCTTAGTTCCCTGACCTGGGATTGAACCCATGCCCCCTGCATTGGAAGCATGGAGTCTTAACCACTGGACCACCAGGGAAGTTCCAACATGGACTGTTTCTAAGGACACAGGATTTCTAAGAGGACTCTTAAAATTTGACAACCACCTTTGATAAAGTATGAAGTACACAGATGTAATGCATGATTAATACAGATTAAAATATGTATAAGACTCACTGAGTCTTATATTCTGTGCTTCTGGCGTGAACTAATAATTATTATACCTGATTACCAAGACTGACTCTGAGCTTCCTGTCAGCTAAGGGAAACGGGACACATACATTCCTTAACTTCTTAAATTGAGAAATGTAGCAGTTTAAAGGTCATTACATTTGCGTGCATGTGTATATGTATATATGGACATATGTGTGTGTATGTGTGTATATATACACAGATATATGTTTTATATACATATATCTGAAAAAAAATATATATATATAAATTCCTTATACAGATGTTTTACAAAGAGAAAGGCAAGCAGTAAACTTTTCCATGTTGCTCTTGCCTCCCCCCACCCCTTCTCTGTCTCCCTTCCTCTGTCTCTCTAGTTTGTTTATTAATCGCATGAAGTTCCACATGAGTCCTTCCTTTATTAGGGCTGGAGAGAGGCGGGAAAATTACTTACTTTTCTTCATTTCTTCATTTCCTTTACATATAGTTTGTTTCAGCTGTTCAATCCTCATCTTGCAGGACATTATTTTCCATCTCTTAAAAAAGGTATGAAATAAATATCACAAATGTTGGTCTCTAATGACTAATATGATTATCTACTGGGGACACTACTTATTTTGAGGTGTACCTTAGAAAATGTAATGAAGAAAAGACCAGTATAATTATATTTCTTATAGCTTTTCTAACTAGTGGATTACAAAAAAGAAAAAAAATGTTACTCTGGTTCAGTGCAGAAGCTGCTAGGAAATTAAGAGAGAAAGAGAAATTCACATAGTTCTTTTATGTGTTAATAAGCACAGAGAAAAATGTTGAAGGATATTCTCTTAACCTGCCCTGTCCAACATATAGCTACAGGTCCCATGTGGTTATCTGCAAGTCAATTAGGTTATATAAAATTTAAGTTCCTACTCTCACAACCCACATGTCAGGTGGTACATGTCAACACCACAATTGGCTAATGGCTACCATATCGGGCAGTGTAGACAGAGAACATTTGCATCATCAGAGAGTTCTATGGATGCGCTGCTCTAAATTCTCAGTGCTGGTTACTGAGGAGACCACCAACTGTATTATCTCACTGATACAATAAGCAAATATTACTTGCAAAATAATAAAAACCGCAATAAAGCAGAAGTCTTTTTTTTTTAAGTATATAACTCATGTAAGATTTCTTGAAAAGCCTCAAAAAGTTATATGAAACATGAAACTGCCTTTTTACATTACCAGGATTTAGGTACAGCTTCCCCAAAGAGAATAAAGGATAAGTAAAAATCTGCCCTACTAGTTTTAAAAAAGTACTATTTATCTATTCCATAATGCCTCCATAAATGGGGATAATTGAAAGCTTACAACAACAGTCAAATGCCTATAATGTTTCACACTTGTCTAAGTAGTCTGATGGTACAAGATACAGAGTAGATTACAGGAATGTTCAGTGGGTAAAACTCTCCCCTCTCCAGTGGGGTGAGAGAAACATCTGAGAACACATGCACGGGAACCGATGGATTCAGGAATAAACTGGCAATGAGATGTCTTCACTTTTAAAAGGTATTAGTCTTTAAGAATCAATATTTAAATTTTTGATAGAAAAACTAGAAAACTTAGAACTTAGAAAAACTGGGATGAGATTCTTTATAAATAGCCTTTTATAACTTTTTTCCATACAACTTGTTTATATAACATTCAGAGCATAAGCAGAATTCACTTATATCACATCTCTTTAAGTATTATTTAAAAATTATGAAGGATGCTTATTATTATTATGAAAAAAATTAAGCATCACAAAAGAGAAGAAAGAGATTGTTAACCTGACTCCTTCCCACTCTTCAGGGTTGATCTCAATTAAAGTTTGATATGTATCTTTTCAGATATATTTTTAAAACACATACACAAATGGAATCATACTTTACCCTAGCCTGCTTTTGTTTGATTGTTTCATTAAAAAATATACCTTGGACATCATTCCATACAAGTGCATGTAGGCTGACCACATTCTTTTCAACAGCTACACAGTATCATAATTATCTCACATTCTGTTTGATGAGTATTTAGATTATATTTTAACTTTACTACCAATGATGCAGACAATCAGCCTCTTTATCCATAAATCTCTACATTCATGTGTATTTTCTTAGGAGGAAAATTGCCGATATACCACACGTGCGTTAAAAAAACCAACAAAGCACCACCAAATTGTCCCCCAAACAAATATGTCAATATATACTCCCACCAACAGTGAATAAAAGTATAATCAATCAAACTCCTTATTTTCATATGTTGTACTCATTTTTTCCCAGTTTATATTCATTTTGCTACGGTCTTTAACATATAGAACTTTTAAACTTTTATGTAGTGTGTCAAATGTTTTCCTTTATGGCTTATAAAGGTCTGCTCATCCCCAGATTATAAAAATACTCTCCCATATTTTCTTTTAATATTTGAGTTTATTTTTCACATTCAATCATTAACCCATCTACAAAGTAGGTGTTTACGATGAGTAATTTTTTTAAAAAGGACACCTCACTGTTCTTGTATCTCTATGTCAATACCAGACTTCATAATTATTCCTTACAGTGGTTCCATAATTAATTGCCAATACCCTGTTTTTGGTACCTGGATGAAATATCTGAGAAGCCCACACTACAAATATATTCACAGAGAACTGCCAAAAAATGATCAAAAATAAATTTAAATTCGAAACGATTTTTGAAGTTCTGCCAACTTAAAAACATGTAACCTCAAGTGTAAAGAATATTATTTAAATACTTCTTATAGCTTACCAACTGATCTGTTATCCATTTTCCTTCCATAGCTTTTAACACTCTGTATGGAGAAGAGACAAAGGAAATATGCTCTTAAAATAATGAATTCGGTGAAGCTCAAAAATGCAAAATCAACAACTTTTTAAAATAAGGTCTCAGAAACAGCTGGATATACCAAAGTGGGATGTAAGCATTGAAAAATATTTTCCAGATTCCCTGCTCTCTGCAATTTTTTCTCACCTCCTTCCTTCTGCACTTTTAATACAGCTCAGAGCCTTTCTATAAACATTCACAATAAACTTCCATAACAGCCATAGCCTTTGTCCTCCACCATAATCAATAATTTCCATCAGTCATAATTAATAATAATGATAGTTACAAGAGAATTCATGGTCCAAATGCTATTGTCAGCTCCCCCCAAAACGGCACAAGCCATGGGACTTCCCTGGTGGTGCAGTTGTTGAGAATCCACCTGCCAGTGCAGGGGACACGGGTTCGAGCCCTGGTCCGGGAAGATCCCACGTGCCGTGGAGCAACTAAGCCGGTGCACCACAACTACTGAGCCTGCACTCTAGAGCCTGTGAGCCACAACTACTGAGCCCGTGTGCCGCAACTACCAAAGCCCACGCGCCTAGAGCCTGTGCTCTGCAACAAGAGAAGCCACCACAATGAGAAGCCCGTGCACCACAACGAAGAGTAGCCCCTGCTCGCCACAACTAGAGAAAGCCCGTGCACAGCAACGAAGACCCAACACAGCCAAAAATAAATAAATAAATAAATTAATTAATTAATTTTAAAAAAAAAAGGCATAAGCCAGCTTAGGCAGAAATTTGTTCTACGGAATGAAGTGTTCTACAGGAAAAAATAAAAGTTTCCGTGACAGAGTAAGTTAGAGAAATGACTGAGTTACATAAATCTAAGCGGGTTTTTCTAATGCAGAGTATCTCTGAAGATTTCATCTACTCATAAATGTGTTAATCAGGTCTGGGGTGTGTATGGAGAATAGTGACTGGATCAGTTTGGGACAAAAGGTTCTACAGGACAATTCCCAAATCCAGAGGATGAGAGATTCATCGGGTGCTCATTAATACTCAGATTCCTGGGCCTCCCCCCAGACCTACTGAATCAGAATATCTGAGAATAGGATTCCAAGAATCTACACTTTTAACCAGTACTGAAGTTAATGAATTCTGATGTAGATGATCTGCAGACCACACTCTGCAAAACCCTGATACATAAGAATAAAGATAAACAGAAGCAATAATGTCCTACAAGAGCCACCACCGTTAGTCTAATATGCCTTCTGTCCTGGACCCATTTACCATACGTCAATTATCAGGGCCAGCGGTTTGATTCATCCATCCAGTCACTGCCTGCTGTGAACCAGGCACCAGGTTTGATCCCAGTGTTTTCTAGAAACTTGATCATCTCTCCTATTTTGCTTCTCCCAGATGTACTGCTCTTCACACGGGGAGATTTGTAACCTAAATTCAATAGATTAGCAATCCACATGTATGCATACCACAGCACTGAATTAAACCATGTGGTGACTAGACAACCTCCACAAATTAAAAAACAAAATGAAAACTCACTCTTTTTGAAATTCTTCTTGCTTGCTCTTAAGTTGGCTTAACCTTTCCTTCTTGTCTATAAACCTGTAAGAAAAAAATTCAGTGTTTTATTTAAATGTTTATTTTTTTTTCAGTTGAATGAGATTATGCAAATTCCTGAGAGCCAAACATTTCTGCAGACTCATCCGGAAATGTCACTGTCCTGAACATATCTTCTCAATGGCACGCTTATAGCTGCTTACCATTTGGTTATTTAAAACTAAGTTCAGGGCTTCCCTGGTGGCGCAGTGTTTGAGAATCTGCCTGCCAATGCAGGGGACACGGGTTTGAGGCCTGGTCTGGGAAGATCCCACATGCCGCGGAGCGGCTGGGCCCGTGAGCCACAACTACTGAGCCTGCGCGTCTGGAGCCTGTGCTCTGCAACAAGAGAGGCCGCAACAGTGAGAGGCCCGCGCACCGCGATGAAGAGTGGCCCCCACTTGCCGCAACTAGAGAAAGCCCTTGCACAGAAACGAAGACCGAACACAGCCAAAAATAAATAAATAAATTTATTTTTAAAAAAAAACCAAAAAAAAAAAAACTAAGTTCAAATTCTCAGCTTTAAAACTCTTTCATGGGTTTATAAAATATGTCTATAGGTTTTTTCACCCCTAGGTTAAATTGTCCTCCAAAACAGGTAAATCAGAGCACTAAAATGAATCAGAATTCAAGAAAACGGAGGCTTCCATTATAAAAATAATTGTAATTATTAAGTTTAATTTAACCCTACTCTCATTTATAAATTGGTTCCTTATAATTCTTAAAGTACAATTGTTTTCTCACTAATTTTACTGCTAGTCATTACGGGCTAGCAAGTTACTTAATAAAAGTTATCAAAAGGAAAGAATATCACATTGCAGTTCATTTTTGCTGTCACTATTCTACCCTTATTCTTATTTTCTTCCTGCTACCTTATGTGCGATTAGTTTGTTTTGTTTTTTTTGCAGTTTAAGGTAGGAACTTCAATCATCAACTTTAAGCCTCTCCCTTTTTAATATAAGTATACAGAGTTATAAATTTCCCCCAGAAGTATTGCTTAAGCTAAACCCTAAACATTTTGATATCGTGTATTTTACCATTTAGGTTGACATTTCTAATCTTCCATCAAATTCCCTCTTTGACCAATGAATTATTTAGAAATGTATTGTTCAATTTCCAGATATGCAGGTTTTTTGGTAACGTACTGTTATTTTTCTACTTTAATGCTGATGTGGTCCCAGAATATTCTCTATGAGATTTTAATCTTTTGATCTGAGACTGTCTTATGGCCTCGCATATGGTGCGCCGCGTCTCGGTGAAAGTTCCATGTGCACTTGAAAGAACGTGTTTTCTACAGCTGCTGGATACAGAGTTCTATAAACGTCAACTAGCTGAAGGTGGCTAGCAGTGATACTCATATCTTCTAGGTCTATGCTGTTCAACACGGTAGCCATCAGGCACATGTGGCTACTGAGTACCTAAAATGACTTGTTGCTTAATAAGAATTTTAGGTTAAAAAAAAAAAAGTATGGCTAACATCATGCAACTGATTTTGAATTGAGCTAATGGTGGCTCACTACTTTCAAAGAAACAAAGGTAATGCCACATGCTACAGTAACGTGGTGTGGAGTCCAAGATTAGGCCTTTGGCTATCTCGTGAAATCATAGCCTAAATGAAAACAATTTAACAGAACCATAACAGCCCTAAAAATCTCTTCCTTAAAATAATCCAGACATAAAAGTCTCTCTAACATACTATTTCTATAATCCCACATTTGAAACATACGCAGATATCTACTTCTAAATGGAAGGGATAAAATGGTCTAATTATGACCCTACCATTTAATAGTCAGTCACTGAAAATGTACAATATATATTAAACAAGAAACCAAATCAGATAATATCACATGTGACAGAATTACATACTTACATGACTAAATTAAAATTAAATTAAAAATTCAGTTTCTCAGTTGCACTACCCACATTTCAATAGCCACATATGGCTGGGGGCTACCTTACTGGATGGCATAGATACGGAACATCACTGCACAAAGTTGTATTGGGTAGCACTGCAATGGCCAGTAAGGTGGTAACTACATGAAACAGTATTAGAAAACTCTGAAACCAGTGTGGGATGTGGACAAATTCATAGATTCATCAATTAATTTATCAGGTATTTACTATGTGCCTGCAACTTATGACAAAGCATTTTACAGAACGTTAAGAAATCTAATCTTTCATTTTTCTGCAACTGGCTGTGAACTAGACAGGTTACTTGTTATATGCTTCCATTTCCTTCTATCAAAAATGAGAATAGAATATGGTATTTACTTCTACCTAATGTGGTGATTCATGCTCCGATAACCTGAAGGAGATGACAAGCTCACAAGACTCATCCACCTGTGTAAACAAAGGACTGACATGGAGGATAAAATCCTGCTTTTAGGGGCTATGAATCAGATCTGTTGTAAAAATGCCACTTTGCACTAAAACAAATTGGGATGATAACACTGTCCAGCTTTATATCAAGCTGGTTAGTTCTCTTGGGTTTTGCTTAAAAAAAAAAAAAAAACCAAACCAAAACAACAAACTTAAAACAAACATACAGAGGACAGCAGGAATAACAAACAGAAGATAACAGTTCCTACTGCATCAAACACTTCATGAGTAATGTCATTCTTCATGAAGGAAATGAAAATAGGTAGTGTGAACAAAGCGAAAGCAGATGGTTATCAAGGAATGTGGCTGGTCAGCGAGCCAACTGCTCACCAGCGCCTCACCCATCCTCTGCATTCTCCATCCCAGGACTCACAGAGATAGACTAGGAAAAAAAAGAAAAAAGAAAAAAGGAAAAGGAAGGGGGGAAAGGCATTTTTTATATACTGTCTTTCAAGCTGGGTTTATCACGTAAAATGTTTTGTATCTTTTTCCACTTCAGAACATAAAGACCTATCTCATTCTTTAACAGGTACACAGAATTTCACTGAATGGACATCATATAATTTATTTACAGAAACACCTACTGATGAACCCTGCCATCGCTTCCAAATTTTCACTATTAGCAGTAATGTTAGAAATGAATATCTGGGTGTATTTAGGTTTACATGGCAACTCCTGGCAGTTATCTTTAAATTTCCTCTGAATCAGTTCATATTATATTTACAACCCTACCAACCTGTTTTCTTACTCACAGCACTGCACATTTTACTCTTTGCTAACCTGACTGGCCTCCCTCTCCTCAAAGACAGTTCATAATCCATTTATTTGCCTTTCTTCATTTCACAGTTAGAAATGTTTAACACCTTTTCCTATCTTATTGGCTACTTTTCTTTTGTTATCCCCCTATGCCCTTTGTTCACTTTTCTATAGTTTTTTTTTTAAATTTTATTTATTTATTTATTTACTTATTTATGGCTGCGTTGGGTCTTCGTTGCTGTGCGAGGGCTTTCTCTAGTTGCGGCAAGTGGGGACCACTCTTCATCGCGGTGCGCGGGCCTCTCACTATCGTGGCCTCTCTTGTTGTGGAGCACAGGCTCCAGACGCGCAGGCTCAGCAACTGTGGCTCACGGGCCCAGTCACTCCGCGGCACGTGGGATCCTCCCAGACCAGGGCCCGAACCCGCGTCCCCCGCACTGGCAGGCAGACTCTCAACCACTACCGCCACCAGGTAAGCCCTTTTTTAAAATTTTTGACCGCACTGGGTCTCATTGTTGTGCACGGGCTTCCTCTAACTGCGGTGAGCAGGGTCCACTCTTCATTTTGGTGTGCGGACTTCTCATTGCGGTGGCTTCTCTTGTTGTGGAGCACAGGCTCTAGGCGCGTGGGCTTCAGTAGTTGTGGCACGTGGGCTCAGTAGTTGTGGCTCACAGGCTCTAGAGCGCAGGCTCAGTAGGTGTGGCTCACGGGCCCAGTTGCTCTGCGGCATGTGGGATCTTCCCTGACCAGGGCTTGAACCCGTGTCCCCTGCATTGGCAGGTGGATTCTTAACCACTGCGCCACCAGGGAAGTCCTATAGTTTTTTTTTAAAGGGTTATTTATTAGAGAAATTAGCTATTTCCTTTCATACATCTTGAAATTATTCTTCCTCAATCTGCTTAGTGACTACTTATGTTTCTGCTCTACCAATTTTCCAAAATTTTATGCAGATACGTTTATCAATTTTGTTGTTGTTGTTCAGTGGCTCTACAGATTTCTATTGTTTTCCGAAAAGAATCCGCCAGTGAACCTATACCATGAATCAGGGCTTTTACAACATTATTTCTTTCCTTTTTTATTTATTTATTTATTTACTTATTTATCTATCTAAGCCGGGTCATAGTTGTGTCACGTGGGATCTTTGTTGTGGCGTGCAGGATACTTTTTTTTTTTTTAGTTGTGGCATGTGGGATCTAGTTCCCTGACCAGGGACTGAACTTGGGTCCCCTGCGTTGGAAGCGCGGAGTCCTAGCCACTGACCACCAGGGAAGTCCCTACAACACTATTTCTTATATTTTCTTTCCCAATTTCAAAATGCCTTCTTTGTTATTTACCAAATTCCTCCAGACTTATATTTGCTTTTCTTCCCTACAAAAGTACTCCCTTAAGCTGACTTTAAAAAGTGCCCCTGTGATAGAGACTGATGAAAACTAGGAGCAGATGGTCATAGAGAGTCTGGGTTGTGTGCCATCGCTTGTAGTCAACAGTGCTACAAGAGGTGGCACACAACCCAGCTCAGGATTCAGAGGGAGCTCTCCAGCAGTCACGCCTGCCTGGGCTGCCCCTTGAGGACAGGTTAGAGGTGGCCTTGCTAAGGGAAGGAAGGCATTATAGGCAGAGGAAATTCTGCTGTTTCACAAGGTGAGAAGTTAATCTGTCCTGCCCTAGAGGACCTCAATACACCAGCGGGACAGCAGGGACAGGAGTGTGCTGCTGATAAGGATCAGTTAAGAGTGTGACCCTCATCGCTCCACGCTATCCCACAGCTACAGGTCGTCCTGGGCGACTGAGTGGATCTGGCTACAGGTGGGACTGGTCACCTAAGTCTGTCCCACGCAATCAGAAGAGCAGCACCCAGGCATGCACTCTATCAGGGATCCTACTATTAATTCTGTGCTAGATGATCATTAACATCGTCATAACATCTACAACTTACTGAGCACTTACGTAGTGTCTTTCATAAAATAACTCTAATCCCTCCATCTGCCTTCTCAGTCCTTTCCCTCATCCTTTGTGCCTAGGGTAATGGCAATAGAAAAGTCCAAGAAACACTATTAATGTATTTTAAGAAAGGTAAAACAAACAAACAAAAAACACAAAACTTTCGAATATGCCATTGAGGGCCTTAAAAATTAGTAAACCCTTGGAACCAGTTACGCAGTTCAAGGAAAAGATCAGAGATGAGGAAGAAGATTTATGCCAATTGTGAAATTAGTCATAATAGCAAAAACTGGAAACAACTTTAATGTCCAAAAGGAGAATGATTATCAAACGACACCATATTGCCATGAAGGACATTAAAATATTTTTGTAGACAAAGACATTAGTATGTGTTTACGAGATGTTGGGTTAAAGAAAACAAAAAAGCAGAGCATCAAACTATATACACATGGTATGATTCCAAATGAAAAAAATATATTTACAAGCACACACATACATAGAAACAAGGCTGGAAGCAAATATAACAAAACACTAACAGTTGTGAGAATATGGGCAAAATCTGTTTCCTTCTTTACGTATTATTGTACTTTACAAGTTTTCTACAATAATCATACATACTTTTATAATCAGAAAAAAACCAGTATTCAATCAATTAAAATTTCTCAAGCTCCACCTTTGAGGACCATATCCACTATAAAAACATATATACAATCCCCTAAAAGTATCTAAAGTCCTTAGGTCTCTTGACACTGATTATATTCCTTAGGTTCCTTAAATCTAAAAGCAGAAAATGAGCATTAACAGTTTTCAGGTCAGTGGTGGAGAATTATCCCCAGCTCCAATTTGGACACACGTTTGGTGAAAAGTTTACGATGATTCTGGCTCTAGAAATAAGGCAGAAAGGCTTCTTGGGGAAGAGAGAGCACAGATGCACCTGGAGAAGAGCACAGCAATCTCCCTTATTTAAGCAGAAATGGTTAAAGAACTGCATATTTCTTGAACTAGGATACGAACACAGCAAGAATTACTAGCCATCAAATTTTTCTCCCTTAAATTCTTTAGGCATTCAAGGTTATAATGTTTATGAACAAATGCAATATGAAAAAACACAGTCCTTATCAGAATGGTTCTTTTATCTTATGTTAGAATATTTAGGTATGAGAAAATACACAGCTGACCCTTGAACAATGCGGGTTTCAACTGAGTGGGTCCACTTATATGCAGATATTTTTCAACAGTAAATACTACAGTACTACAGGGTCGGAATTTGGTTGAATCTGTGGATGTGGAGGAACTGCAGATAAGGAGGGCTGACTATAAATTACAGGCGAATTAACCACTGTTGTTCAAGGGTTAACTGTAGTAAAAACATATACTCCACCGGCAGGAATGAAGGTTAAGTGATTAGGAGAAAGCAGAAACAGAGCATTGTTTCGTTTTCTCCCTTGTAAAATGGGAATAGTGATTATCCTACTTGGTTACAGGGATTAAATAAGATAAATGTGAAAGCATCAGGTACAGGCACTTAGCACATAATATAGGCTAGTTTCCCTTTTCTTCATTGCAATGAGTGATTTTTGTACTTAATCTTACTAATGTATTAAATTGAATATATATATATATATATATATTTATTTACTTATACATGTATTTCAGATCTGGAGGTAAACTCAAGAATTAGCATAGCCCAGCAATAAGTAAGGCACACTACTCTGAGTTTCCTCGTTCTAAAAACAGATTAATAACTCATGGTTTTGTGGTAGGGAACAAATGACATAATAAATGTGAAATTCTTTTATAAATTCTAAAAGGTACACATAATGGCAAGAGTAGCCACTGATACTGATTGAAAACAAAAGTTATATTTTCTTAGCAGATCCACATGTATTGGCGTAAATACAATTAATAAGCTGCATGGGATGGGAGTCATGACCCTTCTTGAAAGACATAACCAAACAGAAGTCAGGTTGATAAACCCTTGTCTAAAGATGGGGAGTCCAGCTACCTATAGAGCTTTTATTCTTCTGAGTGGGGCATACAAATGTGGGCCCAGAACCGAAATCCCATGACAATATTTTTATAAGCTACAGTGACTGACAACCAAAAAGATACTGGAGGGCAGAACAGAGATGTCTAAAGGGTAGTTTTTTGGATGTTGGCTGTGTCTTCCCCTTGAAATGTTTAGTAACATCTACATTTCTTGCTTGTCCTTTATCTCACTTCTCAATTTGTTTAGCGCCCATATTTCTGTTTCTTGGTAGAACTGTAGTCATATATTCTTAAAACTCATCAGTGAAGGTAGTGCTGCATCATTCCTGATTCAGGGTACATATAAAAGCAACACTGGAACTTCCCTGGTGGTCCAGTGGGTAAGACTTCACGCTGCCAATGCAGGGGGCCTGCGTTCGATCCCTGGTCGGGGAACCTGCATGCCGCAACTAATCGTTTGCATGTCACAACTAAGAAGCCCGCATGCCGCAACTAAAAAGATCCTGCATGCTGCAACTAAGACCCAGCACAGCCAAAATAAATTTTAAAAAAAAAGCAATACTACCCATATTGCTCATAAATTTTGCCTTTCTTTTTGATCCACACTTTAAAATAACTGGTTCCTAAACCAGCAGGCAGATGTTCCTGGGTATCCTCAGATTATGTTCCCTGTCTCATTCCTACACTATCATAAACTGGTAAGCAATTTTTTTCAGTTTTGAGTGGAAAGATTACTTCAACTTGTTATCTATTGGGTAGCAGTCTTATTTTTGGTGTCAGATAAATGTATAATCCAGAAAATTATGTTCCTGTTAAAAGACCTGTAATTTTTTTTAAAAAATAAATTTATTTATTTATCTAATTTTTGGCTGCTTTGGGTCTTCGTTGCTGTGCATGGGGTTTCTCTAGTTGCAGCGAGCAGGGGTTACTCTTTGTTGCAGTGCACAGGCTTCTCATTGCTGTGGCTTCTCTTGTTGCGGGAGCACGGGCTCTAGGCGCACGGAGGATTCAGTAACTGTGGCACGCAAGCTCAGTAGTTGTGACTTGCAGGCTCTAGAGCTCAGGCTCAGTAGTTGTGCCACACGGGCTTAGCTGCTCTGCGGCATGTGGGATCTTCCCGGACCAAGGATCGATCCCGTGTCCCCTGCATTGGCAGGCGGATTCCCAACCACTGTGCCACCAGGGAAGTCCAAACCTGTAATTTTTAAATGTTCTCCAGTACAAGATCCAAAGGAGACTGTGTTGAGAGTACTGCTTAAAATCATTCCTCTTCATCTCTTAAGGAAGCACACACATCAAACGGCAGATGAAAAAGCAGAGAAGAAAGTGGGCACTGTTTTCGGACTGAGGCCAAGGTGGGAGATGAGGAAAAGATAGCGCTAGGAGGGTACCAAGGTTGTAAGGAAGTGTTCCCACTGAACAATAACAAAAAAAGTAGCGCATTCAGGTATTTTTCAATCTAACTGCCAAACTCATACTGTCCACAAAATTATGTAAAGATGCATGTTCCCTTTTTTTTTTTTTTTTAAAGAATTATTTATTTATTTATTTTTGGCTGTGTTGGGTCTTCGTTTCTGTGCGAGGGGTTTCTCTAGTTGTGGCAAGCGGGGACCACTCTTCATCGCGGTGCGCAGGCCTCTCACTATCGCGGCCTCTCTTGTTGCGGAGCACAGGCTCCAGACGTGCAGGCTCAGTAGTTGTGGCTCACGGGCCTAGTTGCTCCGCGGCATGTGGGATCTTCCCAGACCAGGGTTCGAACCCGTGTCCCCTGCATTGGCAGGCGGATTCTCAACCACTGCGCCACCAGGGAAGCCCGCATGTACCCTTCTTAGGAGTTAAAAGAACTAATTATTGGGAGACAGATTTGTTCTTTAATATCTAATTTTCCTTGAACTGCTAAACCATTACAAACTATGTATTCAGCTAGTCTATTAATGAAACCTGAAAAAAATACATCTACATTCACAAGAACTTTGATATGCACATCACATTCAAGATCCTTATAGGCACAGCTAATCTGGTTAATTTACTGAAAAGAATCAGAGGTTAAACAAGAGTATTTAAATTGTGCTGTAAGCTTCCATATTTTATTTCAAAGTGGTTTCCCACAGTTAGTGAGGAGCTCTTCATAAGTAAAAGGAAAAAAGAGTCTGAAAGCAAAATTTTTCATAAATACTGAAGACAACAGAATATCTCACAATCAACCTTTGGCCCAAGAAATTTAAGGCTTATTAGTAGTCAGTGTAAAGCTTTGAGAGCAGAGACCTGCCTTGCTCTTCTGTAACTGCCAGAATATTTTATGCAGATAACTGTACCCAATGAGAGCTCAGTAAAACTGATTTGACCATTAGGACGGTGGTCCTGGGTCTCGACAGATTCTCACATCCTACTAGATGCTAGGCACTGTTCTGGGAACAAAGGAAAATAAACAAGCAAACTTCTCTTCCTTAGGAATACAAGGTTCAGAACAGGGAACAATGGAAAGTGAAGTGAAGCTGTCTGTTATCCCTGAACCTTAAAATTTCCTGTTCATTTCTAAATTTTGAATGGTTCTGGTATTTATTTTTCACTTTTCTGCTTGGTCATAAAAAGAAATCCACTATAACACATCCCTCTTCTGAAAATAATTTGTATTTCAGTTTCTAAAGTTGTCTTGCCTTTACCATTCCTTCAACAATCTGCTTATTGTGTGCTGCCCACTGCTGCTGCACTAAGCACTGGGGATCTGACTGAACAAAACCAGAATTCATGCCTGCGTGGAACTACATTCCGGATGCAGTTACTTTCCTCAAAAAAGTAACACCACTTACCATGCTCAATACCATGAAAGAACTGAGTATTGTGACAGAAATGGGGGGAGAGATGGAAGTGGGGACCTATCTTAGTGAAGGTCAGGGACGTCTCACTGAGGAAGTGACATTTAAGTTGAGACATGAAAGGAAAGGTGACAATCAGGAGGAACAATGTTCCAGGCAGAGGGAACAGCAAGGAAAAAGACCCACGGGTGGAAAAGTTTCATGTGTTTGAGGATATGAGAGAAGGCCCAGCTACTGAGCTGTGAACGTGAGGGTACATGGCAAGCGTTTATTTTTTGAGTACTTAATACATGCTAGACATCATGCTAAGTACTTCAGTGCATGCTCTTATGTAACCACTACCAGAAACCTATGAAGTTAGATACTCCATTTTCAAAATGAAATAAGCACAGGAGAGATTAAGAAACTTCAAAATCACATAGCAAGTGGTGGAGCTTGGATTCAATTCAATACAGCTTGAATCCAAAGACCACATTTTAAACTCAACCTTACAGCCAAAGTTAGAAGGTAGGCAGTAGCCAAATCACATGGGGCTTAATATGCCATAGTAAGGAGCTTGAATTTTATTTTAAATAAAGTGGAAAGCCACTGAAAAGGTTTAAGCAGAACAGTGACAGTATCTGATTTACATTTCTACCGTGGCTGCTGTGTGAAGGCCAGAGGGAGGCTAGGGAGGAGCTGTACGTGTAAAAGAAAGGAAACTAATAAGAAGCCAGGAGAGAAATGATAGTGGTCTGGACTAGAAGTAGACAGATTCAAGATCTACTCTGGAGCAGATCAAATTAGACTTGTCAATATTTTGGATACACGGAATAAGATAAAAGGAAAAAGCTAGGATAACTCCCGGGTTTCTGGCTTTAGTGACAAATGGGTCGTGATTTATAACAATGAAGTGATTCAGAATCATATTAAGTTTGGGAAGGAAGGGTAGATTGACCCAATCATTCAACAAATCTTTATTAAGCTTCTACGATGTGAGGGTACAGCAGAGTACAAAACTATTTTGTTCTCACAGAGCTTACATCACTGGAGCAGGAGGCAGTTAGACAAATTAATATGTAAACCACAGACGGTGATAAGTGCTATAGAAAACAATAAAGCAGGTTAAGTGGGAAAGGAGGTTACTATTTTAGTTGAATAGTCCAAAGAAAGAGTTCCTCTAATATATGAGCAGAGGCTTAAAGGAATCAAAGGAAGGAGCCCTGAAGACTTCTAGAAGAGTCCTGGCAGTCCGAATAAGACTGCAGTGGTCCTGAAGCAGGAGTCTTCTTGGTATGTTTGAGGACTGGCAAGGAGGCCAGGATGGTACTGCAGAGTGGGTAAGGGAAAAGCAATAGGAGATCAATGGAGGAACAGACAATACAGAACTTTGGATAAGAACTTTGGCTTTCTTTACTTTGGGTAAAACAGGAAACCCCTGGAAGATGTGAACAGAGGAATGGAGGAGTGGTGTTACTCTGGCTGCAATATGGGAATCACACTATAAAGGAGAAAGGGTGGAAGCAGGAACTCAAGAGGCAATAATCCTCTGGTGGACCAAACCAGGAGGCAGTGAAAGGGTTGGATTTAGGATAGGTTTTGAAGGGTGGATGGGATTTGTTGATGGGATTATATATGGTGGCATTAAGAGACGGGTCAAGGAAGACTGGAAGGTTTTTTTGGCCTGTGCCAGAGAATGAAGTTACCATTTACTGGGCTGGAATGAGCATGAGAGGAACAGATTTATGATGGATAATCATGAATTCAGTATGCCATATTAAGATGGAGATTCTCATTACAAATTTAAATACAGACAGAGTATGCAGCTGTTTTCTTGATTTCACAAAGGCCTGGGTTGGAGATACAAGTCTGGCAGTCTTCAGCATATAGACAATATTTAAATTATGGGAATGAATCTAAGAAAAAGTATATAGAGAAGAGGGTCCAGAACTGAACCCATGATAAACTCCATCAGTTAGACATTTCCACCTCATACCTAGTATTCTTATAATAAAACTGTGTTAATTTTTAAAGCTATTATTTATTACATCAGCAGTTTCTAAAGTCATCAAGTACATCAATGAGACACAGTGATGAACTAAAAGACTGAATCATACAAATCTCCTCAAAAGAAAAAGAAATGAACTCCATTCGTGATGCGAGAACTGTCAGCAACTCAAAAAACACTTCCAAATACAGCCGTTATATAATCCAGTGGTTAAGTGCATGGCATATGGGTTCAGGCTGCCTGGAATTTAATTCTGGTCCCCACACTTATTATCTGTGTGACCCAGGGCAAGGTACTGTGCAGTTTCCTTAGCAGTAAGTTACAGAAAATAACTTACCGGGTTGTTGTAAATGAATTAATACCTGAACTTTTGCACTGAAAAAATTAGCTGGCTTACTATCATTGACACTAAGTTATTGAAACAGAAGTTGAGCCTGAGAGACCTTGCAGCTAATCACACTAATTTTTCAATTATCTTAACCAAGGACTTGTAGGTCTCTGTTTAAATTTCAAAACAAGGCCAAAACGTGTTCTTGAATTCTCTTAACTAAGGGCTTGCAGCTCCCAGTCTGGATTTTAAAACAAAGCCAAAACACATACCCAAACTCCTTAGCATCTAAAACAATCTTTGGAAAAGGGAGGAACTAGCTAGCCTAGTTCACACGTTAGAGTAAGCATGTCTGATAAGATCTCTCTGTGACACAGGCTACCAGGACCCGAATCCCTCTTAACCAGTTGTTTTATTCTCCTCTAGAGAATGAACGTGCTTTCGAAAACAAAGGTTAAACCCAGCATTTGAATGGGAGTGGAACAAAGTACCGAGAATCCAACTCTATGGCAGTAATAGAAGACCTCTCCACAGCCACCATCTATCCCTTTTCCCTAGTACCCAAGAGCACCGTGAGGTAAGACTCCTCTCGAGTGGGTTAGGGGGAAACGGCGACCTTCTCTCTTCTGGCCTCCATCCCCGACTCTTTCTCCTGGGAGCAAAGCGCCGGCGCAAAGCAGTTACCCTCCCTACCTCCCCCTCCTCTCGCTGGGCTCCGGGGCCCAAACTCAGGCCCCAGGCTCCAGCCTCCGAGCCGGTGGAGACACCCGGGTTAGAAACCATAGGGCCGTGGCGGCTGCCTTACCTTTCACGGTCGCGGCCGTCGAAGTAGACGAAATCGCCGCTCTGGACGCACTTGGCGCAGGTCAGCCGCCGGCGGGTGGTGTTGCACAGTGGGCACCGCTCGACTGCCACGTACAGCCCCTCCGCGTCGTCCACGGAGTCTACCAGGTCCCGAGCGACGGGCTGGGGCCCGCAGCCAGGAGCCTCCGGCGCCCGGGATCCCTTCCCACTGGGAGACGCCATGATGGCCTGAGAGCAGAGCCAGTCACGTGGGATTTTGTTTTCAACCAGGTGCATCCTGGGCGAGGAGGAGGGGCCTGGGAGGGGCCTGGGGAGGGGCCGGAAGCGCGGCGGGAGTCCCGCGAGACCCTCGCCCGGCCTCGCCCGGCCTCGCCCACCCCTCGGCCGCCGAGGGCCGAAGGGGCAATGGGTTTTTCTGACTGCTCGGGGGCGGCCGTTTCCGAAGTAGGAATTATGTTTAGAGGAGCAAGTCAGCCCAACAGAATGTCATCTGAGGCTCAATCACGCCCAGGCTACACGTTAACGCCTCCAGCTTGTGCAAGAAATAGTAATACGATGCCCTAAGGATTCTGGGAAAACAGACTGGGAACACAATGAGGGAATTTCTGTCATTCGCTCTGGATGCTTTTAAATTTGGCTAAAACTACCGCAGAGTTGGGTGAGGGAACTGGGTCTTGGAACGAGGTTGAATTTTGGCCCACCCGCCTTCTTAATAGCTGTGTAATTCGGGGCAAATTCCTCACCTCTCTCTGCCTGTGTTCTTAACTGTTAAATGGAGAGAATTTCAGTACCCACCTAAGGATTAATAAGTAAATCCGTTTAATAGTAATCTGATAAGTACTTTACCAATAATAGCTAACCAGTGGAAACAACTGTACTGAACGTGTAAATCAAAGTTGTATCTTTCTGAAAAATAAATTTTAATGTCCAGCATTCCGCCGCTTCTCTGGGCCATATCTTAAAGAATTTGAACTAGGTAGAATTTAACATGGTTAGATGACTCCAAATTTCTTTCTGTGGGGATAAATAGGGTAGGTTGGAGGATTATATCAGAGTAACTAGTGTTTGAATATGCCTGTAAACTACAGAAGAAAAAAAATTAGGCTCATAGGTCAAATGATCAAGACCACTGATTCTCAAGGATTATTTTGGCAGGCTGTAAATTAATGACTGCCCTAAATTCTCTCTCCAGCTAGGGCTTCTCTCCCAAGTTCCATACCCCCAAATTCATAACTGCCTACACTAGGCTTAAAGTAATGTACAGTGACCACCAACAAACTCAGCAATTGGGAAACTGAAATTAAAACTGAACTCAGGAATTCCCTGGCAGTTCAGTGGTTAGGACTCCAAGCTCTCACTGCTGAGGGCCAGTGAGTTTGATCCCTAGTCGGGGAACTAAAATCCCACAAGCCTGCACGGTGCCGCCAAAACAAAAATAAAACAAAAAAACCCTGAACTCTCCCTCCCCACAAATGTCTCCTCATCTTAGTGAAAGACAATCACTGCCCACTTGAGAACAAGGGCCACAACTCCTGTTAGCCCATCCCTCCCTGTTAATCTCCACCTCTCCATCAAATGCGGCTGATTCCACAACCTAATTAGGTCTTGAAGCTGAGCTCTTTGCTCCAGCCTCTTCCTCTTATCTGGTCTATTTTAATACAATTACATAGGATTATAAAAGTACCCCAAAAAAGTGCAAAATCCCTAAACTGTTTTCAAAATAGACCTTATACTAAACCTGAATGGTTCCTGAAAGTTTAAGATTTATTTTTAAGGGAGAGAAATAATTTTCTCTGACCATTTCAAACAAAAGGATGTTTAATTATTTAATTTTTCTTAAGTTTTCAGACTTACAATGTTTCATTTGTATTCTGACAGGATCCTTCACAGGCCCGTACCTAATGTCCAGGATCATCTACTCAATATTTAAAAAGGCAAAAAATAGACAATTTTCTATCCTCTTTTATGCAGTTATTTGAAATTTCTATATATTGCTATATATTTTTAGAGAACACATGTTAATGTACTACATCTTTAACAAGAGCAAAGCATTAAATTTTAATGATGTTACAGTATCATTCTAGCAAGGCCCTAAATCCTTCAAATTCTGAAGTAAGTTTACTTTTTCCATTTTAAAAATAACATACATGAGTCATTTTGAAAAAAAGTTTCTTCATTTCTTAGGCATGGTTACTCATACAGAATCACACTTTAATAACTAAAGTCAAAATGTGCATGGAATATCTATAATCCAGCTGTTTCTGTGCTGGGCTTATGCACATATTCAAACCAACATACTGTGAGATGTTGAATGATATACTCAGGTTTTTTTAAAACCCTTTAGAATAGGATAGATGTTTTCAAATGCTTCATAGATCTCAGAACGTTCTTTGGCACCTATGAAGAAATCCAAGTTTACATAATCTTTAAAAACAATACTAAAATTTTCTTAAGACTAAAACTTCATTGTCATCTCCAGTTACTTTTAATACAATAACATCTCTTTAGGTGTACCTGAGAAGTGACATTTATTCCTGGTAAAGACAAAAGAACTTGGTGACCACAGCTACATTCCCACAAACACATACCCTAGAGCAGAGTTCTCCAGTATCAGTATGTTTTTAGCCTCCTTGGGCATAGTATGAAATATGGAATGTTATCTCTCAGTGTGTCATGAACGTGACCACAGAACATGACCTTCATCAGCACCTGTGGGCACTTAGCTACCAGCAAAAGGAACTTCCTTTGATCTACTCATGTCTAGTCAACATGCTGATTCCCTAATACTAACTGAGACAAACTATTCTAAAGTTTTAAATTTCAGTATATGGGAAGGGATTATTAGAGGGGAAAATTGTACCATTGTTACCCTTAAAGTTAAGTTTCAAGAGCTCTTTAATTATAACTGCTCTAGGAGTTAAAAATGGATAAAAACGTGAATTAGACAGTCCCCACCCTTGAAAGAGATTATCAGTCAGCCCTACTCATATCTCTCACCACCAACAACCACTACTAACTTTCCCCTTTCAAAGCTATGCAGGCACCTTATGCTAAGGGTTAAGGACCGGTGGTATTTATGTTTATGTGGAACTGTCAGCTAATCGGGAAACTATTATCTGATATTATTGGGCAGGAGGCAAGGAGATTAATGAAAATATAAAAACTGTTAGCATGAAGAAAAATGGAAGTAGTTTAAGTTGGTAAAGACTCGTTCTTGAGAACTATAAACTTAACAAGGAGGAAGGCTCAGTAAGACAGCAGGAATAACCTGTGAGAAGTGGTTATCTGGTTTAAGGATGGGACTAGTGAGAGGGAATTACCAAAACGAGGATCACCAGATTTGAGAAGCAGGTAGAAATCAGGATTCAGAATCCAGGATGAGCTATAATAATTTTAAAAAATGGAAAATAGCAAGTGTTGGCAAAGAGACTGAGAAATTGGAACCCTCATACATTGCTGGTGGGAACTTAAAATGGTTCAGCTACTATGGAAAACAGTTTGGCAATTCCTCAAAAATGTTAAAATAAGAATTACCATGTGACCCAGCAATTTCACTCCTGAGTATCTGGGTATATACCCACCCCAGACTGAAAACAAGTACTCAAACAAATAATAGGCATGTAGACGCATATTCATTGCTGCACTATTCATAATAGCCCCAAAGTGGAAACAACCCAGTGTCTACCAACAGATGAATGTATAAACAAATTGTGGTAGATACATACAATGTAATATTATACTGCCATAAAAAGGAATCAAGCACTGATACATACTGCAATTGGATGAACCTCAAAAACATGCTAAGTGAAAGAAGCCAGACATGAAAGGTCACATATTGTATGATTCCATTTATATGAAGTCTCCAAAATAGGTAAATTCACAGAGACAGAATGAAGACTGGTGATTGCCAGGGGCTAGGGTGAGGGAGAAATGGGGAAAAACTGCCTAATGATATGGGACTTTATTTTGGAGTAATGGAAACATTTTGGCACTAGAGGCAGTGGTTGCACAACATTCTGAATGAACTAGATGCCCCTCAATTGTTCATTTTAAAACGGTTAAATTTGTGCTATTTGAATTTCACCTCAATAAATTAAAAAAAATTTAAGAATCAAAAATGAAGTACTTATAAGCCTAAAACCGGGGGGTGGGATAGGTAAGGGCAAAAAGTTACTTATTCATTGCCAAAGAATTTACTCTCTGAGTCTCCACCCTCAAAGATGTGGGGTGGGAAGGAAGGTGAATTATTGACATGGTTAACAGAAACTCTGTACCTCTGAGGTAGGAAAAATCCCTTGAGTCTCAGCAAATTTTAATTATAGCACTAAAATTTTAGTTTCTAAAGAGATTGGTTTTGTAGAAACCAAAAAGTGAGTTGGGGAAGCAGTTAAGTAAAACACTACTATAAAAAGACTCTGCCTCTGGTTTGATGGACTTCTTCAGCTTCTGGATACATTTGAACAGAACAACTTTAATTGGGAGACAGTGAAGTATAATAGGTATAGCAAACACACACACATTCACCCAATGCCCCCCTCCCCTAAACTAAGGTTCTTTTTATATTTAATTGAGTAACAGAGTATCTAGGTCCAGCATTTTGGGTAACCATGTACTCCGGGATTTCTTCGTAACACTTAAAAAAAAATCACACCTAAGAGCATTACATTCAAGCCCAAAAGAGTATAGCGTTCTGGCATCCCCTAGAGAGTAGAAAACACCCATCACCCAAGACGGAATGGACGTTGAGAGTGATCATTATTTTATATCATAGAAAAACAACTTTAGACACAAAAGGGCTTTAGGGAAATTATCTAGTACAATTTTTTTATTTCCTGTGTGGGAAAACGACGCCCAAGTAGTTGAAGTTCCCCTGAGTATCAGCTGTGAGGGAAGACCTCATGTATCCAGTGTTCCTTCCTTTACACCAAAAGTCATCAAATAAACATTGCCAGGAATTGTAAATCCCAATGAGGGGATTTGGTCAATTTAGTGAAATATTTCCTCACTACAGTATTGGCATAAAGATTTTGAGGAAACCTAAATTGTCCCCATAGTCCTATTAATAATCAATGTATAATCAAACATCCCAATTTGTAGCACCAGACTCCGATTATATATATGACCCTTGTCTTTTAAGCAAAACCTACCAGTCCTTTCCTTCAAGTAATGATGACCACCACTTTGGGGGATAAACACCATTCCTAACTGTGGCAAATGAGGTAGAAATTCTGTGGCTGGTGCATTGGAGAAAGGACTGGCTTGAGATCAAACCATATGGGCTCAAATGCAAGGTCTACAACTAACTAGGTTTGAAATCACAGGCAGATTGTTTAACTTCTGAGTTTCCATTTCCTTACCTATAAATAAGGACAACAGCCTTCTCACAGGGTTACTATAAGGGTTACATGAGCAAGTTTTTGCAAAAAGTCCTTTGCAAACCATAACATTTAACAAGATCTAAGCCATTTTTATTGTCCTAGAAGAATGTACTTCAGGATTAGGGATGCTGGGATGGCTGGCCCATGTACACATGGCTTATCATTTGGTTCTGTGAGAACCAGTATCACGTAATTTGTCTCCTCCACCAGGGCAGGATTTTTGCCAGATGAGGGGTATGTTATATTTGCTTTGGCATCCTCAGCACCTAAAACAGTAATATGTACCTGGCAGGCACCCAAAGTTTCTTAAATATCTATCACCTGTCGATAAGGTTTGTAAGCTCATCCCTACCCCTTAGCCAGCCCAAATATCACTTTCCAATACTACTTGGATTTTACAATACTATTCTTATACCAAGTCACAACTACACATCTTATTTTTCCAAGTGACAGCATACGCGTGTGCACGAAAGTGAAAATCTTACAAATTGCAAAAAAACCCAGCATTTAATCACTCAAGGTATACATTTTACAGTATATACTAAGTCACTATTAGTGGTGGATTCCCAGTAATGATTGCCGGGGATAACCTGTTCTGTCTCTGGCCCACTCACTATTAAGTCTTGCCATTTGTATGCTGCCCTCTGATGTACTCATTTCCAAGAACCACTGACATCTAACTGATTGAGAGTGACCCTTGGTAACAAAGACCCAGCTTCTTCGTCCTTTATGCTGGAAGGAAATAAGTGCGTGAAGTATTTTTCTAAAGCCTCTTTAAACTTCATAAACCTATCATCTGGGCAAGGCATGAGAGCAAAATTTCATCTTTTTGAATGCTAGGGAAAAAAGAAGAGTGGGAGGTAATAACAGCTAACGTTTACACCATGTTTACTGTACGCCAGGCCTTGTTCTTCTGCCTCCTCATAACACTTAGCAGGTAGTTTCTATGGGCACCCGACTTTTACATATGTGGAAATCAAGGTGGAGAACAAACTCACCCAAGGTCAACACAGCCAATAAATGGTAAAGCTTGGATTCAAACTAGACAATTGGCTTCCAGAGCTCAGCCTCTTAGCCAACACACCTGCTGCCTCTCACCACTAAGAGAGTATTTATCATTCCTTAGCTGACAAGGATTAGGAGGAAGGTGCCCAAAAGACCACACAGGTGTTTTCACAGATATCTAAAGAGCCGGGGGACAGGGTGAGTACGAGAAGATGGTGGGCTCTGAGGCCAGGCATGTGCAGCACGTATAGCTGTTTGACATTGTTAAGGTTACTTGATCTCTCCATTGTCCTCATTTTACAGGTGAGGAGACTGAGATATTAAGTACAGCCTCACAGAGTTAACCAGAACCCACATAAAAGCCCTTACTTAGGGCTTCCCTGGTGGCACAGTGGTTGAGAATCTGCCTGCCAATGCAGGGGACGCAGGTTCGAGCTCTGGGCTGGGAAGATCCCACATGCCGTGGAGCAACTGGGCCCGTGAGCCACAACTACTGAGCCTGAGCGTCTGGAGCCTGTTCTCCACAACAACAGAGGCCGCGATAGTGAGAGGCCTGCGCACCGCGATGAAGAGTGGCCCCCGCTCGCCCCAACTAGAGAAATCCCTCGCACAGAAACGAAGACCCAACACAGCCAAAAATAAATAAATTAATTAATTTTTAAAAAAAAGCCCTTACTTATAGTGCCTGGCACATGAGTGCCCAACATATCTTAACTCTATTACGTCTCATCTTAGAAGTGAAAGTTGACGTATTTGCTGTTCATTGTATATTGTTGCAGCAGATCCTAGCTATACTATTCATTTTACCATGGTTTGAGAAAAAGCATTGGTCCTAAATGTCACATTAGCCATAGAAAAGCACCACAGACCTGGAAAAGCAGTGTTAAGCTTGACCCAGGTTCCTTCGCTGTTTGCTGTCTGGGACCATGACAAAGTAGGATAGTAGAGCCTCAGCTCACTTAACCATTCATTCAGATGTAGCCTTAGACATGGTGGCTGCAGCTTTGGCACCTCAAGGGAACAAGACAATTTTACAAGGATAAATTATTTTCAAAGACCCTGCAAACGGCATGTGATACAAAAGTTTCAAATTGCCACCCATTTGTTCTATGTGCATTGGTGTTCTACAGCTTCTACCTAGGGGGGAGCTGGGATCCACTATTTAATACAGTGAAATTCAAAGTGTGTGTGTAATTTCAATACTCTAACACTTTCTAGGCAAAAGTTACTTACCCTTGTTGGGACCTTGATTTTAAAACAGCTCTGCAGAGTCTTGCCATGTTGGACTAGACCATGGGAGCCTCTAGGACTCCACTGGATGCTCTACACGACCATCCCCAGCTGAAGTTCTAGAGTCAAGGCTAAAAGGAGGCCTCTTTGGTCCCTTTCCCCAGGTGTACACCCAAAATTGGGTCCTTGAGTTTTTAACCCCCTTGCAGGTGAAAAGAGTCTAGGTAACTAAGGATAAGGAATAAGGAGCATTGGTCTCTAGGTTTGGAGCAAAAGCAACCTAAGCCATGTTGTTCTAGGTAAAGTACTTTAAGACAATATGGCATAAACAGGGAAAAAAAATCTCAGTAGATGGTAATTATTCATATTTCAGTAGTAAGACATTGGCTAGCTTTTACTTCACAATACATATAAGCAGAAATTTGGATTTCAATTAATACATCTCTTTCCACCTCTCTACAAAAGTGATGATCTATGTCTTACAAGAGTGAAGAAATTTAGCTTTGCCTGTTCTTTGGGCTGAACGCATTAACAAATTTTAAGAGAAGTATACTGTATGGTCTTCAGGACTGTGTGTTGACAATCCTTTACTTTTGTGATTTGAAACTTCTAGCAAATGTGCACATGGAAGTTTTTTTTTTTTCCTTTTAATTTGGGGTAAGAAAGTTGGTCTGAATTAAGGATATTTAAAGAAACTTGTTCTGGTGTACCTGTAATAGGAACTTAGCCTGTACTTGGCAATTTGCACTTTTAATAAGACAGTTCATAATAATACATAGCACATAGATGAAAGCATCCTTCCAAAGGTCTTGAAGTTTATTCCCTTGAGTAGGGCCTATATTTGCCTCCAATATCTATTCTATTCCATTTACTTTGCAGACTTCTTCCCCTTCCTTCAGAACGTATAGAGGGAAACTTTATGTCAGTCACTAGGAGGTCTTAATTATTCCAGACACTATATTGGTGGCATCTGAGGAATTGCAGCTTTGCTGTATTCAAAAGGCTCTTGAATTCTGAACAGGCTTTCCCCACTTTGAAGATACATTAGTTATTTTTTAGAGAAAAGAAAACTATAAAACTTACTGAGCGTTCTAAAAGAAGACTTAACAACAGATACTCCATGCTTTTGGATGCTGAGTGATAGAAAGTTTCTCAAATTAATTCAGCTAATGCAGAAATCTCAATTGGTTTTAGATGGGGCAAGATGTTATAAAATTTTAAAGTTTATTTGGAAGAATAAATATTTGAGAGGAGCTAATAAAAGAGAAGTAAACTGGGGATATAAAGAGGGGAATAAAGAGGGGAAACTGGCCCTATCAGATATAGAGACCACTAGAATTAAAGCACATTTATAACCACAATATAGTATAAATATAATAGGATTATCATAGCATATTTCTGGAGCAAAGGCAGGACTGGAGAACAGACCCATAGATAAAAATTAAGGTCAAAAGGAGTCATCACAAATTAATAATGAGGAGAACATGTAGTTTTAAGATGTCTAGCTAGCTGTTTGGGGGTGGGGTATAATCAATTTGGCTCGTGCCATATAAACTTGGTATTCATCCTGGTACAGGAGACTAAAATGTGGAAAAAGTCAGACAAAATAAGGCAACAATAGTAAACTTCAGTAGAATGGTATGGAAAAGAGTCTCAACCATTTACTTCAAGAATTTTAAAAACCTTCTTTATGTAAAAATAAGTCACCTGGAAAAAGTCGCAAATAAAGTAATTACTTTCGATGTTATGGTGAACTCATACAAATCCTTAGTAAAAATAAAAACAAAAATAAACAAATGGGACCTAAGTAAACTTAAAAGCTTCTGCACATCAAAGGAAACCATAAACAAAACAAAAAGACAACCCACAGAATGGGAGAAAATATTGCGAACAAAGCGACCGACAAGGGATTAATCTCCAAAATATACAAACAGCTCATGCAGCTCTATGTCAAAAAAAACAAACAACCCAAACAAAAAATGGGCAGAAGATCTAAACAGACATTTCTCCAAAGAAGACATACAGATGGCCAAAAGCACATAAAAAGATGCTCAACATCACTAATTATCGGAGAAATGCAAATCAAAACTACAATGAAGTATCACCTCACACCGGTCAGAATGGCCATCATCAAAGTCTACAAACAATAAATGCTGGAGAGGGTGTGGAGACAAGGGAGCCCTCATACACTGTTGGTGGGAATGTAAATTGGTACAACCACTATGGAGAACAGTATGGAGGTTCCTTAAACTAAAAATAGAACTAAAATGATCCAGCAATCCTACTCCTGGGCATATATCCAGAGAAAACCATAATTAAAAAAGATAATGTACCCCACAATGTTCACTGCAGCACTGTTTACAATAGCCAAGACATGGAAGCAACCTAAATGTCCATCGACAGATGAATGGATAAAGATGATGTAGTACATAAATACAATGGAATATTACTCAGCCGTAAAAAGAATGAAATAATGCCATTTGAAGCAACATGGATGGACCTAGAGATTATCATACTAAGTGAAGTAAGTCAGACAGAAAAGGACAAATATCATATGATAACACTCAAATGTAGAATCTAATTTTACAAAAATGATACAAATGAACTTATTTACAAAACAGAAACAGACTTACAGATATCAAACTTATGGGTACCAAAGGGGAAACGTGGGGGGTAGGGATAAATCAGGAGCTTGGGATGAACATATGCACATTACTATACATAAGATAGATAACCAACAAGGACCTACGGTATAGCACAAGGAACTCTACTCAATATTCTGTGATATCCTATATGAGAAAAGAATCTGAAAAAGAATGAATATATGTATATGTATATAACTGAATCACTTTGCTGTACACCTGAAACTAACACAACATTGTAAATCAACTATACTCCAATAAAATTTGTAAAAATTTAAAAATTAAAACAATAAAGAAATTTAAAAAAAAATAAGTAGACAAGAAAGGAATAAGTTATGTACATACTATTTACAAAAGCTAAAATGCTATTTACAGGATATGTTGAAAAGTGATCAATTTCTAGTTCTGAGTACCAGTGAGGTTAAAGCAGTGAGATCACTTTCACTTATATAGTTAAAGTTTTCTTTTGTACATTTTTGTTTTGAATGCTGATGAGGTTCGTAAAAGATACTTAAGAGACATTGCTGGTAGGAATGTAAATATGATACAGGAGAACTGTATTGTATTGATATAACCCTTTTTAAAACAATTTAGTAATTTGTACTAAGAACCTTAAAAATGGTCCAATCCTTAAATAAAAGTTCCATTTCTGAGCATTTACACTAATAAAATGATCCCACACATAAAAACAGCCAAAGTTTTGTGTCATTTATAAGCAGCAAAGAAAGAACATATAAACACCTGACAATGGGAGAATAAGTTTGATGCAACATGTTAGAATGGAGGTCGGGAAACTTGGGTCTGCTGGACAAACCTAGTATGCTGCCTGATTTTTGTATAGCCTGTGAGCTAAGAGTGATTTTTATATTTTAAATGGTTGGGGGAAAAAAAAAAAGAAGAAGAGGAAGAAAATTACTTGATATATGTAAATTAAACGAATTACATTAAAATCACACCTCAGAGCCTTTTCCTTTATGTGATGTCTACGGCTACTTTCACAATAAAATGACAGGGTTCAGTTGTTGTGACAGAGACTCTACCGCCCACAAAACCTAAAACATTTTGTATTTAGCCCTTTGCAGAAAAAGATTTGTTGACCCTTCTGTTGGAACACTGTTCAGCCGTTAAAAGCCTTCATTAAGAGTTTGTAACAATGAGTTAAGCTACATATGTTATAATGTTAAAAGGCAGGATGTAAAGATGAATATGCATATCAAAGTGACATAAAAACATGGAAAAAAGTTATACTGTTTGACTATTGGGACCAATGGATGATGCTATCTTTCTTTCTACTTTTCATTTTTTTTCCAGGTATTCTAAAACACCAAGAATTGCTCTATAATAGTGAACAAAGCTATTTAAAAGGTAAAGCAAAGCACACACATAGCTATTGAATTTTATGAAAGTCAGAATCTTAGAACTTACCTGTCAACACAACTTTTCCAGATACAAAGATAAGCAACACAATTCGTGGTTTTACCATTCTGTAAATAAGGCCAGGGAACAGTTCAGGTTCATAACTGTTAAGATATAAAAGAAAAAAGTTAAAAATAGCACTATTCAACTACTTTCTCATAATATTCGAGACCCAGTACCCAAAAGCAGTTTTCAAAAGCTGTTTTACCATAAAACCTTTTGACCATCTTGATAAAAGCAGTCTTGAGTGTCCTGGGTAATTTCTGTGGCAGTCAAAAATGGAATTCATTTTTGGTCATAATATTTTTCCAAGTGAAAGTCATTTCACTTGGAAATGAAATTAAAATTAGAAATTAAGCTATAGATCAAGGTAACTTAGGACATCAGATCTAATATTTTAAGATCTTGTTAGTTAAATGTTCTCCATCTGTCAAAAAAAGTCTATCAATAAAAATACATAACACATTTTCCAAATTTTCCAAGTTCCACAATAATGAGCACATTTTGTATGTATTTATAAACTGCTAAAGTTAACACTTTTAGTGGATAGAACCTAAAAAAATTTCTAGACCACTGTAACTTGTCTTTGGACAGATGCTGTATAAAGAAAGAAAACTAAACCATCCCAAGTTTTAAAAATTCAGGATTTGTTCCTATACATAGTAACTCACTCATATTTACTACTAAATGTAAGCTGGTTTCTCTGAGGAACAAAGGATGATTGGGCTAAGAACTGCTTGCCCCACACTCCACCACAGAGAAGAGGAGAGATTCCTAGAAAGGCCTGAGGAGCTTACAAAAAAGAAGTCAGTAGTTAAGAAGAAGTTGATGAAATAAAACTATTCTCAAAACAATGGCTAATGGAGATACAAGAAAATGAAGAAATCTGAGAAATGGAGCACTATATATAATACACCAAATTTTTGCACTCAAAGGGTGAATCCAGGTCACATAGAAAGACTCCATTCCATTCTGCAATGAACAAGACCCATACCACAGCAGATGTGAAACTTCTTATTGGCACCAGCAAGATGTGTCACAGTGGTGAGGCTACCTATCTGAAGTATGTGGAGGTCATTATGGGTGGACATGTCTTCCTGGGACATCACTCTGTCTTACTGCAGAAAGCCTGTCAGGACTTCTACCCACGAACCACTTCTGGACACTGGGGACACAATGATAGTAGCTGGAGCCCTGGAAAACTTCTATGGGAACTACAAGGTTCGAGGGAAGAAAGTGAAGTCTGGGGCACAGAAGAAATGTTTCCATCTAATCTTCCAGCCAAATCTTATGACACTAAAAGGGAAAAGAGAAAATAAAAGTCTTTGGTATGTAAATACCTGTAAACTTCCCTAGACTGGGAAAGGAAACAGACATCTAGGTCCAAGAAGCACAGAGACTTCCAAACAGGATCAACCCAAAGAGGACCACACCAAGACACACTGTAATTAAAATGGCAAGAATTGGGACTTCCCTGGTGGTCCAGTGGTTAAGAATCTGCCTTCCAGTGCAGGGGATGTGGGTTTAATCCCTGGCCAGGGAACTAAGATTTCACATGCCATGGGGCAACTAAGCCCACGCACTGCAACTAGAGAGCCCCTGTGCCGCAACTACTGTGCCCACGCGCTGCAACTACTGAGCCCACGCACTCTGGAGCCCACACACCACAACTACAGAGAAGCCCACGCACCACAACAAAAGATCCCACATGCTGCAATGAAGATCCTGTGTGCTGCAACTAAGACCTGATGCAGCAAAATGAATAAATAAATAAATATTTTTTAAAATGGCAAAAATTAAAGATAGAGAATATTAAAAGCAGCAAGGGAATTACATAGAAGGGAACTCCAATAAGGCTATCACAGTTGACTTTTCAGCAGAAACTCTGCAGGCCAGAAGGGAGCTGCACAATGTATTTAAAATGATTAAAGGGAAAAAGCTACAACCAAGAATACTCTACCCAGCAAGGCTGTCATTCAGATTTGATGGAGAGAGCAAAAGTTTTACAAACAAGCAAAAGCTAAGAGATGAGTACCACCAACCCAGCTTTACAAGAAATGTTAAAGGAACTGCTCTAAGTGAAAAAGAAAAGGTCACAACTAGAAATGTGAACATTACAAAAGGAAAAAGCCCCTGGTAAAGGCAAATATACAGTAAAGGTAGTAAACTAATCATGTACAAAGCTAGCAGGAAGGTTAAAAGACAAAAGTAGTAAAATCATCTATATCCACAACAAGTAGTTAAGGAATTCACAAAAGAAAAAGATGTAAAATACGATGTCAAAACCAGTAATCATGGAGGGGGAGGGGAGTAAAAATTCAGGGTTGTTAAAATCCATTTGAACTTAAGAGATCAACAACCTAAAATAATTACGTGTGTGTGTGTATTGCTATATATAAACTTCATGGTAACCACAAACCAAAAATCTATAATATCAATAGATACACACAAAAAAGAGAAAGGAATCCAAACATAACACTAAGGATAGTTATCAAATCACAAGAGAACAAAAGGAAGGAGGAACAGAAAAGACCTACAAAAACAACCCCAAAGCAATTAACAAAATGGCAATAAGAGCATACTTACCAATAATTACTTTATGGGACCTAATGAAACTTAAAAGCTTTTGCACAGCAAAGAAAACCATAAACAAGGCAAAAAGACAACCCTCAGAATGGGAGAAAATATTTGCAAATGAAGCAACTGACAAAGGATTAATCTCCAAAATATATAAGCAGCTCATGCAGCTCAATATCAAAAAAACAACCCAATCCAAAAATGGGCAGAAGACCTAAATAGACATTTCTCCAAAGAAGATATACAGATTGCCAACAAACACATGAAAGGATGCTCAACATCACTAATCATTAGAGAAATGCAAATCAAAACTACAATGAGGTATCACCTCACACCTGTCAGAATGGCCATCATCAAAAAATCTACAAACAATAAATGCTGGAGAGGGTGTGGAGAAAAGGGAACACTCTTGCACTGTTGGTGGGAATGTAAATTGATACAGCCACTATGGAGAACAGTATGGAGGTTCCTTAAAAAACTAAAAATAGAACTACCATATGACCCAGCAATCCCACTACTGGGCATATACCCTGAGAAAACCATAATTCAAAAAGAGTCATGCACCACAATGTTCATTGCAGCTCTATTTACAATAGCCAGGACATGGAAGCAACCTAAGTGTCCAGGAACAGATGAATGGATAAAGAAGATGTGGCACATATATACAATGGAATATTATTCAGCCATAAAAAGAAATGAGATTGAGTTATTTGTAGTGAGGTGGATGGACCTAGAGTCTGTCATACAGAGTGTAGTAAGTCAGAAAGAGAAAAACAAATACCGTATGGTAACACATATATATGGAATCTAAAAAAAAAAAAAAAAAGGTTCTGAAGAACCTAGGGGCAGGACAGGAATAAAGATGCAGATATAGAGAATGGACTTGAGGACATGGGGAGGGGGAAGGGTAAGCTGGGACAAAGTGAGAGAGTGGCATGGACATATATACACTACCAATTGTAAAACAGATAGCTAGTGGGAAGCAGCCGCATAGCACAGGGAGATCAGCTCAGTGCTTTGTGACCACCTAGAGGAGTGGGATAGGGAGGGTGGGAGGGAGATGCAAGAGGGAGGAGCTATGGGGATATATGTATATGTATGGCTGATTCACTTTGTTTTAAAGCAGAAACTAACACACCATTGTAGAGCAATCATACTCCAATAAAGATGTTAAAAATAATAATAATAATAATACTTTAAATGTAAATGGACTAAATGCTCCAATCAAAAGACACAGAAGGGCTTCCCTCGTGGCGCAGTGGTTGAGAATCTGCCTGCTAATGCAGGGGACACGGGTTCGAGCCCTGGCCTGGGAGGATCCCACGTGCCGCGGAGCAGCTGGGCCCGTGAGCCGCAATTACTGAGCCTGCGTGTCTGGAGCCTGTGCTCCGCAGCGAGAGGGTCTGCGATAGTGAGAGGCCCGCGCGCCGCGGTGAAGAGTGGCCCCCGCTTGCCGCAGCTACAGAGGGCCCTCGCACAGAGGCGGAGACCCAACACAGCCAAAAATAAATAAATAAAAATAAATTAAAAAAAAAAAGACACAGAATTGCTGGACTTCCCTGGTGGTGCAGTGGTTAAGAATCCACCTGCCAATGCAGGGGACACAGGTTCAAGCCCTGGTCTGGTAAGATCCCACATGCCACAGAGCGACTAAGCCGGTGTACCACAACTACTGAGCCTGTTCTCTAGAGCCCATGAGCCACAACTACTGAGCCCGCGTGCCACAACTACTGAAACCCACGCACCTAGAGCCCGTGCTCTGCAACAAGAGAAGCCACTGCAATGAGAAGCCTGCACACCCCAACAAAGGGTAGCCCCCACTCGCCACAACTAGAGAAAGCCCACGGGCAGCAACAAAGACCCAACACAGCCAAAAATAAAATAATAAATAAAATAAATAAATTTATTTTAAAAAAAAGACACAGAGTTGCTAAATGGATACAAAGACAAGACTTGTATATATGCTGCCTACAAAAGACTCACTTCAGATCTAGAGACACATACAGACTGAAAGTGAGGGATGGAAAAAGATATTCTATACAAATGGAAATCAAAAGAAAGCTAGGGTAGCAATTGTTATATCATACAAAATAGACTTTAACACAAAGACTGTTACAAGAGACAAAGAAGGGCATTACATAATGATCAAGGGATCAATCCAAGAAAAAGATATAACAACTGTAAATATATATGCACCCAACATAGGATCACCTAAATACATAAAGCAAATACTAACAGACAAAAAGGGAGAAATCAACAGTAACACAATAACAGTAAGGGACTTCAACACCCCACTTACATCAATAGGCAGATCATCAAGACAGAAAATCAATAAGGAAACGCTGGCCTTAAATGACCCATTAGATCACATGGACTTAATAGATATATATAGAACATTCCATCCAAAAGCAGAATACACATTATTTTCAAGTGGACATGGAACATTCTCCAGGATAGGTTACATGCTAGGCCACAAAACAAACCTTGGTAAATTTTTAAAAATTGAAATCATATCAAACATCTTTTCTGACCACAATGCTATCAGACCAGAAATTACAAGGAAAAAACTGCCAAAAACACAAACGTGTGGAGGCTAAACAACATGCTACTAATCAACCAATGGATCACTGAATCAAATGGATCAAAGAAGAAATTTTTAAAAAATACCTAAAGATAAATAAAAACACAATGATCCAAAATCTATAGGATGCAGCAAAAGCAGTTCTAAGAGGGAAGTTTATAGCAATACAAGCCTACCTCAGGAAACAAGAAAAATCTCGAAACAACCTAACCTCACACCTAAAGGAACTAGAAAAAGAACAAATAAAACCCAAAGTTAGAAAATTCCCTGGTGGTCCAGTGGTTAGGAATCCATGCTTTCACTGCCAAGGGCCCAGGTTCAATCCCTGGTCAGAGAACTGAGATCCCACAAGCCATGCAGCACAGCCAAAAAACAAAACAAAAAACAAAAATACCCCCAAAACAAAAAATACAAAAAAAAAAACACCCCCAAAAGCAAAAAAATCCCCAACAAACAAACAAAAAACCCAAAGTTAGTAGAAGAAAGGAAATCATAAAGATCAGAGCAGATATAAATGAAATAGAGAGTAAAGAAACAGTAGAAAAGATCAATGAAACTAAGAGCTAGTTCTTTGAAAGGTTAAACAAAATTGATAAACCTTTAGTCAGACTCATCAAGAAAAAAAGAGAGGGTGCCCATATCGATAAAATCAGAAATGAAAAAGAAGTTACAACTGACACCATAGAAATACAAAGGATCATAAGAGATTACTATGAACAACTATATGCAAATAAAATGGACAACCTAGAAGAAATGGACAAATGGACAAATTCCTAGAAATGTACAGTCTCAAGACTGAATCTAGAAAACATGAACAGATGCATTACCAGTAATGAAATTGAATCTGTCATTAAAAAAACTCCCAAAAAACAAAAGTCCAGGACCAGATGGCTTCACAGGTGAATACTACCAAACATTTAGAGAAGAGTTAACACCTATCCTTTTCAAACTATTACAAAAAACTGCAGAGGAAGGAACACTTTCAAACTCATTCTACAAGACCAGCAACACCCTGATGCTAAAACCAGACAAAGATATCATACACATACACACACACACACACTACAGAAAAATATCACTGACGAATATGGATGCAAAAATCTTCAACAAAACATTAGCAAACCAAATTCAACATACATTAACAGGATAATAATACACCATGATCAAGTGGGATTTATTCCAGAATGCAAGGATGGTTCATTGTCTGCTAATCAATCAATGTGATAACCACATTAAAGAATGAAAGAATAAAAGAATAAAAATCATATGATTATCTCAATTATGCAGAAAAAGCTTTTGACAAAATTCAATATCCATTAATGATAGAAACTCTCCACAAAGTGGGTAGAGAGGGAACATACCTTAACATAATATGTTAACAATGTATGATAAGCTCACATCTAACATCACATTCAACGATGAAAAGCTGAAAGCATTTCCTCTAAGATCAGGAACAAGACAAGACAAGGATGCCCCTTCTCGCCACTTTTATTCAACATAGTATTAGAAGTTCTAGCCACAGTAATCAGATAAGAAAAATAAATAAAAGGAATCCAAATTGGAAAGGAAGAAGTAAAACTGTCACTGTTTGCAGATGACATGATACTATACATAGAAAATCCTCAAGCCACCACCAAAAACTACTGGAGCTCATCAATGAATTCAGTAAAGTTTCAGGATGCAAAATTAACATACAGAAATTTGTTGCATTTCTATACACTAACAATGAACTATTAGAAAGAGAAATTAAGAAAACGATCCCATTTACCATTGCATCAAAAAGAATAAAATATTGGGATTTCCCTGGCTGTCCAGTGGTTAAGGCCCCATGCTTCCAATGCAGGGGGCGTGGGTTCGATCCCTGGTTGGGGAACTAAGATCCCACATGCCATGTGGTGTGGGGAAAAAAAAAAAAAGAATAAAATACCTAAGAATAAATCTAATAAAGGAGGTAAAAGGCCTGTAGTTGGAAAACTATAAGACACTGATGAAAGAAATTGAAGATGACACAAACAGATGGAATGATATCTTGTGTTCTTGGATTGGAAGAATTAGTATTGTTAAAATGACCATACCACTGAAAGAAATCTACAGATTCAATGCAATCTCTATCAAAATACCAATGGCATTATTTCACAGAACTAGAACAAATAATTCTAAAATTTATTTGGAAACACACAAGACCCCGAATAGCCAAAGCAATCTTGAGAAAGAAGAACAGAGTTGGAGTTATCACACTGTCTTCAGACTATACTGCAAAGCTACAGTCCTCAAAACAGTATGGTAGGGCTTCCCTGGTGGCGCAGTGGTTGAGAATCTGCCTGCCAATGCAGGGGACATGGGTTCGAGCCCTGGTCTGGGAAGATCCCACATGCCACGGAGCAACTAGGCCCGTGAGCCACAACTACTGAGCCTGCGCGTCTAGAGCCTGTGCTCCGCAACAAGAGAGGCCACGATAGTGAGAGGCCAGCGCACCGTGATGAAGAGTGGCCCCCGCTTGCCGCAACTAGAGAAAGCCCTCGCACAGAAACAAAGACCCAACACAGCCAAAAAAATAATAAATAAATAAATTTTTAAAAAAAACAGTATGGTACTGGCACAAAAACAGAAATATAGATTAATGGAACAGGATAGAAAGCCCAGAAATAAACCCATGCACTTATGGTCAGTTAATCTACAACAAAGGAGGCAAGAATATACAATGGGGAAAAGACTGTCTCTTCAACAAGTTGTGCCGGGAAAACAGAAAGCTACATGTAAAGAATGAAATTAGAACGTTCTCTAACACTATATACAAAAATAAACTCAAAGTGGATTAAAGATCTAAATGTAAGACTGGAAACTGTAAAACTCCAGAAGAAAACATAAGCGGAACACTCTGAGATAAATTATAGCAATATTTATTTTGGATCTGTCTCCTAAGACGAAGGAAACAAAAGCAGAAATAAATGGGACCTAATTAAACTTAAAAGTTTTTGCACAGCAAAGGTAACCATTGACAAAACAAAAAGACAACCTACTGAATGGGAGAAAATATTTGCAAATGATATGACTGATAAGGGGTTAATGTCCAAAATATATAAACAGCTCATACAACTCAATATCAAAAAACAAACAACCCAGTTAAAAAATGTACAGAAGACCTGAATAGAAATTTTTCCAAAGACGACATGCAGATGGCCAACCAGCACATGAAAAGATGCTCAACATCGCTAATCGTCAGAGAAATGCAAATCGAAACTACAATGAGATTATCACCTCACACTTACCAAAATGGCTATCATCCAAAAGTCTATAAATAACAAATGTTGGTGAGGTTGTGGTGAAAAGGGGACCCTTGTACACTGTTGGTGGGAATGGAAATTGGTGCAGCCACTGTGGAAAACAATATGAAAGATCCTCAAAAAAACTAAAAATAGAACTACCATATAATTCGGCAATTCCACTCCTGGATATACATCCAAAGAAGATGAAAACATTAACTGAAAAAGATATATGCACCCCAAAGTTCACAGCAGCATTATTTACAATAGCCAAGATATGAAAGCAACCTAAGTGTCCCTCAACAGATGAATGGATAAAGAAGATGTGATATATGTACACAGCAGAATACTACTCAGCCATAAAAAAGAATGAAATTTTGCCATTTGCAACAACATGGATGGACTTGGAGGGTATTATGCTAAGTGAAATAAGTCCGAGAAAGACATATACTGTATGATAACACATATGTGGAATCTAAAAAATACAACAAACTAGTGAATATAACAAAAAAGAAACAGAATCACAGATTCAAAGAACAAACTATTGGTTACCAGTGGGGAGAGAGAAGGGGTGAGGGGCAAAATAGAGGCAGGGGATTAAGAGGTACAAACTACTATGTATAAAAGAAATAAGCTACAGGGATATATTACACAGTACAGGGAATATAGCCAAAATTTTATAGGAACATTAAATGTATAATCTATAAAAATTTTGAATCACTATGTTGTACACCTGAAACATATAATATTGTAAATCAACTATACCTCAATAAAAAATAAATACATACATACATTAAGAAAAAATCTTTGGTATGTAAATCATGGTGAACTGCTTTTGGCTTTCAGAACCATGGTTTTAAGGTACCAGCATGATGAACTCTCAATCAGAGATTTACTTCATTTTATTTACTCTCTAGCTCATTTCAAAAGAAGGTTGAGGCAGAAAAAAAAAAGAGGTTTTGGTTAGAGATGCAGAACATTTCATGAAGATCAAGAACAACAAACAGCTGCCAATCTCTTGGGCCAACCCAACTGTTCAAGTCTCAGTTTAAATGTCATTTCCCTTAAGAAGTCTTCCTTGACCTTAACACCCCCCCCATTACATTAATTATCCTGATTGATGGTGCCAAAACACGCCAAGGGGTGTTCACCTTCATAGTTACACCTTCATAGTTACATTTCATTATTGTCTTTGGTTTCTGTTTTCCCTTTTAGACTGTGGTTCCGTAAGGGCAAGTGACCATGGCTGTACTGACTGTCACTGTCACCATAGCATCTGCTACACAGATTTTACTCATTTAAGAAATATTTAAGATATCTTTCATTTAAAAATTGAATGGAAGGGAGAAAAATGCTCAAGGAAAACAAAATAATTATGGCATCGAAAGATTGATGGAGAAGGTGCCCAGAAACAAGGGAGACATTCGTATTATCGGATGCTGATATAGATATTTATAGAATCAGGGGAATTAAATGAACTTGAGGTTTTAACATAAGGCAAACTTGACCTGATAATTGTAAGTGATACGTTGCCATGGTTCCCCACAGGGCTACAGGCAATTAAAGAAAGTCCTCATTTTAAAGACACAAACCTGCTGAGAAAGAGATGTTTTAATGCCCCAATGTCACAAATACACACACTGGAGTTGTAATCCATAACCTAAGGATGGAGAGCATTTGGGGGAGGCAAGAATGAGACTAGAAAGAGGTACCTGTAAGAGTACAAAGCAAGCTTCCTGACCAAATTTTTTTAAAAGATGGATGAGATCATAAAACTGGCTTAGGAGGAAGAAAAAACAGTGATGGACCCACCCCAAGTGACTAAAAGCAGTGCATCTGATGAATTCTCATCTTGCCCTAGTGACAATTTCATCTTTCAGAGGTAGAAGTAGTGACAAGGGGCACTCCCACTTCAGATTTAAATCAGACCTACAAAGAAGACAATCTTGGTGAAAAAGAAATGAAATCTGAGAGGAATTCCACACATCATTTTAGAGCCCTAAATGTCCAGAAAGGGGAATGCTAAGTCTAATATAGACATGTACTTTAGAATTGAGGCAGACATCTTTCCCATGTTCGGAAAAAGCTGGTTCAAAGAAAGATAGACAGGAGGTGCAAGGTTGAAGATCTGAAAGATAAGATGGAGCATGTGTTGAGAGACTCTTAAAAATGAAGGTTTTACTATGAATCTATGAGTTATTCCAAGATTGAAGAAAGAAAAGGACAGATAAAGAGGCAATATGTCTTGCATGGGGGACTTACCAATGAACTCAATGGGTACCTCGTAGGCACTTAATAAGCCTATGCTGAAAAAAACTGATGCAGAGGAAAAAAGAAAATATAATCAAGGGGAAAATAAATATTGCCTTAAAAGTATCATAAAAGCTAAATCTCAGAATAAACAAATTTTTTGGAAAGTTAGGGGAAGAAAAAGGCAATTTTTAACTTCTGTCTAGGTCATGTCTCAAAGGAGAGCTAACAAATGTCAGCTCACAAATGTTAGAGAAAGCAGAGCTAAATGATCCCTCTCTACTCTATTAAACAGAATGATTGCTCAAAGGCAAAGGGAAGGAAAAGTAGAATGAAAGGACTTCAGTTCAAGCTAGATCATGAAAATTTAAGAGCATCTGTGATTCTAAGGCAGTTCGAGTGCCCTGGCCCAAGTGTATATCCCAAGGGGTGGTGGCATTTGGTGTTTGTCAGTCACCCTCCATCACGGCTCTCTGAGGGCCTGGGCAGGCTGGGAGAAGCACCGAAGCAGCTGAGGGAGGAGGAGGAGGAGCATTTGCTGTTGAGATGGAAAGTTACATTTGAAGAAGCCAGGCAGACTAGAGATACTCCCAAAGGAATATGAATCCGTGAAAGAAGAAACTATAGTGGGCGCTACAGCTACACACCGAAAAAGAAAACCCTTGAACAAACTCAACAGGATGAAAACTAGATAGGATTGTCTTCCTAGAACGTGCTAGGGCCATTCTTTTTTTCATCTCCTCTCCAGCCCTTTCTCCCCTCACCAGCTGTTGGCCCTTCCTACTTACCTAATCCATGTCATACCCCTTTCTCTTCCGGCCACTGCCACCACCCCCCAGCCAGATTTGTTTAGAAATCTATACATCAGGGGGTCTCAAGATGTGGGCCTCTGGACAGCAGCACTGGCATCATCTGTGAGCTTGTCAGAGCTGCAAATTCAAGCAGAATCTCTGCATACCACAGCCCAGGCAGGAATGTGTGTTGATAAGCTGTCCAGGTGATTACTTTGCAATTTAGTTTTGAGAACCACTATTTCAGAAGATTGGACACACATGGTAACCAGTGAGGACTTAGGTATAGCATCTTAACCTTTTCACTTATTATAGTTTTTTAAAAAATTATATTTTCTCTGAAAAATACATTATATAAGCAGCCCATAATAGAACTTTAATAACTTGGGAAACTCAAAGTTAAGTTATGCAACAATCATACCTACTGAACTGCTGATGGGTTAGCACCAAACCTTCCAGCCTAATAGGAAATCTCACATCACAGCTTCCAACCATGTTCTGAATTTTAAAATCGAGGAATCTGGCGGGAAAGCCCAGCTTCTGCACCACACGAGCATACTTTCTTGCTGCAAGTCGAGACTGCTCTTCGCTGGGGAACGGCAAATGTAATTAAAGATGTCTTAATCACTACGACTGCTAGCTAGCTGGGCTGTATTCACCCACTTCCCTGATTGTATTTTTAGCATACGTACCATGTTTATCTTTCAGTGTATACTAGGAAGCTATAGACTTTGAGGAGAAGGACCTACCTCCCCTACTTTTGTCCCTAGCACCTAGAAAAGGGTATGGTACAATGTATAGTTGTTGAACTGAATCATAAACAGATTTTTGTCTTCATTTGCCATCTTTCACATATAAGGTAGTTTTTTCTTTTACTTGTTTTAAGTGCTATTAGGTGAAATTAACTATTCCACTGGTTCTCAAAAAGTGTCCTCAGGCCAGCAGCGGTATTACCACCTGAGAACTTGCTAGGAATGCAAAGTCCCAGGTCCCACCTCAGACATGCAGACATTCTGGGGTTGGGGCCCCGCAATCTATGTCTTAACAAGCCCACCAGTGATTGTAATGCTCACTAAGGTTTTAGAATCATGCATCTGGTCTAAAGGTGTGTGACATTTAGATGGGAAGAGCAGTAACAAAAATAAGGACACATACATACATACAAAAAAAAATCAACACGGGGAAGTAAGTTATGTGCCAACTGAGTGGCACAGATAGGATGCCAGGACTTGGAACTTAATGGGACAAATTATATACTTAAAAAAAACCATGAAAATACCTCAAAATCTGCCCAATGTTGCTCAGGTTTTCTCACGCAATTGTCATTCAACTCATACTCAATATGAGAAAGAAATAGATTCATCCAACTGTGTGGCTATGTTCTTCTAAATGTTTGTCCTACTCCACCCTTAAATCCATGGCAGAGAATATGAAATCCTGAGATTTGGGGCTTTATTTTTCATTAGATACTTTTCAATGGTCACTACCAAAATAAAAACATTGAGTAGCAGGGGTTGCCAAACAGGGGCAACACCTGGTGGGTGAATCCTATGAATTCCACCCTCTCTTATGGGTTATCCCCATCTTTAAGTCAAAAATCAGAAGTACATTAAAGAAAAGCCAGATTGAACTTATTTGCCTGGACAAAAGGGAGCAAGCGGTAGAGTCTCTTTCCTATCTAGATCTGTCACAACACTGCGACATTTTCACATCACCTCATTTCATGTTGATTCTCCTCATCCATTACCAACTCCTGAAAAGTCCCTAGCAAGGCCGTGTCCCCAAGATAGCAGTGAAATAAGTGGTTTCCATTTTGAAAAACCACATTTTGCTTTAAATGACCCATTACATCTCCCATAGTGCTAATATTTATAAGGTCAAATTTCAAGAATTTGCATAGCCTTATAGTTTCTTGTATCACACAGAAATTCCCATTCAAACAACTAACAGTTAAAGTCTACATACATTTTCTTGTACAAACACTAGAAAATAGGTTAAGAACCTTGAAATTTCACCACCAGTGGTAATTACCACTGATAAATTTGGCCCCTCTGCATTTTTCTGTGCAAAGGCAGGTATCCTGCACTATGCAAACTCGGATTATTACAACTAAAGAGAATACGTTTGGATAAATTTTTGGAGATAATTCTGATATCTCTTATACTAACCAAACTTTTACAACTCTCTATCCAAAACTCAACAACCAGATAGATTTGGATAACAAATATCTCTTATAATCTGAACTCACCATCCAAGCTTTCACTATCAGATTTTGGGAACCAAATAAATTCAGATAGGAAAAAAACACTCATGAATCTGTGTGTTCTCCCCTCCCCCAACTTAACATCCTTCCAACTCAATATACTATACATGGCTAAATAATTTTATTTTATGATTTATTCAAAACTGTATTGCTAGAAATTTGTTCCCTCTGCCCGTGTTTTAAACAATGCTGAAATGAACATCCTTGTAGTTATCTTGCAGAGTTGTCCAAAAATGACTTAAAAATGGAGATTTCTAGGTCAAAGGATACACAGATCAACAGAAGAGAAAGCCCAGAAACTTACTCAGACACAGGTAAAGAACTTAACATGTGAAAACAGGTGGAGGAGAAATACAGTAAAATAGATTCTTCTATAAATGTACTGGGACACTGACTGGGCATTTGAAAAAAATTATCTTATTATATTGAAGTAAAATTCTAGAGCTGCTCTGCCCAATATGGTGGCCACTAGCTACATGTGGCTACTTAAATTTAAATTAATTAAAATTAAATTAAAAGTTCAGTTCCTCTGTGGTATTAGCTTATTTCAAGTGCTCAAAAGCCACGTGTGACTAAAGGCTACCACATTGGACAGCACAGATACAGAACATTTCCATCATCCAGAGAAAGTTCTAGATGAGTCAAAACATTAACCTCCTTTCTTCAATACAAAGCAGGACCTGAAAAAAACCAGAAAAATTTATGGAGGTCAATACTTATATCATGTTGTGTGTGGAGAACGCCTTCCTAAGCATGAAGCCAAGCACTGAAACCATAAAGAAAAAAGCTGGATAGACTAACCATACACACAGAGAATTAAATTGCATTGAAAAAAACCCATAAAATACCACTAACATTAATATGGGAGAAGTATTTATGGTATAAAATGGTGAAAATACTTAAATACCAAAAGACAAATATCTCCATAGAATATTGGGCAAAAGATACAGTAGGTAGTTTATATGCTTACGAAAAGTTAGTTTCACTACTAAATCAAAAGAAATGTGATTAAAACAACTTTTTGCCGATCAATCTGGCAAATATAAAATACAATATTAACACCCACTGTTTACCAGAGAAAATGAACACGAGGTGCATCTCTCGAGCACGGAGAAATTGGTACTATCTTTCAGGAGGATAATTTCCTACTCGTCCTCCAACACTTAGAGGGAAGAGCAGCTCTCCCACTAGTTCTGTGGTGAAAGGATCTACATCAGCACAGGGCTACTTCTGCATGAGATCCAGGAAAGACGAGCCTTTAAGAGATGCCTCCTGAGTGAATGCTCAAGCTAGTGGTCAAGAAATGTCTAATTTCCCTCCTTTAAAATGTTCTATCCATTCTTCTGCCTGCAATGAGGAAAATACACAAGAACTACTTTCCCAGGTTTATAACAGGCTTTATTTACCACTACTATAGACTTTTTTTTTTTTAATATACCTTAGAAACAAGTTGTAATAGCCTAGTGAAGCCCCCTTCACTATGGGGGACTGTAAAGTGGGATATAAGTCCGTATTATGAGGCTGAATGTTTTTAACCCCAAATTTGGCATTTCATGAATTTAACTCCTCAGCAAAGTATTTTGCTTCTACGATGTGTTTTAGAACCTTAATGCCACCCTTCCTTGTTTTACATAGTGAATTATCTGTCTGGTAGTGTGGGAGGATGGCTTCTCTTACCTTTTGGCTCCTGTGCAGACCATTTTCCCAGAGCTAAATATGAGGGCTGTGGTCCTGGGCTCTCGGATCCTCATTATGACGGCGGCAAACCTCTACACACAGAAGCCAAAAGGACAATTAGCCTCTGCTAGGGGTTAACACTATTCCAGCTGACCAGCTGAGCTGGACATGAAAACAGTGTTGAATAAATTGAAATTTAATGGGAAAACTAAAAAATGTCTGGGTCTATTCTCCCACGTTAAGGTTAACAAAATGATCATGATTCTAAAATGTACATACTTAGAAAAAACAGGTAAGAATAATAATAGTAAAGCTAAAATTTAAGTACCTGTTATGTTTCAGACCCTATGCTAAGAGCTTTATAGGTTTTATCGCATTTAACCTCATGACAGGACTGAGTTGAATCCACTATAATTCCCATTTAGTGCACAGGGAAACGAAGTGGTTATTTAACTTCCAACATTATACAGGAAACAGTGAAGTTGAGATTTAAAACCACGACTATCAGACTCCATGCTTTTTGCTTTGATATACTTTTCTTTCAAAGACTCTTTGAGAAAAAAAAAAGTATGAAGTATGTTACAGCCTTGCCAAGACTCTAGAACGTACTAAAAAGCAGCCAAAATATAGAACAGAATATATATATTGATAGGCATTCTGAAGATGAATGACAAAAAGTTGATTTGTCAAGCTCTTGCCCGCCATAGTCCTCAATGTGGTCCCCAGGCCGGCAGCACTGGTAAGTCCTCCAAGCGTTGCTGACGCAGGGGAGGGCTGAGAACAACTGGCCTGCCACATCGACTTCCCCCATTAAGCTGGGAAGGAAACTGGGGTGGGTACCATGCAAGACTAAAGTTCCATGGGTTAGAGCCGCCCCACAGGACAACAGATCACTCCAAGGCCAGACTGGCAATTTCAGATATGAAGTGTTAACAGTAAAAGAATCCTGAGTCAGCACTACACAGAGCTGAGCAAGGACTATTAATGTTTTCTAGGTGTTTCCTAAAAAGGTAGTGCTCTCACCTAGCATTCATTTTGTTAAATTCTTAAGGCAGCTTAAGTGCCAAGTCAGAATTTTCCTGGCTGTCAAGTCCAAGTTTGGACAGATCCTGTATACCAAACTGAGAGAGCTCAGGATGGTGGAGAATAAAATATGCTTAAAATGTTGATTGGGGGCTTCCCTGGTGGCGCAGTGGTTGAGAATCTGCCTGCTAATGCAGGGGACACGGGTTCGAGCCCTGGTCTGGGAAGATCCCACATGCCACGGAGCAGCTGGGCCCGTGAGCCACAATTGCTGAGCCTGCGCGTCTGGAGCCTGTGCCCCGCGACGGGAGGGGCCGCGATAGAGAAAGGCCCGCGCACCGCGATGAAGAGCGGTCCCCGCACCGCGATGAAGAGTGGCCCCCGCTTGCCGCAACTGGAGAAAGCCCTCGCACGAACCGAAGACCCAACACAGCCAAAAATAAATAAATAAATAAATAAAATCAAGTAAAAACTTTAAAAAAAAAAAAAAAAAAAAATGTTGATTGATCAATAGTGTGGTCCATCATAGCTACAGCCATAAAAATCCTAGCTTATCACTGGGTTTCTGTCCTCATCATAGCTGGCTATGTGAAATATACATAGGAAAGCTTAGTTGCATTTGGTAACATTCAGGTAACACTTCAGAGGTCAGCAACAACACTACACAACAGGGAAAACAAATACTTAATTCATAAATAGTTGATGTTGGCAAGGTCCTCTGGGTTCCGACTAATATGGCCTTTCTCATCTAACTCCATAAATCCTCCACCACCCAAGATAGTGAACTTTTTCCTAGTAGGGACCAGGCCTCACTCATCTTTGTACGAAGTACAGAGCCCACCAAACTGTTAAATGTTGACTGAATTAACAAATCCACTTCCTAGGTAAATAGACCATTGAAAATGGGATGTCTGGCCTTGGGAGGACACAAAAAAGAATAGATTTTATTAAACTTTGAGGGAAAACAAAAAATCCCTGAATCTTACACTTGAACTTTACACTTTAAACAGTTGAGCTTTCTCAGGTAAGAGAAACTGTAAATGGAAAAATACACAGGTGTCAGGAGATAGGACAAAAATTAGAAAAAATTATTTCCAGGAATATGATGACATTGTAAGAAAGTTAGCATTTCCATAGTCAGGTTGAAAATAGTCATGCTGAAAGGTTTTTCTGAATGACAAGGGAAAGAACTTTTAGGAACTGCTCAATAATTACTGTATTCAGCACAGAAAATGAGATTATTTTTTATAAGTTCAAAACAGAGAACGAGCCGATTAAACTTGTGTTGCCAAAAGCTTTTCACTAACAAATTTTTTCTTTTTTAAAAATAAAAACAAAGGAATGAGTCAATATCATGATCATATGAAGGAAAGAAAATCTAAATCAAACCTAACTGTGGAAAAAATTACTGGGAAATCTTACCTTTGGGTTATATTCTGCATTTTTTGCATGCAAAGCTATTTTCTTCAGATCCAATTTACAGGCCAGGTTTACAGTGGAAACTATATTCCTAAAGAAATAAGTCAACCTATGTGATGAATTGGGAGATTGGGATTGACATATATACACTAATATGTATATAATGGATAACTAATAAGAACCTGCTGTATAAAAAATAAAAATAATAATTAAAAAAAAGAAATAAGTCAACCTAAGTTATACCAGATATAAAAAGTAAAAAATAATTAAAACATATTAACTTCCTCATTTCATAGGCTTAGGTGACTTCCTAGGGGGAGAATTATTCTAAATGTGAAATGTATAATAACACATTTAGTGGTTAAGACTCCTCACTTCCACTGCAGGGGGCGCGGGTTTGATCCGTGGTCGGGGAACTACGATCCCACATGCCACAAGGCCAAACAAACAAAAAAATAGCTTTTTCTAAAATTTCCTGAATAGCTGACTAAAATTAAGTTTTAGATCTTTTTCAAAATGTCTCAAAATAGAAATCACAATATCAAATCAACTTGCAAGTCAAATTCAATGTTACATCTTTATATCCTTTGTGTTATTCCAACTCCAGCCACAATTTTCAACTAAAGTGCTTTACTATAAACAATACAATCCTTCAAGAATGTGTATACTCACCTTTAACTCCCACTTAGGAGATCAAGAGTTAGTGCTTCATTTTACAGATAACCAAACTGTCTAAAGTCCATTACGAACTAACAAAATCAAGGATAATGACATCTGAAATTCTCTTCCCTCCACTATTATCATCCCACTCAGGAATATATTGATGAAATGTGTACTCAGAAGCATCACCCATTTAAAACAACAACAACAACAACAACTTACTGTAGTTGAGGCACAATTCCAGAACATTCTGAAACAGGGGTCACTGGTGTCATGGGAGTTATGGATGCCAGAGGCAAGGAGTGTGGTTTCTCAGGAGAGGGCTGGGCTGAGTCAGCATCACCAGGGTGGAGATGTGAATGGGAATTTGACCCACCGCTGCTGTTTAAGGCCAGGCCAACGTCCTGTTGGCTGGGTAATGGCAACCTACTTTGCCAACTTTTAGTTTTACAATTTTCTTCAGTTTCATGCTTGCTTCTAATGACGGTCTGGTCTTTATTTTCTTGGGTAAGCTCATCTGGTAGGAAGCTAAGATCCACAGATGAGAAATTGCCAGATGTTACTGTGACTTCTTCAAGCTGTGAATTAAACGTAGTCTCTGGATTGGATGTGTACACATCATAAGGCACAATTGGGCTGAGCAGGGGTGATCTGGGTGGAGCAAGGTCATCCTAGGCCATTCCCAAGACAGACAAACAAAACACAACAAACAGAACATCATGTCACAACAAAGGGATGCCACCTTGGCTGGCAGGCAGTGTGTTCAGGATGAGGCAGTTCAGGTAGCTTACATTCATGCCCTGCTCTTTCCACAAGATATCATTAAAATTCTACTGTAGGGTTACAACACACTTAATGAAAACAGGAAAGTATACCTTAAAATGCAGAAAAAGCATTTTTCATAAAATGTTTTCCCTACTTTGGTTAGACCTGTAGTAAGTTGCCACTCTAAATCCAACTTTGTAACTGAGGCAATTTGGCAACCATGCTCTAAACTGTGTGTACTTTGAAGAGTACAGATTTTCTGTACTCCTTAAGTTGATTTAAAGATTTTTTTTGGACTTTTAAATTCGTATTTTAAAGAGAAGAGCAGTAAGTAAAGGAAGCTGAGGAGATAGCTTTGAGTGCTGATCAAGCCTCCACAAGGAGCCATCTTCATTCCTTCTAGTCAAAGGAAGGAAAAGAAATCATTCCATTTACATGAATGTACAATAGGGAGAAAGTTATTGAAATTTAAATGGCAAGACTAGTTTAAATCAATGTATTATACTTCCAGTCCGGGGAAGGCTGCTCAACTTCCATTATCATCAACCGAGGGAAAGAGGTGTGCAACTGAGGGAAGCAGCTAATGTAAAATTCATGGCCTTTGTTATGGAAAAAAATCCTTGGTACATATATTACCATCCACTTCACCCAAGTTGCAGGCCTGGATTCTAGATTTTGACCACTGCTGGCAGGATAACCTCACCCCTTAGAAGATCATACTTCTGACAATTGAACAGTCACCAGTGCCTTGTGCTGCATCTTCTTCATGACAAAGCTATTTAGCTAATGTCTGGCTAGAGCCTGTTGAATTGTGCAGTTACCACAAGTCCAGCAGATGGCAGGGGTGACTAAATGTTAGAAGAAAACACTTAAGAAGAATGCACTTACTCTCTGGAAATAAGATTTGACCTTATTTCATTTTGAATTATGTTATTAGTCTCTAACTCCCTCCACCCCCATCCCACAGATGGGCCCTGAGGGACACTGAGGTGGGGACAATGGCCCAGATTCCTCTCCATTGTTTTTTTGGCCTCTTCTGTTCTAGCCAGAAAAGATTCCATCAGCCAATTTACACTAAAGCACTAATATCTGCAACTATCAGTGTCTCCCCTCCTTTTTCCCATTATGGCATTTTAGCAGGGGACAAAGCCTCCACCCAAAGAACTAAACTTCAACAAGGAATTTAAGGCAATGGCAACAAGATATCAAAGGGGGATGTTTTATGGCAGTGGAACCCTGACAGCCTCCTTTCGAGAGAATATGCTTACAGAGTATTCCCTGCATCCTTGGCCTTGCACCTAAAGAAACTTTTTGTTAAACTGTTTTTGCAGAGTCATTAACTCATCTTTCTCAGAACCTTTCCAGCGTGGGCTCTCCTTTTGCAATGTTAAACGCTGTGGGACTTCACTATTTCTACCTCATTGCTAATCATTGTCTATTTAAAAATCCGGGGACTTCCCTGGCGGCACCGTGGTTAAGAATCCACCTGCTAATGCAGGGGACACGGGTTTTGAGCCCTGGTCCAGGAAGATCCCACATTTCGCAGAGCAACTAAGCCCGTGTGCCGCAACTACTGAGCCCGCGTGCTGCAACTACTGAAGCCCGCACCTAGAGCCAGTGCTCCGCAACAAAAGAATCAACCATAATGAGAAGCCCGCGCACCACAACGAAGAGCAGCCCCCCCCCCACTGCAACTAGAGAAAGCCTGCGCACGGCAACGGAGACCCAATGCAGCCAAAAATTTAAAAAAAATAAAAAAGGATCCGACACCCCCCCCCCCAGCCGAAAGTTTTTCCCTTGCTTTTCTTTTTGAAGACTCCTTCCTCTCGTTTCTACAGTTCTTAAATTAAAAAACAAAACCCAAAACACGTAAGAATCACAAACTGAAAGAAGCCACAGGTGCCTCCAATTTGTATTCATACTAGACCAGGTTCGAGTTCTGTTGGCAACCTTGGGTAAGTTATTTCAACTCTCGAACCTTCTATTTTTTTCAACTGAAAGACGGGGATAATCAAGCCCACCTCCTTGGGTCGCTAGGAGTTTTACGAGAGATAAAATGGAGGCAGAATCCTTAGTGCGCAGGACCCAGAGCTCAGCAATGGGGCGGGATGCGGACCCTGACTCTGGGACCGTGGCAGCGGCTTCCAGGCTCACCTGGGCGGCGCACCGGGCCAGGTAGAGCTCCAGGTACGTCTCTTCCCCCTCCATGGACGGAGGGCTCACTGTAGGGGGTTGGGAATCGAAGAAAAGAGCCAGCACGGATCTAGCTGCCGCTGAGTCCGACGAGGCGCGCGGGGCGCGGAAGCCATTTATCAGCCCGCGGCCGCACGTGGCGAGGCGGGGCCCGGGCCGGGGGCGGGGAGCCCGGGACCAGGGGAAGCCGGAGGCCCTTGCGCCGGGCCTGCGCAGTCCACGCTCCTGTCGACGACACGAGGGGATCGATCCTGAGCCAGGGAGCGGGGTGCGGAGCTCAGCAAGGGGCCCACGGGTCGCGAGCAAGGTAAGGAGAGCTGGGGCTGGGAGGGGAAGACTCTCCTCGCTGGGGTGCTGTCACCACACCCGCCCACAGCTGAGAAGCAACTCGGCCTGCAAATCTGGAGATTTCCTTCCACCTGCGAGAGCTGCCTTTGCCTCCTGCAGGGGAAAAGGTATCGGTGTTCGTAGCATGAAAGGTGAACGAGTTGGACAGTGAGAAAATAAATTTTTTAAAGATAATTTTTTTCTTTTCTTGAGCAGAGCGAGTGGAATTTGAGGCGCTTTACCCAGTCAGGTGTTGCACTTTTATGTCATAATTACTTCTCACTTTCAAATCCCAGCTGGCTTTTTTCCAGTCTCAGAGAATTCAGTCTAAAGCCACACATAAAAGAATGTGTTGCTACACAGTTAGGGTTGATGCAGCTGAAGAAGGTAATGTAAAACCAAATAATCAGAGGATTTCCCCCTTTTTTGAAATTATTTTAATTTTTAGTGCCTCAGCTTTCATAAGAACTTACATGTGCCGAATGGTTCTATAAATATAATTGATACCTTTTATGTAAGATATTTCAAAATGTACGTGGAGACGCACACATAAAATACGTCTTCCCTTCTAGCCTATACTCTCTGAGAGCAGGGATTTTGATTACTAACCTTTGTGCCTCTGTACCAAGCTCATAGATGATCAATAAAATTTGATCAGTGAATGAAAAACCGCCCTCAGAATGGAGCATAGTAGAGACAGAGAACTCTAAGAATCAGGTCAATAAAAATTGTATAGAATTTCTAATCGAGAATATAGGAAATATTTTGATAAAGTTGGAATTTTTTTAAATAAATTTATTTATTTTATTTTTGGCTGCGTTGGGTCTTCGTTGCTGCATGCGGGCTTTTTTCTAGTTGCGGTAAGCCGGGACTACCCTTTGTTGCGTGCACGGGCTTCTCATTGCGGTGGCTTCTCTTGTTGTGGAGCACGGGCTCTAGGCACGTGGGCTTCTGTAGTTGTGGCACGTGAGCTCAGTAGTTGTGGCTCCCGGGCCCTAGAGCACAGGCTCAGTAGTTGTGGTGCACGGGCTTAGTTGCTCCGTGGCATGTGGGATCTTCCCGGACCAGGGCTTGAACCCTGCATTGGCAGGTGGATTCTTAACCACTGCGCCACCAGGGAAGCCCAAAGCTGGAACTTTATATAATGGTTATACTAATATATAATTAATCTAATGATTTATGTTAAGTGAGATAGCCTATCAAAAATGTTTAGCATAATACCTGCCTAGTAGCTCAAATATTAGCTCTTAGTTTTGTTATTAGACAAATATGGACCAAATTGTGTCTGCCCCTCCCCCAAAATTCATATGCTGGAACCCTAATCCATGTAACTGGTGTCCTTATAAGAAAAGAGAAACACCAGGGATACCTGTGCACAGAGAAAAAGGCCATGTGAGGACACAGTGAGAAAGTGGTCATCTTTAAGCCAAGGAGAAGGGCCTCAGGAGAAAACAGACCTTCTGACACCTTGATCTGGGATTTCCAGCCTCCAGAACTGTGAGAAAATAAATTTCTGTTTTTTAAGCCATTCAGTCTGTGGTGTGCTGCTATGGAAGCCCTAGGAGGCTAAAATATATGCTTATAAAGTATCTCGTCATATGTGGTAGGTGGAATTCTGAGATGGTCCCCAAAATCTCCACCTTCTCCAGTTATGCAAACACTAATCTAGGTGCTGCTGTGAAGGGATTTTGCAGGTCTAATTAAGGACCCTAATCAGTCAACTTTAAGAAGAGAGACATTAACCTGAGTGAGCCTGACCTAATCACCTAATCAGGCAAGCCCTTAAAAGGAACTGGGCTCTTCCTGGGGAGAAAGATTCAGAGCTAGAGAAAGAATTACCATGAGGGAGATTCTCCATTGCTGCTTTGGAGATGGATGGGGTTATGTTGCAAGGAAGGTGGGTGACTTGGAGGAGCTGAGAGTGGCCCATAGTTGACACCAGCAAGGAAAGCGAGACCTCAGTCCTGTAGCTGCAAGGATCTGAATTTGGCCAAGAACAAAGAAAGGAGGCCTTAAAAGGAGCTCACCCTGGCCACTACCTTCATTTCAGCCTTGTAAGCTCTGAGCAGAGAACCCAGTCATGCGGTGCTCAGACTTACGACCTATACAACTGTGATCTTATAAATAGGTGTGGTTTTAAGACACCAAACTTGTGGTAATTTGTTACTCAGAAATAGGAAATGCATACGTCATAAGTTATGAATAAGAATTAGGGACACAGATTTGCAGTGATCTGAAGGGCAAATGATAAGGCAGATGAATTAAATGTGATCAATTCTAATTTTGAAGTTATTTTCAAATAAAAAGTTTCAAAATAAAAGATGAGTGACTCTTGTGGATGTTTTCAGCTTTGGTAAGAGTTAATTTATTCAGAATCTTAAATTGTTCTGTTTCTGAGAATCAAAGATTGGTATGGTTTGGTTGAATAATAATTAATTGCTGGCATTCATTGAACTCTTACTGTGGGCCAAACGCTATTATAAGTACTTCAAATCTGTGAACTCGCTTAAACATCACAGTAACCCTCTGAGGTAAGTACTCTTTTATCCCCATTTTACAGTTTAGGATACTGAGGTACAGAGAGGTTAAGTAACTTGTCCCAGGTCACTCAGCTTCTGTTCAGAATATCTAACTCTGGAACCACGTGCTATGTATTATCTCCCCTCAAAGTCTACATATGCCATTTCAAATTAGTAGTTTGTTTTCATTGGAACTGCAGTTGTTAATCTGTTTTGATTCTGATGGTTTTTTGTTTGTTTATTTGTGCTTCAGAATATGTAATATTTTGTACTTTGGCAAAAAAAAAAAAAACAACACACACACACACTAAAACCCTACTGTATCCAAACATTTTAATTCATTATTTCTTAATTTACTATTGTAAAGATTAAATGAATTGAATGGGAGTATGTGTAAATTTTTATCAAGGACTTTGCACAAATAAAGTATTGTTTTTAATGTCTTTAAGAGAGTAATGCCAAGACTTAGATGGACCATGTCAATGATCATGAAGACTCTTTAAGAGAGGTCAACTCTATGAAAAAAAGGCTTTTAACTCTTATTTTAAGAGGCCCTGTCCCTCATCATAGAAAATATTAAAAAGAACTCACATCTCACATTAAATGTAATTTGTATGTAACTATTTAATAGTTGAATTGCCGTGACTAGTTGATATGTCACATTTTGTAGACATTTAATCACATATACTAGTTTCAGTTTTGAATTTTAAAAACTTTGGAGCCAACAGATTTTTCTCAGCTTTCAAACAATTTTTTTTATTGGCCTTTGAAAAGCTTGTAGGCCCTAGGCACTGGGCCTTAGCCTCTAAAATGCGATCACGCTGCTATAAAATGGAGGTGGAACTTCACTGTTGAAGGACTGTTAGGAAACATTGTTTCACTAGGGGGTGCTCTTTCCTCCCCATGAAGGGAATTTCTTCTCATTTGGGGAGCAAACAAGCTTCTGGAGTGAGTACAAAGCGGTCCATGCATCCCCTAGATGTTAAAATAAAAAGTGAATATTTCTCTGTGTCAGAAGACCAGGGGGTACTTCCAAAAATAATTGGGATTAGGGAATTCCCTGGTGGTCCAGTGGTTAGGACTCTGAGCTTTCACAGATTCAATCCCTGGTCAGGGAGCTAAGATCCCACAAGCCCCGGGGTGTGGCCAAAAAAAAAAAATTAGGATTAGTCACTGTACCAATCAATGCAAATATATCTGTACATATTTATACAAGAAGATTCAATGTTGTCAATGGCTAACCCAGCTGAAAGTGCTTGTAGAGTAATCTACGTTCGTACTACCTTGATAGGTGCTATATGTGAGGGGCAGTTTTGCTGCCTAGGAATAAGCCGAAAAGCAAGAGTTTGCGTTAATGTGATTAGGTTTCTTGAGGCCATGTTAGGAGAGAACATTTTTTAATCCGGTGGCAATTTTGCTAGATGCAGCCTTCTCTTTCTTTTAGGAGCTCTGGACATTCATGGTCATGAATCTCTACATTGAGCTGTCAGTTCTCCTGACAGGCGTTTTATATACAAGAATAGGTAGGTTGATTTGAGCATTGCTTGAAGGTCTTGTCTAGATCAAAATTTGATGAATTCTTGTCCTTTCAGTAATTATCTGAAATAAAAATATCCCGCAATAACTCATCCTTCGCCTTTTCAGTGGATACGGAGCATAAACGTCAGCGTCTGGGAAGGAACCTGTGTTAGGACTTAATCGAGGAGGCTCTGAAGCACAGTCACAAATAACCTTCTTAGTCAACATAGCCTTGGCTCACCAATCTCAGAACGTTGAAAATCTTGAATGCTAATGGCACTACAGTGCCTCCCCGATAATGCCACTGCTTTCCTTCTCAGGTGGTACTGTGCTCTGCATGTAAAGAAGATTTGCAGTGTTTTAATTTTCCCAGGAAAATGGCTCAATTTCATGTAAAATTAAAGAGAAAAGTTAAAATTTCACAAATTCTTTTCTCTTTGATTAATCCCCATTATTTTCTTTCTGTAGGTACCATCAGAGAGTTTCTACAATAAGGAATACATGATTTTTTAAAGCATATAAATAGGAAGCGTTATTTATGAGCACAGCTTTGGCAGTTGCTACATGGAAACAGAACCAAATCAATCAGCACTGCTTTGGGGCAGAAGAGAATTGCTTTACCATTTCCCAAACTGAACACATCCAGGGAAGTCTGATCCCAGATGACAGCTACCTGAGCCTGCCATGCACAGCACATTAGGTTTTACCATATTTGCTTGGGAAACTACACATAAGGATTTCAGCTTCTGTCTTCTCACTGAACAACGCTATGTACACACCTCACTAAAACATGAATCTTTGCACGTGCCTGCGCTTGCATGCTGTATAATTAGAGTCAAGTTGGGAATGACTCTCCAGTACCATCTTTCCTCCCCAAGAATAACATTTAAAAATTTAATTCTGATACACATCCTCTGGAAACTTGAAACATGTTTACATTTCTCATGCAAAATCAGGTAAACTTCTGAGATTGCAGCTGTTTACCCATCCGTGAAGGGTCTGCCTCAGATTTCTAACCCGGGAAATGCGAGAGAAGATTGTTATTTTCATTCCCTACTTCCATATCAAGTGGACTTCCTTTTTGCAGTTGTGGAGAGAGAAATATGCAGATGCGTTATTAGGAGGTAGTGGTGTTCAGTGGTTAAGAGCCTGAACTTGGGAGTTAGATCCAGTTGGAACCTTTGCTTCATCATGCACAAGGATTGTGACTCTAGGCAAGTTATTTACTATCTATGAGCCTTAAGTTTCTCCCCTGTGAAATGGAGCTAATCCTAGGTCTCTCCTAGAGCTGTGGTAAGGGTTACAGGAGATAATCGGTAGAGCACAGTGCCTGGCACATACCAAGTGCCCAGTCAGTGGTGGAGGGGTTACTAGGAATATTATCTGCAGCCAGATGGGAGCGACTACCAGCCCTCACTTCTAATGGTGAACATCTTTTAGAAAACTTCAGAGTATTCTAAAACAAAAGACAGGACCATTTGTCAGGAGCCTTGGCCCTTTAGAAATAGCCCATGAGATCACGTGGGGGAGAGTATGGTGTATAGAGAGAAGAACTGGCAGTGCAGCGAAGGCTTCCACACTCCCGAGAGGCTCTTGAGGGGAGCAACCTTTGGGAGGAGTCCCGGGCCGACGTGAGTGAGCACACCTACCCAGTTCCGGAGAGAAGGCTGCCAAGGGCTACTGAGTCACTTTTCCCCTAAACCAGGAGTCAGCCCCCTCACCCACCCCTTTTTTCCCTTCTATTTCAGAGTCACATCAGTGCTAAGAGGTACAATGAGAATGATAAAATACAATTACCATGATGACAAATCCTCAGGTGATGTTCTTTATGAAAATGAATTCTCCTTTGGATATGCTGTGCTTACTCAGAAGGGCCACTGAGTGCCAGATCTCCAAGTTGTGCTTCTTGTAAGTCAAAGGGAGCAACTGTTGGGAGAAATGTCCTAGGAGTGGCTCAGGAGAGACTCCCCACCTTTATTTTTTTTATTTTTATTTTTTTATTAATTGTTATTTATTTATTTTTGGCTGTGTTGGGTCTTCGTTTCTGTGCGAGGGCTTTCTCTAGTTGCGGCAAGTGGGGGCCACTCTTCATCGCGGTGCACGGGCCTCTCACTATCGCGGCCTCTCTTGTTGCGGAGCACAGGCTCCAGACGCGCAGGCTCAGTAGTTGTGGCTCACGGGCCTGGTTGCTCCGCAGCATGTGGGATCCTCCCAGACCAGGGCTCGAACCCGTGTCCCCTGCATTGGCAGGCAGATTCTCAACCACTGCGCCACCAGGGAAGCCCGAGACTCCCCACCTTTGAGGAAGACCTGAGCACTTCACTGCTGATGGAGAACTGGATAGAGCACTCATCCCCTTCATAACAGTTCCAAATATGTCTCTGTTTGACTATTTTATTTCAAGACAACTTATCTGTCATCTGCCCCCAATATGGTTGCTCATCCATTACTCTGTGCAAGACACTTTTTAGCTGCCAAGGAGGATACAGAGATGACTGTCTTTAAGGAACTTACAATATAGTAGGGAAGATGGTAGCCACCACCACAATAAAGATAATAATAACACTTACTGATAGCTTACTATGTCCAGGAACTGCTTTAAGTCCCTTAAAATGTCTTTTTATCTGGACTTCCAGGGCAGTCCAGTGGTTAAGACTCCATGCTTCCACTGCAGAGGGCACGGGTTCGATCCCTGGTCAGGGAACTAAGATCCGGCATGCCGCCTGGCCAAAAAAAAAAATGTCTTTTTATTAAAACAATGCTATAAGTAGGTGTAATTATCTCAGTTTCAAAGATGAGGAAACTGAGGTCTGTGGAAGTTAGGCAACTCACACAAAGATAAGTCCTGCATACCAACATGCAGTTAACACCAAGTGGAATTTAGTTGTGTCCTGGCAGTTTACAGGAGGGAAAGATTACTTCCTGTGGATTGGCACCAGGGCATTCTTCACAGAGGAAGCAGTGACAGAGCAAAATATTGAAGGGCATAGGGGGTTGAATTGTGGCCCCTCCAAAAGACAACTCCTCCCAAAACCTGTGAATGTGACCTTATTTGGAAAAAGAGTTACTGTAGGTGTAATCAAGTTAAGGTGCTCGAGTTGAGATCATCCTGGATTTAGGGTGGGCCCTAAATCCTATGACAAGTGCCCTTATAAGAGAAAGGCAGAGGGAGATTGGAGACACAGATGCACAGAGAGAAGAAGGCCATGGGAAGATGAAGGCAGAGATTGGCAGCCACAAGACACTAGGAGAGAGGCATGGAACAGATTGTTCCTGAGAGCCTCCTGAAAGAACCAACCCTGCCAGTACCTTGATTTTGGACTCACGGCTTCCAGGACTGTGAGAGAATAAATTTCTCTTGTTTTAAGCCACCCAGTTTGTGATAATTTGTTGTGGCAGCCCTGGGAAACGAATACAGAGGGTATGTGAGAATCGCTGGGAAACAACAGCTCAAGCTAAGACACTAAAAAGGAAAAATACAGAGATTTGAGCATGTGTCTATTCCGGTTTGGCTAAAGCACCAGGACCCTGAAAGGGAACAGGCTGTTGAAAATGGAGGTCATATCATATGATGGAGGGCTCTGAATGTCAGGTTAGAAAATCTAGATTTTATATGCTGAGCAATGAGGAACTTGATGAGAGTTGTATATTTAGAATATTAAGGTGTCCCTGAGCTGGCAAGAGGTAGTAGGGGCCTGAAATAGGGCAAGGGCATTGGGAAGGAAGAGAAGGGACAGAGGAAGGTATCTTGTAGGAATCTGAGAGACTTGGCAATCGATTGATCTCAGTCTGACTTGCTAAGTAGCTTGATTCATATTTTACCTGATATTGTTTATGTGCTTTTGTATTCTGGGTTGCATCACACACACATGTTAAATGAGCTACCCCAAGTCTTTCGGCCGCCTGTCAAGTCGGATTATTAACTTGCTCTGGCTTCCTGGCAGTCAAGTTGTGTTCTGTGTTGGGGACTTTTCTTTTTCTGAATCTTAGGACTGTTTCCTTGGCTTGCTCTGCCCCTGCTCCTACTACATGAGCTGAACCTTTGGAAGCTTCAGAAGCTGTTTCATTACCCTCAAGTCACCTCTTCTGGGCTCCCATACTGCCTGAGCTGGGAGCAGGGGGCAGGGTTTCAAGTCTGCTGTGCTGGCCTCACTCCAGCATTCTATAATAGATCCTGTCTTGACATTTGATGCTAAGTGTGATGGAGAGGCGGCGTTGATGAAGCCGTGACATCTGGAACAGATGCAAATCTCAGAGCCATTTCAGAAGGTGGACATTGACCATACCCTGCAGACCTTTAATGTGGTCGGAGTCTTCAAGCCTCATTAGCATGAAATTCCTTTGGTTAGTTTCCCCAGATCACACTGACCCTCTTGATCTGGCTTTATACTGTGAGACCAATGGGAGGGAAAGAAGAGGAACCAGAGTTTACCCAGGGCTGACTCAATGCCAGTTATCATGTAAGGTGCTTTGCATATCATCTTTGAGTCAGAACTATGAGGCAGGTGCTATTATCTTCCTTTTACAGATGAGGAAATTGAAGCTTAAAGCAATTAGGTCATACAGCGAGGGGTGCTGCCAGGATTCAACCTTGGGACTTTCCCAGAGACCACGCTACCTCCTACATAAGAGATTATTTTTAGTCAATGCCACTAAAGCGGTAGAATTCAGTGTTGGGCACGTGCAGGATTTGCTGGGTACGTGCTGGGTTTTCACTGTGTGTCATGATTTTGTATGATCATTTCTCCCATGGTTTCTTCTAGAGCCTAGGCACTGACCTAGCACTTCCTGGACATCAGCTTCAAGAATGTTTGAGGACTTTCTAGGCTGATGAACTTGTGCTGTTTCCCAAAAGAACAATAGTGTGTTTCAGCATCAGGTTGCTGTTTGCAGTCTTCTGGTTACATCTCTGGGTTTGGCTGTATTGGAAAGAGTGAATGCAATGGTTCCTCTTATGTAACCTGCATCTCCACATTGGTCTGGGGAAAGGAAATGGCCTTGATGGTGTCGTGGCGGTGCTGCTTGCAAAACCCATGACGCTAGGGCCTCTGTTCATGGTTTCTAAACCCAGGCCAGTACCCCCAAGTCCACTACTCTAACAGCCTTTGTGTGAGCTGTTTCGTCCCACCTTCCTCCTGTTCAATCCCAGAACGTGCTTCTCCCTTCTTTCTGCAATTCCAATCCTACACTTTGTTCTTGGCTCAGTCCCAGTTCACTTCCTCCATGAAGTACCTCATGATTTTCTTTCCCTTTCTGGATTCCAGCAGCCAGTTTGCTTCTAAGATCCTCCTCCCCAGCTCTTCTTCTGACTCTGGGTCTGTGCATTAGCTCTTTAATTGAGTGTAGCCTCTTAGAGTAAGGAGTGTGGTCTTCCGTTTGGTGCCATGGTGCCTGGCAGAACACAGGGTGTACAACCAGGGCATTAATTGTTGATTGAGTCCATAAGTTGCACATACATTTCTAGAACACAGACTACCTTGCAAAATCTGCATTGCTTTCCCCACTGTGCAGAGAATAAAGTGCAAATTCCTGAGCATGGAATTTTTTTTTTAATAAATTTATTTATTTATTTATTTTTGGCTGTGTTGGGTCTTCTCTGCTGTGCACAGGTTTTCTCTAGTTGCGGCGAGCGGGGGCTACTCTTCATTGTGGTGCGTGGGCTTCTCATTGTGGTGGCTTCTCTTGTTGCAGAGAACAGGCTGTAGGCACGCAGGCTTCAGTAGTTGTGGCTCATGGGCTCAGTAGTTGTGGCTCGCGGGCTCTAGAGCGCAGCCTCAGTAGTTGTGGCTCACGGGCTTAGTTGCTCTGCGGCATGTGGGATCTTCCCGGACCAGGGCTTGAACCCGTGTCCCCTGCATTGGCAGGCAGATTCTTAACCACCACGCCACCAGGGAAGTCCTGAGCATGGAATTTTTATTTTAAGGAAAAACAAAAAGAACAAAAACAAAAACAAAAAATCAAACCTCTCCATCTTCAGTTTCCAAACTATACTTCAGCCTCTGAAAAAGTAGTAAGTTATCATTGCTTCTACAGTTCTCTCAGCCGGGAATACCATTTCCAGATTCTCTGTCCCTGGAAATTTTTCCTAGTCTTCAGATGCCGCCTTCTCTGTGGAGCCCTTCTTGATCACCCGAGACACAGCTAAGACAGTTTTTCTTCTGAATGCCTCTACCATGTCACTTTAGCTCCATTTGGCCTGTATTTCATTTAACCTAGTCCTATATTTTATTGTTTACACTCCCTCTGGATTGCACACTGCTTAAGCAGCAGAAGGGTTGGTTCAGTTTTGTACCCAGTTAATGCCTAACATAGGATAAGTAGCCTTTCATTAAGCCTGGCTATGCTTGGCATAGTTCCTACCCGATAGGAATCAACAGCAGCTCTAACGCTCTTGCAGCAGCTTGCTTGTAGAGGAGCTAAAAGGGGAGGGTTAGGAGGAAACGCACCTGATCCTTCCTTCTTTCTGTCGCCCTCCCTGGTGGCAGAGACAGGGTTCTTAGGTCTCATTTCTGGATGCTTAGCTGGCCGTCCTTAGCAACCTCTCTTTGCTGGAGAGGAAATGGGAAATCATTCCTGGTTCAAGTGTACATATCACATCAGAGGCAGGCCAGGGCCCCTATGTCTTACGAGTCAGCAGGCATTAGACCAAGCTCATCTCTTCCCTTACCTCTAAAAGCCACAAAGCAGCAAACTCATCGCTGCACAGGGAATCATGAGCATTAGGCCAAGGTCAGAGCAACCTGGATTGTTGCAAGGGCTGCTTTTTTTCAGGGATGGTAAAGTGAGCCAGTTTCCTTCAGTTGCTCACTGACAGTGAACCAGAGACATCCACTTGACATCATTAGTCAGGTGAGCCAGATGTCAGCTACTAGCTGTTTCTAACTTCCCCAGCTTGCTGTGCTCATCTGGTCCTTTATGATTTAGTAAAAATTGTCGCAGATCTTCATCGCTTATTCAGTAAGTAGCCCAGATACTTTCCCAGTAGCTCTGAGAATTCTTTCTGGCAACACAAACAGAAGGAGCCTGTGTTCCCTCCGCCACTTCTCTCTGTTTCCACTGCTTTCTTGGTCTCCACTCTGCATTCTGCCTCCTGTTATGCCCTGTTTCTTTTGCATATACTGTCTACTTACTGGACTCCTTGCAAACCCTCAGTACCCAGACTGCCACTGTTCATTGCTGTGGGTGCTGCAGACTTTACCGAAGATCTGGGCAATGGAGTGCGTGCGTGCGTGCGTGCGTGCATGTGTGTGTGTGTGTGTGTGTTTCCTAGGACTGTTGTAACAAAGTAACACAAACTGATTGGTTTAAACAACAGAAATTTATTGTCCCACAGTTCTAGAAGCTAGAATTCTGAGATCAAGGCATCAGCGGGACAGTTGTGTCAGCTGAGAAGGCGCTAGGGAAGGAGCGTTCCAGGCCTCTCTCCTAGTTTCTGGTAGTTTCTTGGGTTGTAGCTGTATAACTCCAGTCTTCACATGGTGTTCTCCCTGTCTGTGTCCAAATTTTCTCTTTTTGTAAGTACACTAGTCTTACTGGATTAGGGACCCACCCTTCTCCAGTACCACCTCATCTTAATTATATCTACAACAATCCTATTTCCAAACAAGGTCACATTCTGAGGTACAGGGTTGGGGGCGGGTGTTAGGATTTCAACATATGAATTTTGGGGGGTTATAATTCAACCCATAACAGAGTATGTGTGTGTGTGTATTAGGGTTAGGAGTGTTACACTACAGAATAGAAAGGCAAAACACTTGCAACTGAATACTTAACCATCTCAGTTTTTAAAAGTCCCTCAGCCATTCCATCCTCTGGGGAACTTCCTGTGGTCATCTCTTCCCCTTGGCCTCCTGCCATGTTGCTGGACCCCTTCTGACCCTCTTCTTGGACTTCTCTTTGCTTCATTGTGGTTCATTTAACAACAACTCCAAAAATTACTGTGTGTTTCTGATGTAAAACAGTTTAACTATTTTCCTCTCTCTTCAAACCATACAGATGTGGCCTAGAGGGCCATACTAATAACCAAAAAGTCCATTTAAGATGTTTCTAGCAAAGACAGTTCTCTGCCTGAGGAGAAATTCTGTGATCAGCTCTGATAGAAGCCTTTTTTTCTTCCTCCATCAGTAAATAAAATGAAATTATTTATTGTTCTAAATATTTTAGTGAACTAGCTTTTGTTTATTTCTGGGTGCATTTAAAAAAATAATGCCTCCTACACAAAATGAGAAAAATACCGAAAATGATAGTGAGCGTAGGTTGTGCATCTTAGGCCAGGGATGGGCAGCTCATTACCCCTCCTTCTACTGGAAGACATACTGATAAATATGGCACTCTTTTCTGCTGAGCAAGGAGATGGCTTCAGGATCCTTCTCTACAGAGCTGATTCAGGCTGGCGTTATTAAGTCCATTAGAGTGGATGGGAGAGATGAAACCAATTTGCACCACACCACTGTTCTAGACATTCCATGGAGGGAGTTGTATGCTTCTGGTGATTACTTCTATTTCTGTTCATTAACAGTTGCCGTTTTCTGGAAATGAGTAGGATGTGGAGAATGTGATTTCTGTATTGGTCAGTATAAACTGGGTTATGCTGTGGTAACAAATGACCCCTAAATCTTGGTATTTCTTGCTCATGCCACTCGTCCGTTCAGGATTAGCCGAAGGTTTGCTCTGTGTCACCTATTTTTTATAAATTTATTTTATTTATTTTATTTTTGGCTGTGTTGGGTCTTCGTTGCACGCGGGCTTTCTCTAGTTGCGGTGAGCGGGGGATACTCTTCTTTGGGGAGTGCGGACTTCTCACTGCGGTGGTTTCTCTTGTTGCAGAGCATGGGCTCTAGGCCTGCGGGCTTCAGTAGTTGTGGCTCGCGGGCTCTAGAGCACAGGCTCAGTAGTTGTGGCGCACGGGCTTAGTGGCTTTGCGGCATGTGGGATCTTCCCAGACCAGGGCTCGAACCCATGTCCCCTGCATTGGCAGGCGGATTCTTAACCACTGCGCCACCAGGGAAACCCCTGCTCTGTGTCACCTTTATCCAGAGATTCAGGCTGACAGAGCAACCTCTATCTGGGATATTGCTGGTCTTGTGACAGAAGGAAACAGATCATGGTGAACCATGCACTGACTCTTAAAGCTTCTGCTTGTAAGTTACTCATGTCACTTCTACTCACATTTCAACAGCCAAGCCTAATGTCAGGGAGGTGGGCAAGTATAATCCTCCTTTAGGGTTGGGCAGCAAACACATTAATTCAGTTTACATCAGATACTTAATTTTATTGTTCTTAAATAAATGTAGTGAAAGAAAATAGAGACATTTCTATTTATCAAATTTTAATGACTATTCCTTATTCTTCTTACTATATATAGTAGAAATCTTATTTTGAGGTTTAAAGAATAGAAATACATTTGATGTGATTCACATCAGGACCTTTATTATTCAATGTCTTTTCTTCAGCTGGGATATAATTAGTTTTCACAGAAGGCTGCTTAATGGTGAAAATGAGGTATAATATTCATGCAGACTAAGATAATAATCTTAGTGGTTAAATTTGGACTCATTATCCAGCACAATAGTGCTGCCTTTTATTCACCTTCATAGCAGAATAAGGTAAACCTAACAGTATTAACCTCATGAGCCATACCCCCTTTAACCTTCTGAAAATATGTTGTACTCTTTTTCTTTTTTAATGGTTGCTTTGTTTTGCTTATTTAAAAAAATATTTATTTATTTATTTTGGCTGCACCGGGTCTTAGTTGCGGCAGGCGAACTCTTAGCTGCGGCATGCAGGATCTAGTTCCCTGACCTGGGATGAAACCCAGGCCTCCTGCGTTGCGGGTGCGGAGTCTACCCACTGGACCACCAGGGAAGTCCCTGTTGTACTCTTATACCTACTTTTAATAGGTAACTAATATTTTCATATTGAAATACATTAAAACAGATACGAAAACAATGATCATATGCTGTGATAATTATTCACTTTATCCCATTAATGTAAGAGTTTCAGCATGTGACATACAAAGTAGAGTTGCTAACGGATGTTTGGAAGAACACTGGTTTAGAAAATTTAATAGATGTTACATTAAAAGAGGTTTAGGGCTTCCCTGGTGGCGCAGTGGTTGAGAATCTGCCTGCCAATGCAGGGGACACGGGTTCAAGCCCCGGTCCGAGAAGATCCCACATGCTGCGGAGCAACTGGGCCCGTGAGCCACAACTACTGAGCCTGCGCGTCTGGAGCTTGTGCTTCGCAACAAGAGAGGCCACAACAGTGAGAGGCCCGCGCACCGCGATGAAGAGTGGCCCCCGCTCGCCGCAACCAGAGAAAGCTCTCGCACAGAAACGAAGACCCAACACAGCCAAAAATAAATAAATAAATTAATTAATTAATTTAAAAAAAAATGAGGTTTAGTAATTCAAGGGTTCAGGGAGTGCATGGTTATAAACAGGTTTCTGTTATGCAAGATGTCTCAGAATCTTAATGATGAATCATTAGTTCATGAGCCATTTATCTGGTCATATTCTTCAGAACACACTTTGGGAAATGCAGACTCACAGCTTTCAACCAGTCCCCTTACAACCACTTTTTAACCTCATTGGAAAGCCAATCCTTCGAGCCTTCTGTTTGCTTCTAATTAATCAGCTCTCTGCTTTCTTTATTACTTCCCCATTTATCCACTTTAGACTGAATGATTCATCATTTTAGTAACATGCTTGGCCAATTATCTAAGCCCCCTTATCCCTTATTTGTACCGATGGATGGAGCCAACTTTCTGCTTCCACTGAGCCCTGCTGGAGAAAGCCATATGATCATTAACTTCAAACAGGCCCTTAATATCTGACAGTCCTAGTATGTTTCCTGTTCAACTTACATCCTACTCTCCCAGTCCCTGTGACACTACTTTAGATCCTTTCTACTTTCTGGATTCTACCTCTCTCCTCTCCCCCACTGTGTACCCTACCCACCTAGCTCCTTTACACAGTATAATTGTGCCTGGTGTTCCCAATCCTACAAACTTCCTATAGCTGCCCCCATTCCAGCTTCCTTTTCTCCTGTTGGGACAGTAGAAATGTTCCTCCTCCATCCAAGGACAGTCCCTCTACTTGTTCTTTTATTTCCATATCCCCCCAACTTTCCAAGGATCTTACACTATTGACTGTACTTTTTGTTGTTGTTGTTATATAGAGTCAATCTTACTTTTCAACTGGTCTTTCTTATTAGCCAGCAGCTTTTACATGTGTTTAGTCTTCCCCATTACAAAAAGGAAGGAAAGAAGAAAGGAAGAAAGGAATAAAAAATAGAGGGAGGGGCTTCCCTGGTGGCGCAGTGGTTGAGAATCTGCCTGCTAATGCAGGGGACACGGGTTCGAGCCCTGGTCTGGGAAGATCCCACATGCCACGGAGCGGCTGGGCCCGTGAGCCACAATTGCTGAGCCTGCGCGTCTGGAGCCTGTGCCCCGCGACGGGAGGGGCCGCGATAGAGAAAGGCCCGCGCACCGCGATGAAGAGCGGTCCCCGCACCGCGATGAAGAGTGGCCCCCGCTTGCCGCAACTGGAGAAAGCCCTCGCACGAACCGAAGACCCAACACAGCCAAAAATAAATAAATAAATAAATAAATAAGAAAATCCTTAAAAAAAAAAAAAAAAAAAAATAGAGGGAGAGAAAAATTCTCCCTTGACATTACATTCTGTTCTAGCTGGTGCTTCCTCTTTGTGGCCCAAAGTCTCACATTTCCATTTCCTCTTCTCCCACTCTTTACCCAGTATGCTACCATCTAATGTTTTAAATTTTAAATTGAGATTTAACATACATATGATAATGTACACTAACCTTAAATGTACAGCTCAGTGACGTTTTACATATTTATACACCCCATGTAGCTACCACCCAGATCAAGATACAGAGCATTGGGCTTCCCTGGTGGCGCAGTGGTTGAGAGTCTGCCTGTCAATGCAGGGCACACGGGTTCGAGCCCTGGTCTGGGAGGATCCCACATGCCGCGGAGCAACTCGGCCCGTGAGCCACAATTACTGAGCCTGCGCGTCTGGAGCCTGTGCTCGGCAATGAGAAGCCGCGATAGTGAGAGGCCCGCGCACCGCGATGAAGAGTGGCCCCCGCTTGCCACAACTAGAGAAAGCCCTCGCACAGAAACGAAGACCCAACACAGCCATACATACATACATACATACATACATAAAAATAATGTAAGCAGACAAGAATAGCATTAAAAAAATAAAAATTAAAAAAAAAATAAAAATAAAAAAAATAAAAAAAAAAAAAAAGATACAGAGCATTTCCAGGAACAAAAAGTAGCAATATCGTCAATGTTTACTAACTTGATATCTTCACTTAACAATACATCCTGAAGATTACTCCATAGCAGTGTATTGAGACCTTATTTACTTTTTTTTTCAACTGAGTAGTGCTTCACTATGTAGCTGTGCTATCATTTATCAGCATTCTGCAGATGGACATTTAGACCGATTCCAGTCTTTTGCTATTATACACAGTGCTTCGACGAAGAGTAACATACAGACATCATTTTGTATTTCTGCCAATGTTTGTTTGATTCTTAGAAGTGAAATTACTGGGCCAAAGGTTAAGAACATTTGTAACTTGGCTAGATATTGTCAAATCCTCTCTATAGAGGTTGTACCATTTGCATTCCCAGTAGCACTGTGTTAGTGTACGTGTTTCCCCACAGACCTACTAACAGTATAAGTTGATAAAACTTTTTTTTAATTAATTTATTTTATTTATTTTTAATTTTTGGCTGCGTTGGGTCTTTGTTGCTGCGCGCAGGCTTTCTCTAGTTGTGGCGAGTGGGGGCTACTCTTCATTGCGGTGCGTGGGCTTCTCATTGCGGTGGCTTCTCTTGTTGCAGAGCATGGGCTCTAGGCGCGTGGGCTTCAGTAGTTGTGGCTCGCGGGCTCTAGAGCGCAGGCTCAGTAGTTGTGACGCACGGGCTTAGCTGCTCCATAGCATGTGGGATCTTCCCGGACCAGGGCTCGAACCCATGTCCCCTGCATTGGCAGGCAGATTCTTAACCGCTGAGCCACCAGGGAAGCCTGGATAATTCCTCTTTTATACATATTCTTTATCTGCAGTTTGATTACATTCCTTTACTCTTTTCTTTCTTCCTCCAGTATATATGCATAGACCCTGGATGGTTTATTTCTGATGTCAGCAGGGGGAGATTTGTTGGGGGAGGAGGTCAAGAAAAATTGGGCAGTTTTCAGGTTCCTATAATTACAACTTCCTCTTTCCTAAGGGTTCATATAATCTTCATATTTAGCATTCAGGAGGTTAGTGTGGTATACAGTAAAATCCCTTAAACAACCTCTGGAAAATCCCTTAAACTCTCTTTCTTTTTCTCAGCTCTAGACCAGGTTATAGACAAAACAACTTATTGCTATCATGGTCTCGCCTTCAGCTATCCCTCCTCTGCCACTTCACATTGCAAAATTGGCATCTCATTTGGGGCAACCACTGCTTCTCCCCTCACCCCTTAGTCTTGGTGCTTTAATCAAAGACTCTTTGGAACTGTCACCTATTCTCAGAAATACACATACCCCACCTGAGGTCCAAGGCTCTCCCACCATTTCTGTTCAGATTTGAAAGTGTTTGACAAACGTTCTTCATGATTGTTGTTTGAAATGGTAGTATCTCCCTGTTTCATTGAAGATGGGAATAAGGAATCGAGGAGTGGCTTACCTAGGTGGTTCTAGATCAGGGTCTCTCATGAGACTGCAGTCATCTCAAGGCTTGACTGGGGCTGGAGAATCCCCTCCCAAGCTCACCGTCATGGTTGCTGGCAGGTTTCAGTTCTTTGCTGATAACCGACCAGAGGCTTTAGTTCCCACCACTTGGGCCTCTCCCATAGAGCTGCTAATGCATGGCAACTTGCTCCCCCCAGAGAATGTGATGAGAGTGATTGAAAGAAAGAAAGTGAGAGGGAGCACAAGAGAGCACCCAAAATGGCAATCATATTCTCTTATAACTTAATTTCAAAAGTGACACACTATCACTTCTGCTGTATTCTACTGTTCACACAGACCCACACAGACCAACGCGGGCACAATGAGAGGAGACTGCACTTGGGTGTGAATACCAGAAGGTAGGGACCATAGCGGCTATCTTGGAAGATGGTTACCCCAAGCATGTGTGTGTGTGTGTGTATACTTGTACAGGTATATATATATATATATATATATATATATATATATATATATATATATAATACCACACACATACACACACAAATTAACCAGAAGAATGTTTATAACAATTCTAAATTTGAATGTACTTAATAATATAGCTTCAAAATATATGAATAAAAAATTGATAAAACTACAAAGAGAAAGAAATCTCCCATCATAGTGAAAGATTTTAGTTCATTCACCCAGTAATGAATAGATCAAATAGATGAAAATATCAGTAAAGATAAATATATTTTGAATTAACAAACTCAATCTAACGGACATATATAGGACCCCATAAAACAATTGGAGAATGCACATTCTTTCCATGCCATACAGATCCTTATGAAATTTGACTACTTAATAGTCCACAATTTGTGTCAATACATTTTGAGGAATTGGAACTGCAATTTCTGACCACAATGCATTTAAAATGCAAATCAATTTGTAAAAAGATGAGCATGAAAATCTTATACACTAGCAAACTTTAAAATAAACTGGAAAATTATTCACAGGTAGAAAAAGAAATCATAATGGGAAATTTAAAATACATAGAACTGAAAAATAAAAACAAATGCAACATATAAAAATTTTGGAGATTCAGCTATAGCAATGCATAGAGGGAAACTTATAATCTTAAATGGATAATTTAGAAAAGCCAAAAGACAGAAAATTAATGAGCTAAGTGGTTAATTTATTTTATTTATTATTTATTTATTTAATTTATTTTTTTGGCTGCATCGGGTCTTCATTGTGGCACGCGGGATCTTCGTTGATGCAGGCGGGATCTTTAGTTGCAGCATGCGGGTGTCTCTCTAGTTGTGGCGTGCGGGTTTTCTCTTCTGTAGTTGTGATGCATGCATTCCAGAGCACATGGACTCTGCAGTTTGCAGCACACGGGCTCTAGTTGAGGCGTGCAAGCTCAGTAGTTGTGGCACACAAGCTTAGTTGCCCCGTGGCATGTAGGATCTTAGTTCCCCAACCAGGGATCGAACCTGTGTTCCCTGCGTTGGAAGGCAGATTCTTTACCATTGGACCACCAGGGAAGTCCCCGTAAGTGGCTAATTGAAAAGTTATTAGAGTAACAACAGAATAAACCCAGGAGTAGTAGAAGTATGGAACTAATAAAGTAGAAATTAATGAAATAGAAAACAAAGGTAAAAAAAGAATCAAAAAGCAAAAAATTGGTTCTTTGAAATGACTAATAAAATTAACATACCTTTGGAAGATTAGTTTAAAAAAGGGAAAGGGCACAAAAGCACTATACTGGAAATAACTGGGACATAACACAAGGGGCAGCAGAGATTAGAAAGAAGTTAAGAGAAAAACTCATTTTTAAATAAATATAAATGAACAAATGCCTAGTAAAAAAGTAGTTTACCAAAATTAACTTAAAAAATCCAAACCCCACCCTGTGTATTCCTTTAAACACATGGAATTGGTAATTTCAAATGGGATTCTCATAAAGAAAACAACTGCTCCAGATAATTTTGAGGACAAGTTCTAACAAACATTCAATGCAAACTCTTCTAGAGAATTGAATAAACAAGCACATTTATTCATTCTATGGGATTTATTAAATTATTAATTTCAGAAGATAGTAATAACTATTAGAAAAATCAGCAAAGCATTTTGCTAACTCTTCTTTTAAATAATTCAGCAGTTCAGGGTAACTCTTGGGTTTATTGTAAGCTCTATCTGATTCGGTTTACATAACTGAACTTACCTCAGGTGATTAGAGTCCAATAGAATCCTGTTTTCAGTCTTCTTTTTTTTTTATAAATTTATTTATTTATTTATTTATTTATTTATTTATTTTTGGCTGTGTTGGGTCTTAGTTTCTGTGCGAGAACTTTCTCTAGTTGCGGCAAGCGGGGGCCACTCTTCATCATGGTGCGCGGGCCTCTCACTATCGCGGCCTCTCTTGTTGCGGAGCACAGGCTCCAGACGCGCAGGCTCAGTAGTTGTGGCTCACGGGCCCAGTTGCTCCACAGCATGTGGGATTTTCCCAGACCAGGGCTCGAACCCGTGTTCCCTGCATTGGCAGGCAGATTCTCAACCACTGCACCACCAGGGAAGCCCCAGTCTTCTTATTCATCCATGTTAATAGAAGTAATCGTCCCTTTTGTGAGATGTACACTTTCCAGCAATCTGTGAGAGCATATGGTGTTGTAGTATCTGCTAGCAGAGAGTTTGCAAAGTCCACAAACTCTTCCATGGGAATTACAGATGGAAGAACTTCTTCTTGTATTACCCATATCAGTTCAAATTTGCTCCAGTTTTTCCACTTAAATAATCTTATATAATATGCCTGAGTTGGTGTTAATCCCTTCTCTCCCCAAATTCCAAGAATCTGAAATCTGGAACTCAACCTTTACCACTGAGTTTAAGAGGAATATATTTAATTGACATAAAGTATAATTCAGCCCTTTTCTCTCTCTGTTCTGCATGCTGCCAAAGTTTGGACCTTGTGAAAATTTGTCCATTTATGATGCCTGAAAAATCCTCTCATTAATCCTTTCTGTGCCCTCTGATGCTCTTGTTGGGCTCCCAGGGGCTGTCTTTTTCTTTCATGATCAAATAAATGAACTCCGTCCTAGATGTTTATGAATCACAATTGCAGAAGTCTTGTTGACTTGTCTATTTTCTCCCTTCTCTGAGTTTATCTTTTATTTCCAGTGGAAGCATCACTCCCAGCCTCTTCTGGAGGCTCTTTATTTCCAACAGCCCACAGAACCTTTCCTGTGTGGCATTATGCTAAAGGTATGGATTGGAGTTAAGACACACTCAATTTGGACCTATAAAACTATCAAGTATCAGGGCAATTTATTCAACATTTTTCTGCTCAGTTTTCTCACCTGTTAACTGGGAACAGTGATCCTACCTCGCAGGGATGAATGTTTGTGTCCCCCTAATATTCATATGTTGAAACCCTACCCTTATACCCCAACGTGATGGTATTGGGAGGTAGTTAGGATTAGATAAGGTCATGAGGATGGAGCTAATCTCATGAATGGGATTAGTGTTCTTACATGACTCACGAGAGAGCTTGCTTCTCTCTGCTCTCTTCCATTAAGGATGTAACTAGAAGTCTGCCACCAGACAGAGGGCTTTCACCAGAACTCAACCACACTGGAACCCTCATTTCAAACTTCCAGGCTTCAGAACTGTGAGAACTAAATTTTTGTTGTTTATAACCTACCCATTCTATGGTGTTTCTGTTAAAGCAGCACAAACAGACTGAGTCTAAGACAGTAATAATAGTAAGGTTAGAATGAAAGTAAGTGCTTAGCATGATGCTTAGAACTCAGTAAACATGCAGTGCATGCTGATTGTTATTATTATCATAATTCCCACTCCCAAAGCCAAGACAAATAGATCTTCAAATTTTTTATTCTAATCTCTATTGATTATCAATTGATCTTATTCATTTGGGGGAAGGGCACATTTTTATTTATTTTCATTTTTAATTTAATTTTATTTTTGGCTGCACTGTGCGGCATGGGGGATCTTTGCTCCCCAACCAGGGATCGAAGCCATGGCCCCTGCAATGGAAGCGCGGATTCTTTTTTTTTTTTTTTTTTTTAAGATTTATTTATTATTTATTTATTTTTGGCTGCATTGGGTCTTAGTTGCGGCACGCAGGCTCTTTGTTGTGGTGTGCGGGCTTCTCTCTAGTTGTGGCGCACAGGCTCCAGGGTGTGTGGGCTCTGTAGTTTGCAGCATGCAGGCTCTAGTTGAGGCGCACGAGCTCAGTAGTTGTGGCACGCAGGCTTAGTTGCCCCACGCATGTGGGATCTTAGTTCCCTGACCAGAGATGGAACCCGCGTCCCCCGCATTGTAAAGCGGATTCTTTACCACTGGACCACCAGGGAACTCCCAAGGGCAAGTTTTTAGGTTTTAATATTTAAATACCCAGTGAGATATCTGGGAGCATAAACTGGGAACATGATGGTGATGATGGCTTGTGTCTCTAATTGCCTTTAATGTACTCATAGCCTTCCTGGATCCTGTATCGAGTCCTCATGAAATATCTTAGCTATTAGTATGGCAATGTCTCTTGCTTTCAGGATCCTCAACAGTGAGTTGATATTTAAATCTTAGAAGGCCATATGAGACCATTTTCTCTGTGATTTTTTCACAGATGTGCATAAGGCAGTTCTTCTCACACTTTCAGCCTCATTTGACCCCTTATCAGTGTTTGGCATATTTGTGAACTGAAAATTTTAGGTGAAAATTTTAAAAGATTGCTCACTAGTAAAAAAGTAATATTCAAAATTGATGATGATCATTTCAGATTTTTAAGGATTGTATGCAATTTTTGTCAAGCCAGGGTCATAATGGATAACTTGAGTTATAGGTCACATTGGTTTCTTTTCTTACTATTTATTTCTAACTCAGTTAGAAAACCCAAACTCACAACGATAGGTGGCTAATAGCGGCAAGTGTTGGTTTTTCTTTCAGATAATTCTCGCTATTTGTTGGATAGATGCGGACCCCAATTTACAAACATCAACACCCCCCATCCCACAGCCATTTGCAGTAATCCTCTGCTACTCCTCTCATTAAGAGGTGAAATCTCCTCCATTCTCTACATAGTTTTCCCCTTCGAAATGCTCCTTTTTGGAATGCAGCCTTCTCGCTCTAAGAATATTCAAGCCGGCCATGTTGAGGAGAACCTAGGTGTCCTAGAGACAGCCCCGGTCATGCTCCCAGCCAACAGCCAGAACCGACTGCCAGCTATGTGAATAAGAGCATTCTCAGATAGACTTATCCCCTGCCTGCCTCTCAAAATTTCGCTTTACGTCGCTTCGCTTTTACGAAAGACGTACGCTTAGTACTCACTTGTTTCCTCTAACCCAAAGAAATCCAAAGGGGATTTTGCTTTTAGGGAAAAAGGTGAAAAGTTAAACTAGTGTTCAGCCTTTATTTTGCGGCAGACCTATACAGGTAGCATGCACCCCGAGCAGCAAGTGGGGCACCACCAAGCTCTCTCCCTGGGAACTACGCTCAGCATGTCATCATCGAACCTCCATATCTTTGAACTGTGTCTGTGCATTCTTTAGCAAGATGTGTCCTAAAGTAATTGCTTCTTTTCTTTATGCCATTTTGGTTTACGAAAGGTTTCATAGGAACGCTTTGCTTTCTGATAGTGGGGAAACCTGCAGCCCAGCCCCTAGTCAGGCCATCCCAGGCAACACCAAACAGCTCAGAGGCAAGCTGTCCCTGCTGAGCCCTGTCCAAATTGCAGAATTGTAAACAAATATATGATTATTGTTGTTTTAGGCCACTAAGGTTGGGGGCTATCTGTTATACAGAAGTAGAAAACTATTTTAGGGCTCCATCAGATGCCAGAGCTGTAGCATATCACACTCCACCATTGAAGTTTGAACGTGTTCATTTAGGGGAGGTGAGGTAAATGGATTCTTAATTCATTCTTTGGTCACAGTAGACTCTGGAAGTGATTGATTCACTGTTGCAGCTTTTGAATGTGATTTAAAATAGGCTGAATAATACATCATTGGTTTATCTCCCAGATATCTGAAGAATCGTCAGGAGTTAGTGAAAATTTAAGGTCTTGGTGATTGAGCCAATAGTACACAATGCAGTTTTCTGAAGAAATCCTGATATTTTACCTTCAACATTAAAAATTTAGATAATTGGTGCTTGAAGTTAGCTTCAGGTCAGTTTCAGATACAGTTTATGCTCCTGAGATTTCCTTGGATGCCACATCCTGAACCCTTAGCTATTTATTCTACCTTAGCCACAACCAAAGCCACCCAACTCCACTGCAGCCCATGTGGTTCTGCTCCCTGGGTCAGACCAACCTCTCACTGGGAGGGCTGGGTCACCCCCCTTGCTGTGATCCTTCATCCAGACCAACCATCCCTGTGCCTGGGAGTTCTGGCGCCTCCTGTCACTTCTGGACCTGGACAAATACCATATCACAGGGCATGGTGGTCTACCTTCCCAGAGGTCACAGAGGGGCTTGTATTAATCAAGGTTCTCCAGAGAAACAGAAACAACAGGGTGGGTGTGTGTGTGTGTGTGCGTGGGTATGTGTAAAACTGCCTACTATTCTCTCTGAATAAAATACAATGTGAATCGGCATTCAGGTGCAGCCTCTTTTATTTAAATATCATTCTTGTTACATACCTGTCTGGTGCTTTGTCAGTGCTGATCTCAACACACTTACGTCCTGTTAAGATTATGACTCGCAGAACTTTGACCAAATGAATGATTAGCATGGGTTTTCAGGGATAAGGAGAACAAAAAGTCACCCAGAACTTCTCATGCACATATTATATCACAATATGCCAAGGGCTGATTTATACCCCGATTCTCATCAGCGATTTCCTCCTACTGTGAAGTACTAGTATCCACAATGGATAGTAACTGCTCTTCCACCACGTGTGCCTTTGTTAGTAGCGTCTACAATAGAGTCATTCATTAAAGGATTTGCCAATAGCTTTTTCAGTCTTCTCTCTGAATATGATTCTTATCATTTGCTTTGCAACTATTGTTCAGCAATGCCATGGCATGCACCTACTTTTAATGACTCATAAGAATGAACATAGGCATTGTTTTAATCTAGCAGCAAATTTTATTGTTTTCATATTGGAGAACATTATTTTCTGTTTGTTTTGGAATAGGACAGATGATTGGTTCATCTGAGTGGTCATGATGCTTTGTTTGAACATTACACAAAGGATTCAGTGTTACTATTTGACAAAATTTGAAGGAGACAACATGCTGAGAACTAGAGAATAAACTGATGAATGACTATCATTCAATTTCAAAGATTTATCTTATTTCCTGTCTATACTTTTTATCTTTGGTTACTTGTGGGAAATCAGTATACTCACGATTCACTTGTCCCAGCATGACTAGACTCACATTCTCTGTTTTAGATTCCTGGTCATTTTTTACATTTATTTGGTTGTTCTCAATTATAGCATTTATATTATTATTTTCATTACTATATTTACTCTTCAATGAACCATTTTTATTTTATTTATTTATTTAGCCACACTGTGCGGCTTGCAGGATCTCAGTTCCCCGACCAGGGATTGAACCCGGGCCACAACAGTGAAAGCCCTGAATCCTAACCACTAGGCCACCAAAGAACTCCCTCAATGAACCATTTTTAAATTATTGTTGCCTTGGACATAAAATATTACAGAGAGTAATTTCAAAAGTGCAAACTCAGCAAATATAAACACTATTAAATGATATGAAAATATGTTCTCTGAGATAAATTATAGCATATTAATTAAATGTAAGCTGAAGGATTGAAGTAGTCCTTGTAACATTTTTACAACTTTAAGAATGGAATAATTACCATACATGAAATGAGATTTGTGGGAAAATCCTATGTAGTTATATTAATACATCTCACATTTTTAAATGTATGTGCAACAGTTTATTAGGCTTTGCTTGAGGCTTTATGGTATGATGTTTCAGATACCCAAAGTTCTAAGACAGACCATTATGTAGAGACTTTAAAGTAGGTGTTCAAGAATCAATAGAACCTTCTACAATGATGGAAATGTTCTACATCTGTGCTTTCCAAATGTTAACCACTAGCCATCAAGTGGCTATTGAGCACTTGGCATATATCTACCATGACTGAATTTTTAATTTTATGTAATTTTGATTTATTTATTTTTATTTTTTTGGCTGCGCTACGTGGCTTGTGGGATCTTAGTTCCCCAACTAGGGATTGAACTCACGCCCTCGACAGTGAAAGTGCAGAGTCCTAACCACTGGACCGCCAGGGAATTCTCAACTTTGATTAATTTAAATTTAAACATGGAGGACCACACAGAGTTAAGTGGCTCTTAAATCCTTCACCCACACTGAGAGCATAGACGGGTTGAGAGAGAAAGGATTGGAGAGAGCTATGATATGGATTCCCCAACTGCCACCAAAGAGTAGAGCTGGTGGGTAGGTGCTCCTCACTCAAGCCTAGTGAAACGGGCTCTGTTCCAGAAATCTAAAGGATGAGAGTGGGCCGGCTAGCTGCTGACATGCAAATAAAATTTAGTGGCGCTAAGACTGCCTAAATGTTTCCCAAGACCTAGATGTGAGAGAGAGGTGAGGGTACCTATCCACACATACTGTCTGATAGGGTTTCCTGGTTGGGTGGGTGATGAGGGCCTAGCAGAGACTCTGAAAAAAATCACCAGGTTCCCATGGGCTACAGAAGGAGTGAGACAGACAGACCAGACAGACGTGAGATATGATTGCTCAGATCAAGGAAGCTGCAAGTGAAAGATCTCTGATTGGGACTTCTCTGAAGAAACCATGGAAATTACCCACAAAAGGAAAGAGTCAGCTTCAAACATCTGCCAGGACAAAGTCTTCAAGGCCATTTTAGGTTATTCATATGAGAAGTTTCCTGGCTTCCTTACTTCTTCCTCCTGCTCACCCCCCTCTCTGCCTAGGGGGTCAGCAACCATGGTTACAAGCAGGACAAGTGTTAAGAGCCTAGACATTCCACTTCAACTAAAGGTGGTTTGCTGATGTCAAGTCATGGTAAGGATTTTCGTTTCCTAAAAGGGATCAGAAAAGTCGTGAGACTGCTTGAGTTCATTCAGAGGTAAAGGAAGAACTAGCTCCATCTAATAAATTTGAAGGGATTGTGAAAGGCAAAATTAAGTTGCTTTATGATTATAACTGATGAGTCCGGCCTGTTCACTATACTAGATATTTATGTGAACAAAATTGTTGCATCACTTTTTCTTCTGAAATAAATCACCAGAAAACCACTCGATGAAAGGGTATATATTAGACATGGTTGGAGTCCCACCCAGATCCTCTTTACTGGGTTGTCCAACCCATCCTTCAGCTGCTGTGCACGTTGGTGGCAAACCACGCACAGCTGCACCTTTCCCCAGAGAATTGCTCTAGTCCAGAGAGAACTAGCTCATCCAGAGATGCCTGGGAGGTTGTTAGCCGCTTACCCTCAGCCAACCAGTAACTGATTGATGTGGGGAACAAAGCTCCTTGCCTCAAGGGGAGACTAACTCTGTGATGCAAGACACATTCCAAAGCTCCCCATGGGATCAGTGTGAAGCTAGACTCCAGTTGAACCTGTGGTTTTGCTTAGCTTTTACTCCTGGCCTATCCGGTTACCCTTCTCCCTTGCAGGCTTCTCCAGAGAGCACTGCTCAATAAATGACTCACCAGTCCCATCTCAGGCTCTACTTCTAGGTAACCAGACCTAAGCCTTTAAAAGTTATTAATTGTGTTCATTCTTTTCATTGATTTGCCTACAAGTTCCCAGATTTATAAATTTTATTGTCCAGTAAAGTTTTTTAAAAAAATTAGGGGACCAACATTGTGTCACCAACTTTTAGTTTTGCAAATAAAAATTAAGAGGAAAAAAACCTCTCTATGACAGACACCATTGGTAGGATATTAAAATCTCATGCTCTTCTTCCTTGTTTTTAGAATTCCAATTTTGTTCAGGTATCTAGCAGCCAGGGGATTCAGGTAAATTGGGCTTCCCTTCTGCAGCAAGGGGTAAATGTTGATTAGTATAAGCCAATTATGTAATCCCAACTCCCTTGCCAATGATTTGTTTAGGAGTGAGCCTTGACTTAGTTTTAGCCAGTGAGATATAATGCAGGATTTCTGGGAAAGGTTTTTCTTACTCTTAAAAAGAGAGATACATGAAGAAAAAGTGCTCTTCATGGTAGGATTCAGGTTGTGGAGATGGAAGCTTGTACAATTTTGGGGCCCTTTTTAAGGAAAAAGGTATAAAATTGTCTTGCTTTTTCACAGTTTACAAAAATATATGACCAGGTGAATGCATTGCTAGGGTCCTCTCCAGGAGCTTGTAAGGAGCCTGTCAAAGTGAAGGGTTCTAAAGCTTAAGCTTCTTTAGTTTCATGGTAAATCACCCCTGGCAGCCTTTCTTTTTTGGACATTGTTGTCTTCATGGGACAACTGGAACTGTTGCAGCCATCTTGGGGCCATGAGGAAAGCCAGCTTAAGGGGACAAGCCAACACACAGCAGATGACAGTGCAAGGATGAAAGGAACCTTGTTGGAATCACAGCACATGACTTTCCTTGGAACCCCTTTAAGTGCAAGCTTCTTGTATGAAAGATGATAAATATCTTTATTGTTTAGCCACTTTTCAATCATTTGTAGGCAAAAGCATCCAAACGAAGACAACTACCATATACTCTCCATTGTTTCACACACATACACAAACATGTATACCCCTAAATATGTGGAAAGGAGATAATCTCAGAATATAGGATGGTCCTTTACATCAAATTAGCTTTATGGAAAACTCAATTCATTATCCTCGTTTTTCTAATTGGCTGTATACCCAATGAAAATTTCACCATGGTATTTGGGAAGCAGTTGCCTAGACCAGCGCTACATGAAGTGTGGTCCATGGGCTAGGGCCAGTCCGTGAGCTGCTTGTTAACAGACTGTAATGAGATAAGTACTGAAATTGAGAGTGGGAATTTAGAAACCTTCTATAGCAGTTAGAGATCTGACAGTAATTTTGTTACAATTAATGAACCAATATTGATACATTATTATTATTAATAAAGTCTATACTCAGATTTTCTTAGTTTTCACTGATGTCCTTTTCTATTCCAGAATCCCACCCAGGACACCATTTTACATTTAGTTGTCACAATGCCTTAGATTCCTCTTGGCTGTTTTTTTCTTTTTTTTTTTTAATTAATTAATTTATTTATTTATTTTTGGTTGCATTGGGTCTTTGTTACTGCACGCAGGCTTTCTCTAGTTGCGGAGAGCGGGGGCTACTCTTCGTTGCGGTGCACGGCTTCTTATTGCAGTGGCTTCTCTTGATGCAGAGCACGGGCTCTAGGCGCGCGGGCTTCAGTAGTTGTGGCACACGGGCTCAGTAGTTGTGACTCACGGGCTCTAGAGCGCAGGCTCAGTAGTTGTGGCACACGGGCTTAGCTGCTCCGCGGCATGTGGGATCTTCTGGACCAGGGCTCGAACCTGTGTCCCCTGCATTGGCAGGCGGATTCTTAACCACTGTGCCACCAGGGAAGCCCCCTCTTGGCTGTTTTTGATGGCCTTGACAGTTTTGAGGAGAACTGGTCAGATATGCTGTTCAGTGTCCCTTAATTGAGATTTGTCTAATTTTTCTCTTATGATTAGTATGTTTTTGTTTTTTAATTTCATTTTTCTAGCACAGTAATCCAATTTTATTGTGTTTTACAAAATTATTGGTCTGCAACAGATTAGAAAAAAACCTGGTCCCTCATCACAGGTAGTTTGAGCAGCACTGGTCTAAAGCACTACTGTTCCAGCCTCAGCATTTAAAATTCTCAAACAATTTCTCCTAATGAAACTACTGGTTTGCCTTTGGATACCATTCTGTTCTCTGAATCAAAGTGTTAGGGGTGGGGGTTCTCAGTTTGAATCTTAAGAAAAGGTAAATTACCTTTTAAAAAGATTATTTTTTGGGCTATCTATAGTGTGTCAGCAGATGTTTGATGGCTTACAAAGCTTTTGAAAGAACACACACAAATAAACTCTCAACTATGATGAAGATGAAATGTTTCTGAATCAAGATTGTAATAGAGAAGAACATATCTTTATGTTCTTCATCAAGTATTGATCTAACTCAGTATTCTAACTCAGTATTTGATCTGTTTCTTTTACTTTAACCTTTGTATTCTATTGCTTTTGCTATAAGTTAAGAATTTTGCCTATAGCCTGAAATGTATAGGATAGACCATTCTCTAGGCTCTGACTTTTAAAGGTATAACACTTTTCCATTCACATAGAAAAAGTTGCAGATCAGAGAATAGCATTTGTCTTGTTGGAGGTTTACAGGAACATCATGACCTGACCTACGTGGACAGCAGCAAGAACAAAAGATTCTGACACCAAGAAGTCTGCAACAACAAAACCACATCCACTCCCCTTTTAGATTAAAACAAGCTTGAATTCTAACTCAGGTACGATGGTTCTTTGGGACACTAGTCCACCATCTTTTTGGTCTGTGGGCTTTCTGAATAAAGTCACTATTCCTTGCCCTGACACCTTGTCTCTCAATTTATTGTCTTGTTGTGCAGCAAGCAGTTCTGGGCAAGTGCAGCGAGCTTGGACTTGGTAAGAAGATCTTTACTCAAGGGGTTTCTACTCAGTGCTCTGTGGTGACCTAAATGGGAAGGAAATGCAAAAAAGAGGGGATATATGTATACAAATGGCTGATTCATTTTGCTGTACAGCAGAAAATAACACAACATTGTAAAGCAACTATACTCCAATAAAAAAAACCCACAAAACATAAAAAAAATTTAAAAACATACTATTTCCATCAGTTAAAAAAAAAAGGAGATCTTTATTCAAAGGGTTTAAAAAAAAAAAAAAGGAGATCTTTATTCAAAGGGTTTCATACAATTTAAGCCAGAAGCCCTAGACGTATCATACAAACTAGAATATAGTCATAGTGACTGTTCATCTACATTCTGCTTTGTTTTGCCTTGCCATTAGGTGTTTTGTTTTTGTTTTTCTTTCTCTTCTTTCTTCATTTCACTATAGCAAGCACCTTGAGCATTGATGGCCAAACTTTCTCCATTATATCACATTCCTCAGTAGGTTATCACTGTCATATTCATTTTTTTCATGTCTCCCCTGATATATTCATGTTGATGACATAAGGAGTCCGCTAAACCTTGCTGCTTTGGGGATTCTGTCTTTGATCCTCATGTCTAGAATCCTTGCTATAATGAGCCTGCTTTGGGCTTTGATGATAAAAGCTTCACATGGTATGTGTTTCCTCTCTGGAACTTGATTTTTCCAGTTGCAAGATGTGTTTTAAACAGTGTATATAAACCATTGTATGCCACTTCCTTTTTTTTATTTTTGTAGTTCACGAAATTATAGGCAGTTTTTTTTTTCCTTTGTTTAATGTAACAGCCTTTAATTTTTGGTTTAGATCTCCTTTTTGCTTTTGAAGCTTTTGACTTCATTTTGAAAAGCTGGTTCTTATTTCTTGCCTCACTCATTATGATGGACACAGCCACGAGCTTGAGTTCATTTTTGTTGGTTGTCCAGTAAGTCAACTGAGTAGCTATGGAAGTTTTTCAAAAACAGTTTGCCTTAAGGCTTTTGACTCTCATTTAAAAACTGTGGTAAGACTTTCCTTGCCCCACATCTTGACCTTTACATAACAGTTGCCAACACAGAAGGATGAAGAAAAGCACACTTAAGACTATCTTTTCATTCATTCAGTGATGTTCACCTGTAAGATACTACTCCTGCCCCAGCATTGCTGGGCTTGCTTCAGAGGTAAACTGCTCCTGTTTATTGTGGGAAACGTGGGTATATTTTTAAATGTCCTGTCAGAGCCATTTTTTTCCTAAGTATGTTTCTTTAGAACCATTTTATTTTCTTGCTACAATTTTGTCTCTATTTGCCTCTGATCTGGAACTCTGACTTTCAGATGTCTGTTATGATTGGTTTCTTTATTTCCTTTCCTATCTCATTTTAAACAACTCAAGGAAAGACAAATTATATATTCTGTAGGTCTGTTTAGCCAAATGTGATTTTGCCACAGGGTTGTCTGTTCATTTGCTCATTTATTTATCCGCATAGTCAAAACACGTTTGGAGAGACCTTGTTGCGGGGCAATGCTAGTGTGATATATTAGAGATACAGTGGTGAAGACAGACAAAACCTCTGATAAGAAACTTTTGATGTAGTGGGAAAGAGACACATTAAATACATATATACATACATAATTAAAGATGAAGTTCTGACCAAGGCTGTGCAGAATAAGTACAAATGCAATTACCCTAGTTTTGTGATTAGAGATGGGAGGGGCAGCAAAGGCTTTCCTTCCCTAGAGAAGTGACATTTAGACTGAGACTTGAGGGATAAGGGGAGCTGATCAGTGGAGGTGGAATGAAAGATCTTTCTACAATGAACCATATGCTGGACAAGTCGGATTTTCTTTGCTTTTTTCTTTACCCTGGAAGAATTCACTCATTCAAATAATATTGAGAATCTACTATGTGCCAGGCAGAGATAAAAACGTGTGTGTGGAAAGAATGTTATATTAAATACTTTTTTTTTTTTTTTTTTTAGGATTTTCTTATTTATTTATTTATTTATTTATTTATTTATTTATTTATTTTTGGCTGTGTTGGGTCTTCGGTTCGTGCGAGGGCTTTCTCCAGTTGCGGCAAGCGGGGGCCACTCTTCATCGCGGTGCGGGGACCGCTCTTCATCGCGGTGCGCGGGCCTTTCTCTATCGCGGCCCCTCCCGTCACGGGGCACAGGCTCCAGACGCGCAGGCTCAGCAATTGTGGCTCACGGGCCCAGCTGCTCCGTGGCATGTGGGATCTTCCCAGACCAGGGCTCGAACCCGTGTCCCCTGCATTAGCAGGCAGATTCTCAACCACTGCGCCACCAGGGAAGCCCTTAAATACTTTTTAATGGTAAAGAGAAATTCATTTATAGTTCTGAGATTGGTTTGGTCTCTAGAGTTCATTTCTCCTCTTCTTTATTTCAGCAGTTGATTAAGAAGATAGATACTTAAATAAAAGCACTAAGGATAGAGGGGTGGATTATAATAATACTAAAATAATAGTATTTTATTAATAATAAAGAAATAATTGGGAACTCATCAATAATCCTTTCTGGGTTTCAGTTCCTTCATCTTTAACATGATGAGCTGAACTAGATACTGTGCAAGGCTTCTTTCAGCTTCAAGTTTTGGTTAAGAGACACTAGCTTTCAGTATTTACCTATGAGAAATAATTCTGACAGCATTATTACTTGGCATGTTTTGCATGATATATACAAAAGAATTACTTCTATGAATATAGTTTTGAATTATATGAAGACGTTTTCAAAATCTTATTTTAATTTAGCTGTCAGTAAATTTCTTATCATTATTTCTCTTTCAATTCACCAAATATACTATTGCTTGGAAACTTGTACTCAGGGAGCACTAAACTAATCAAGTGTATATTCAGGCAAGTATAATCAGTTATGTAGTTAATTTGTATATAAATTTCTTTTTGAATCCATTGCTGTTTAAACCTTGAGATTTAAAATGGTTATTTGGAACTGGGAAAGCAAAATTTAATGCCAGGCTTTAGACATTTTCCCCTTCCTGCTCAGTTGCAGAAAATTACAAGACGATACCAAATCTTGGCCTCATAGTACAGTTATAAAATGTTACACTTTCCATATAATCCTTTGTGTATGTGCACACATATATACACATATATTGTGTGAAGGGATATGTAGATACCATTTCATGTATTACAGTTTGGGCCAGAAACAAAGCCTCTGCAAAAGACAGAGAGTGCTGTATGTAGCATTTTGCCAACTTTAAACCTGCTTCTATTTCTCTTCTGATTTCTGGCTGAAACATGAGCCACCTTTATCTCTGCATAGATGGCACCAACCCAGCTGCTCCCTCATCAAATTAATTAATAAAGATTCCAAATGAGTCATAATTTCATCTAAGGCGTAATTTTGGCAAGAGTTGCTCCTTGATGACTTGGCTGAACTCTCTTGCTTCTCTTTATCCAAAGAGAATGTTAGTCTTAGAGTCCTGGCCCCATTCCTGCAATGCATCCCTGTGGACCACCACCTGCCACTGGGTAGAATGGGAGGTTTCTCTACCCACTCTAAAGATGGCAACACAGAGAAGAAAACCCCTACTATACTCACAACGGAAAAATAAACCTAATAACTGCTTAGATGGGAAATGGGTTTGGGGCCTGATAAGTCAGGATTAGAATACTATCTTCATCTGTTATTTGCTATATAACTTCAGTGTCCCCGTCTAAAAATGGGGTAATGATACTGCAATCCACATGCAAGTAGTCCTTGTTGGTCGCCCCATGCTTTCTTAAGATCCATTCAGTATATTGACATTGCTGGGAAAAAATAAAGCAAAATCCACATTGAAAAGTGATGAAGACCTATGAGGTTACTCAAGAAGTGAGGGGATTACATTGCACAACACCCAGCAAGGGTCTTTAAAACTCCTCTTTAAACACTTACTTTCCCCTAGGTTTCAGTACCTATATCAATTTTCATGTGCATTAGTTAGGGTAGTGATAAATTACCATGACAAAGAGTCCCAAAACGCATTGGTCTAAAGAAAAAAAGTTTTTTTCTCTGTCTTGCAACAGCTAGGATGTAAATGATCCGGGTGAGCAGGGCAGCTCTGCTTCCTTGTTATTCAAGAACCCAGGTTCTTTCTAAAGCCCTTCACTGACAACATCTGCATAATAGGATTAGATGGATTCCAGATGGAGGGAAGAGAAAAGAGGGTGTGGAGGAGGCACAACTCTGTGTCTGAAGACCCAGGCTCACAAACGTGTATTTCACTTCTGCTAACATTTTATCATTAAGTTGTTAACAACTTAATCACTTGACCACACCTACTGTAGCAGTTTGCAAATTGGCTGCAATTCTTCACCCTGCCCTGTACCCAACCCTTTTCATTGTGACTCTACAGCTCCTCTGATCAAGAGGCAGAGTTTGTTTCTCTTCCTCTTGAATCTGGCCTGGATTTGTGATTTATTTTTGCTGGTAGATTATGGCAGAAGCGATGCTGTGGCAGTTCATAGTCTAGATTTTAAGTGCCTTCTACTTTTTCTCATGGAGTCCTTTCCATCTGCCATGTGAAAAATTGAACAAGTCCATGTGAACAAATCCAACTAGCCTGATGGAGGATGAGAGACCATGGAGCAGAGGTGAGCCACCCTGGCTGAGCCCAGCCCACATCACTGACCCACAGAATTATGAACTAAATAAATGGTTATTTGTTGAAAGTTGAGTTCTCTGGGAAGCAGATGCTGAGATGGAGTCAGGAATACAAAATACCTGTGAGGACGTCCCTGGTGGTGCAGTGGTTAAGAATCTGCCTGCCAGTGCAGGGGACGTGGGTTCGAGCCCTGGTCTGGGAAGATCCCACATGCCATGGAGCAACTAAGCCTGTGCGCCACAGCTACTGAGCCTGCGCTCTAGAGCCCGCAAGCCACAACTACTGAGCCCGCATGCCACAACTATTGAAGCCCATGTGCCTAGAGCCCGTGCTCCACAACAAGAGAAGCCACCACAATGAGAAGCCCGTGCGCTGCAACAAAGAGTAGACCCTGTTTGCCACAACTAGAGAAAGCCCGTGCACAGCAATGAAGATCCAACGCAGCCAAAAATAAATAAATAAATAAATTTTAAAAACCATGAAAAGAAAAGGGAGCAGGGTTCGGCAGGGGGGCCATCAGAGCATGATGTTCCTAACAAGGCTCCATCCACCCAGTAAGGAGCTCCAGAGCAATGACTGCCCATTAGGGGAGTCCTGCATTGGACAGAAATGGCTAGACCTTTGTACCAGTGCCTTGCTAAGTCACCGGCTAGGTGCTACCCTGAGAAGAGAATGGCCTCAGTGTGAAAGCTGTCAGCTAATTCCACTTCTTGCTATCAAGCGGTGAGTACTCACTCAAAGAAGAATGTGAATGGTGCATCTCCATATATGCCACATTGTTTTAAACCACCAAGTTTTAGGGTTGTTTGTTATGCAGCAAAAGCTAACTGATTCACATAACTGCAAGGGAGGCTGGGAAATATTACTGAGCTGGGCAGCAAACAAAGGCACCACCCTTTTTAAAAAAGAGTGTGAGTGTAGGCATGAGTGCAGGTGTACACAAATGTTTATAAATCAATGTTTACCCTTTATTAGCTATCTTATGTGATTTATGTAGTTGTGAAAATTAGAGCTAATATATATGAAGTATCTAGTAAAGTGCTCAGAGGTGGATCCAGGTTTTGTGGGGCCAGAAGCTTATATAATTTTCAGGTACCTTTTTAAAGAAAAAGAATACAAAATTACAAAACCAAAATTAAGTTCAAGACCTTGGATAGGTCCTTTGTAAATGAGAGCCTGTCATTAGCTTTATAGTAAATCTGCTCCTGGTGATGCCTGACAGGTGGTAAATGTTATAAAGTGTATGTTATTATTTGTCCAGTAAAAATAAAATCACATAGCCATTAATTTATTGGTAGTCAGCATTTGCACAAACAAGGTGTCATCAGGTTCACTTAGGTGCAAATTCCATACCAACTTCAATTTCCTTCTGAGGGGACTGGGGGGTCCTTATCATAGGCAAAGGACACTCATTCTTTTGTCTTTCCATCCTATGAACCTGTGACAGGGGAATCTGCAGCCTTGTGAAGCAGAGTCAGGCTTTCACTCCAGAAGCTGAAAATACCAGAAATGCACTTCCTGAGCCTCTCCTGCAACCAAGACAGTGCCAATCAACCAGGGCACATGACCTAGACCTTGAAATGAAAATAACAGTGTGAGGAAGGAGCCCAGCAGAAAGCTGTCAGGTAGCTGTTTGGACACACAGGTGCAGTGTCTCTGGCAACAGTGCCCAGTGTCATATGTCCAGTGTCGGTGGGGCAGAGGTGCAAGTTACAGTGGCTGTACCTAGGGGCAGCACCAGTGAGTATAGATCCTGACCTGGGTTCACAGCCTCCCTCAAATTCCACGAGATGTCCAAAATCTTTTCAATAGATTTCCTTTCCTGCTTAAATTAGCCAGAGCAGTTTTCTCCTGCTTGTGGCTGAAACCCTGACTGACATATTATACATGGGTTTTTAATTTCAGCCCACACAACTGGGGAGCAGGAAATGTTCCCTTTCACTTTGGGAGAATTCTTACATCTGGAGATGCTGTGGAAAGAAGACTGCGCTTACATGAGAATCCGTTGAAAAGCATTTTCCTCCTTTGAGTCAGATTACTCGTTTGATGTCTTCTGTCATTTACTTGCTATATGACCTTGGGCCACACAAGAAACTCAGTTTTTAAAATGTCTCTAAAATGTCACTTATAATGCATACAGCTGTGGTTGGTGTAAGGCTTACATGTGATAGCATATGTGAAAGTGATCTTTAAATTGTTATGGAGTTAAATTTAAGTTATTTTTAAATATAAAAAAATCTACCAAGGGCTTCCCTGGTGGTGCAGGGGTTAAGAATCCGCCTGCCAATGCAGGGAACACGGGTTCGAGCCCTGGTCCGGGAAGATCCCACATGCCGCAGAGCAACTAAGCCTATGCGCCACAACTACTGACGCGCATGCGCCTAGAGCCCGTGCTCCGCAACGAGGAGTAGCCACCGCTCGCCGCAACTAGAGAAAGCCCACGGCGCAGCAACAAAGACCCGACGCAGCCAAAAATAAATAAATAAAATAAATAAATTTATTAAAAAAAAAAACTACCAAGCTCTTGCTCTAAAACTGATACACTAATTCCCCCTTTGGATAGTTTGGATAGTAATGAAAGTCAGTTTGCAAGTTTATACACATTCTTCACATAATCTGAGCTTGCTCCATCTTGTTTATATAGTTAATTGGTGGCATTTACTATGTCAAATGTAACTTTGTAACTTTCTTCTTGCTATATAAGTCGCAGGAGTCACCCATCTCAACAACTCTTCGGTATTTTTAAAAATCTGTGAAATTTTATCATTTGGGTTCTTAAAATAAATATAATGTAGGAGAAAATAATAATTTCATGATCATTTATTCAATCCACAGATTGGTCTTAGGTCTTTTCCATTCTGAGTTTGGAGTTTCAGTTTCTCTTTGGAGTTTCCTTTTGGAGTTTCAGAACTTGGTCAGAGAACTTGGATGAACAGGAAATCAGTCTCAGAGAGAGTAGATTTAAGTATTTTTGTATTTTTGTAATTATTCTTGAGATTCTTTGCAAAACATTGTTTTGCTTTTATATAATATGTACTCATTACAGAGAAATTGGAAATATAAATAAGAAAAATTTTCTAAATCCCACTATTACTACTTTGGCATTTAGTTGTCTATTGTTAGTTATTTATTTTGTGTGTCCATTGCTGCATAACACATGGCCCCAAACTTAGTGGCATAAGACATTTTATGATGCACACAGAGTCTGTGTGTCAGGAATTCAGACAGGGGACCAAGGAGTGACTTGTCTCTGTTCCATGATATTGGGGCCTCATCTGGCAAGAGAACTGCTAGTGACTCACGAGCTGTGCCTGGAATCATCCGGTGGCATCTTCACTCACAGATGTGCTGGTTGCCCTGGGATGACGCAGAGGCCAGACTCGGCTGCAATTCTTGATTGGAGTCTGGAGCATCTAGGTTTGGCCTCCCTGTATGATTTGGGATTCTCACACCATGGTGGTTGGTTTCTGAGAAGAATTATCCAGAGGAAAGTTCAGGAGAGTGAGCATTCCAAGAGAACCAGGCAGAAGCTCCCTGACATTTTATAAATTAACTCTAGAATCCACATAGTGTCACTTCTGCTATACTCTTTTGGTCAAAACAGCCACAAGCTTGCCCAGATTCAAGGGGAAGGGGACACAGACCCCACCATTTAATGGAAGAAGTATCAAAGAATTTGAGGGCCAAGTTTAAAACACATATCTTGTAAGACTTTTCTGTATGGCTTACACAATATACTCATATACACACACATATATATTAAATACTTTTTTTTCCTACCACACCATGTGGCTTGTGGGATCTTAGTTCCCCGAACAGGGATCAAACCTACCCCCCCAGCAGTGGAAGCACAGAGTCCTGACCACTGGACCACCAGGGAATTCCCTAAATAACTTTTAAAAATAAAACCAGATCATGCATTCTGTGTTAAGCATGATTTTATGTAACAAGAAAATAAAAATTTTAATGAGATGATTGTTGACTTCCAGGAATCTTTAAATTCTGGGAGGTTCTATACAATGATCTTAAAATGATCACCAATCAAAGTACATTTTAGAATTTCTTGAAGATTAATTTAGTCAGAAAAATAAAATTTGGGGAAGATGATATCCATTGAGAGTTAAAAAATAAAGGTCTAAACAGTGATAATGTTTGTAATTTCAAAGCTATTATTTGAATTCAACCTTTCATCAGAAGACAGGGCTCTAAACCCAGTCCTAGTGTTAAAAGAGAACTAAATAAGGTATTATTTCATCTCAAACATTTTTTAAGATAATGTGAATTCCATGTAGTAGAAGGTTTGACTTTTTTGTGGTCCTAGGCAGGGCTCTTCAGATGTGGCCATGTATCAAATCACATGGGGACCTGAGCACATGTAGACTCTGTCTCTGAGTTCCTAGTCCGTACATTCAGGAGTGCTTTTCTCTGAAGACCTCAAACATTCTACTTATGCTGGGCAGTAATTCAGGCACTGTCTTCTCGTTGTTGTTATTTCATTAATAAACTTTATTTTTTAGAAGAGTTTTAGGTTCACAGCAAAATTGAGTAGAAAGTACGGAGAGTTCCCATAAACCCCCTCTCCCCACACACATAAAACCTTCTCACTACCAACATCCCACACCAGAGGTGTACATTTGTTGCAATCAATAAACCTACATCGACACATCGCTGTCACCCAGAGTCCATAGTTTACATTAGAGTGGGTGTTGTACATTCTATGGGCTTTAACAAATGTATAATGACATGTATCTACCATTGTAGTGGAATGGTTTCACTTTAAAATTCTCTTTGCTCTGCCTTTTCATCTCTCCCTCCCCTCTAACCTCTGGCAACCACTCAGCTTTTTATTCTCCAGTTTTGCCTTTTCTGGAATGCCATATGGTTGGAATCATACAGTTTGTAACCTTCTTAGATTGGTTTCTTTCAGTTACTAATATGTATGTGTTTCCTCCATGTCTTTTCATGGCTGATAGCTCATTTCTTTCTTATTGAATCCATCTTGGTTGCTTCCAAGTTTTGGCACTTATGAGTAAAGTTGCTATAAACATCCTTGTGCAGTTTTTTGTGTGGACATAAGTTTTCAGTTCATTTGGGTAAATACCAAGGAATGCTATTGCTGGATGGTGTGGTAATAGTATGTTTAGCTTTGTAAGAAACTGCCAAAATGTCTCCCAAAGTGGCTGTACTATTTTTGCATTCCCACTAGCAATGAATGAGAGTTCGTGTTGCTCTACATCCTTTCCAGCATTTGGTGTTGTCAGTGTTTTGGATTTTGGCCATTCTAATAAGTGTGTAGTTATGAGATAATAGCAAATATATGTATTGGTCTCTGCCCCTGGTTCCTGGCACCCTTTGTAATTTCCTAAGAGTTAGGAGCACTTGGAGGAATCACTTGTTCTAATATTTGGTCTTTGAACTTGGTTCCTGATGCAGAGTTACTAAATCCCTTGGAATTTCCTGGCTGATAGCAGTGTCTTTTGTTCTAAAGAGGTGACACTTGGTGGGCTCCTGGATGGGAGCTGGTCTTCAGAAAGGCCAAGCCATAAATATAGATCAATGGAACAGGATAGAAAGCCCAGAGATAAACCCACGCACCTATGGTCAACTAATCTATGACAAAGGAGGCAAAGATATACAATGGAGAAAAGACAGTCTCTTCAATAAGTGGTGCTGGGAAAACTGGACAGCTACATGTAAAAGAATGAAATTAGAACACTCCCTAACACCATACACAAAAATTCAAAATGGATTAGAGACCTAAATGTAAGACTGGACACTATAAAACTCTTAGAGGAAAACATAGGAAGAACACTCTTTGACATAAATCACAGCAAGATCTTTTTTGATCCACCTCCTACAGTAATGAAAATAAAACCAAAAATAAACAAATGGGACCTAATGAAACTTAAAAGCTTTTGCAAAGCAAAGGAAACTACAAACAAAACAAAAAGACAACCCTCAGAATGGGAGAAAATATTTGCAAATAAATCAACTGACAAAGGTTTAATCTCCAAAATATATAAACAGCTCATGCAGCTCAATATTAAAAAAACAAACAATCCAATCCAAAAATGGGCAGAAGACCTAAATAGACATTTCTCCAAAGAAGACATACAGATGGCCAAGAAGCACATGAAAAGCTGCTCAACATCACTAATTATTAGAGAAATGCAAATCAAAACTACAATGAGGTATCACCTCACACCAGTTAGAATGGGCATCACCAGAAAATCTACAAACAACACATGTTGGTGAGGGTGTGGAGAAAAGGGAACCCTCTTGCACTGTTGGTCGGAATGTAAATTGATACAGCCACTGTGGAGAACAGTATGGAGGTTCCTTAAAAAACTAAAAATAGAATTACCATATGACCCAGCAATCCCACTACTGGGCATATACCCAGAGGAAACTGTAATTCAAAAAGACACATGCACCCCAGTGTTCATTGCAGCACTATTTACCATAGCCAGGTCATGGAAGCAACCTAACTGACCATCGACAGACGAAAGGATAAAGAAGATGTGGTACATATATACAATGGACTATTACTCAGCCATAGAAAGGAACGAAATTGGGTCATTTGTAGAGACGTGGATGGATCTAGAGACTGTCATACAGAGTGAAGTAAGTCAGAAAGAGAAAAACAAATATCATATATTAACGCATATATGTGGAACCTAGAAAAATGGTACAGATGAACCGGTTTGCAAGGCAGAAATAGAGACACAGACGTACAGAACAAACGTATGGACACCAAGGGGGGAAAGTGGCAGGGAGGTGGGAGTGGGGGGTGGGATGAATTGGGAGATTGGGATTGACATGTATACACTAATATGTATAAAATAGATAACTAATAAGAACCTGCTGTATAAAATACAAATAAAATAAAATTCAAAAATTCGAAAAAGAAAAAAGAAAGACCAAGCCATGATTAGAAGCTTGAAATTTTCAGCCCCACCTCCCATTCTCAAGAGAGAGGAGGGGTTGGAAGTGGAGTTAATGATGAATCATGCCTAGGTCATAAAGCCTCCATAAAAATCCCAAAAGTATGGATTCAGAGAGTTTACAAGTTGGAGAACACATGGAGGTACTGCGAAAATGGTGCTTAGAGAGAGCATAGATGCTCTGAGCCCCTTCCCACATACCTAGCCCTATGGATTTCTTCTTCTTCTTCTTCTATCTGGATGTTCATCTGTATCCTGTATCATATCCTTTTATAATAAATTGGTAAATAGTAAGTAAACTGTTTTCCTAAATCCTGTGAGCCACTTTAGCAAATTAATCAACCCCAAAGAGGGGTTGGTGGAATCTCTGATTTGTAGCGGATTGGTCAGAAGCACAGATGACAACCTGGACTTGGTGATTGGCATCTGAAGTGGGGGCAGTCTTGCAGGACTAAGCCCTAACCTGTGGGATCTGACGCTATCTCCAGGTGGTGTCAGAAGTGTGTTAAATTGTAGAACGCTCAGCTGATGTTGCAGAGAATTGTTTGGTGGGGGGGGGAACCCTCACATATCTGGTGATAGAAGTGTTGTGAGTTTGGTAGTAGTATGAGAGTAGAAGAGATACACAGAAGAACTGAGTTTTTCCTACACAGTAGTGGTATCTCATTGTTTTAATTTGCATTTCTCTGATGACATGATGTGGAGCATTTTTTCAGATGTTTATTTGCCATCTGTTTATCTTCTTTGGTGAGGTGTCTGTTTAGGTCTTTGGACCATTTTTCTTTTTCCTTTGGACCATTTTTTTTTTTTTTTTTTTTTTTTAAATTTTTGGCTGTGTTGGGTCTTTGTTTTCTGTGCGAGGGCTTTCTCTAGTTGCGGCGAGCGGGGGCCACTCTTCATCGCAGTGCGCGGGCCTCTCACTGTCGTGGCCTCTCTTGTTGTGGAGCACGGGCTCCAGACGCGCAGGCTCAGTAGTTGTGGCTTGCGGGCTCTAGAGCACAGGCTCAGTAGTTGTGGCTCACGGGCCTAGTTGCTCCGCGGCATGTGGGATCTTCCCAGACCAGGGCTCGAACCCGTGTCCCCTGCATTAGCAGGCAGATTCTCAACCACTGCGCCACTAGGGAAGCCCCCTTTGGACCATTTTTTAATCAGGCTCTTTGCTTTCTTATATTTTAAGAGCTCATTGTATATTTTGGATAACAGTCTCTTATCAAATGTGTGTTTTGCAAATGTTTTCATCCACTTTGTGGCGTGTCTTCTCATGCTCTTGACTCTTCTATTTTCAACCTGTTCCTTTTGCACTTAACAGTGCATCTTCTACCTGATTGTTTTCACATCAGGCTCCATTCTGAGAGGGTTGCTTCCTTGGTGCACATACTCTGGGCACAGGCTGGTGATCTCGGGTTCAGATAACTCTCTTTAACTTGTAGAGGGCTTCCCTGGTGGCTCAGTTTTTAAGAATCCACCTGCCAATGCAGGAGACACGGGTTCAAGCCCTGGTCTGGGAAGATCCCACGTGCTGCAGAGCAACTAAGCCCGTGAGCCACAACTACTGAGCCCACGTGCCACAACTACTGAAGCCCATGTGCCTAGAGCCCATGTTCCTGCAACAAGAGAAGCCACTGCAATGAGAAGCCCGCGCACCACAAAGAAGAGCAGTCCCCACTCGCCGCAACTAGAGAAAAGCCCGCGTGCAGCAATGAAGACCCAGTGCAGCCAAAACTAACTAAATAAATTTATTAAAAAAATAATAATACTTGTAGATATTCTTTACTTAGGGCTTTGAAAGAAAAGAGGGAGATCAGTTGAGATGACTGAATCCATATTATGGAATAAACTATGTACAGACATAGCTTATATGTAACTGTACACTGTATATAGAGTTATAATAATTTACAGGTGTAATTAAATGACTCTTTTTCTATTTTCTGCATAGTACTTATCTCCAGCTCAAACATTATGTTTTCGATCATTTATTTTCTACCTCTTACAATAGAATATAAGGGCTAAGATTACAAAGATTTTGTTTTGTTCATCACTGTGAGCCTAAAACAGCATCTGGCACATAGTAGCCTCTGTGTTCACATTTGATGAATAAATTTATGATTAACTCTGGGGTCCTGTATCCTTCAGATATTTGTGAGACCTTAAGGCAGTTGTAGCTAGAGGAAATGTGTCTGCCTTGGTTCTAGGCCAATCTCTTGTCTTCTCATCTTCAGATCTGCCTGTACCTTTCTTCAGATCTATCTTGTATCAAGTGATGACCACATCACTTTATACTGTCAGCAGAAGCCTTCATGGCAAGGAATCCTTTGTTCCCCCATCTGAAATTGCTCAGAGTGCAGATTTAAGGTACAGAGTGTCCAAGAAATGTATTTTTATGGCTCTAGTTATAATATATGTGACTCTAATTCTGCAAAATACTTGTTATAGCTGCCAGGAAATGCCCCTGAATGCTGGCCGTCAGTTGCCTTCTGCAAGTGCTGTGGCAGCTGGAGGAGTCTCAGGAAGAAGAGAACACCTTTCAGTCTCTGCCTGGAAAATCCTCCATCTCACTCCCTCTGCTCAGGAGACTCCCTGTGCATTGTCACCTTGGCTAGGCTATCATAACCGGCTGGGTGAAAAATAAAACACATTACCTTGCTAGGGTTCCTAGTTATATATGCACATGTGGTGCATATTGTGTATCAGGCACAGTAGAAGATACTCATTACTTTCTAATAGATTGTTATTATTGTTATTGATTGCATCACTGTTAGTATTTAGGGTTAATAATTAGGAAATATGTATCTAAAAATTACATGACACCAAAGAAGATATACAAATGGCCACTAATCATATGAAAAGATGCTCCACATCACTCATCTTAGGGGAATGCAAATCAAAATTACAAGATACGATTGCACACCTATTAAGATGGCCGTTATAAAAGTTTTTAAGAAGAAGAAAATAAGGGTGGCCAGGATGTAGAGAAATTGGAACAGTTATGCATCACTGGTGGGAACGTAAAATTGAATTGTACATCCACTGTGGAAAGTGGTGTGGTGAGTCCTCAAAAAATTAAACATAGAATTTAATCCAGGAATTCCACTTTTGGATATATACTCCCAAAATTGAAAGCAGGGACTCGATCAGATATTTGGACACCAATGTTTATAGCAACATTCACCATAACCAAAAGGTGGAATCCAACCAAACGTTCATCAACAGATGAATGGATTAAAAAAATGTGGTATAGACATACAATGGAATATTACCCAGCCTTAAGATGGAATGCAATTCTGACACATGCCACAACGTGGATGACATGCTAAGTGAAATAAACTAGTCACAAAAGGTCAAATACTGTATGGTTCCACTTATAGGAGGTACCTAGAGTAGTTAAATTCATAGAGACAGAAAGTAGAATGGTGGTTTCCAGGGGCTTGAGGAAGAAAAGAATGGGGAGCTATTATGTAATGGGTACAGAGTTTCAGTTTGGGAAGATAAAGTTCTGGTAATGGAGAGTGGTGATGGCTGCACAACAATGTGAATGTATTGTACTTAATGGCACTGAACTGTACACTTAAAAATGGTTAAGATTGTGCTTCCCTGGTGGCTCAGTGCTTAAGAATCCGCCTGCCAATGCAGGGGACACAGGTTCGAGCCCTGGTCAGGGAAGATCCCACATGCCGCGAAGCAACTAAGCCCATGCGCCACAGCCACTGAAGCCCACGCACCTAGAGCCTGTGCTCTGCAACAAGAGAAGCCACCGCAATGAGAAGCCCGCGCACCGCAATGAAGAGTATCCCCTGCTCGCCACAACTAGAGAAAGACTGCACACAGCAACGAAGACCCAACGCAGCCAAAAATAAATAAATAAATTTTAAAAATTATTGTTAAAAAAATGGTTAAGATGGTCAATTTTATGTTATGTATCGTTTACCACAAGAAAAGACCCCCCAAAACACTTTGTCACCGTCTGGCGTCCCCAAGGAAAATAAGATGGAATCTAGGTGATAAGGTCTAACCTCTTCCTTTGTGCTTCGTCTAGTTTCCCTCACTCATAGGTTGCTGCATCCAGAGGCCTTGCACCCAGCCTTTCACACCAGAATTCCTAGTGCAAAATGGCTGAGCTGCTCGTCCGGCTGTGTGCAGAAGCGCTGCGACTGACACTCAATTCAAGATGGTGGCACCCGGCACTTCCTCTTTGATCTGGAGCCTGAGCAGCGCAGCTGTGCCTGGTCCTGAGAGAACTCCGCCCCCTCCCCGCTGATGAGATCCCTGTAAAGCAGCCCCACCTACGGCCTGTCGGGAGAACGTGTACTCTAGAGCAGGCGCTCCCACCTCTCCATTCTTTTTTTTTTTAATAAATTTATTTATTTTTGACCGCATTGGGTCTTCGTTGCTGCGCATGGGCTTTCTCTAGTTGTCGCGAGTGGGGGCTACTCTTCGTTGCAGTGCGCAGGCTTCTCATTGCAGTGGCTTCTCTTGCTGCGGAGCATGGGCTCTAGGCCCACGGGCTTACAGTAGTTGTGGCTCGCGGGCTCTAGAGCGCAGGCTCAGTAGCTGTGCCGCACGGGCTTAGTTGCTCCGCGGGATGAGGGATCTTCCCGGACCAGGGCTCGAACCTGTGTCCCCTGCATTGGCAGGCGGATTCTTAACCGCTGCGCCACCAGGGAAGTCCTCCATTCTTTAATCAAAGAAGAAAGCTTTCCTTTGCTTCTGAACCAAACTCTGTCTTGTTCTATGGCTCCAGTAACACCGAGCAGGAGTTCAACTCGAAAAGGTCAGTAACAACATTACATACAGCTGCATCTATTTCCATACTGAAAATGTAAATGAAAAAGAAGTAACAATAGCAGTAAACACTTAAGTTTACTGTTTGTCAGGCACTTTTCTAAGTGCTTTAAATGAATTCATTTAATCCTGCCAACAGCCAATGAGACAGGTTTCATTATCATCTCCAATTTACAGCTAAGGAAATAGAGACACTGAAAGGTCAAATAACTTACAAAGGGTCGCACAGCTAGCAAGTGGTGAAGCCAAATCAAACCCAGCCCCCCAGAGACACTCTCCCCTTCCTCACTGTGGCACATTGCCCCTCTAATCCCATAACATCCTAATATGCGTGCCAGGTTAACACATAAGTCCTCAAGGAGAGAATATAACCCTGCCCCATAACACAAATGAAACAGCTAACTGAATGTCATCCGCTGCTGCCGCTGTGGCTCTATCATTCCCCCATTTGACAAGCTCTCATTTTTGAGAAGGCTCGAGGCCTTTGGGCAGTGAGGACTGTCGTGGCCCACGCGCGGGTTGGAAGAAGAATTTCCAGACACGAAGTATTTTAGAAAAGAGTGAGTTTACTGAGAACAAATAGCAGAGCTAGTGAGGGGCGCTGCAAATACAGTGGGCCGACTTCCTGATAGACCAGGGAGAGCCGACCCCCTTTGTGGGGTAGTAGCCAACTTTTATAGCCTCAAGACAAAATTCCTGCTGGCAGGATGGCATTAGGTGATTGGTCAGGGTGCTACAAGGTTGCTACATGGTGAATATCTTACCTATTATGGAGTCGTGGGCGGGGGGCTGTCCAGTTTAGATTAGGAGAGCCCATGGCAACAGTTGCTATGGGGGCTCTGTTAATTCCAGAATTTTTGTCCTGTGTCCTTGATGTAGGGTGTCCTTGATATAGGGCTCCACATTCCCCCCTCTTTTTATTTATGGGCCAAATCTTTGGCCACTTAACACCCCGCTCATGACTGACTATCTGCCTATCCCCATCTCGGGCCATAGGAACCCAGGTTACTGGGGAAAGGGGCGATGACTGTTCCTAGATTCTTCCTGCTGGACAGGGGCGTCGTAGGGGCCCTGGGTTCCCGATGCCCACTCTCTGTCAGGGTGTATTTACGGAGGGAGATGAGAGCCCACAGAATGATAAGGCGCCTTGTTCCAACGTAGTCCGTGTGCCAGCTGGCTTGTATCCTTGTTGTAGCACCATCTGGAACTGAATCTTTTGAACCTGTTGGGAGATGAACTTAGATAACGTGTTAATAATGTAGGGGCCAAACAACAAAACAAGGGCTATCAGGATTAATGGTCCCAACCAGGGCAATAGCCATGTCCATAACTGGATCCCCATAGAGGAGAGGAGGCTGGAAAGCCAGCTGGGGCCCTGTCCTGCTCTCTCTTTTAAATCTTCTATTAATTTGATGTTTTTCTTTAGAATCTGGAGGTCTTCTTCAACCTGGCCGGAGGTATTAGTATAGAAGCAGCCTGTCTCATTTAGTAGGGCACGGACACCCCCTGTCTCAGCTGTTACAACATTCAGGGCCCTCCTATGTTGTAAAACCACCTCGGCCAGAGAGCCTAGGGCTGACTGCTCTTCCTCAGTGGCTGCTACCATAGTCTTCCAAGACTCCTGGACCACGATGGTGAGATGGAGAATGCGCCTCTCTAAGGGTTACGCCTGCAAACCAGAAGAGCCCCCTAAAGACACTATGTATTATTTCGGGCTGATCAAGAATTGGGTTATCATAACCATGTCCCCCCCAGTCAGTGGTTCGTTTTTGTCTCTCCCGGACAGGTCTTAAGGCCTCCTCGAGGAAGGACCCATGGTTGGGGATGCCTCCTGAGAAAGCTAAATCCTTTGTAGTCATAATGGTCGCCTCTGGGACCACAGCAATAATCGTGCAGGAGCCCCCAAAGTGTGGGAAGATCCAGATAGACCCCGTTACCGCATAGAGATGAAAATCCAGTGCCCCTCAAGGATACCCCCGTTGTGGGTCCCCAGATCCAGGCCCTGACCTTTTGGAAGTTTTCCTCTGGAAATAGACTGGGGTCCCGTGGCCTAGGATTATATTGGGAAGGCCAAACTCCAAGGAAATAATCATCTACATATAAAGGTGAGAATCCGGGCTCTGACTGATTATGAGTGTGACGGAGGGATTGGCATAACAAATTTCTGAATATTAGTTGAATTATGTTATACTTTGGAGGAGAGTCTTGTCGGGAGGTTAAACTAAGTGTCTGGTGGTCACACCAATCCCCACATATTTAGTTCCCAGGGCCGAGCTTTTTATGGGGATATGGTCTTCATTAATATATTTCTTAGTCGCATTTTTCCTTGAATTTCCCCAACACAAAGTGAAATTACCTTCATGTACATCATATTCATCCTCCTCTGACCAGGGACCCCACTCCAGGCTAGTCTGCTTAAAATTGAGGGTGTAGTTACAAAGAGAGTCATTTAGCCAGCCCCAAATGGGTCCCCATCCATCCAGGTTGGAGATAGTCCTTTAAATTATGTCTTTTCCGGTATGCATAATCCCCTGATTGTAGGTCGTGGGGCATCCGGTCTTCATCCAAAAATAGATTACTGAGATAAGCTTCAGAAACAAACTTAGAGTGTCCTTTAATAATTCCATTAAACTTTTTAGCAATATAACATAACAGCAAGAAACTATCTGGGAAGTGAGTCTTGGTAAACAGACCTTAATTAACAAAACTAGAATTTAATATTCAGTAAACATAATTTTTTTTCTTCATTGTGAGGGCATTAACCCTGCAGCCAGGGAAGGCTTTATCCCATCAAATAAAAAATGAGGTTTGTCAAAAAGCCAAGTGGCCGTTTTGGATTTCCCATAGCCCTGACTGTTTGGTTGATGGCTATTGTTTACCCATTTTAAATTCCCTGATTTAGGAGTAGACTGCTGCCATGTTTTAAGGACATCAGGATGGCAAAAGTCTGGCAATGAGGGGTTAATTTTTGTAGAAGCAGAATGAACTTTATCTACATGTGCCATGATCTTCATAGATCATTGTGAAATAATATTTATTTACTTTACCAAAGTAACAAAAGATTTTAAAAGTAAATACAAATCACTTAAAGGCAAAGAAATTTACATAGTCTGTTATTAAAAGCAGCATTCCAAGAAAACTTTGTTCTCTTAACAGAGAGAGAACCAAATTTCAGCCTGGTCTCAATAAACTTGGCCTAATGATTTATATAACTGTAATTGATCATATAGGCTTTTTGCTTGCGGAAATTTTGATAAGGAGTCTCAGACTGAACTTTTAAAAGACCTCTCAGGGCCAGGAAAGTCACACCAAGGGCTTGTCACAGATTTCGCTTACCAGATCTAGGTGAATTCCTCCCCTTTCAAGGTTCCCAAAATACCTTGAAATTTTTGTACCTGTTAGTGAGGTAGACTTCCTAATTTATCTGATAAAGCTGCTGGGAACCTAAGAGTTTCCCATCTCTGGAGGGAGCAGACAGAGGGAAAAGGTAAACGTTTCAATTTTGCTTACAAAGGTATAATTTACCAAATTACTGTTAAGTCAGAATTAGTTTGAGGGGAAGATTTTCCTTACACCTGGAAAACACAGATTCAAACCAGTAATTTTTCAGATAGAACCCATAAAATTATAACCATATTTACCAGTTCATTCAGTTCTTTGTAATTAGTTCTTTTTGTTAACAGCTTTATGAAGCCATCAGGTTTTTCATTAGAATTCTTCAGTTTCTTACCGAGTTTAGCATTATAGTCTGAAAGTCAGAAACTTGTATTTATCCAAAAGTCCTTTTTTATAAATCTTGAAGAGGAAGCATTTTTGCAAAGGCATTAGAGTGAAACTGTTGTGTCTATTATGACAAAAGACTTGAGAAGGCATATTAAGAAGGCACGTTTAAAATCTGATTACAATAAAATTAACAAAGTAACTTGGTTACTGCTGTGGCACACAACACTTAAGGAAGCAATAGTTATTTACTTAGCCAAGGTAACAGTAAAAGATTTCAAAGGCAAATACAGAACAGATCACTTTAGAAGTAAAGAAATTTAAAATCTGTTAACAAAGGCAGTTCAACAGTTTAAGAAAACTTGTCCTCTTAACAGAAGGAAAAGCCAAATTCAGGGTTTGCACCAGCTTACATTTAAAATTCATTTACTTAATTAAATTTATTCTAAACTTAAGTCAATCCTGCCCATGCATAAGACTCTTTCCTCAGGGTCCACTTTTCACAAAACTTTTTATCACTTTCTGTATCTCTCACTTTATCTTTCCACTCAGAAGCAGTCAACTCTAAATTAGACCTACTTCCTTTTTTCTTAATAAGATGTAATTCCGTTCCTCATAACTTCTTTACTGAAAATATAACATCCTACTTTCCTTAAGCAACCATGAACTGTCCTTTATATCAGCACTCTGTAGATTGGTAAACATAAATCCAAGTAATGATTCCTTGAAAAATGTGCTACTTACAGAAAATATCTCAGTGAGCACCAAACACATTTATTAATAGTTCTAAACCTTTGTTTCTCTGTAAAAGGAAGCCAGTGTTCAGTAATTAAAGTTTCAGTATCTTATTTTTTTTGGAAATGGACTAGATATTTAATAAACTTCCATCCTTCAACTTAATTTAGCACAACTCTAAATGTTTTAAGTTGTCGAATATCTGGAGAGATTATTCTTAAGCAGACATTCCTAAAACATAATTATTCCTAAAAAGTTCACCCAAAGCTCTTACCTCATTTGTATTTTCTTTTCTTAAAAGTTTCCTCACATTGAGTTATTTTCATTGCTGACAAATTTGCAACAGATATAATAAGATCTTATTTAGTTTATATTAAACCTAGGCACAATAAAAGTATTATACTTAATGTTGATGTCTCGAAAGACATGTCTATATTAATTAGATCAACAAACTTAAACATTAATACCAAGTATTAATTTAATATTGAATATTCCCCAGTTCACCTGAATCTGAAATTTATTTAGCTTAATTTTTCTTGTATTTAGAATTGTTTGATTTGTAACTACTTACTTTTCTTTTAAGCCAATTAAATAGAGCTCATTTACAAATTAACCTCAGCAGTATTACCCAAAGACACAGGCACATACTAAGACATACACATATATCTAGACAGTCAGAGATCTCATAATTTCCGCTTGAGATTTAAAATGTCTCTTTGCCTCTTTTTCTTTTTTTTTTCTTGGCTTGAAGTTCTACTAATTAGCCCAAGGCTGAAGTCTCAAGCAAAGTGGGCTGTGTTTGTAGCTCAAGGACATGATAAGAGTTAAGTTCAAACTTTTTTCCTTTTTCCTAGGCATATTTTTGTTCTCTCAGGGTCAGGATTCTGAAAAAAATATTTCAACAGGCTAGCTTTTCTAATTGCACATGCAAAAAGAACCCTTTTGCAATTTCAAAAAAAGTTTTATTTTAACCAGTTTTCTCCAGGGTCTAAAGAATATTGTGGCCATCCTGACTGAA